>NC_074677.1:40774150-41497332 GCF_029448725.1 Salvelinus fontinalis
CCTATGCATTCCATTTGTCTCCCTTTTGGGAGATACCGTATGTTGAAAATGGCAGTAAACGTTGCTTTATTGTGCAGACAGAAAACAAATGTACCCCTCTCCATGTCCTCCAAGTTCTCCCGGTCCAGCCTGATGAACATTATGGATGCTATCCAGAGAAAGCACCTTAATCCACATTTGTTTATTCAGATTTGTTTTGTCTTTCCTGATTCTATAAATCTAATATTTAGTTCACTGTATACATAACCTGTCATGACTCCACATGTAAATACGCAAACGCGTGCACTCTCTGGCATGCCTCTACTAAGCAAATCTTACTGGAGGATAGTTCAACCCCCTTGTTTGACAAAGCAAACGCTACTAAACTCGATTGAACCAAATGTGCTACTTTTTTATCTTCTCTCTGCCGTGTACAGCCATTCGACTTTGCAAAACTGTGATAAAGCATTCTCACTGGATGGGAAAAGTACAGTATGGTGCAATGCCCCCCCCCCCCCCCCATGTCTCCCATTTTACCCTGTCCATTCCTAAAGTTTGCCAGAACGTATTCCTGACAGAGCAGGAATATACACTGAGTGGGTGGATCAAGACAAGTAATAAAGTTATAAAAGGGATTCACATGTCACTTCAGTTCCAACAACGGAGCTCAGCCTGAAGATATTGGGAGGCTAGACTTGCTTCTCAGTCACTTCAAATTTGTAGTTTCTTTGCCTGAGTAGTTCTACTGTCTACTCTAAAAGACGATACAAAAGGCAGATGTATTCCGGTTGAATTGTTCTATACAAATTCTCCTAACACAAATGCACACATTCTCTCACAATTTATATAAACGTAAAGAACACCAATACACACACACGTACAGCACAGACCAAACTGTATGAACTTCTAAAGGGGGAACTGGTGGAGATACAGGAGAACACCCTCATGATGGACTTTGGCGACATCAGCTGGAATGTGTGGATCGGATTAAAAGCTCAGATGTAGTCGCACAAATCCATCAGAGGCGGTTCGGTCGCAGCCAACTCCTACGTGGCAGGGCTGATGGGATATTTGCCTACAGTAAACTTAACTCCTCCAGGAGAGCATGGTTGACCTAGAGCAGACTCTAGATGGACCTTGTTCAAGAGAATGATAAGGACATTGAATAGTGCCCTTAATGTTTATTTTTACTCAATCAGATCAGCTTTAGCCGACATCTGCATATCGGTTATTTTGGCAGTGTCAGAAGTGGAACTGTGTTAGAACTGTCAAATGATTATACCTAAAGCTAACATTGCCGTTGGCTGCACGGGGTCACATTAACAGAAATCCCATGCAGCCTTGTTTACAAGTTGGAACAGTGGAATATGAGATGGAATCTACACCTCCATTAGGATGATAGAAACCCTCATTATTTAGTTGAATGATTTTTTAAAATTTGAGCATAATTATTTCTATATAGCCTGCACTTTCTCGTTCAGAACTTCTAACACAAGAGGGGCGGGCTTCGTGACAATGATCGCAAGAACAGCTGCTCAAAGAAATCAGCCAAGACCTCAGAAAACAAATTGTAGACCTCCACAAGTCTGGTTCATCCTTGGGAGCAATTTCAAAATGACTGAAGGTACCACGTTCATCTGTACGAACAATAGTACGCAAGTATAAACACCGTGGTACCACACAGCCATCATACCGCTCAGGAAGGAGACGATTTCTGTTTCCTAGAGATGAACGTACTTTGGTGCGAAAAGTGCAAATCAATCCCAGAACAACGGCAAAAAAATGAAAATGCTGGAGGAAACAGGCACAAAAGTATCTATAGCCAGACATAACCTGAAAGGCCGCTCAGCAAGGAAGAAGCCACTGCTCCACACCCACCATAAAAAAGCCAGACATAATCTTATGTTTGGAGGAAAAAGGGGGAGGCTTGCAAGCTGAAGAACACCATCCCAACTGTGAAGCACGGGGGTGGTAGCATCATGTTGTGGGGGTGCTTTGCTGCAAGAGGGACTGGTGCACTTCACAAAATAGATGGCTTCATGAGGATGGGAAATTATGTGGATATATTGAAGCAACATCTCAAGACATCCATCAGGAAGTTAAAGCTTGGTCGCAAATGGGTCTTCCAAATCGACAATGACCCCAAGCATACTTACAAAGTTTTGGCAAAATGACTTAAGGACAACAGAGTCAAGGTATTGGAGTGGCCATCACAAAGCCCTGACCTCAATCCCATAGAAAATGTGTAGCCAGAACTGAAAAAGCATGTGCGAGGAAGAAGGCCTACAAACCTGACTCGGTTACCAGCTCTGTCAGCAGGAATAAGCCACAATTCACCCAACTTATTGTGGGAAGCTTGTGGAAGGCTACCTGAAACGTTTGACCCAAATTAACCAATTTAAAGGCAATGCTACCAAATACTAATTGAGCATATGTAAACTTCTAACCCACTGGGAATGTGATGAAAGAAATAAAAGCTGAAATAAATCATTCTCTCTACTATTATTCTGACATTTCACATTCTTTAAAATAATGTGATGATCCTAACTGACCTAGAACAGGTTATTTTTACTAGGATTAAATGTCAAGAATTGTGAAAAACTGAGTTTAAATGTATTTGGCCAAGGTATATATAAACTTCCGACTTCAACTGTATCTGATGCAAGACAATGACTTGAGTTAGCTCCTTCATGGCAAGAGTAGGTGAACTATTTCTCAGGATTTGGTAATGTTATCCTGTAATAGCCATGCAGCAGGGAGTGATTTTGAATGGGTCAAAGAAGTGCTGCTGTATATCCTGGTCACCCTTAATACCCTGTTACCCTATAAACACATAGTCATGCCTAATACTAGAGGTGGCTGAAACCGTGCATTACTTCTATGTACTGTGTGTGTAGCTAAGAGTGCACGTGTGTACTTGTGTTTGTACGTGTGTCTGTGTGTATGTGCATGCTTGCCTGGTTTGGCCTGCACGTGTATGTGTGTGTCTGTGTGTCTGTGTTTCACCACCGCACATGTTTTTCATTGAAAGTCATCCCCTAAAATAAAAAATATTCCATTTGTTTTTTGACAAATGTTGGACGGTGAACATGTTTTTTACAGGCGATTTTGTAGACGCTACAGACGTCCCTGGTTCTCTCTGTCTGTACAAAGTGCTCTACGTCTTGTTTAGTCGTTTGGGTTTTGTATACTTCGTCACATAACAGATTTCCTTTATTTCACTGCAGCATCCATTTTTTTTATTTGGCCGTCATGTCAGTGTTCCAATCTCATCTGAGTGGAGGCGTTATCCCCTGAATGTGGAGCTAGGCTGGGTCTGATGCGGCGGATCAGTTGAGTGACAGAGGGGGGGACCTTGGGTAACCCAGGGAAGGTTTAGGATTCTAAACACATCTGGATGGGATTTGGCTGCAGGCAGCAATGGAAGGGGGAAGGAAAGTGTGACCTCAGACGGATGCTGTGTTTTAAGATCCGCTCAGAGAGAAAACAACATCAAGAATCACTTCGTCTCGCCAAGACATGTGATCTTGAGACGCTTTTCCCCTGCACCCGAATCCTTTCTCTTCACGTTCAGATTGAACGCAGCTGAGCCAACATACCTCATGAGACCACCCTCATCCAGGGTGACTTTTGTGGTGGGTGTGCTATTTAGGTTTTGCATTGTCACTGAAATGTTCCCAGAGGCCCCTAAGGCTAAGTACCTGCCTCAAGGGCACAACCTCAGTCCCACCTGGGGTTACAGCTAACAGCATTAGAACTGCACCAGGCACCATGCTATTTATACTTGAAGTATAGACTCTTGTCCCGTATGGCTCAGTTGGTAGAGCATGGCACTTGCAATGCTAGGGTTGTGGGTACAATTCCCACAAGGGACCAGTGCGAACAAATCTACAAATGTATGCACTGCACTTACTGCTGTAAATCGCTCAGGATAAGAGTGTCTGCTAAATGACTAAAACAGTAAATGTAAGTAGCCTAAACACTCCAATAAAAAACACCTGTGGTTGATTGCTTTCTGTTCAACCATTTTATCATTTGAAAGCGCTATCATGTCTCAATTCACACTTTCTCATCAGTGTGTAATATGAGGGGTCCTTGAGGATTGCTACTGGGAAGCCCAGTATTAAAGCTCACTAGCATCGACACACAGTATCTATCAACACTAATGAGGAATCAATGTCCACAGTCAGTATAGAAACCCAAAGCACGTGACCCACCCGCCTCTGTATCAATCTATTTATAGTCATTGGCAGAGAACATTGTTGTTCTTCGAAGGCTTTACCCTTGAAATATGATGACTTAGGATGCCTGTGTTGGAACGTGCTGAGTTATGTTTTGATGGGCTGGAATGGAAACGGGGCCCGGGTGTGAGCTGAAGGTAACCTGAGCAATGGGTGTTTTGTCCCCTGTTCCCATGCTTCACTTCCCAAGCTGCTTGGATTGCCAGGTTTGCTCCGTCTATTCCAATGCTTCGATCAAGAGTTCACCTGCAAGAGAGTCCATGAAGACAGAACTCATACCATTGTTTTATGGTAGGAAAGCCTGGAAGTGCGTACAAAGACACAATGCTTTAAGATGTATTCTTGTAATATTGAGCAGCAATGATATCATTTTAAAGAGAAATGTGAAATAAATGTTTATCATTGAATGTATTACCTTTCTCTTCACCCTTAATATTATCTTTCATAGTTTATAAATCTAGATACATTTTCTACATATGTTTTGCCAGAGATGTGTAAAAAATGATTACAATGATCTAATGCATCTCCTCCAGTTTCCCTTTTAGAAGTTCTCCCATTTATTCATGAGATTTACTGCCTACAGCATATGAGGTCTTGTACGGTGGCCAGGCAGCAGTAGGGCTGGTCCAGCTCTCTGTCCTCTAACCACCCCGTCTTTCTATGAATCCGCCATAAATCTGCCACTGTAATGAATCCGAGGAGATTGTTTATTGAGAAGAACACATCATTAATGATCAAATAAATATGTTTAAAACTTGAAAGGGGAGCTTTCTAAAAAGAATATGACTGGCCCTTATGTGAACCCTTTCAGCTTGTTATTAGTCGGAGCTTTATATATGTCACTTCTGAGCCAATTGACTCTGTCATAATTCAAGATCACCCCTGTCATCATCCAGTCTCTATTTAAATATGCTGGATGTATACGTGCCTTTTGCGTCATTGAAATTGTATTGGCAATTGCAGTACAGTAGAGCGTCATTGTTTCCCCTATTGTTGCCACCGCTGTAAAAACGATGATGCCATTTTTTATATATATATGTGACTCACCGTCTCGATTTGGTCTCATGTAGTTAAATTAGAAATTGTGTTTTTTACATTGGATAAAAGTAGAGACACAGAGCTAGAAAATGGTATATCATACACTACAGTTGAGGAACAATATGAAAGTATTTCTGCTTTGAAAGATGATAAACTTGTAACTACACTTTTGAGAAAATGGCCCTTGAATGTTTTAGTACAGCTACTGGAAAGGGAAAGGGAGATACCTAGTCAGTTGTACAACTGAATGCCTTCAACTGAAATGTGTCTTCCGCATTTAACCCAACCCCTCTGAATCAGAGAGGTGCGGGGGGCTGCCTTAACCTCTCTGGGATAGATGGGACGCTTGCGTCCCAACAGCCATGTCAAAATGTAGAGCGCCAAATGCAAAAAAATTATATAAAATTAAACTTGATTAAATCACACATATAAGATATCAAATTAAAGCTACACTCGTTGTGAATCCAGCCAACATGTCAGATTTCAAAAAGGCTTTTCGGCGAAAGCATAAGATGCTATTATCTGATGATAGCCCAATGTAAACAAGAGAGTGTAGCCTATTTCAACCATGCTAGCGCTACTCAAAACGCTAATATAAAATATAAAACATGCATTACCTTTGACGAGATTCTTTTGTTGGCACTCCAATATGTCCCATAAACATCACAAATGGTCCTTTTGTTCGATTAATTCCATCCATATATATCCAAATTGTCCATTTATTTGGCGCCGTTGTACCAGGAAAAACAGCGTTCAATTTGAACAAAATCACGACACAATATCTAAAAAAAATTACCTCTAAACTTTGCCAAAACATTTCAAAGTACTTTTGTAATACAGCTTAAGGTATTTGTAAACGTTAATAATCGATCAAATTGAAGACAGGTCAATCTGTTTTCAATACAGGATATCAACAAACTCACGGAACATTTCACGTCTTGCCCAAATCTCAAACATAAACAAACGACGTCCCTCCACTTCCGGGTCAATATCTTGTTCACCTCACTAAGAAAAAACCTTAACCATTTTCCATACAATGGCGACATCCAGTGGAAGCAGTAGAAACTGCGCATTTACTGATTAGAATTCTGGTTTGCCCAAAACAATCCATTGAACATAGAGGAACTTAACAATAAAAAAGTTAGTCCTCAGGGTTTTGACTGCTATATAAGTTCTGTTATACTTACAGATATGATTCAAACAGTTTTAGAAACTTCAGAGTGTTTTCTATCCAAATCTACTAATTATATGCATATCCTATATTCTGGGGATGAGTAGCACGAAGTTGAAATTGCGCACGCTATTTTTCCCTAAGTGAAAATTCTGCACCCTATCATCAAGAAGTTAATCGACATCCACTTCGGACTGGAGAGCTCTTATTTGTCTACACCCATTTAGCATCGTTCATACCCTCTTAAGCCTAGACCCAGGATTCAAATGTGAGGTCATGTGCTAAACAGTGAGTATGGTAGTGAGTGTACTAAACAACCAAATATTGTACTTAACAACCAAAGATTTCAAGACTAAAGACTGGTTTATGCTACGTCTATTGACACTTCTGTATACAGTTGTCGCAGTGACATCATGAACATTCTATAGTCGTTCACCATCAAACTTGTCGTAATGAAAAATAAGCTATAAACACAAAAATGACAGGCTCCATGTCATCAGCAGCCTGGTGGTCCACAATAGCATAACTGGTGTATTTTAAAACTAATAAACTCATCTGTTTAAAAATGTGTTTAGTATATGTCAATCTAGCGAACCAGGCAACTAAAAGCAACTTTCTAAATAATGTTTTGGTTCGTTTCTAAAGTTAAGTTAGCTGGCTAGCCAGTTCAAATAATGACCATATCATATAGCTGACAACATCATAACTTTAGCTAATTTGTATTCATTAATACAGGAAAATAAACTCGCAACAAAATCGTTATTTACAAGTTAATGGCGAGCTAATTATAGAAAATATCTTAAGGTTGTGAGTGAGACAAAACAAAAGCGGTGCATTCTACCAGAGAATTTTAGAACAGGGACACTGTCTTGTTGGCCTAACATTACATCTTAATTTGACTTTGGTGCAGGTCATGTTGTTCTTCACATTACCGTCTCTGGTAAACACACACTATATAAAATAAAATAAAAGTTTGTCACATGAACAGGATATAGAAGGTGTAAACGGTACAGTGAAATGATTACTTGCATAGTGTAGTCTTTTGTTTAGACATGAAGCTAGCTAGCTAAACAATGAACTATAAACCCAACTCCTAACGTTACTACCCTGCATAAATCTACAGGTAGCTAAAGCTAACCACCAACTAGGTTTAATGTTAGCTAACTAGCTAACATTAGGCTATAACTATCAATGAAAACAATAGTATTAATACAAAGATCATATTCGTAACATTAGATAGCGAAACAGCCTTTAACTTTAAATGAAAACAACTTTCTGACCGAATTAGAAACGTATAATAAGTGAAAATGTAGCTAGCTAGACTCTCTTGCTCGTATACATGGATGAACGCTTCTCCCTCTCTGCCACAGATGCCATGGTTGCCCTTAGTTTGAAGATGTATAAAACACCTGTCTTCGGAATACAACAGCCTTCTATGTTCTCTTTTCAACTCCCTCCACATTTGCAATCAAACACCTCAATTTTCTCTACTGCTATCTCCTTAGCTATCACTCTCTGCTTCCACCCGGCATTCCACTGATTTCAAAACTCGGTCCTCTTCGTGATATCTTAAAAAAAACAACTGCGATACAACGAATTACCGACACATACTTTATGTTATAGACAGAAGCGTAATACATGGCAGACCAATCCGAACTCATCTCTCGGCATGTCCAGCCCATCCATTATCTCAGCCAATCATGGCTAGCGGGAAGGTTCCTGGCTTTTTCTGTGGCTGAACCAACTAGGTTCACAATTTAACAATCTATTAATTTTTACAGATGGCATGCAAATCAAATCAAATTTTATTTGTCACATACACATGGTTAGCAGATGTTAATGCGAGTGTAGCAAAATGCTTGTGCTTCTAGTTCCGACAATGCAGTAATAACCAACGAATAATCTTACCTAACAATTTCACAACAACTACCTTATACACACGTGTAAAGGGATGAAGAATATGTACATAAAAATATATGAATGAGTGATGGTACAGAACGGCATAGGCAAGATGTAGTAGATGGTATAGAGTACAGTATATACATATGAGATGAGAAATGTAGGGTATGTAAACATATAACGTGGCATTGTTTAAAGTGGCTAGTGATACATCTATTACATAAATATGGCAAGATGCAGTAGATGGTATAGAGTACAGTATATACATATGAGATGAGTAATGTAGGGTATGTAAACATATTAGGTGGCATTGTTTAAAGTGGCTAGTGATACATTTTTTACAAAAAAAAGTGGCTGGAGTTGAGTCCATATGTTGGCAGCAGCCACTCAATGTTAGTGGTGGCTGTTTAACAGTCTGATGGCCTTGAGATAGAAGCTGTTTTTCAGTCTCTCGGTTCCTGCTTTGATGCACCTGTACTGACCTCGCCTTCTGGATGATAGCGGGGTGAACAAGGCAGTACCTCGGGTGGTTGTTGTCCTTGATTATCTTAATGGCCTTCCTGTGACATCGGGTGGTGTAGGTGTCCTGGAGGGCAGGTAGTTTTCCCCCGGTGATGCGTTGTGCAGACCTCACTCCCCTCTGGAGAGCCTTACGGTTGTGGGTGGAGCAGTTGCCGTACCAGGTGGTGATACAGCCCGACAGGATGCTCTCGATTGTGCATCTGTAAAGGTTTGTGAGGATTTTAGGTGACAAGCCGAATTTCTTCAGCTTTCTTCACCATGCTGTCTGTGTGGGTGGACCAATTCAGTTTGTCCGTGATGTGTACACAGAGGAACTTAAAACTTACTACCCTCTCTACTACTGTCCCGTCGATGTGGATAGGGGAGTGCTCCCTCTGCTGTTTCCTGAAGTCCACGATCATCTCCTTTTGTTGACGTTGACTGTGATGTTATTTTCCTGGCACCACACTCCAAAGGGCCCTCACCTCCTCCCTGTAGGCCGTCTCGTCGTTGTTGGTAATCAAGCCTACCACTGTAGTGTCGTCTGCAAACTTGATGAATGAGTTGGAGGCGTGCATGGCCACGCAGTCGTGGGTGAAAAGGGAGTACAGGAGAGGGCTCAGAACGCATCCTTGTGGTGCCCCAGTGTTGAGGATCAGCGGGGTGGAGATGTTGTTACCTACCCTCACCACCTGGGTGCGGCCCGTCAGGAAGTCCAGTACCCAGTTGCACAGGGCGGGGACGAGTTTGGAGCGTACTATGGTGTTAAATGCTGAGCTGTAGTCGATGAACAGCATTCTCACATAGGTATTCCTCTTGTCCAGATGGGTTAAGGCAGTGTGCAGTGTGGTTGCGATTGCGTCGTCTGTGGACCTATTGGGGGGATAAGCAAATTGGAGTGGTTCTGGGTGTCAGGTAGGGTGGAGGTGATATGATCCTTGACTAGTCCTGGTCCGCGATGGGGGTGGTTTTCTTTTTGTAATCCGTGATTGACTGTAAACCCTGCCACATACCTCTTGTGTCTGAGCCGTTGAATTGCGACTCTACTTTGTCTCTCTATTGCCTTGCGGGGGGAATAGCTACACTGTTTGTATTCGGTCATGTTTCCGGTCACCTTGCCCTGGTTAAAAGCAGTGGTTCGTGTTTTCAGTTTCACGCGAATGCTGCCATCAATCCACGGTTTCTGGTTTGGGAATGTTTTAATAGTTGCTGTGGGTACGACATCTCCGATGCACTTGCTAATAAACTCGCTCACCGAATCAGTGTATTCGTCAATGTTGTTGCTTGACGCAGTGCGGAACATATCCCAATCCACGTGATCGAAGCAATCTTGAAGCGTGGAATCAGATTGGTCGGATCAGCGTTGAACAGACCTAAGCGCTGGAGCTTCCTGTTTTAGTCTATGTCTATAGGCTGGGAGCAACAAAATGGAGTCGTGGTCAGCTAGTCCAAAAGGAGGGCGGGGAGGGCCTTATATGCGTCGCGGAAGTTAGAATGACAATGATCTAGGGTTTTACCAGCCCTGGTGGCACAATCGATATGCTGATAGAATTTAGGGAGTCTAGTTTTCAGATTAGCCTTCTTAAAATCCCCGGCTACAATGAATGCAGCCTCAGGATATGTGGTTTCCAGTTTACATAGATTCAATTAAAGTTTGTTCAGGGCCGTCGATGTGTCTGCTTGGGGGGGAATATATATGCGGAGGGCCTTATATGCGTCGCGGAAGTTAGAATGACAATGATCTAGGGTTTTACCAGCCCTGGTGGCACAATCGATATGCTGATAGAATTTAGGGAGTCTAGTTTTCAGATTAGCCTTCTTAAAATCCCCGGCTACAATGAATGCAGCCTCAGGATATGTGGTTTCCAGTTTACATAGATTCAATTAAAGTTTGTTCAGGGCCGTCGATGTGTCTGCTTGGGGGGGAATATATATGGGGAGGGCCTTATATGCGTCGCGGAAGTTAGAATGACAATGATCTAGGGTTTTACCAGCCCTGGTGGCACAATCGATATGCTGATATGTGGTTTCCAGTTTACATAGATTCAATTAAAGTTTGTTCAGGGCCGTCGATGTGTCTGCTTGGGGGGGAATATATGCGGCTGTGATTATAATCGAAGAGAATTCTCTTGGTAGGTAATGCGGTAGACATTTGATTGTGAGGAATTCTAAGTAAGGTGAACAGAAGGACTTGGGTTCCTGTATGTTGTTAAGATCACACCACGTCTCGTTAATCATAAGGCATACCCCCCGCCCCTCTTCTTACCAGAAAGATGCTTGTTTCTGTCGGCGCGATGCGTGAAGAAACCAGCTGGCTGTACCGACTCCGATAGTGTGTCTCGAGTGAGCCATGTTTCCATGAAGCAAAGAACGTTAGTCTCTTATGTCTCTCTGGAATGTTACCCTTGCTCGGATTTCATCAACCTTGTTGTCAAGAGACTGGACATTGGCGAGTAGTATGCTCGGGAGCGGTGCACGATGTACCTGTCTCCGGAGCCTGACCAGTCTCTGCCCCTTTTACGGCGACGTTGTTTTGGTTCCCCCGGCTGGGATCCGATCCATTGTCCTGGGTGGTGGCCAAAAAAGAGGATCCGCTTCGGGAAAGTCTGTAACGATGTTCGTCTGAGGAAGAAGGAGTAGACCAAAGCGCAGCGTGGGACGTGTTCATGATTTTTAATAAACCTGAACACTATGACAAAAATAACAAAGTGATAAACGAAAAGCGAACAACACGAAACAGTTCTGTCTGGTACAGACACAAAGACAGAAAACAACTACCCACAAAACACAGGTGGGTAAAAAGGCTACCTAAGTATGGTTCTCAATCAGAGACAACGATAGACAGCTTCCTCTGATGGAGAACCACACCCGGCCAAACACACAGAAATAGAAACATAGAACACACAACATAGAATGCCCACCCCAACTCACGCCCTGACCAAACCAAAATAGAGACATAAAAAGGATCTCTAAGGTCAGGGCATGACAAAGTTGTATTCCCGGTCGTAATGAGGGTGAGTTGAAGTTGCTCTTATATCCAGTAGTTCCTCCCGACTGTATGTAATAAAACCTAAGATTTCCTGGGGTACCAATGTAAGAAATAACACGTAAAAAAAACAAAATACTGCATAGTTTCCTAGGAACGCGAAGAGAGGCGGCCATCTCTGTCGGCGGCGCCGGAAGTAGATGCTTATTTATTAATAACAAGTTTGTTATTAAGGCACATGAAAATTCATATGTTCCAGAATGTTTACGTTCAAATGCCTCTCCTGTGAGGTAGTGACGCATGACATGCGCCTAGTTTCCTATGCACTACCGTTCAAAAGTTTGGGGTCACTTAGAAATGTCCTTGTTTTGAAAGAAAAGCTACTTTTTTGTCCATTAAAATAACATCAAATTGATCAGAAATACAGTGTAGACATTGTTAATGTTGTAAATGACTATTGTAGCTGGAAAAAGCAGATTTTTTTATGGAATATCTACTTAGGCGTACAGAGGTCCATTATCAGCAACCATCACCTCTTGTGTTCCAATTGACACATTGTGTTAGCTAATCCAAGTTTATAATTTTAAAAGGCTAATTGATCATTAGAAAACCCTTTTGTAATTATGTTAGCACCACTTAAAACTGTTGTTCTGATTAAATAAGCAATACAACTGGCCTTCTTTAGACTAGTTGAGTATCTGGAGCATCAGCATGTGTGGGTACGATTACAGTCTCCAAATAGCCAGAAACAAAGGACTTTCTTCTGAAACTCATCAGTCTATTCTTGTTCTGAGAAATGAAGGCTATTCCATGCGAGAAATTGACAAGAAACTGAAGATCTCGTACAATGCTAGGATGTGCTTTTAAATAGATAGCAATTGATGCAATGACTGAAAGTCTATGAGAACAGCTAGCATGTTATTGTGCTAATGCTATTATGAAGATATACAGTGCATTCGGAAAGTATTCAGAACCTTTTACCTTTTCCACATTTTGTTACGTTACAGCCTTATTATAACATTTATTAAATAAAAAAAATTCCTCATCATTCTACACACAATAGCCCATAATGACAAAGCGAAAACTCCTCAGTAAAAGGCACATGACAGCCCGCTTGGAGTTTGCCAAGAGGCATCTAAAGACTCTCAGACCATGAGAAACAAAACTCTCTGGTCTGATGAAACCAAGATTGAAATTTTCTCTGCAGATCCTCTCAATTTCTTGGATGGTTGGATGTGTAGCGTCGCTGCACAGCTATTTTCAGGTCACTAGAGAGATGTTGTATCGGGTTCAAGTCCGGGCTCTGGCTTGGCCACTCAAGGAAATTCAGAGACTTGTCCCGAAGCTACTCCTGTGTTGTCTTGGCTGTGTGCTTAGGGTCTTTGTCCTGATGGAAGGTGAACCATCGCTTTTCATTTCACCAATGGATAGAGAGAAGTTATTCTCAGGAGCAAACCCAAGATTTTGCGATTGTCTTAACGAATCTCTCTCTTTCAAACCTGTTCTCTGGCAGGACGGAGATGTGTGTGTAAACAGTCGAGAGGATTATACTTTTTAACAAGCTGTCAGATCAACATATCGTAACACAAGTCTTCGAAATGGCATAGAGAATGTTATGCACTGTGAATCAGCTCATGAGTTTAAATTCAAATTGAATTGGCCACACCCCACAGGATGTAGAATTTGAGTTTGACTGACAGGAAGTAGAATTCTATTCAGTACAATTCAAAGAAATTCCACTCAGTCATATGCTACATGAATTCACATGCTATCGTAATTATCTGATATTATCTGACAACTACAACCTTATCAATATGGAGAATGAAGCTAGTTTGACCATATAGTCAATGTTAAGCAAATTAGCTAACTTTATTAAGCTGGCTAAAATCTTATTGGATGAAGAATTGTTTCTGACTTCAAAAGCACTTGAACACAATCATGTTATATTTATGACTTCCCACTTTCCAGTTTTCCATTTCCCGCGAGCATGTGAAGCCAGCAATAGAACATAAGAGTTTCATTGAATCTGACAGGTCACACTTTCAGATATGAAAGAATACATCACTTTTCTCAGGAAACAGTGTTCATATACTGTACTCTTTTAACCATAGTGCTTAGAATAGCCTATTATATTTCCACCAACCGTTTCATTTGTTTGGCTTCTTTTTGAAGGCCTCAGGGTCAAAGTGAAGGTTAAACTAATGCATTCTGGGAAATTTAGCATTTTCCCATACTGAAGAACTTTTTTGTGATTAATGAAATATAATAACTTAGAATTTTTGCATACAGGTTTTGTTTTCCATGATCATTCATTTTAAAATCAATTGTTTCAACAATATTTCTAATACAGGTATATGTAAACTCAGTAAAAAAAGAAATGTTCTCTCACTGTCAACTGCGTTTATTTTTAGCAAACTTAATGTGTGAATATTTGTATGAACATAACAAGATTCAACAACTGAGACATCAACTGAACAAGTTCCACAGACATGTGTCTAACAGAAATTGAATAATGTGTCCCTGAACAAAGGGGGGGTCAAAATCAAAAGTAAGTCAGTATCTGGTGTGGCCACGAGCTGCATTAAGTACTGCAGTGCATCTCCTCCTCATGGACTGCACCAGATTTGCCCGTTCTTGCTGTGAGATGTTACCCCACTCTTCCACCAAGGCACCTGCAAGTTCCCGGACATTTCCGGGGGGAATGGCCTTAGCCCTCGCCCTCCGATCCAACAGGTCCCAGACGTGCTCAATGGGATTGAGATCCCGGCTCTTCGCTGGCCATGGCAGAACACTGACATTCCTGTCTTGCAGGAAATCACGCACAGAACGAGCAGTATGGCACATATTGTCATGCTGGAGGGTCATGTCAGGTCATGTCAGGATGAGCCTGCAGTAAGGGTACTACATGAGGGAGGAGGATGTCTTCCCTGTAACGCACAGCGTTGAGATTTCCTACAATGACAACAAGCTCAGTCCGTTGATTCTGTGACACACCGCCCCAGACCATGACGGACCCTCCACCTCACCATCGATCCCACTCCTGAGTACAGGCCTTGGTATAAAGCTGATTCCTTTGAGGATAAACGCGAATCCGACCATCACCCCTGGTGAGACAAAACCGAGACTCGTCAGTGAAGAGCACTCTTTGCCAGTCCTGTCTGGTCCAGCGACAGTGGCTTTGTGCCCATAGGCAACGATGTTGCCGGTGATGTCTGGTGAGGACCTGCCTTACAACAGGCCTACAAGCCCTCAGTCCAGCCTCTCTCAGCCTATTGCGGACAGTCTGAGCGCTGATGGAAGGATTGTGCTTTCCTGGTGTAACTCAGGCAGTTGTTGTTGCCATCCTGTACCTGTCCTGGAGGTGTGATGTTCGGATGTACCGATCCTGTGCAGGTGTTGTTACACGTGGTCTGCCACTGCGAGGATGATCAGCTGTTCGTCCTGTCTCCCTGTAGCGCTGTCTTAGGCGTCTCACAGTACGGACATCTGCAGTCCTCATGCCTCCTTGCAGCATGCCTAAGGCACGTTCACGAAGATGAGCAGGGACCCTGGGCATCTTTCTTTTGGTGTTTTTCAGAGTCAGTAGAAAGGCCTCTGTAGTGTCCTAAGTTGTCATAACTGTGACCTTAATTGCCTACCTGTTATCTTAATTGCCTACCGTCTGTAAGCTGTTAGTGTCTTAACGACCGTTCCACAGGTGCATGTTCATTAATTGTTTATGGTTCATTGAACAAGCATGGGAACAATGTTTAAACCCTTTACAATGAAGATCTGTGAAGTTATTTGGATTTTTACGAATTATCTTTGAAAGGCAGGGACCAGGAAAAGGTCTGGCATTGTTTTATATAAAGACATGTTTGATGTTTTCCGTACAACATGTATATTTGTATAAAATACACCTACATGTAATATAGAAGAGGCGTTTCAATTTCATTGAATTGAATTCTATTTCCTTTTATTCAAATTTGAATTTAAGAGGCCTTCTCAAATTCAATTCTGAATTTAGTCCAACCCTGCTGTGAATTAGACACATTTTATTTGTCTGTATGTTCCAAAAATGGCTATTGACTAATATAGAATATTAAATGGTAAAAACACATTTTTACCACCATGCACATGCTGGATTACTTGCAAGGATACAGCACCATGTAATGAGTGCGCTGAGAGTCGGGAAGCAAATTCGGGGAGTGAGTGTTTTAATACATAAAAGAAACAATGACCACGAAACACAAACAACAAACAACGCAGTCAATAACACCTGAGGTAAGAACCAAGGGGAGTGACAGATAAAGGGAAGATAATCAAGGAGGTCACGGAGTCCAGGTGAGTGTTATGAGGCGCTGGTGCGCTTGACGATGGAGACAGGTGTGCGGAATAATCAGCAGCCTGATGACCTAGAGGCCGGAGAGCGAGTATACGTGACACACAAAAACATTTTTGGAGAAGAATACAATTTGAGTCAACACTTTGTTTAATGTTTTGTAGGCTAATATCATCCAGCTTAAATAATATTTCTGTACAATGCCATTAACTACTGTGACTCCTCTCTAAGGCGTTCTTCCACACATACTGTATCTGTCTGTCTGTGTTGTTCAGGGTCAGTTATAGGTGACCTGATGGACCTGCAGGCCCTGTCCAGAGGAGTGCAGCAGCAGCATCACAACCTGATCTGGAACAGAACCAGGCAGGCTCGGGCCCGACGCCAGGCCAACGAGGAACACGAGCTGTTCAACATTGAGGTCCTACTCGGGGTGGACTCCTCTGTGGTCCACTTCCATGGCAGAGAGCACATCCAGAAGTACCTCCTCACCCTCATGAACATAGTTAGTACCATATGCTACGCTACGCTACGCAACGCTACGCTACGCAACGCTACGCTACGCAACGCTACACGACACTACACTAAACCTTTTTCACACATGCAACCATTTCCATCTCTGAGGTGATTTTCTACCACAAAATCATTCTCTAACCTAAACTCTGTAACCTGTTCTATGTGCTTTCAATGTGTTTTCCCCTTTTTCATTTCTGTCTCTTCCACCACCCATCTCCCCTCAGGTGAATGCACAGTGGCTCCTGTTTGAGACCTTGCAGAATTATTAATTTGATTCAAATGATTTTCTGGCACTCTGGCTTCAATTAGCCAGCTACCTGGCCAGTGAAAAAGCATCCAGCCCATGCTCTCCGGTGGATCAGGACAGGGGCCAGTGCTAATGAGGGCCCTGCTGCCAGGGTTATTAACACAGGGTTAGGGATGTGGTGGGGGGGGGGGGGGGGGGGCAGGGTCATGGGGTAGGACCAGGAAGATATATATATATATATAGAGAGAGAGGGGAGGAATTAAACAGGGGACGGTAGATACGTATAAGGATGAGGGCAAAAGAGTGTGTGTGTGTGTGTGAGAAACAGCGAGAGAAGGGTGCGATGGGAGCCTGGTGAATATTGATCAGATGCTTGTTTTATTTGGCCAAGGGAGGAATTTGCTTCACATCTGTATCTATACCAGCAGGCCTCCCTTCGCTATTTCACTTGTTAGCACGATCCAGTAGAGTACTGTTCACTTTGCATGAATTTGAAAGCTTCATGACGGCTCATTTTCTAGAAATATAAGAAATACAAGATCAAATGCACTACCCAGAAACACACTGTGGCACAGTTCTGTTATTCCTCAGTAAGGGGAGTCATTTAGCCATTTTACATTTGATCCACTGAAGCAGAGCAAGATGATGAATCCAAGTAAATCAATTCACACAGGCAGACAGGCAGACAGACAGACAGACATACAGACAGGTCAACAGAAAGATGAGACTGGCAGGTAGTCAGGCAGGCAAGCAGATAGTCAGAGGCCAGGCAGGCAGAGAGACCGACCGAATGCCAGACAGACAGAAGCCAGGTGGGTAGACAGAAAGACAGACAGGTTAACAGAAAGATGATGAGACAGGTGGCCAGACAGACAGGTAGACAGGCAGAAAGACAGACATACAAACAAACATAGGCCAGGCGGGCAGACAAACAGAAAGACAGACAGGTCTACAGAAAGATGATGAGACAGGCGGGCAGAAAGTCGGACAGGCAGGAAGGAAGGAAGGCAGGCAGACAGACAAGCATGGCCAGGCGTTCGCAGGGCTCAGGGGCTCAGGTGCAGCTGGCCCAGCCTATCAAGAGGGAGGGGCCCAGACAGACACAGTCCCCAGGGGGTTTCTACCAAGGACATCTTCTGAAGGTTGCTTAGCAACTCTTGTGCAGAAGAAGAGGAGAGAGAGAGATAGAGAGCATGAGGGAGACAGGCAGTGTTCTCCTGAGTGGGGACTAGGTACTGGGGACTAGTCCTTAACGGGTCTGTTTAGCTCTAATAGGCTCGTTTGGATTCTTGTGCATTGGTGCCAATTAAACTGCATTCAATTGCATATTACATAAAGGATTCGGTGTATCAGGTATCTAGACTCCAACGCACACGTTTCCTTTTAGCCTTTTTCAAGAAACCCTGTAATGATCCATTGTAGTGAAATGGCTACCATGTGTATTAGATGAAATCTGATATGGTAATACAGCTAAAGATTTTCAATCAGATTTACCTTTTACATGATCCCATGTCAGTCAGTTTGTCAGTGTGCGTGTCTGCTCTCTTGTCAGGTCTCTATTCTCCTCCCCTGGCCTCATTAGCTCAGCTTATCTGACAGGGGACTGTCCTCCTTCTATTCCTCTACTCTCGCTCGCTCGCTCACACTCACTCACTCACTCACTCTCTCACACACACACACACACAGAGAGAGAGAGATCACATTCTCACTCACTGCACTGTTGTGGGCCTCCTCCCCTATGCCAGGAAAGGTGAGGTGTGTAAATGAATAAGGAGTGACAGACAGACAGACAGGGCCAGAGGAGACTATCCCTCTCTGGGAGATGCACACTCAGACTGAGGACACCCCTGCCTCTCCTACTAATCTTTGACAGTTGGGACTGGAATAGTGACAGAAGACATAAAATATGTGTGGATTCTTTTTTTAATTAGACCTCCTCTTAGAGAGAGAAGAGCATTCCTAGCAAGAGGTGCATTTCTGGAGAAGAGGTGCACATGATGCATTGATAAAATTCCAACATATCAATGTCAGATGGAAACACACCAGGTCCTGTTAACTGCTCTCTCCCTCCTGCACAATATCCAACCTCTCTCAGATAAGTCAGCCAAGTGATATGCATTATGGTCCTGTACTGTAGTCGCAGGCCACGTGCTCCTGTCAGTCTGTCTGTCTGTCTGTCTCTGCAGGTGAATGAGATTTACCAGGATCGTACCCTGGGTGCTCACATCAACGTGGTTCTGGTCCGTATCATCATGCTGTGTCCTGCCAAGGTAAGACACAATAGGCCTCAGTCATTCACTCACATGGTCAGCAGATGTAACCTGTAGCAGACTGATTCCCATGTCAGAATACTCTGGTACTGCGGTGGGGCTCTGTTGGAGCATGCGGGGTTGATGCGGTAAGGGATCTGATTGTTTCGCCCTCTACCTGTTAGTCTGTATAATCTTTAAAATGCCAAATAAAAAAAGCTTGATCAAAAAAAGAATAGTCCTTTACTGTATTTACTTTGGTTAAGTAAATGTAATAGTAAAACCCTATTATCTCTGCAAAAGCATTTTGTTGTGTCCGGAGTTACATCAATTGTGTTATGGATTGGATGTGTCCGTTTGAGAGAATTCCTCATTTGCTGTCATGGAACCGGTGTGCATTTGTCACTTCAAGAGTACCACCTACTGGCTAGAACGATATGCCAGAAATACTTTGGGGGAAAAAGCCTTTTCAATGCATTGCAGACATACAGGGAAATATACAAAAATAGGTTGTCGACATCCTCTTGATGAGTCACCCTCATCAATAACTGATTGAGTTCGTTAGCATAACTATGTTGTAAGAATGGACTGAGCTAATGTGGTCACAGTTGCTCCTTTCCTGTATTGTCTCCAGTCTATGAGTCTGATAGAGCTGGGCAACCCGTCTCAGAGTCTAGAGAACATTTGTCGCTGGGCCTTCCTGCAGCAGAAGGAAGACAGGAGTGATCCAGAGTACCATGACCATGCCATCTTCCTCACCCGACAAGAGTTTGGTCCCTCCGGCATGCAAGGTACTGGAGATACTCAATGTGCTCTCACACGATATACACATCATGTGTGTTCACACAGTATACATATTCCTTCTTTTCTCTCTCTTTTGCTCTCTTTCTCGTTGCTTAGGTTACGCTCCTGTGACGGGTATGTGCCACCCAGTGCGGAGCTGCACTCTCAACCACGAGGATGGCTTCTCCTCTGCCTTCGTCGTGGCACATGAGACTGGACACGTGTGAGACACACTTATACACACCGTTCAACACACAGTATGCACAAATATTGTATTATTGTATGTATTACAACAGTAATATTGTATGCATGACAACAGTTACTACTATGCATTTACATTTCGTAGGATAACAAGAAACTCTATAAAAAAAAATGAATACACAGGACACATGCATGAATACTCACAGATGTGTATTAGTGCCTGCTGTTTATATGATTCCATCCTGTCCTCCCCTGGCAGGCTGGGTATGGAGCATGATGGCCCCCCTGGTAATGAGTGTGGCGACGAGGTGCCGATGGGCAGCATCATGGCCCCTCTGGTGCAGGCTGCGTTCCATCGCTTCCACTGGTCCCGATGCAGCCAGGCGGAGCTCAGCAAGTACCTGAAGTGAGTCCAGGTCAATGCTGACCTCTGACCTCTCTCTGTTCCCACAGTCGGGACCGACACATCTCAATCCCCCATAGCACATGGCTTTACAGTGCATTCGGAAAGTATTCAGACCGCATTACTTTTTGATCATCCTTGAGATGTTTCTACAACTTGACTGGCGTCTACCTGTGGTAAATTCAGTTGATTGGACATGATTTGGAAAGGCACACACCTGTCTATAAGGCCCCACAGTTTGACAGTGCATGTCGGAGCAAAAACCAAGCCATGAGGTCGAAGGAATTGTCCGTAGAGCTCAGAGACGGGATTATGTCAAGGCACAGATCTAGGGAAGGGTACCAAAAAAATGTCTGCAGCATTGAAGGTTCCCAAGAACACAGTGGCCTCCATCATTCTTAAATAGAAGAAGTTTGGAACCACCAAGACTCTTCCTAGAGCTGGCCGCCCAGCCGAACTGAGCAATCGGGGTAGAAGGGCCTTGGTCAGGGAGGTAACCAAGAACCCAATGGTCACTCTGACAGAGCTTGTGGCCAGACGGACGCCACTACTCAGTAAAAGGCACATGACAGCCCGCTTGGAGTTTACCAGAAGGCACCTAAAGAATCTCAGAGTCTTGTTCTGGTCTGATAAAACCAAGATTGAACTCTCTGGCCTGAATGCCAAGCATCACGTCTGGAGGAAACCTGGCACCATCCCTATGTTGAAGCATGGTGGTGGCAGCATCATGCTGTGGAGATGTTTTTGAACGGCGGGGACTGGGAGACTAGTAAGGATTGAGGGAAAGATAAACAGAGCAAAGTACAGAGAGAAATTTGATGATAACCTGCTCCAGTGCGCTCTCCAACAGGATAACAACCGTAAGCTAACAGCCAAGACAACGCAGGAGTGACTTCGGAACAAGTATCTGAATGTCCTTGAGTGGCCCAGCCAGAGCCCGGACTTGAATCCGATTGAACATCTCTGGAGAAACCTGAAAATATCTGTGCAGCGACGCTCCCCATCCACCCTGACAGAGCTTGAGAGGATCTGTAGAGAAGAATGGGAGAAACTCCCCAAATACAGGTGTGCCAAGCGTGTAGTGTCAAACCCAAGAAGACTCGAGGCTGTAATCACTGCAGAAGGTGCTTCAACAAAGTACTGAGTAAAGGGTCTGAATACTTATGTAAATGTGATATTTAATTATTATTCTTTTTTATACATTTGTTCAAATTTCTAGAAACCTGTTTTTGCTTTGTCATTATGGGGTATTGTGTGTAGATTGAATCCATTTTAGAATAAGGCTGTATCGTAACAAAATGTGGAAAAAGTCAAAGGGTCTGAATACTTTCCAAATGCACTGTATGTTGTCTAATGGTCTTATACAGATTAGATCAGGTCAGTTATGGAGGTTTCTCTGTCTTGTTCTCTTCTGTCTTGCAGTCATGTGGCTCATTCCTTATGTGATTACAGTGAAGGGTTAGGGTTAGATTTTGAAATGTTTATTCAACTGTTAGATCGAAACCAAAGTCTTCAATTCCAATGAACGTTTTTCTCCCACAGCTCCTATGACTGTCTCCGTGACGACCCTTTTGACCATGACTGGCCGGCGTTGCCACAGTTACCAGGGATCCACTACTCCATGGACGAGCAGTGTCGATTTGACTTTGGCGCCGGCTACACCATGTGCACGGCGGTGAGTCCTTCATCAACTCCTCAACCCGTATGCCCAACAAGCTGACTAGTCGCCACACCAGCAGCATCTAGTGGCGTTACCAATTGAATTGAATAACCATCCCTTAGAAAGGCTGCCATCTGGGGCTGGTAAAATCTAATAGAGCTTGAGCATCACTCCAGGGTCTCTCTAATGCCCATCGTCCTGACTTCCTCCTTGACCTCCTTGTCTAGGTCAGGGTGTGACCATAAAATTGGAGCCATCTTAGCTTTTAAAGCATCCAGGGGAACAAATCAGATTTTTCTGAAGTCATGAGTTCAAAGCAGGATGACTTGACCTATCGCTGCAGTATGACCTCATTAGTCTTTGGATGAAAAGAACTACAAAACAATAACGGTATATTTAATTGCCTCTCTAAAGAGGAAATCAACACTTCAGAGTCAGTTATATTGAACTGTTTTTCATTTTATCACTTCAAGAAGGCTGAACTATTTGGAGAGATGGTTTTTGTTTGATGTGGAAAGGAGTGAATAAAGACAGCTGGGACAGCAGGTTTTTGGATCACATTCTGGAGTAAATTGGAGGGAGTGCCTATTGGACACTTTGCTTCACTCTCTTGTCAAATTATTTCCTTAGCTGCGAAAGGTGGCCCGTTCAGCAAAGCAGGTAAGGGATAAGCCTAGGTCCGAGAAGTAGTGTGTCCATAACTTCTTTGTTTAATGTTGTCCACAAACCATGTAGCTGTTAAGGTGTCTGTTAGGGTGGTCAACCATGTCACTGTCTATCCTTCGTGACATTCATGTACATTTGTGTCGATCAGGTTTAGTATTTTATGAGCTTGGTGGACTGTGGTTTTACAGACCTGTCCTCGTGTGCTCACACACACACACACACACACACACACACACACACACACACACACACACACACACACACACACACACACACACACACACACACACACACACACACACACACACACACATCTGACTCCATGATTTGTTCCATGTCCTTCAGGCCAGGTTACATGCACTGTATGTTCGCACGCAGCTTGTTCGTTTATCTGATGGTGATGGAGTAAGCAAAGACGGGGTGATTTTAACCTACAGTCTAAACTACTGGAGTTAAGGCGTTAGATGTGAAACATCCTCCTGCAAATGTGTCTGACTGTACTGTGCTGTGAGGGACCGCAATAGAGTCATAGTGTGTGTGGTTCTATGTACTGTATGTAATTCAAACATTGGTGAATCAGATTTGACCAAGTTCAATGTCTTGTTTAAGGGCCTTGGTAAAAATGTACTTCACAAAATGTAAGTATTAAACATAGACGTCCTTGATGACAGCATTATTTATTGACCTGTGTAAACCGTATCTTGTGTACAGTTACAACTATTCACAATTTTAGCGATATATTGGACTGGTATAATATTAAGTTAATACCACCAACAACAATGTTAAACGGCTGTGTACACACACTACTGTTGATGTTTTCTTGGTTGACATGTCAAGGCTGTGGGAAGCTTCCTTCAGCTGCATGTGTGAGAGAGAGCATGAATCTGTTTCTTTTAGTACAGCACCTACGACCCCTGCAAGCAGCTCTGGTGCAGTCACCCAGACAACCCGTTCTTCTGCAAAACCAAGAAGGGTCCGCCCATCGACGGCACTACGTGTTCACCGGGGAAGGTGAGAACGATTCCTCTTTACACGTTAATGCTTTGCTACAACGTCTGTGTAAACATAAGCAGTCGCAACTCTCTTCCTCTCACCCTGGTTCTCTCTCTCTCTCACTCTCTCTCATCCCATCCCTCTCCCTCTCTTTCAGCATTGCTTCAAAGGTTACTGCATCAAGTTGTCCCCAGACATTCTAAGGCAGGATGGTGGCTGGGGCACGTGGAGTAACTTTGGCTCCTGCTCTCGCACCTGTGGGGGTGGTGTGCGCTTCCGGACCCGTCAGTGTGACAACCCGACGTGAGTACAACACAAGACGACACACAGATAGATGTGCATTTACTCTCTCTTCATAATAGGAAGCTGTCTAAAATGTCAGGAACTCCCGCTGTCTTTCTCCCTTGCCATAACTCAGCCCTGCCAATGGAGGACGCACCTGCTATGGCAACAGCTATGAGTTCCAGCTGTGCAACCTAGAGGAGTGCTCCAAGCCTTTCGCTGACTTCAGGGAGGAGCAGTGCAAGATGTGGGACCCTTACTTTGAGTATGACAACGCCAAGCACCACTGGCTGCCCTATGAGCATCCTGACCGTAAGTCCACAATGCTGTCTGGGAGTCAAAAGGCCTGGCTTTGAAAAAGACAGAGGGGCCAGAGAAGGGTTCAGACTGACGTTAATATGCTTTAGCAATATTCTTAAGCATGTGGACTGTGTTATAGCGTAACTACCACTAAAAATAAGACGCAACTATTTGCCATATTGTTACACCTGGAATAGAAGCAGAGTGTAATTAGAGTTGGACTTTCTCCATCTTGTGCATCAGTGGAGGCTGCTGAGGGGAGGATGGCTTATAATAATGGCTGGAACGGAGCCATGTGTTTGATGCCATTCCACCTATTCCGCTCCAGCCATTACCACGAGCCCGTCCTCCCCAATTAAGGTGCCACCAACCTCCTGTGTTGTGCATGCCCTTCTCCATCCATGGACTGTCCAGAGGCCAGATGGCTTTTTTTTAAATCAGAAGTTGACCTGGAGGCTTTGTTCAGACAGAGAAAGGAACAATTCTACACCACGGCTCTCATTCTTCCGTTGTGAGGCCAGGACCAATTTCCATGGCAAACCGTCATAAAAATCTGATGTTACGTAAGGTTGGCCCATAGCTAAAACAGACAACTGAGCTCTAAGTGGAGAGCAGGGGGAGGAGGAAAGGGAGGAGGAAGAGCATCTGGCTGCGGTGATAATCACAGTACTTCACGAGGCTGTATCAGCTCAGTTAATGACCCAGCAGCTCAAGTCTCTTGGCAACCATAATGATTGTTCTGAGTGGGGTCAATGGGGAATGATTGGTTTACCGGGGAATCTGAGAAGCCCTCAGACAGACAGGCCATGCCTCTCCACATGTCAGGGGAACGTCGGTCAGGCCAGTGTTTAAATAAGGACACATGGAAATGTCATTACTCAGGAATCTCCCTCCTGCTTTCCTCCGGGGTGGAAAGATTGTTATTGTGTTATTTGATTAGCTTTATAAATGAAGGGTTTCATTACACACCCTTACAGTGTCCTTTTGCATTATCCTGTTGTTATTGCCATAAATGTGTATCCTCATGACTTAAACAAAATAATGCAGACATAGTATGATATAGAATTCCAAATATTGTTTGTTCAGATGGTTTCATTTGTGCCAGTGGAATATGGACCGGAATATGGGCGCAGTCAAAGAAAGCTGAAGACCAGTACATGTCTTCAGCTTTCTTTGACTGTGCCCATATTCATATTAACTGTGCCCAATTATATGACTATAATTCCTTTATGAAAGCCTATATCATGTTCTCCTCCCCTCTCATCTGTACTGTAGCTGACGAGAGATGCCAACTCTACTGCAAGTCTAAGGAGACGGGAGACGTGGTGGCCATGAACAGGATGGTGCACGATGGCACACGGTGCTCCTACCAAGACCCTTACAGTACATGTGTGCGGGGGGACTGTGAGGTAGGCATCGGTAGGTCTTATGGCCTACAGAAGTCATGCATGAAGGGACATTATGAAATACGGCCATAAACATTACAGCGCCTTATACAATCCCATAAATCTCCTCCTGCTACTGGGTATTTGCACTGGTCTAGTGCAATTGAAGTTATGGCCGTTTTCCATATGGGTTTCCCAGACTGTTTATCCATACTGACGAGAACGATTGGTCTCTCTCTCTCTCTCTCTCTCTCTCTCTCTCTGTCTCTGTCTCTGTCTCTGTCTCTGTCTCTGTCTCTGTCTCTGTGCAATACAAAATTGAAATATAATGTATTATACTGTCTGTCCACCTTATTACAGCAGTATGAGCAATTAGGTGGACGGCACTGTACAACTCTCAAATGTTGACTGTGCAGAGGGAGGAGGTTGTCAGAAAGAATTTTGTCAGAAAGAATGTCTTTGTCCTGATTGACCCATCCAGGTCCCATACTCCCAAACATTGACTCAGCGTATCTCTCTACAGCACGTTGGCTGTGATAACCAGATAGCCTCAGAAACGCAGGAGGACAAATGTGGGATATGCGGTGGAGACAACTCCAGCTGTAAGATCATCAAGGGAAACTTCACTAGAAGCGTTAAAAAACCAGGTGAGCCCCTCCTCAACATCCTCTACCCTCACTTCACAATTTGTTATTTTTTAATGGGAGTCTAGGGATGCTCTTCTCGGTATCTTAAGCTAATTTTATACCAAGACGAGACTCTTCGTCATCACACGTCTATTTTGTTTGCGGTTTGTTTCAGGTTTCCTCAAGATACTTGAAATCCCCCGAGGGGCCAGGCATCTGTTGATCCAGGAGTTCAAGGGGACCCCTCACATCCTAGGTAGGTTTATTTATGGACAGTTCTGTGAATAACAGAGTGGGTCGTTAATATCCTGGACATTGGCCTCTATAAATCAGTAATCTGTGACTAGCTTGGGTAAGGAAGGTTGTTATTAATTGCTGCTTCAGTCAGGTCTTGGCTGCGTTGGGTTTGAGAGTACAGACAACTCTAGCTGGCTGCCAATAATGGATCTGGACTGCTGGGAAGAGATCACCTGCGGATACTGATTTATACTGCTCTAATGCTCATCATAATAATCCTGCCAAATGTCTCTGGTTTGTTCCTCATATGAATAACCAAGTTTAGAAAATTCAAGTTTAACCAAAAGTGTAATTCTGAGACGGAAAAGAAACCAACCATTCGGATTTCCTTTTCTCATTGTTCTCCTTGTGTCAGCGGTGAAGAACCAGGCCACAGGTCATCTGTTTCTGAATAACGAGGATGAGTTCCCAGAGTCCCGTATGGTGATAGAGAAGGGGGTGGAGTGGGAGTACTACAACGATGACGACACGGAGACCGTCCAGACCACAGGACCTCTGGGATACGCTGTTCTGGTCATGGTGAGTCAATATACTCAGGTCCCTGACAAGTCAAAATGACTGTGATGACCTGTATTAATGTGTAGCCTACATGCCACAGAGCAATGTTTTTAACATCATTGTTTAGTCCTTACCCACTTTTAGTTAAAACCACCTCACCAACGGATATACTAGCAGTAGCTTCAGGAAATAATTTAACCTGAAATGTTCTCTGTGCAGTGAGTATCCACTATCCAGTCATATCGTTGGCAAAAACCTCAGTGCATCTGTTTGCCTCATGTGGAGTTAGTTAAAGGTCCAATGCAGCTGTTTTTCTCTCAATATCAAATCATTTCTGGGTAACAATTAATTACCTTACTGTGATTATTTTCGATTATTTTTTTTTTAAAGAAATCAAAGTAGCTTCTTAGCAAAGAGCCATTTCTCAGGCAAGAATTTTGCTAGGACTGTCTTGGAGTGGTCTTAGGGGAAAACGAAAAATTAGCTGGTTTTGGCAAAGATGTTTCTTACTGGTTTATTAACTCATTTACTGCATGGTGATGTCTCTGGAAGGCCATAACTGCATCCCACATAATATTATTACAACCTAACAGTGTGGACCTTTAAAAGAAAAGCGCAGTAGTTAAAGAAAATGTACCATATCATTGTCGCTGTCATGTTTGCCACGTCTCAAGCTGCTCCTTAACTTACTATTTGTCATTTGTGGCATTTACTGTATCTTTTCCTCCCACAGATCCGTTCCCACGGTGACTCCAAAGTGACCCTCTCCTACAAATACATTCTCCACGAGAAGCTGCAGTCATCCATAGAGAGCAACCTGGTGCAGGATGACACAGCCTACTTTGAATGGGCTCTGAAGAAATGGTCTCATTGCTCTAAACCCTGTGGAGGAGGTAGGTAAACAAGCGTGTCTTTTAAAAGGGTCAATAAATATGCCATTCAAACCTTTTACTGCAGTGGGCTGAATCAGGGTCACACATTCTGGGGTAGTCTTCAACAAATCTACTTTGAAACAAAAGTGTAGACCTCACACACATGGTTATGGGCTTAGAGAAAGAAGACACCTATACCATGTACATTTTGAGTTTGCATCCCAATGTTACACTTTATATACTGTACATCACAGAAGACTGAATTATATTATGAAATTATAAAAAATATGAATAACATTCCACCCATGAAACCAAAGAGGGCGCTTTTTGTCATTGACTGCAGGAAAGGGCTACCTGTCAAATAACCTTGGATGTTGACCGACATTGTTGATGTGAGTGGTATTGTGCACACTCTGTACCCTCGATAGGTAAGCAGTACACACGGTTTGGCTGCAGGAGAAAGTCCGATGGGAAGATGGTCCACCGCACCAACTGTGTGAACATCGACAATCTCAGAGCTATCAGCAGGGATTGTAACCAGAAAGAGTGCTCCCAGCCAGTGTATGTGAATGCATTTATGTATGTGTTTGTTTGATACATGTACTGTGAATGTTCTACGTAACTATTGTATTACTATGTCTGTACATAAGCTTTTAATATTCCTGTTGTCTCAGTAAGTCATTTCTGTTCTCACTCTACCTGTATGGTGATGTGTGTGTGTCTACTCTATTCTCCAGTTGGATCACTGGGGACTGGGAGGAGTGCAGTTCATCCTGTGGGAAGACTGGCTACCAGAGCCGCTCTGTACGCTGTCAGCAGCCCCTCTCTGGCGGTGGCCAACGTTCCATACACAGCAAGTACTGTAATGATGACAGGCCAGAGGGACGACGACCCTGCAATCGCCAGCTCTGTCCTGCCCAGTGGAGAGTAGGACCCTGGTCCCAGGTACGTAGGCGTTGAAAGACAAATGTGAATAATTCTCCACCATTACCGACAGCAAATATAAGATAGACAGGAAAACACTTGTTTCCATGAAATCTTTAACTCAGAGGAGTGTGTGCGTGTGTTTTAGTGTTCGGTGACGTGTGGCAACGGGACCCAGGAGCGCCAGGTTCTGTGTAGCACTCCTGATAACTCAGTTGGACTCTGCATGGAGACCAAACCCATCACACTCCGGACCTGCCAGCTAGTCCCCTGCACAGGTGACTGTCAAATCTCAAGGCTTAATGAACAGAAGTACATACAAATATATTACTGATACAATATTGTTTGATTTTCACACCGTGCACAATCCTTTTCTGTTTGTTTTGTTCTCAGGTGACGGAAAAAAAGTTTTGATCCAGTGGCTGTCACGGTCCAACCCCGAATTTCCTGTACCCAAGATCTCCTCAAGTAAACGCCCCCTCTATAGCGCGGAGTGTGGGGTCCGCTGCATGCCTCTGCTCACCTGGGCTCTACCCTTCTCTCTCTGCCTCTCTCTGCGGGGCAGACTGCATTGATAGTGGCACTCTGTTCTTCTCCTCTTCTCCTCTACACTGGAGGTTGGCTCCGAAAAGCTCCTGCCTGACTTTGGCTTCTCTGTCTGGCTGAGGGATGGAGGCTTCCTGTACTATGGTCTCTTTGGCTCTTTCTCTCACACATATACACTCTATCCTTCAGGGGTCTTACTGTACTGTAGGCTGCAGAGCTGGCCTTGGAACACTCGCTGACGAGAGAAATGGAAGTTCCCATCCCATCCCGATAAGGCTCTATTAACGCCTGGATGCAGGACTATGGTCGTGGCCTAGCCTCTGTATATGGAGTTGCTCACTGGTTGCGTGTTGTTGGGTTTCAACCTGGGACACTCCATGGAAGTGAATATGGAGTTTTGCAGTGGATTTGATAACAAGAAGAGACATTTATTCCATGGTTGTTAACACAAAAGGTGCAGCGGCTCATTATAGTTATACAGTATGCATACACAATTATCAACAGAAATAGTTCCACAGAAAAAAGGTGTGGATTACTATGCCTCTCCATTACTGACTGTTACCATACCGTATATGTATTTTTGTATCAATTCTACCTAAATATTTAAGTGAAACGTTTAATGAGCATTAAACCGTATGGGAATTTAGTAAGGAGGCCAGAATGTTTATGGGGAGGTGAGTATGGTTCATTCTCACTTTCCGAAAGTACTGTGAATTTTACTCAAAACACATTTTGTGCGTCAGACCAAGGACACAAAAATGTGTCCTTATATCGCTAAATGCTTGTTTGTTAGTGTATAATTGTAAGGCATTAGTCAAAACAGATACTCAGATACCTCATGCAATGATTTTGTCATAAACATCTCGAGAATACCTTTGCCTTATCAGGCTGTTGAGAGAAATGAAAACATGGCTTTTTCTTGAGTGATACAGCAGAAGCATGCTGAGGATGAAAAAATTACTTGAACTTGATGTTTACAACCAAATGGGTTCTATTCACAGCACCTTCATGGACAACACAGATATCGTCATTTATTATCATTGTATCATTATTGTGGAAAGCTATATTCTGTCCGCCGTGGGGAAAACCCTGTGTCAACAAGACTTAAACTATGACTTGGGAGTATCTACAGTATATCAAATTGTGTTGCCTGTATTAAGGACCAAGTTTCTGAACTTGGTGACAATGAATTGTGTGCTTTCACCAGCCAACTTGTAAGGCCTGAAAGCATGTGTTCCTTACTATATATTGGTCCAAAAAAATTGTTTTATCAGAGATACTGGATTAAGAGTTTTTATGCTTATCACGAGACATTAAATGTGTTCCTTTTACACCAAAGGAGGACACATTTATTGTTTCCCTTGACAACCAGTTTATATCAGTTATTGTTAATCTGTTTTGGCTTACTGGTGTTATGCAGTTCTTAACCAAAGTGTTTACTAAATTGTTAACTGCGTACAGTACCTTCTGATTTAATGTACAGTACTCAATCAAGACAAACAGCTCCATACTGAACTGCATAGACAGCTTCATATATTTGACAGGGAGAGTGTATCATATGACTTGGGTTTCTAGTTTGTTTTAGCAGTACAGACCAAACACAACAAATAAACTCCTAAAATGATTCAACTTTTTGTCTCACAGATTATACACCGCGAGTGATGAATAACAACTGTATTACCGTTTTACATCCATTCAGTCATTCAGCATCCCCTTCCTATATGCTTGCTTAATCACAGTAGCCTTTTCTGTTACTTCCTCACTTTTTCTTTCTTTGGGGTAGTTTTATGCTTTATTATGTTTACCCTAACATCTGGGCCTATAGAGGTTGTGTTTCTGAGATGAGTGTTGCTTTGTGTTTCAGGGCAGTGTAAAGGGGATAGGTCAGCGTTCTGTCGTATGGAGGTGCTGAGCAGGTACTGCACCAACCCTGGGTACAGACAGATGTGCTGCAAGTCCTGCGCCGAGGGGAACTTCACCACTATGGGCCAAAACCTCACCACTGGGCCCTGGAGGTACACCACACTACCCACCCCCATCAATGGCACCTATTCAACAAACCCCACAACAACCCTCAGACCCAAACCCACCGCTGGGATATATAGCACTGGTGTTGATTACGTCGAGCATGATGATTATGGGGAGTATACAACCAAAACCGACGAACACAACACAAGTAAAACATATAGGCCTACCACCGCCCCTGGATTAACCACTAGACAGCCCAGAAAAATAACCACCTCCCTGGTTACCGCCAGAAGTACTCCATCTCCAACCACCACCACCGAGGAGACTACGTTTCCCAGAACCTCCATCATCACCGCCACTACCGCTGAACCCACCACAATCTCCACCAGTCAGGACCCATCAACTCTCAGAACGACAAATGTCCCCAAGTCCACCACAGCTTGGGTTGATGTCATTGAGAGGGAGTCCCGGACAACCCCGGCTCCATCTACTTCCAGACCCAAAGGAGACAAGAGACGGAAGACCATTCCAACACAGCGTAGGGTCGTTGTGACACTCATGCCCTCCACCATAGCCCCCCACCGGACAGAGGACAAGAGGGAAAACAACCCGGTGGACGTGCCGTATCGGATCGTTGGTGTAGACAATGAGGTCTTTCAGAACCACTTTGTTCCTAGAATACGGCCTCCGTTCCGAGAAACGACACGGAACAAAAGGATACAAGAGCTCCTCGCCGAGAAAAGGAGGCAAGACTTACTTCTCAGACGAGCGAAAAGAAAACCAGGACCTTGATAGTCAGTCGTTCAAGTCATCTTTGTTCGTGCTCTATATGGAGATACTGTATTCCTATTGAACACCTGCATAACAATTTTGCTTTATTGAAACCAGAGTGAAACCACTCATTCCAGTTCAGAGACTGTCAGTCATGTAGAAATTAAAACTTGCTGCTTGAAGATTGGAATTTGGCCTGCTTCGCTTTTTTTATCCAATGAGGAAAGGGGACAGCAATGGACAAAACAGACAAAATATTGAGAAATGAATATACTAACTCTACAATTACTATTCTGTAAATACATCTTTTGAGCGATAATTGCACATTTGTACTTGCTGCTCGGCAATGAAGAGATTTAATTGTCTTTTATGCTTTGATGTTATTACATATCGTACTTTTGTTAATATTGTGAACAGTTTACAATTTGGACCTTTGTAGCTCAGTTAGTAGAGCATGGTGCTTGCAACATCAGGGTAGTGGGTTTGATTCCCAGGACCACCCTTACGTAAAGAATATATATATACAATTCATATACATACATATATACAGTGTATATATAGAGGAAAGTGGAGTATGTTGAGGCATTTTTTACATTCAGTATCAAGGGAAATATACTGTAGTATTCTTTCTAACAAAGATATCTACATATATTTATTTGTTGTTGTTTTTCCCTGGATATAATCAGAATTAATGTAAACATAATAGTTTTGAAAACATAACATTAGTGGTACTGTATCTTGGCACAACTTACGCCAGGAATGGGATAAGTTGAGCATAGGGACAGGGTAAATTGAGCATAGGGACAGGGTAAATTGAGCATAGGGACAGGGTAAATTGAGCATAGGGACAGGGTATGTTGAGCATAGGGACAGGGTAAGGAGAGCATAGGGACAGGGTAAGGAGAGCATAGGGACAGGGTAAGGAGAGCATAGGGACAGGGTAAGGAGAGCATAGGGACAGGGTAAGGAGAGCATAGGGACAGGGTAAGGAGAGCATAGGGACAGGGTAAGGAGAGCATAGGGACAGGGTAAGGAGAGCATAGGGACAGGGTAAGGAGAGCATAGGGACAGGGTAAGGAGAGCATAGGGACAGGGTAAGGAGAGCATAGGGACAGGGTAAGGAGAGCATAGGGACAGGGTAAGGAGAGCATAGGGACAGGGTAAGGAGAGCATAGGGACAGGGTAAGGAGAGCATAGGGACAGGGTAAGGAGAGCATAGGGACAGGGTAAGGAGAGCATAGGGACAGGGTAAGTTGATCATAGGGACAGGGTAAGTTGATCATAGGGACAGGGTAAGTTGATCATAGGGACAGGGTAAGTTGATCATAGGGACAGGGTAAGTTGAGCATAGGGACAGGGTAAGGAGAGCATAGAGACAGGGTAAGTTGATCATAGGGACAGGGTAAGTTGATCATAGGGACAGGGTAAGTTGATCATAGGGACAGGGTAAGTTGATCATAGGGACAGGCTATGTTGAGCATAGGGACAGGGTAAGGAGAGCATAGGGACAGGGTATGTTGAGCATAGGGACAGGGTAAGGAGAGCATAGGGACAGGGTAAGGAGAGCATAGGGACAGGGTAAGGAGAGCATAGGGACAGGGTAAGGAGAGCATAGGGACAGGGTAAGGAGAGCATAGGGACAGGGTAAGGAGAGCATAGGGACAGGGTAAGGAGAGCATAGGGACAGGGTAAGTTGATCATAGGGACAGGGTAAGTTGAGCCACCTTGGGGTAAGTGGGTGATGGTGTCCTGTGACAGTGGGGGCTGGTGCATGTTCTCAGAGCGTAGGACATTAATTAATTCTAGACACATTTCATGGGAATGTTGCAAGAACATTCATGTGTCCAGGTTCCTAAGGGTTAGGAGAATGTTCCGCCCCACCAAACATACTGTACACAGAAGATGGTTGCCATGTTCTCAAAACATAAGATATTAATGTTCTAGCAATGTTTCATGGGAACATTCTGTTGCTGAGCCAATCAAGGCCCTGATCAGTGAACCACTGATAGCTCTTTGTCTGTTGGCAAAGTTGAGTGTACTCCCACACACAGTGATTCATTGAACTTGCAAAGTGTAATCATGTGTGTCAAATATGTAAGTTATAAGCACTAACTCTCATTCAACATGTCCTCACCTGGGATTTGAACTCACAACCTCTTGGTCCACAGTACTCCAATCTTCCTGCTCTCAATTGTCAGATTAATGGATATTGGGCACGGACATGGTGGCCATGTGTGATCATGGATTTTATTTACTTATTTCAGCAATTTAAGGGCTTTGTGTATAGGTGTCTAATGTTGGTGGGGCATATTAACCTGTTTTAGAGATACTCCTGAATCACTATCATCAATAAAATACTTTTAACAGAGCTGGGATTTAGTTTGAAAGTGCATTCACCCTACTACTTACACCTATCAAGTTGTTTCAGATCTACACAAGTGCCTAGGGAGGAGAGTTTAGGGTTTCTTCTGGACAGCTCATTACTATACTAGCTCATTAAACACATGCCCTTGAGATAACCCTTATTGGGACAGTGGTTAGGGTGTTAGTCATTGAAGCTGCTGGCCTGGGCTTGCAACCTGCTAAGGGAGTCATCCTACGCTCACGTTCTCAGCAATATATGTTAATGACAGTTACAACACACGTATCTGTTCTAATTAAAATGAGTTTGAAAGATGGCAATCTGTAGGATTACCTTTGAGCACAAATGATGACCATATTTCCACTGCCTCTCATATGTTATCAGTTTTGATTAATTCTATACAGATACCAAGTTAAATCAAAGTTGAATTGTTTTCTTGAAATCCACACCATTCAAAAATAGTTGTAGCAACTTCAGAGTGCACCTTTAACATATTGTGATGTCTGATATGTCCCAAGTGATTCGGTTGCAATTTGTCTGTTTTTCCACATTAAAACTTGGAGATGGAACTATGTGTTGTGTACTGTTTTGGTATAACTGGCGTCATCATTGCTTAAATGGCAAATGTGAGAAAGTGCAGACATGCTACTGTAAATATACACATTTCTGATATTCTCAGAATATGGCAACCATGTTCTGGATATGTTTTTAGCAGAAGCAACACTACCATCTTGGCCATGTTTTGGTAACACATTAGGAATGTTCCAGATAAAGAGCTGATGTGATTCCTAATCAGAGACATGTTTGTTCTACAAGGTGTACAGTATGTGGTGCAGATTTCAAAAAGACAATAGAGAGTTCTCTTTAACTTCTTTGGGCTATGGTGCAGTATTCGGAAGTTTGGATGAATGAAGTGCCCAAAGTAAACTGCCTGTTACTCAGGCCCAGAAGCTAGGATATGCATATAATTGATAGTATTGGATAGAAAACACTCTAACGTTTCCAAAACCGTGAAAATAATGTCTGTGAGTATAACAGAACTGATATGGCAGGCAAAAACCCGAGGACAATCCATCCAGAATTTGTTCACCCTTGATTACTATGGCTGTCAATGGGAATATAAAAGATAGTCCTCCCAGATTGCAGTTCCTAGGGCTTCCACTAGATATCAACAGTCTTTAGAAAGAGTTTCAGGCTGGTTTTATGAAAAATTAGCTAGAATTTGTAGTTTTAGTAAGTGGCTCCCCTTTTGGCTGTAGTGTTTGTTGCGTGTTCCGGTGAGTGCGCGTACTTCGTTATTTATCTCCGATAATGGTCTCCGGTCTCCGTCTTAAATTTGATTGTTTATTTACATATTAGGGTACCTGAGGATTGATTAGGAACGTTGTTTGATATGTTTGGAAGAAGTTTATTGGTAACTTACAGGATTCATTTGTATGCATTTTGAACGAGGGAAACCGGTGGATTACTGAGTTTAGCGTGCCAAAGAAACATACTTTTTGGGGATATAAAGAAGGACTTTATCGAACAAAATTACCATTTGTTATGTAGCTGGGATCCTTGTGATTGCAACCAGATGAAGATCTTCAAAGGTAAGTGATTTATTTTATCGCTATTTCTGACTTTCTTTACGCCTCTGCTTGGATTGAAAATGTATGTAATGCTTTTGTGTGCGGGGCGCTGTCCTCAGATAATCACATGGTGTGCTTTCGCCGTAACGCCTTTTTGAAATCTGACAACGCGGCTGGATTAACAAGAAGTTAAGCTTTTAAATGATGTATGACACTTGTATTTTCATGAATGTTTAATATTACGATTTCTGTCACTTGAATTTCGCGCTCTGCAATTACACGGGATGTTGGCCAGGTGGGATGGTAGCGTCCCAATGATCCGTAAGAAGTTTTTAAGATGCACAACTATTTAGGATTCTACTGAATAATGACATTAACATATATTACTAAGAATGTGAGTGTAGGGTAACTGCCCTAGAAGGTCTTGAACCCAGAGCCACCAGCATCAATGACAAACAACCTAACCACCAGCCCAACAAGGAATATCTCTGGAGCATGTGCTTATTAGGCCAGAATAGTTAGGCCCTGTCCAGAAGAAACCCTAACACCTCCTCCCTAGGCACTTGTGTAGAGCTGAAAAAACTGGATAGGTGTAAGCAATAGCACTTTGAAGTAAATCTCAGCTCTGTTAAAAGTACACTCAAGAAAAGCTTTTGTTGATGATAGTGATTCAGGAGTAACAGTAAAACAGGTTAAAATGCCCCACCAACATTAGACAACTATACAGAAAGCCCTAAAATGATTGAAATATGTAAATTAAATCAATAATGAGAGAATAGTCAAAGTAACTGATACTGGCATAATGGCATAGCAGGAAGCTTTGAACACTGTGAACCAAGACATTATGAGTTCAAATCCCAGGTGGGGACATTGAATAATAATTACTGTATAAATTAATATGTAATCATGCATGTCAAATATGTATGTTGGAAACACTATATTAAAAGCATTATGTGTGGGTATCCCTAACCTTGCCAACAGACAAAAAGCACTGCAAATGGTTAGAAATTCACCAACCAGGATCTTGATGGGCTAAGCAACAGTAACAAGGTGTAATAAAACACTTTTCTTTGGAACATCAGGCGACGTCCTGACAACTGATACACAGAAATGTTCTTGCAACGTTCCCATGAAACGTGTCTAGAACATGAATAACTTATATTCTGAGATCATGGTAACCATGTTCTGTGTATGTTTGCTGGGATGTTGATGGAATATTCTCCAGGAATGTCCTTGCAACGTTCTCGTGAAACGTGTCTAGAACATTAATATTGTACATTGTAACCACGTTCTAGATGACTTCTGTTTGACATTAAGGGAATATAACTTCAGAACCAAAACATGCTAAAAAAGGTTCTCAGTGTCACGCCCTGACCGTAGGGAGCGTTTTTATGTCTCTATTTTGGTTTGGTCAGGGTGTGATTTGGGTGGGCAGTCTATGTTCTATGATTTTCTATTTCTATGTGTTTGGCCGGGTGTGGTTCTCAATCAGAGGCAGCTGTCTATCGTTGTCTCTGATTGAGAACCATACTTAGGTTGCCTTTTCCCACCTGTCTGTGTGGGTAGTTGTCCTTGTTTAGTTGCCTGTGAGCACTACGTTGGCTTCACGTTTAGTTTTGTTAAGTGTCCTTCGTTTAATAAATAGAAGAATGGATTCTAATCACGCTGCGCCTTGGTCCACTCCTTTAAACTCATATTACTCAATTTGACCGGGCAGCCAGCTCTAGGAAGAGTCTTGGTGGTTCCAAACTTCTTCCATTAAACTGCCGTGACACTCAGAAGGTTTTTACTAACATAGATAACTATGGGAAAACTGGACACTCAAACATTAGGGGAACATTCCGGATAACATTACAAAAATGTTTTCTCTCCCTAGATTGGTAAGCTGTGTTGTGAGCCTCTGCTACTCCATCATAGCCTCTCTTTCGCAGTTACATGTTAGTTTTCTTTTTTGTCAATGCACCTCTTCAGTGTTATCTTTGTCTATTGTTTTATTCCTTGCTGCACCTCAAATTGACTTTTTCCCTTTTCTCACTTCCTTACCTGCTCTTTCAAAAGCTTCAAGGGGGGCTAGACCCCTGCTTGTTTTACTTGTGTACACAGGGAATGATAATGTCTGCTCTGTAACAATAAAAATGCAGTTGAGTTCATATGCATAAAACGGACAACATGTATCATAATTTGTATGGGGTATGGTGGCCCATGGCTATTGGCTCAACTTACCCTAAGGTGAACCTTCACCCCAGTCTGAGGTCCTGAGCACTCTGGAGGAGGTTTTCATCAAGGATCTCTCTGTACAGACCAAAGAATCTTGTTTGTCATGGTCTAGGAGTCCTTTAGGTGCCTTTTGGCAATCTCCAAGCAGGCTGTCATGTGCCTTTTACTGAGAAGTGGCTTCTGTCTGGCCACTCTACCGTAAAGGCCTGCAGAAATGATTGTCCTTCTGGAAGTTTCTCCCATCTCCACAGAGGAACTCTGGAGCTCTGTTAGAGTGACCATCGGGTTCTTGGTCACCTCCCCGATGAAGGCCCTTCTCCTCCGATTACTCAGTTTGACCGGGCGGCCAGCTCTAGGAAGAGTCTTGGTGGTTCCAAACTTCTTCCATTTAAGAATGATGGAGGCCATTGTGTTCTTGGGGACCTTCAACGCTGTTTTGGTACCCTTGCCCAGATTTTTGCCTCGACACAGTCCTGTCTTGGAGCTCTAGGACAATTCCTTCGACCTCAAGGCTTAGTTTTTGCTTTGACATGCACTGCCAACTGTGGGACCTTATACAGACAGGTGTGCCTTTCCAAATCATGTCCAATCAATTGAATTTACCACAGGTGGACTCCAATCAAGTTCTAGAAACATCTCAAGGATGATCAATGGAAACAGGATGCACCTGAGCTCAATTCCGTGTCTAATAGCATATTTTTTAGAAATTTGCAAACATTTCTATAAACCTGTTTTTGCTTTGTCATTATGGGGTATTGTGTGTAGATTGATGAGGAAAAATGTGTATTTAATCAATTTTAGAATAAGGCTGTAAAGTAACAAAATGTGGAAAACGTCAAGGGGTCTGAATACTTTCTGAATGCACTGTATATTGTATGCTAAATAATTGGTAAATCATATTATTTTATACTAATTATCTTTCTCTGAGCAATAGTTTTTGTTAAATAAGTTATAAAACAAATTCTCAAAAAGGTAGGGGCTTCCAATACCTTTCAATATTTCACCTTCTAAGATGTTTTATGAGTTGGAGAACACATTGGGTGTGCATGGCCACTGGTGTGCTCACAAAAAGCAGAAATATAGATAAAATGAATCACTAACCTTTGATGATCTTCATCAGATGACACTCATAGGACTTCATGTTACACAATACATGTATGTTTTGTTAGGTAAAGTTCATATTTATATCCAAAAATCTGAGTTTACATTGGCGCCTTATGTTCAGAAGTTCCAAAACATCCTTTGATTTTGCAGAGAGCCACATCCATTTACAGGGATACTCATTATAAACATTGCTAAAAGATACAACTGTTATGCATGGAATTTTAGATACACTTCCTTAATGCAACCGCTGTGTCAGATTTCAAAAAAGCTTTACGGAGAAAGCAAAAACCATGCAATAATCTGAGGTTGGCGCTCAGAGCCCAATCAAGACACAAATATAGCCGCCATATTATGCAGTCAACAAAAGTCATAAAAGCATTATAAATCTTCACTTACTTTTGATGATCTTCGTCCGAATGCACTCCCAGGACTCCCACAAGAAATGTTAGTTTTGTTCGGTAATGTCCATCATTTATGTCCAAATAGTTACTTTTGTTAGCACGTTTGGTAAACAAATCCAAAGTCACGAAGCGCGTTCACTAAAAGCAGACGAAATGTCAAAAAGTTCCGTTACAGTCCGTAGAAACATGTCAAACGATGTATTGAATAAATCTTTTGGATGTTTTTAACATACTTCTTCAATAATGTTCCAACCGGAGAATTCCTTTGTCTTCAGAAAAGCAAATGGAACGGGAGCAAACTCTCATGTGAACGTGCATGGTCAGCTCGTGGCTGCTGGCAGACCTCTGACTCATTCCTCTCTCCTTCGGCCCCACTAAACAGTAGAGGCATCAGACAAGGTTCTAAAGACTGTTGACATCTAGTGGAAACCTTAGGAAGTGCAACATTACCAATTTCCCACTGTATCTTCAATAGGAGCTGAGTTGAAAATCGACCAACCTCAGGTTTCCCACTTCCTGGTTGGATTTTTTCTCAGGTTTTTGCCTGCCATATGAGTTCTGTTATACTCACAGACATCATTCAAACAGTTTTAGAAACGTCAGAGTGTTTTCTATCCAAATATACTAATACTATGCATATTCTAGCTTCTATGGCTTTGTAGCAGGCCGTTTACTCTGGGCATGCTTTTCATCTGGACGTGAAAATACTGTCCCCTACCCCAAAGAAGTTAAATGGGTAAATAGTTACATGCTCTAAAATGCTCTGGTGACAAACACATTTTTTGCTTCCCTGTTTACAATCGTCCACATGGCTGGGAAAACCTATTCAAGTAACGTTAAGTAAATACCTTTCTAAAATGTAAAAAAATTAACTGTTTTGTTAGCTAACTAGCTAACGGTACAGTGCAGACTTACTCAAATGAGCTGCTAACGTAGCTAACGGTAGTTATCTATCTAGCCAACTTTGCATACTGTATAGATAGCTAGCTAATTAAGTGAATTAAATATCACCAGCAACCCACCTTCATATGAGCTAACGTTAGCTATTTTGATGTATTTATCACTGCTAGCTACCTGCATTTGTAGGTAGCTAGCTAACAGCCATGGAGGAGGGTGAAAGGATAGCAGCCCCAACTGTCAAAGTGAGAGAGTAACGTTAGGCTATTCTGGATAGGGCAGGTACTTTGTGTAGTTCCAGTCCCTAGAAGTGAGGACGGAGATAATAATAACATAATATTCAGTGTGGTCTAATTTGAGTATAAGGAAGTCTGTTTCTTATCAGGTTTTCTGTCCTCAGATACAAAGAGCTGTGAAAGCCTGTCTGCAGACAAAGAGGTCACAATAAAGAGCAGTGGTTCTCAGTCCTGGTCCTGGGGATTCAAAGGGGTGCTCATTTTTGTTTTTGCATTAGCACTGCACAGCTGATTCAAATGGTCAACTCATCATCAAGCTTCAAGTGGTATTTATGTGTTCATTTGTGACGCTATCCTTGATATTATCCTGCTATTGTCACATGCTACACATGTATGTGTGTGCACATGCATCTATCTATCCAATGTTATCATGATTTGATATAAGGGATAGAATACTTTAGTAATCCACAATGACCTGGTGATGTAAAAGTCTAATAATTACATTATCTTCCATATTCCTACAAATACCTTGTAACTGGAGATTCCTGCCTACAGTTACCATGTAGGGCACTGCAAGGTTGGGTGACCAGGGCCATCTGGGACTGCCTCCTGGAGAAATTCAGGTATGTGAAGGCTACCTGTGTCCTGCGTAACTTCATGAGGATGAACATGAGGACCAGGAGGATGTTTCAAGGATGGGGTCCAACAACGCAGCAAGAGAGGCAATCCGTGGGCGGGATTTACTTCTACTTCTTCGAAGACGGTGTTGTTCCCTGAGGTCATCTTGAGTGACCGAGGTCGTGAACTCTGGAACAAGGTAATAACATTACAGGCTATATTCTGTCACCAATGATATAAATAGCCACGTTTATTTACTGATGTTTGATTTTCTTGCTATTGCAAAATGTCTTGCTATTGTCTTACTCTCTGCAGAGATGAGGAACCCTAATGGCACAATACCATCAGAAATCCATGAGAAAACATATTTCTGTTGTTTTCAGGCTGGGCACCTGGCACCGTTTCCCAGTCCCGATTCCAGTCCCCGTCCTGGGTCCAGGCCTCCCAAGGTGTCCACGCTCTACACAACAGAGGTCATCGTCCACTGCTTCTGTTGGAAATACGTGACAAAAGGTAAGGAGGTGGCCTGGTGCAGGAGATGCCGCTAGCATTTTCCTGTGTCTTGTTTGTCTCATGTTGTCAATGTGGGTGAATTTGTCTGTCCATCGTCCGTCATCTGGATGTTTCCCCCATCCGTGTTTTCACTGCTTGGCCAGCACCCCGCCTCAAGACGGTAGGTATTTTACTACATTGCGTCTTGTTGTATATTGTATGTTATTGTAAATAACCTTAATAACGTGTTGTAATATTGTTATAAATTTGTATAAAGAAGTGTTTTTTTGCAGACATTGGCTTAGATGTTGGTAAGTTGTTTGGTAAGTATATAGCATATGTATCTGTTTTTATTCCAAGTAACGTTTACAAGCATGTAAATATTTGTATTTTTTCCATTTGTTTGCTGGTAAATATTTGAAACTTGCTTGAGTTGGCTGTAAATGTATACATTTGCATATTAAATGTATTCATTGCAGGTAAAATTTTCAATTTACTAAAATTGACTGTTCAGTTGATCAGGTACAGACTTACTGGTCCTTAACCCCCTTCTCCGTAGCCATTAATCTTTTGTGTCCAATTCCAAATCAAATTTTAGGCCAGGGTTGGTATGGAATTAGACATTGGTTTGTAGTTAGTGTTTGCATGTCTGGAGGTTCTATATTTGTGTATGTAATATGGCAGAAGTGTCCCGGAGTCCATTACACAGCAGGGTTGAGTCATATTGCCATATTGCTACACCTATCCAAGCCCCATCAGGTCAAGCACTACAAAGATAGAGTAGGGGGTTAAAGGCCTTAATTAAAAACAAAATCCTTCTCCTGACCTGTGCCTTGACGTGGTGAGAGGGCTTCCAACTAAACCAGGCCCATGTTATTGAACCCCTGACTGAGACTGGCTGCCTGTCGAGGACAAGTGACTGGAAGAACTAGCCGCAGCACCTATCAAGCCCCTCTTGATTCTGCCTCTTTCATCTGTCATCATCTCTTAAATCTGTCTCTCCTCTCCCTCCAGATGAAATTCTGCATCTATTGACGTCTGATTGCCCAGCAATCCGCCCACTCATCCCATCCCCTCCTCCATCTCATTACATCATCTAAAACTACTGTTGTTGTCATGTCACTATCTGCTAATAAAGTTTGCTAGCCGTATCATACTGGGCATATAATTACTACGCAGACTAAATAATGCCAAATGTTTAGTGCTTTTCACACGCAGGTGCATGAGCCATGTAGTATTCTAACACATTTGTCAATGGAAACAACAATATAAACTATGTTTTCATACCTGATAATGTAATAAAACTGCAATTGAAATATTGTTGTCCTCCTTTGACTTTTGAACTGTGTCAAGAATGGTAAAGAATGCTAATATCCACATAATGAAGATTGCATCCCAAATAAAATACATTTTCAGGAATATGTAGGCCTGCAATGCCAAACCATCTCTTGCTCCCCCAGTGGTAAGGAGGTAATAATAATGTGCAGTAGAGAACTAGGCTCTCTATGATGCTGAACACCTTGCTGTGTCCACCGGGTGGCACTAATGCCTGTCTTGTCTTCTAGCCAGATATTTCAACATTTACTATAGATTACAATAATATAGGCTATACCATGGAAAGTTTCACTTTCGTTTGTAGCCTTACTTTCAAAAGATGAATATGTACTTTTTTTATTCCCTTTCTGAAGAGAATTTGAAGAATTTATTTTTATATAGGCAATTGTGTCATTATGTAGATTGTTTTGTATGGTTTGTTCCAGCCATGTGTTTGTTGTTTGTATTGTTTTTTTGTCTTTAACCTCCAACTGATTGCTTTTTCGTGTCATTTATCTGTATGGGTTTCTGGGATCAGTCAAAAACAGCAATTCCACACAGCCAGAAAGTCAATTTGATATGAATTCTAATTTAATTTCACATTGTTTCATTGAGTAGGCTACATGCATTCATGCAGAGTAAAAGGTTTGGACGTGTTCTACTTTCATCAGAAACCCAGACAGTGGATGTGATTGAATATAGGGTCCTCACGTTCCTGTGTAATATCATTTTCAATCCATCTGATACTGTACACCATCTGATATAGGTGATTATGTGATATGACCATGTGGTAAACGACACATTGATTGATGAGTAAAGGTAGGAATTAGTCTTGAATACCAGACCCTAGGTAACAGTGAGTGCCTAGGGTCTGGTTTCAATGACGGAGGGGGAAAACAATTCCGGGGTGGGTCCTCTTCAGACAAACATCCCTCCTAACACATCACAAGTGTGGGAAGGCAGGGCTTATAATGTGGGCAGGAACTGTGCTCATGAAAAATCATCCCCCCATAGAGATAGTTAGAGGATTCGTCTTGATATCTGTGCCATTTTATTTGTCACATGCGCCGAATTCAACCTTAATATGAAATGCTTACTTACAACCCTTAACCAACAATGCAGTTGGTAGAGTTAAGAAAATATTGACTAAATAAATTGAAGTAAAAAAATACAAAAATACAAAAGTAACACAATTAAATAACAATAATGAGGCTATATACAGGGGGTACCGGTACCGAGTCAATGTGCGGGGGTACAGGTTAATCGAGGTAATTTGTACATGTAGGTTGGGTTAAAGTGACTATGGGGGTGTCAATAAAAATAGTCCGGGTGGCCATTTGATTAATTGTTCAGCAGTCTTATGACTTGGGGGTAGAAGCTGTTAAGGAGCCTTTCGGATCTAGCAGAGAGAACAGTCTATGACTTGGGTGACTGGAGTATTTGACAATTTTTTCGGCCTTCCTCTGACACCGCCTAGTATATAGGTCCTGGATGGCAGGAAGCTTGGCCCCAGTGATGTACTGGGCTGTATGCACTACCCTCTGTAGCGCCTTATCTTTTCAGTCTCCTGAGGGGGAATAGGTGTTGTCGTGCCCTCTTCACAATTTTCTTCCTGTGTTTGTTGTTGATGTGGACACCAAGGAACTTGAAACTATCGACCCGCTCCACTACAGCCCCGTCGATGTGAATGGGGGCGTGTTCGGCCATCGTTTTCCTGCTGTCCACGATCATCTCCTTTGTCTTGCTCACATAGAGGGAGAGGTTGTTGTCCTGGCACCACACTGCCAGGTCTCTGACCTCCTGCCTATAGGCTGTTTCATCGTTGTCGGTGATCAGATCTACCACCATTGTGTCGTCAGCAAACTTAATGATGGTGTTGGAGTTGTGCTTGTCCACACAGTCGTGGGTGAACAGGGAGTACAGGAGGGGACTAAGCACGCACCCCTGAGGGGCCCCCATGTTGAGGATCAGCGTGGCAGATGTGTTGTTGCCTACCCTTACCACTTGGGGGCGGCCGGTCAGGAAGGCCAGGATCCAGTTGAAGAGGGAGGTGTTTAGTCCCAGGGTCCTTAGCTGAGTGATGAGCTTTGTGGGCACTATGGTGTTGAACACTGAGCTGTAGTCAATGAACAGCATACTCACATAGGTGTTCCTTTTGTCCAGGAGTGAAAGGGCCGTGTGGAGTGTGATTGAGATTGCGTCACAACACCATCATCCCAGAAAACCTAGACCAACTCCAAACATGTGTTTGATACTATTTTATTCACTCCATTCCAGGCATTATAATGAGCCGTCCTCCCTTCAGCAGCTTCCACTACTTTTAGCAGGAAAATAACCATAAAACACAAGGCAAAATATACAATAGAGTTGCTTACAAATACGACATTGAATGTTTCTGAGTGGCCTAGATACAGTTGACTTAAATTGGCTTGAAAATCTATGGCAAGACTTCAAAATGGCTGTGTACCAATGATCAACAACCAACTTGACAGAGCTTGAAGAATTTTTAAAAGACTAATATGCAAATATTGTACAATCCAGGTGAGCAAAGCTCTTGGAGACTTACCCCAAAATACTCACAGCTGTAATCACTGCCAAAGGTGATTCTAACAGGGGGTTGAATACTTATGTAATCAAATCAAGATACTGTACCTTGTGGTAAAGGTGCGCTGTAGCTAGCACAGTGCGTGGGGGCAGGTTAGCTTAGGCTTTACTAGACAGATTTGCAAGGGTGTGCAAAGCTGTTAAGGCAAAGGGTGGCTACTCAAATATATCTCAAATATAAAATTTATTTTGATTTGTTTAACACTTTTTAGTTTTCCACATGATTCCAAATGTCTTATTTCATAGTTTTGATGTCTTCACTATTATTCTACAATGTATAAAATAGTAAAAATAAGAAAAACCCTGGAAAGAGTAGGTGTGTCAAAACTTTTGACTGGTACTGTAGGTTTACAAGAGAAGGGAGCTAGCAATACTACCGTATGTGCAGGTAGAAGTGTGGCTAGTTTGCTTTCCAGCTAACTAGCCAAGTTGTCTGGCAGACATATCAGTGTGGATGACGGATCACCACCTCAAGCTGAACCTCGGCAAGACGGAGCTGCTCTTCCTCCCGGGGAAGGACTGCCCGTTCCATGATCTCGCCATCACGGTTGACAACTCCATTGTGTCCTCCTCCCAGAGCGCTAAGAACCTTGGCGTGATCCTGGACAACACCCTGTCGTTCTCAACTAACATCAAGGCGGTGGCCCGTTCCTGTAGGTTCATGCTCTACAACATCCGCAGAGTACGACCCTGCCTCACACAGGAAGCGGCGCAGGTCCTAATCCAGGCACTTGTCATCTCCCGTCTGGATTACTGCAACTCGCTGTTGGCTGGGCTCCCTGCCTGTGCCATCAAACCCCTACAACTCATCCAGAACGCCGCAGCCCGTCTGGTGTTCAACCTTCCCAAGTTCTCTCACGTCACCCCGCTCCTCCGCTCTCTCCACTGGCTTCCAGTTGAAGCTCGCATCCGCTACAAGACCATGGTGCTTGCCTACGGAGCTGTGAGGGGAACGGCACCTCAGTACCTTCAGGCTCTGATCAGGCCCTACACCCAAACAAGGGCACTGCGTTCATCCACCTCTGGCCTGCTCGCCTCCCTACCACTGAGGAAGTACAGTTCCCGCTCAGCCCAGTCAAAACTGTTCGCTGCTCTGGCACCCCAATGGTGGAACAAACTCCCTCACGACGCCAGGACAGCGGAGTCAATCACCACCTTCCGGAGACACCTGAAACCCCACCTCTTCAAGGAATACCTAGGATAGGATAAAGCAATCCTTCTGCCCCCCCCCCCCCCCCCCCTTAAAAGATTTAGATGCACTATTGTAAAGTGGCTGCTCCACTGGATGTCATTAGGTGAATGCACCAATTTGTAAGTCGCTCTGGATAAGAGCGTCTGCTAAATGACTTAAATGTAAATGTTAAATGTTTACTATTCTGGTCAGTTTGCTTTTGCTCCTCACGCTCAGATGACCATGCCAGACTGTCATATTAAACGCGAGGATGCTCTCCACCAAGCTGCTGTACACCCTCTCCAGAACATCCTGGCTGACCCCAAACCCTTTTAATTTCCTGATTAAGAACAGGCGTTGGCTTTCTTCAAAAAAAACTCAGCTTGTTATCAATTTGTGTCCCTAGATATTTAAAACACTTAACCACCTCCACTGGTTGGTCGTTCAGAGAGAGTGGGTGGGACATTGGTAAGTTGTTGCCGTTGATGATCAGCTCCTATGTCTTTTCCACATTGATGTGGAGGACACTTGACCGGCACCATTCTTGAAGGTTGTTGGTCTGTTTAAAATAGCTGTCCCCATCTGACGTAGCAACTTTAAAAAAGAGTCCTACCAGAGCCATGTCATCTGCGTACTTAAAAAGGCTCACATTGTTTCCTCGGATCTTCATCTCGTTAGTATAGATAGAGAACAACAACAGTGAAAGGACACACCCCTGGGGCCCTCCTGTGTTCTTGCGTCACGACCCTGCGTTGAATCATGGGAACCATTATCCTTTCCTCCTCATCCTGTTCTCCTCTCATCCTCGTCTCCATGCTGCCTCTTTCGTCCCCCTGCCCAACCTCCTACTCTCTTCTCTCTTTCCCTTTTTTTCCGCTCCACTCACTCCTTGTACCTTCCACACTCTTACTCTGTACATCAATAAAAATCCATTTGGCACATGATTATGCTCAGCCACAAAATGGGATGGAGGTGCTATTTTTAGCCGGCTAAGGGAGGAAAGGGGAGCGAGAGAGAGAAAGGGGGTGGGATAAACCGTTCTTTTCGTTCTGTAGCTGTATGTCGGTCAGAGGCACAGAGCTCTGTGGCAGCTTGGCTAGAGGCGGCGAGAGGGGTGAGAGGCAACGAAGACGAGCAAACGACACCACCAGAAACACAAATAAGACACAGGTAGGAAGATCTGCTGCATTCTACATAGAACAGGCAAAGCCAGACACCTGGACTGATAGCAATACTAATAGATGGTACGTGCCCTGAGGAAATTTAATGGTTATATCATAGCTGCGTACATGGCCAGGCAATAAGTACACAAAAACAATGTATGTGCTGATGCTCAATGGCAAAATAGTTGATATGCTTAAAATATCATTCATTCAAGTTCAAGTATTTTGGTACCCTATGGGATGTGTAGAACAAATATACGTCATAACCTATATTTGAGATTCTGCATAAAAGTAAGATATTTTTAGGATAATAGATGAGATTATGTAATAGGGATTTGTTTTGCTATGTGAATGAAGTCCCCATGCCTAATGTACGCTAGTAACACTGGTCGGACTGTCGGTTTGTCAGTCTGTCTTCTAAACTCACTGTTCCTGAGACAACATGAGAATATGGAGGGGCAAAATTAGTTGTTTACATGGCGTCCTAAAATGGAGAGCTGTGCTGTGCTACCTTCAATGAAAAGGGAAGCTAGTAGTTTAAGCCCACTCAATGTTAATCTGTGCTTTTATATATTTATTAGTGTGTGTGTGAACATGTTTTTGTGTGGGTTATTAGGTGGGTGTATGTGTGGGTTATTAGGTGGGTGTATGTGTGGGTTATTAGGTGGGTGTATGTGTGGGTTATTAGGTGGGTGGATTATGTGGTGTATGTGTGGGTTCTTAGGTGGGTGGATTGTGTGGTGTATGTGTGGGTTATTAGGTGGGTGGATTATGTGAGTGTGTGTGCCTAATATGAGCACACCCTGAGATGTGATGAGGGAAAGCAAGGTTACCATGGAGACGGGCTCAGCACATCTTTCCTGTAAACGATTGCACATACAAATCAAATACACAAATGCATTTCATATGCAATTATGCATTTAAAAAACATACAAAGAGCATGGTCAATTACACTTTGCCTGTTTTTGACTTTTTCCTTTATTTAACTCGATGCAAATTGATAATTCATTAAAAAATGTGTCATTCTCATGGCATTGTTTACATTTTCCACAATCCAAGCTTTGCAAAAACAAACAGTTATTCTCAGAGACTGACCTGACCAGCCTCTCTCTCCCTCCTGTTTCCCAGGCATGCGACCCCGCTCCAGACTCATGGCTAAGAGGTGCCTGCCCACCATCAGGGAGGGCTATGAGGAGCTGGTCCAAGACATGAACCAGGCCAACAGCCGCCACCTCCCTCCCCATGGTCAGGCGCACTCACCGTCTACCCATGACTACTTCCTGTCCATCTGCCAGCTCGCCCGACCAACCTTCCCCCAGGGCGAACCTGACTGTGACATCCTCACGGTGGGCGCTCTGGCCTCCCTGAGGCTGCACAGACTGAGTGACCGTGTGCCACCCTGTCAGCCTCTGATCTCTAAGGTCAGCCGCCACACACAGTCAGAGCAGGAGGAGAGTCAGAATGAGTGCAGTGGCCCAGAGAGAGTGGTGGATGTCAGTTCACGTCAGACCTCCAGTAGGGTTGTCCCCAGTGTCTCTGACCCTCTGGAGTTCCTCTATGGTCACAGGGAAGGACTCCTCTCAGCCGCCTGTCGCGCCCATGACTCACAGGGCTGGATGGGCGAAGGGAGTCAGAGTGCGACCCAGCGTCGACCACGACCCCCGGTATGTGCCGACAGTTTCCCCCGCATGTGTTCCTCGCCCGTGACCCAGCGCAAAAGCAGCTGCTGTGATCTATGGCTGGTGGACCCCACTGACCAAAAGAAGCCAAACCCTGACCCTGCTCCACCACAGACATCCTCATCAGACCAGCAGAAACCTGGTGCCTCCAGCTCATTCTCATGGACGTTCCAGAATGACCCAGACAGGGCACCTGCAGGTGAGAGGGGGAAGTGCACTCGCTACATGGACAATCACACAATGGTGTCACACTGGATCGCTGACTGTCGCTCGGCCTGGAGAGAAGCCAGAATCAGGGCGTGCATGCTTCCTGCCATCGCAGAGATGTAAACTTGTGTAGCGTTGTTAATCCCCACTTTTAAGTACTGTACTTTATGGATCCTTGATGTACTTATGTACCGCTTAATTGGTACATTTGGATGCATTACAATTGGTACATTACAATGCAGGTCCATATGGTAACATGTAAAAATTGCATTTTCATGCCTGACCTTTTTGTACAGTATGTAGTGTTAGACATATTGTAGACTAGCGTATGCCTCACATATATCACAGTAAGTGGAATGTTGACAGTGCCTAGGAGACATCAGTATTAGGGTAACCTCGTAAAGTTGAACAAGACAGGATTTTAGAAGGATGATCACGCGAGACAAGTAGTAGGGTGAATAAAGATGTGTGGAAAAGATGCAGAATTTGCTATAAGGATTATGCACAAAGACATTTGACTTGAAAAATGACAGATCATAATCTTTACTATTGAGTGAGTGATATCTCACTCCATTATTGACGAATGACAACTCTGGTCAAATAAAACATTCTACTTTTCATAACAATGGGAATGGTACCGTTTAGAATCAGAACGAAGGATAATGTGATCCGATAGCTAGTTCAGGCTCTCTGTAGGAGAGCATTCAAACTCAGACTATTCTCAGTGGTTCTAAAAATGTCTCTTTTGCGATTTCCTCTCTCATGTATGATATGAGTTATGCAATGACAATGTAGATCTGTGCAAAACTGATGAGTCTATTTAAATCTTCCACTAAGTAAAGCCATGATGAAATGGTACATCATATTCACACTGAGTGAAACAGCATGTGACATTGTAGTATATTCTTTTTTGATTGTGTTTAATGGCCCTCCATGACAGTACAATGAACTCTGTGTCAAAATATACAAATGGAAAGACAACAGTATAATTGACTTGTAAAAGGTTGACAATACAATCGTTCGATCTTGTACGGTATGGCTTTTGTACCTCTGTCCATTGTTGGCTCGTAATCTAATAAAATTGTGTTTTACCCTGCCTCTGAGTGTCCAAAACATAGACCTGTTGCACTAGGAAATATATCCGTATAGTGCAAGATAAACAAGTTATCCTAAACCCTTCTGTGATGGGGAGATAATAAAATTGAAGTCCTGCTCAGTATCAATTTTTTTACCCCTTTTTCTCCCCAATTGGTAGTTACAGTCTTGTCCCATCGATGCAACTTCCGTACGGACTCGGGAGAGGCAAACGTCGAGAGCCATGCGTCCTCCAAAACACAACCCCGGCAAGCAGCACAGGTTCTTGACACACTGCTCACTTAACCTGGAAGCCAGCTGCGCCAATGTGTCAGAGGAAACGCCGTACAGCTGGCGACCAAAGCCAGCATGCATGCGCCTGGCCACCACAAGGAGTCGCTAGAGCCTGATGGGACAAGGACATGCCAGCCGGTCTAACACTCCTCTAACCCAGACGACGCTTGGCCAATTGTGCAACACCTCATGGGTCTCCCGGGCGCAGCCAGCTACGACACAGCCCGGGATCGAACCCGGATCTGTAGTGATGCCTCTAGCACTGCGATGCACTTGGGAGGCCCCCTGCCCTATATCTTGAAGCATTGTGACGGATTCTAAATTCCTAGAATTAACCAGGGATGTTATTTGTACAAATATTTTACAGGAATTAGATTACAATAATGAATTAACAACTGAGTTTCAAGACCTTGTATGAACAAGCCTTGTCATGGACATGGCAACTTGAATAATAACTTTGTCAGTCCAATGGTTGATTTGTGCAAACAAGTAACACAGTGTCCTCTGGTGATAGCAGTCAGGACACAAGAGTAAGTTGGCCTTTTGTTGAGGTAGGGTAAATCCATTTTAATTCAATCACTTTTTGCCGGCACCCCTTTTGATTTAAACAAAACTTCCCATACATGTTTGCCCATGGTAGAAGTGCTCAGAAAGTGACTTTTTTGACTTTTTTTACCAAAACAATTCAAAAGATTAAGGTGCTCAAAGTTGACCTATTTTGCATAACGTACCATGCCACGAGACATCCATGTCTTCAACACGACAAGACAGCCTACAGGGAGGAGGTAAGAGCCCTGGCAGAGTGGTGCCAGGAATATAACCTATCCCTCAACGTCAACAAAACGAAGGAGCTGATCTCGAACTACAGGATACAGCAGAGAGCACATTGACAGCCTGAACTGGCCTTCACACAAACAGTGTGGTGAATAAAACTCAAAGGATATTCGATTTGGCCCCTGAGACCCTGTGAGGGAAATGTTATGGTTGTGCATCAAATCAATGATACTTTTCTAATAACCAATTAGATGGGTTCATGAAGGTAACTGACTGATCGTGTATGGAGGAATCCTCACTATCACTGATAAGAAAATTGACAGTACGCCCAGAATGTTGCTATGGGAACAACCAAGGTATCTCAGTTTCAAGGTCTCAACTTGGAGAGAGAAAGCCTTGTGAGGTATTGGTCAGTCACATGTGCGAGCCACCGGTAATTATTAATTATGCTAAATCATGTAAATATAACTTGTCTGTGTATAGCCATATATAAGACAACTGCAACAGATTTTAGACCATGTTAAGAGTTAATGGAAAACTGTTTAAAAATATATTTCACAGTTGAAACACACTAAATAGTGTCTCATAGTGTATCCTTTGATGTCTCCTACTAGTGCTGGTATTGTGCTTTGTTTTCATGCTATCTGAATGACTCAAACGTTATAGGAAAATCAATAGGGGCCCCTTGCCATGACATTTTTGGAATTTCAGATTCTCACTGTCTCATTTGTATTTGGATGATTGCTAGTTTCTCAAAGATGATCTTATTTTTTTTGTATATATACTGCTCCATTATCTTATATGGACTCGTTAGGAACTCACCTTTCATCTCATATTAAACTTGTCCATCGATAACAAACAGAATGCATTTTTGGTTTAAAATCTATGAATTATTTTAGATGAATAGCAATAAATTGATCGCTGAATGTGCTATAGTGATGAAATCCCCATCACCTGACTCCCTATGATGTAAAGATATCAGGCATGTGCTTTGTCAGTGGCTGTAATGTAGGGTTCAGCCAGGAGTTGATGGACAGTTGTTGTGGAATTTCTAAAGAATCAGGAGAGACTTGGATAATTCTTCAAACAATCATACATCATTAATTATTGCAATAATAGAGCCCGACAATACAGGAAATGCTGAGGTGTTATATAGTGGGACCTAAAAATGCTTAGTCATGGCTGGTTCCACCCCTTCCCGGGTGGGTTCAGGCATCATAAGCTACCTTGCTTTCTTCTTGTGGCTATGTGTATCAGGTCATAGCGCACAAACAAGTGATACCGTTAGTTCCGTTACTCCTCTCTGTTCAAGCCAGCCTCTGTTCTCTTCATATCTCCACACAGCTGTACCCTTGGAAGACAGTAAAAGACAGGATGGACCGAAAAACTGTGGTCACTCTTAGAGGCTCTTTGTCTTGACTGTGTGTCACTGGTGTAGACATGAGTAGGCAGGAGGCGGTCGCAGGTTTAGAACTACTGAATTTATGTCGGCACCATAGATCAAAGCGGGACAAAACCCAAATACTGTTCTGATCAAAATATATCTTCATAAACAAAAACGCACAGGGCGAACCCAAAGTGCAAAATATAAACTACTCAGGAAATAGGAGAGATTCCTTTCAGGAAAACAAGTAACATTTACAATGACCGAGAAAGACAAATGGCGGAGGGAGTATGTATTCAGCGATAGAGTGGGGATTGGAACCAGGTGTATGTAATGATGACGAGACAAGTCCGGGGTTGATGAGTGAAGGGCGTTTGCCAGCAGTAGGTTCGGCAGCAGCTAGAAGGCCGTTGACGCCAAACGCCTGAGCTGGACAGGGAACCAAAGCGGTGTGACACCGGGTGACTAAGTTGAACAGAGGCAGAGTGGAAAAATACCAGCTCCTTCTTACAAGACCTTCAGACAGTGGCAATGTACAGGTTTAAGGCTCCTACAGCACATGTGCATAACAAAGTTTAGCATTAAGAACTTTTAAAGTAATTATTCATTGCATTGTCTCAGCTATACAAGCTTATACAGGATTTTTCCCTCACACTCCCTGGTTTTGAAACTCATGTCAAAAATCATAACATTTCTTTACTAACACAAATATAAAAAAATATAGGTAGATCAAACAGGAGTACATGTTTCATCAGTACACAACAGACCCAACCTCTCCTTCCACAATGACCACCTCCTGTCACGTTCCTGACCTGTTTTCCCTTGTTTAGTATTTATTTAGTTGGTCAGGGTGTGAGTTGGGTGGGTTGTCTATGTGTGATTTTCCATGTTGGGATTTTGTGTTCGGCCTGGTATGATTCTCAATCAGAGGCAGCTGTCAATCGTTGTCCCTGATTGAGAATCATACTTAGGCAGCCTGGGTTTCACGTGTGTTTTGTGGGTGTTTGTCTGCCGTGTTAGTGTTTTCACCACACGGTACTGTTTCGGTTTTCTGCACTTCGTTTATTGTTTTGTATTTCAGTGTTCAGTTTCGGTTTTAAAAAATCATCATGAGCACGAACCACTCTGCATATTGGTCCGATCCTTCTCGCCTCTCCTCGTCCGATGAGGAGGACGAAATAGACAATCGTTACAGAAACACCCACCAACAAAGGACCAAGCAGAGTGGAAAAGGGAAGCGACAGCAGCAGCAGCAGCGGAGAAAAATCCAGGACTCATGGACGTGGGAGGAAATTCTGGACGGCAAGGGACCCTGGGCTCAGCCAGGGGAATATCGCCGTCCTAAAGCCGAGTTGGAGGCAGCGAAGGCAGAGAGGCGCTGGTATGAGGAGGCAGCGCGGCGACGCGGTTGGGAGCCCGAGGGTCAGACCCAAACATTTCTCAGGGGGGGGGGACACGCGGAGTGTGGCAAAGCCGGGTAGGAGACCTGAGCCAACTCCCCGTGCTTACCGTGGAGTGAGAGGGCGTCGTACTGGTCAGACACCGTGTTATGCGGTGGAGCGCACGGTGTCCCCAGTACGCGTGCTTAGCCCAGTGCGGGCTATTCCTCCTCGCCGCACTGGTAGGGCTAGGTTGGGCATCGAGTCGGGTGTCATGAAGCCGGCCCAACGCATCTGGTCTCCAGTGCGTCTCCTCGGGCCGGCGTACATGGCACCAGCCTTACAAATGGTGTCCCCGGTTCGCCAGCATAGCCCAGTGCGGGCTATTCCACCTCGCCGCACTGGCAGGGCTACGGGGACCATTCAACCAGGTAAGGTTGGGCAGGCTCGGTGCTCAAGAGCTCGTGTACTCCTTCACTTTCCGGTATATCCGGTGCCACCTCCACGTACCATTCCTCCGGTGGCAGCCCCCCGCACCAGGCTGTCTCTCCGTCTCCTCCCTACAGGTGTACTTGCCTGCCTAGCGCTGTCTGAGCTGCCTGCCTGCCCAGCGCTGTCTGAGCTGCCTGCCTGCCCAGCGCTGTCTGAGCTGCCTGCCTGCCCAGAGCCAGTAGAGCCATCCGTCTGTCCCGAGCCAGTCGAGCCGTCCGTCAGTCAGGAGCCGCTAGAGCCGCCCGTCTGTCCCGAGCTGTCAGAGCTGCCCGTCTGTCCCGAGCCGTCAGAGCTGCCCGTCTGTCCCGAGCCGGTAGAGCCGTCCGCCAGACAGGAGCAGCCAGAGCCGTCCGCCAGACGGGACAGACGGGCAGCTCTGACGGCTCGGGACAGACGGACAGCTCTGACAGCGCTGGCAGGAGGTGGAACCGGATATACCGGACCGTGAAGGAGGACACGCGCTCTTGAGCACCGAGCGTGCCCAACCTTACCTGGTTGAATGGTCCCCGTAGCCCTGCCAGTGCGGCGAGGTGGAATAGCCCGCACTGGGCTATGCTGGCGAACTGGGGACACCATTTGTAAGGCTGGTGCCATGTACGCCGGCCCGAGGAGACGCACTGGAGACCAGATGCGTTGGGCCGGCTTCATGATACCCGGCTCGATGCCCAACCTAGCCCTACCAGTGCGGCGAGGTGGAATAGCCCGCACTGGGCTAAGCATGCGTACTGGGGACACTGTGCGCTCCACCACATAACACGGTGTCTGACCAGTACGACGCCCTCTCACTCCACGGTAAGCACGGGGAGTTGGCTCAGGTCTCCTACCCGGCTTTGCCACACTCCGTGTGTGCCCCCCCCCCCCCCCCCAAGAAATTTTGGGGTCTGACTCTCGGGCTCCCGCCTGCGCTGCCTCCTCATACCAGCGCCTCTCTGCCTTCGCTGCCTCCAACTCTGCCTTGGGACGGCGATATTCCCCTGGCTGAGCCCAGGGTCCTTTGCCGTCCAGGATCTCTTCCCAAGTCCAAGAGTCCTGGGTTGTTGGGCGCTGCTGCTGCTGCTGTTGCTGCCCTTTTCCACTCCGCTTGGTCCTTTGGTGGTGGGTGTTTCTGTTATTGCAGATTTCCTCCTCTTCGTCAGAAGAGGTACTCTCTAACCTGTGAAAAACCCACTAAATCCAAATGAAAAGACCCCACACAATAAATACAAATTCACATAGTGCCTACATTCTTCATAAAATCAGAATAATTAATTGGATCGTTTCCTGCATGTGACTGGTCGTCGTCGCACAACCTCGGCCTCCCAAGAAACTGAGCACTGCTTCCAAAACATATTCCGGGCGTTCTGCCAATTGGTCTGAGAAGGAGGTCATGACACCCAGTCACCTGCATGAACCAAGGATGATACAGTCCCTACAATTCAATGCCATCTCTTCATAGACAAGAAAATATTGAATGCATAAAGCAATGCATGTAAGCAATAGTTCATAATGTAAGACAATGTCATAATCTAAGCAGAAATATTCAACCAAGCAAAATATGAAACGTTTTAAAAGAATGCTTTATTACAAGTACATTATCTTTGTAAATGGCTTCTGCTGTGCCACTGAGTTTAAAATGTTTAACATTCTACACATACCATATACAGTTCTAAACTGCCAGTGTCAAAGAAGGCCAAGTGGATCCTTTCTCAGCAAAGCGCTTGCTCCTAGTTTAGTAAAGAACACCTTGCAATCACAGAGTCTGGGCATTCAGCCAATGTTCCCCTCCCACTGAGCCGACCTTGTGAGAGCAAACCTCTGTCAACAGGTGCATTTCTAAGTATGCGAAAGGTCAATATTCACTGTCTTCAGCAGTAAAGGGTAGCCGTCGTTGTCATGGTCTGAAACACACATTTATTTAACCTTTGTTTAACCAGGTAGGCAAGTTGAGAACAAGTTCTCATTTACAACTGTGACCTGGCCAAGATAAAGCAAAGCAGTTCGACACATACAACAGAGTTACACATGGAGTAAAACAAACATACAGTCAATAATACAGTACAAAAACAAGTCTATATACAATGTGAGCAAATGAGGTGAGATAAGGGAGGTAAAGGCAATAAAAAGGCCATGGTGGCGAAGTAAATACAATATAGCAATTAAAAACACTGAAATTAGAGATTTGCAGTTGGTGAACGTTCAAAGTAGAAATACTGGGGTGCAAGACAGCAAAATAAATAAATACAGTAGGGGATGAGGTAATCGTTTGGGCTATTTATAGCTGGACTATGTACAGGTGCAGTGATCTGTGAGCTGCTCTGGCAGCTGGTGCTTAACCTGTCTAGGAACGGGGTTCGTTACGCTAGCGGAACCCCTCGCCAACAGCCAATGAAATTGCAGGGCGCCAAATTCAATCAACAGAAATCTCATAATTCTAATTTCTCAAACATACAAGTAATAGACACCACTTTAAAGATAAATTCTCGTTAATCAAACCACAGTGTCCGATTTCAAAAAGGCTTTTCGGCGAAAGCAGAACATATCATTATGTTAGGTCAGCAACTAGTCACAGAAAGCATACAGCGATTTTTGAACCAAAGAGAGGAGTCACAAAAAGCAGAAATAGAGATAAAATAAATCACTAACCTTTGATATTCTTCCTCAGATGACACTCCCGGGACAACATGTTACACAATACATGTATGTTTTGTTCGATCAAGTTCATATTTATATCCAAAAACCTCAGTTTACATTTGGCTTTGCCTCCAAAACATTCCGTGAATATGCACAGAGCCACATCAATTTACAGAAATATTCATAATAAACATTGATAAAAGATAGAAGTGTTATTCACAGAGTTAAAGATATACTTCTCCTTAATGCAACCGCAGTGTCAGATTTTTAAAAAAACTTTACGGAAAAAGCAAACCATGCAATAATCTGAGTACGGCGCTCAGAGACCAACACAGCCCAAACAGATATCCACCATGCTGGAGTCAACAGAAGTCAGAAATAGCATTATAAATATTCACTTACCTTTGATGATCTTCATCAGAATGCACTCCCAGGAATCCCAGTTCCACAATAAATGTTTGATTTGTTCGATAAAGTTCATAATTTATGTACAAATACGTCCTTTTTATTAGCGCGTTTAGCGCGTTTAGCCCAGTATTCCAAATTCATGACGCTCAATCACTAGGATCAGACGAAATGTCAAAATGTTCCGTTACAGTCCGTAGAAACATGTCAAACGAAGTATAGAATCAATCTTTAGGATGTTTTTAACATAAATCTTCAATAATGTTCCAACCGGAGAATTCCTTTGTCTTCAGAAATGCATTGGAACTCAAGCTAACTCTCACGTGAACACGCATGGTCAGCTCGTGGCTCTCTGGGAGAGACCTTACTCAATCCCCTCTCATTCGCCCCCACTTCACAGTAGAAGCATCAAACAAGGTTCTAAAGACTCTTGACATCTAGTGGAAGCCTTAAGAAGTGCAATATGACCCCATAGACACTGTGTATTCGATAGGCCAAGAGTTAAAAAACTACAAACCTCAGATTTCCCACTTCCTGGTTGGATTTTTCTCAGGTTTTTGCCCGCCATATGAGTTCTGTTATACTCATAGACATAATTCAAAAAGTTTTAGAAACTTCGGAGTGTTTTCTATCCAAATCGACTAATACTATGCATGTATTAGCAACTGGGACTGAGTTGCAGGCAGTTTACTCTGTGCACACTTTTCATCCAAACGTGAAAATGCTTCTCCCTAGCCCAAACAGGTTCAAGCTGGTGAGGGAGATAAGTGTTTCCAGTTTCAGAGATTTTTTTTTCTTCGTTCCAGTCATTGGCAGCAGAGAACTGGAAGGAGAGCCGGCCAAAGGAGGAATTGGCCCTGGGGGTGACCAATGAAATACACCTGCTGGAGCGCGTGCTACGGGTGGGTGCTGCTATGGTGACCAGCGAGCTGAGATAAGGTGGGACTTTACCTAGCAGGGTCTTGTAGATGACCTGGAACCAGTGGGTTTGGCGACGAGTATGAAGCGAGGGCCAGCCAACGAGAGCGTACAGGTCGCAGTTGTGGGTAGTATATGGGGCTTTGGTGACAAAACGGATGGCACTGTGATAGACTGCATCCAATTTGTTGAGCAGGGTGTTGGAGGCTATTTTGTAAAATGACATTGTCAAAGTCGAGGATCGGTAGGATGGTCAGTTTTACGAGGATATGTGGCAGCATGAATGAAGGATGCTTTGTTGCGAAATAGGAAGCCAATTCTAGATTTAACTTTGGATCGGAGATGTTTGATGCGAGTCTGGAAGGAGAGTTTACAGTCTAACCAGACACCTAGGTATTTGTAGTTGTCCACATATTCTAAGTCAGAGCCGTCCAGAGTAGTGATGCTGGGCGGGCGGGCAGGTGTAGGCAGCGATCGGTTGAAGAGCATGCATTTAGTTTTACTTGTATTTAAGAGCAGTTGGAGGCTACGGAAGGAGAGTTGTATGGCATTGAAGCTCGTCTGGAGGGTAGGTAACAGTGTCCAAAGAAGGGCCAGAGGTATACAGAATGGTGTTTTCTGCGTAGAGGTGGATCAGAGACTCACCAGCAGCAAGAGCAACATCATTGATGTATACAGAGAAAAGAGTTGGCCCAAGAATTGAACCCTGTGGCATCCCCATAGAGACTGCCAGGGGCCCGGACAACAGGCCCTCCGATTTGACACACTGAACTCTATCAGAGAAGTAGTTGTTGAACCAGGCGAGGCAATCATTTGAGAAACCGAGGCTGTTGAGTCTGCTGATGAGGATGTGGTGATTGACAGAGTCGAAAGCCTTGTCCAGGTCAATGAATACGGCTGCACAGTATTGTTTCTTATCGATGGAGGTTAAGATATCGTTTAGGACCTTGAGCGTGGCTGAGGTGCACCCATGACCAGCTCTGAAACCAGATTGAATAGCGGAGAAGGTACGGTGGGATTTGAAATGGTTGGTAATCTGTTTGTTAACCTGTCTAGGATCAGCGTGGCGCTAGCGGCACACCCCCCCCCCCCCCCCACTGAAAAACCAGTGCCGCGAAATTCAAAAAAAATATTTTTTTAAAATATTTAACTTTCACACATTAAAGTCCAATACAGCTAATGAAAGACACAGATCTTGTGAATCCAGTCAACATTTCCGATTTTTAAAATGTTTTACAGGGAAGACACAATATGTAAAGATGTACATCTATTACCTAAAAACACATTAGCATAATCCACCATCTTTTATTTGTCCACCAACACCAGTAGCCATCACCAATTCGGCTAAACTAAGATATTTATAGCCCCTAACCAACAAAAAAACTCATTAGATGACAGTCTGATAACATATTTATGGTATGGGATAGGTTTTGTTAGAAAAAAGTGCATATTTCAGGTATATGGCATAGTTTACAATTGCACCCACCATCACAAATGGACTAGAATAATTACAATGAGCAACGTGTTTACCTAACTACTAATCATCAAACATTTCGTAAAAATACACAGCATACACGAATCGAAAGACACAGATCCTGTGAATACAGACAATATTTCAGATTTTCTAAGTGTCTTACAGCGAAAACACAATAAATCGTTATATTAGCTTAGCACATAGCAATTAGCAGCCCAGCATTGATTCTAGCCAAAGTGAGCGATAAAAGTCAACATCGCCAAAAGATATTAATTTTTTCACTAACCTTCTCAGAATTCTTCCGATGACACTCCTGTAACATCACATTACAACATGCATATACAGTTTGATCGAAAATGTTTATATTTAGCCACCAAAATCATGGTTAGACAATGTGAAATGTAGCTCAGCTGGTCAGAAAATGTCCTTGCGCCACTTAGACAGTGATCTACTCTTATACATAAATACTCATAAACGTGACTAAAAAATATAGGGTGGACAGGGATTGATAGACAATTTAATTCTTAATACAATTGCGTTATTACATTTTTTAATTTATCCTTACTTTTCAATACAGTTTGCGCCAAGCGAAGCTACGTCAAAAAACATGGCGTCCTAAGCCACTAAAATGTTTCGACAGAAACACGATTTATCATAATAAAAATGTCCTACCTTGAGCTGTTCTTCCATCAGTATCTTGGGCAAAGGATCCTTTCTTGGGAGAAATCGTCTTTTGGTGGAAAGCTGTCCTCTTGCCATGTGGAAATGTCAACTGCGTTCGGGATGAACTGAAAAGCGTGCCCAACTTTTCACATCGTTGCAAAAATAAATGTCCCAAAATCGCACTAAACGGATATAAATTGCTATAAAACGCTTTAAATTAACTACTTTATGATGTTTGTAACTCCTATAACGAGTGAAAAGATGACCGGAGAAATATAACAGGCTAAACTAACGCTTGGAACAGGAGAGGGTCGGTGTCTTCCACGCGCGTTACGCAGCAAGAAAAGACTTGCTAGCTAAAGGTTTTTTTCATTTGTAGGGCCTGTGAACGCGCAATCGACCCCGTTGGAATCGTCATCACGTAAAGGCATCCAGGGGAAGACGTAAGAAGTGTCCGTATAGTCATAGCAACGACAGTGCCCTTTTAACTGACTTCAGAAAAGTGGCCAACATTTCTCAAATCTGACTCCATGTCAGGGAAATTGCTGTAGAATGGGCTCTGTTCCACTTAGAGACAAAATTTCAACTCCTATAGAAACTATAGACTGTTTTCTATCCAATAATAATAATAATATGCATATTGTACGATCAAGGATTTTGTGGGAAGCCGTTTAAAAAATTTGCCAAATTAGCATAAATAGTCTAAACAGCGCCCCCATCCCCAACAGGTTAACTTGGCTTTCGAAGACCTTAGAAAGGCAGGGTAGGAGGGCCTCTCGGTGGCGCAGTGTTCTAGGGCACTGCATCGCAGCGCTAGCTGCGCCACCAGAGTTTCTGGGTTCACGCCCAGGCTCTGTCGCAGCCGGCCGCGACCGGGAGGTCCGTGGGGCGACGCACAATTGGCCTAGCGTCGTCCGGGTTAGGGAGGGTTTGGCCGGTAGGGATATCCTTGTCTCATCGCACTCCAGCGACTCCTGTGGCGGGCCGGGCGCAGTGCGTGCTAACCGAGGGGGCCAGGTGCACGGTGTTTCCTCCGACACATTGGTGCGGCTGGCTTCCGGGTTGGAGGCGCACTGTGTTAATTAAGAAGCAGTGCGGCTTGGTTGGGTTGTGCTTCGGAAGACGCATGGCTTTCAACCTTCGTCTCTCCCGAGCCCGTACGGGAGTTGTAGCGATGGGACAAGATAGTAATTACTAGCGATTGGATACCACGAAAATTGGGGAGAAAAGTTGTAAAAGAAAAAAAAAAAAAAAAAAAAAAAAAAGAAAGGCAGGGTAGGATAGATATAGGTCTGTAGCAGTTTGGGTCAAGAGTGTCCCCCCCTTTGAAGAGGGGGATGACCGCAGCTGCTTTCCAATCTTTGGGAATCTCAGACGACACGAAAGAGAGGTTGAACAGGCTAGTAATAGGGGTTGCAACAATTTCTGCACATAATTTTAGAAAGGGTCCAGATTGTCTAGCCCGGCTGATTTGTAGGGGTCCAAATTTTGCAGCTCTTTCAGAACATCAGCTGACTAGATTTGGGAGAAGGAGAAATGGGGAAGGCTTGGGCGAGTTGCTGTGGGGGGTGCAGTGCTGTTGACCGGGGTAGGGGTAGCCAGGTGGAAACCATGGCCAGCCGTAGAAAAATGCTTATTGAAATTCTCAATTATAGTGGATTTATCGGTGGTGACAGTTTCCTATCCTCAGTGCAGTGGGCAGCTGGGACGAGGTGCTCTTATTCTCCATGGACTTTACAGTGTCCCAGAACTTTTTTGAGTTTGTGTTGCAGGAAGCAAATTTCTGCTTGAAAAAGTTAGCCTTGGCTTTTCTAATTGCCTGTGTATATTTGTTCACATAGGGCCATTACTAAATTATTAACTTTTTCCTAATCATTAGTGTTACCCAAACCATAGAATGGAGTAATAATAATTGGAAATGGTCAAAAAAACTCTAGCCCAGCGGGCACCATTTTCACCCACGGCTTATCTATTTGTCGATCTCAAAGCGCAATCCTTCTAATTATTATTTAACTTCTCTAGGATAGGGGGCAGCATTTTCACGTTTGGATGAAAAGCGTGCCCAGAGTAAACTGCCTCCTACTCAGTCCCAGATGCTAATATATGCATATTATTATTAGTATTGTATAGACAACACTCTGAAGTTTCTTAAACTGTTTGAATCATGTCTGTGACTATAACATAACTTATTTGGCAGGTAAAACCCCGAGGACAAACCATTCAGATTATTTTTTTGAGGTCACTCTTTTCAATGGGTTTTCATTGGGAATACAGATTTCTAAAGGACCTTCCTGCAGTTCCTATCGCTTCCACTGGATGTCAGTCTTTAGAAACTGGTTGAGGTTTTTCCTTTGAGAAATGAAGAAGTAGCCATGTTCAGAATGAGGCTCCAGTGAAGTGTACTGTTTGTTAGAGGCGCGTGACCAGAAAGCATGCTACACATTGTTTTCCTCCGGTATTGAACACAGATCATACCGTCTTCAATTTTATCGATTATTTACATTAAAAAATACCTAAAGTTGTATTACAAAAGTAGTTTGAAATGTTTGGACAACGCTTACAGGTAACTTTTGAGATATTTTGTAGTCACATTGTGCAAGTTAGAACCGGTGTTTTTCTGGATCAAACGAGCCAAATAAATGGACAGTGATGATATATATCGACGGAATTAATCGAACAAAAGGACAATTTGTGATGTTTATGGGACATATTGGAGTGCCAACAGAAGAAGCTCGTCAAAGGTAAGGCATTAATTATATCTTTATTTCTGTGTTTTGTGTCATGCCTGGAAGGTTGAAATATGATGGTCTGTGATTGTTAGCTGGGGTGCTATCCTCAGATAATAGCATTGTTTGCTTTCGCCGTAAAGCATTTTTGAAATCTGATACGTTGGCTGGATTCACAACAAGTGTAGCTTTAATTTGGTATATTGAATGTGTGATTTCATGAAAGTTACATTTGTATAGTAATTTATTTGAATTTGGCGCTCTGCATTTTCACTGGATGTTGGCCAGGTGGGACGCTACCGTCCCACATATCCCAGAGAGGTTTTAGCCTTGTATTGAAACCTCAGCTTCAAATGACTAAAATCTGAAATTAGTTAGAGTGATATCCAAAAACCACAAATAACAATAATTTACATTATGTCAACACTCATTCAATGTACATCAACCATCCTTATCAATATCTTTGTCACTATCACTTATCGTAATATTTAGAGAACAAAACAAACATGATTATTCTCCCCTTATTAGGCAATGTTCTCATTGTAGTCTACCCTAATAATGTTACTCTATATTTTATTACCAACCTCTGTTGGATATTCACTCTCTGTTGGATATTCACTTTCGGTTTCTTTTAGTTTATAACTTTCACTATAACTGACCTGCACTGTCCATCAGTCCCCTGTAGATGGCAGTCTGTTGATAATAAGTCTGGCGCCTGAGACGGCGAAGACAGGAAATCAGACACTTTCCATTTTGCCTACTCACGAATTGGTTTAGAACGTCAATGTTTGGAATATCAACAAAAAGTCCATCGGGAGTACAATACATGCTAGTCTTAAATTTAAAAAAAATCTCTACATGTTCAACATTTCAATGGTTCCATTTAACAGGGCATAGGTTGTGTTTCAAAATGTATTACCAGGACGAAGGAAATCCCATAAGCATTTATTGTTTTATTAGTTAGGGGTAAGTCAATTCCTTGCACTTTTACCAAAAGTCGCCATACGCCAGTCTTTTTCTGAGACTATTTCCCAGACCCTGTAGGCAGTCATATAATGCTTTAACCTTATCTTTATCAAATGATCCATGAAGGGACCAATTCAGAATAGTTTTCTTACCCCTTACGTACGTCTACGTTTGGGTGTGCAAGTTTGTATATTATTATTTCCATTATTACTTCATCAAATCTCCAGTAATGAATTATAAACACAAACAATTTCTCATTCATTTTTTCATATCTTCACAGAATCCATATATTGGAACCCCTAGATAACATTCTATATCAAAACGTATTAACCAAATACAGTATTCAACTCTCACTTCTCTATTTTCACTACTCATAGCGCTCAGGCTGCATAGACATTTATCCTATGCCTACAAACAATACTGCCAATGCCAAATCCCCACTCTGGGATTTAGGATCCTTGTCACTTTTTTCACCACAAATTCATTTTTAAATTGACTTACTGAAATTCAGTGGGTTGTCCTATTCAGGTTCGTGAATGTGACGTGTTCCCCCAGGCAATCATCAGTGGAGGTCTGGTCAGGGCGGGTCCACGTCATTTTTTGGTCCGACAGGAATTTCCTTCACTCTCCCACGAAGAGAGCCACCGGTGTCTCCTACGCAGACCTTCACTGATGCTCCCCGCAGACAGAATCACACATCGTTTTTCGTGATGCCATTAAACTACGTCCACCCGCATCGCACTATGCAGTAGAGCATCCCACTTCTGACACCAATCCTATCCTAATTCCTCTCTCACTCATCCTCACTCACACACAAAATAGAGGACACTTCTGACACCAATCCTATCCTAGTTTCTCTCTCACTCATCCTCACTCACACACAAAATAGAGGAGTGATCAGTTCCTACAACCTAAATCGTATAATTGCATGGCTGCTAAAATATTGCCCAATTCGTCATTGAACCACTGGAGAAATAATCCAAATTTGTATCTTACCCACATAAAAAGTTAACAGTTTTGCTATGATACTTAGTTTCAACTGTATGAGAAGCAGTTATTTTTGTCCACTGATCTCTTAGGGCTGTCTGTTGGCTGTGGGCTTCAATTCTACAGAAGTATTTTATTATTTCTAAAATGAGGTTAATAGCTATCACAGGTGCACCTTACTATTTTATACCATATAATATCAATGCACTTCTATTAATCTCTTACTGATCAGTTCCACAGGCTCACCTAGTTGAGAACGTTCCTCAGAACGTTCCTCAGACACACGAGTCTCGTTGCCTAGAACCAACAGGCTCACCTAATTGAGAGTGCTCCTCAGAATCTCCCACACTAGTCTTGTTGCCTAAGGCCCACCAGTTGCTACTGGCTTTTTACAAAAATAATTGCTTTCAAGAAAAAACAATCTCACCTCTATAGTCTATGTTCAGGTACACACCTGCTGACGCGTCCTACTTGGATCTTAGGCGGGTTCCATCTGCTCACTCTTGGAGTGTGGTTTGCTCTGAGTACCCAATGAGGGTTACTCCTGTGCATTTTACCCAGGTCCTCAGGAGCAGACAGCAGATGAAGGTCAGCATCCCATCCTCGTTGACAAGAATGTCGTGGAAGTGCTAAAGAATCAGGAGAGACTTAGATAATTCTTCAAGCAATCATACTTGAATATCAATTAATTATCGCAATAATGTCATACCCGCAGAAACTGGGGAACGTAACAGTATGACAATTGAGTACTTTTTCCACCTCTGTCCACACAGCTGTGCCCTTGGAAGATAGTAGAAGACAGCATGGACCGAAATACTGTGGTCACTCTCAGAGACTCTTGACTGTGTGACTAAGTTGAACAGAAGCAGAGTGGAAAAATATCAGCTCTTTCTTACAAGACCTTCAAACAGGCAGTGGAAATATACAGGTTTAAGGTTCCTACAGCGCATGTGCATAACAAAGTTTAGCATTAAGAACTATTAAAGTAATTCTTCATTACATTGTCTTTTCTATACAAGCTTAAAGAGGTTATACAGGATTTTTCCCTCACACTGTTGGAGGAGCGATTGGAAAGGTAGGAGGGACATCCCAGCTTCAAGTGGTTTCAGATTTCACATCCTATGTCACACCGGCGCAAAAAAAGTATACTACTCTGTCCGTGGTGAACAAAATAAACAAAATCATTTAGGCTCTTAATGCATCTGTGCATTGGTAGATGTGCTATACTAAACAGTTATTACACTGCTATAGACTTTCATTACACTATTATTGACTTTTCTAAACACGTATTACTTTTTATTTTTTTAATTGAGCCTTTATTTAACTAAGCCAGTCAGTTAAGAACAAATTCTTATTTACAATGATGGCCTACCCCGGCCAAACCCTAACCATGCTGGGCCAATTGTGCGCCGCCCTATGGTACTCCCAATCACGGCCGGTTGTGATATAGCCTGAAATCGAACCAGGGTCTGTAGTGACACCTCTAGCACTGAGATGCAGTGCCTTAGACCGCTGCTCCAGTCGAGAGCAAATTCTTACATTGCTACAGTACATTGTTAAAACAATAGACCTACATTGTGAAGAGTGGGTGAAATCATAAATGGTTTGCATTAGCACGGGAGCTGAAGTGGACCAGTTGTCCATATGAAATAAGTTACTAGAGACAGAAAAAGCATGTCACAGACACAGACAAAAAAAAAAAAAAAAAAATCAAACTTACAAAATTCAATTTACATTGCTACAAAGAAATACATATAATGACGCTAATCTTCATGGTATGACAACATTGTCTCACGCCAGATAGCGCAATGGCCATCTGCTAGTTAGCGGGTACGATATGTAACGGATGTGAAATGGCTAGCTAGTTAGCGGGTACGCGCTAGTAGCGTTTTAAATAATGTATTGTTTGTATTTTCAATAAATGTATGTCTACGCTACTTTAAACTATATATATATATATATATATATATATATATATATATATATATATATATATATATATATACAGTAAATCGATCTTTGTTAAATTATTTAAATAATGTATTGTTTGTATTTTCAATAAATGTATGTCTACGCTACTTTAAACTATATACTTTTTACAATTTTAAATCAGAAAAACGTCCAGAAAACAGTCAAGTAACATTTTGTCAAGGGGACTTTTATTTGCAGTATGATCACGTGGCCGAGGTTCACAACGCTCGGACTTTCCTCATCACATTGGGAACTGGATATTATCATGGGCGAGATGTTTCTCAGTTGTTCAGAAACCTTTCCCGTTGACATTGTAAGGTTACGACCGTCTTCATCGTCAACGTGTCTGTTGTAAGCGACGTGGGGGCGTTATATCTGGTAAAATTGAAACGAAATTGTACGTGTCAGATGTGTTTTTCATTCAATGACCATTGTTGTCGTTACAGCACCATAATCGCTCGCTGGAGCTTGATATGGCTGCCTATCTGCTTCATAATGCATTTGAAATAGTATGTCAGGCATTATCATTTATTTGTCCAACAAAACTGCTTTTGGTGATGATGCTCAGGAAGAACAGCCGCGCGCTATTCTATTTTACTCGCTGTGTCCATCACCGGTCTACACCGGTTGATCCAGCGCAACATTCACAGCCATTACATTGCATAACGGATTGCGCATAGAGTGAGATAATCCCAGGCAGCAACGCTCACATGCATTGCATTTTATTTGTTACATTAGAATTACGTAAATCGATGACAGTTGTTGTTAACTTGCATTGAGAATTATAAATGGTTACAGATGATCCCAATGAACGTGTGCCATATGCAGGGACATTAGTGTTTATATAGGTAGCCATTGTATTAAGTACGAGTTCCCACACACAGTTTGCGGTATACTGTGCTGTATACTTTTGGATGATGATGATGACGATGATAATGGGTAGTGTCAGCTATTATCTGCTCTAGAAGCTCTTGTTGTTCTGAACATGGCCAGAGAGTGCCTCAGCCAAAGACCTGCCTGTCTGTCATGTCTTCTGCTGATTGCTGTATTTTGGTTCCTTTTCAGCTTCACAGGGCTGTGCTCCTTTGCGTCTCCCACAATGCTTTGTCAGCAGGCCTTACTGTCTGAGAGTGAGCCAGATAATAAACCCAGCCTATTGTAGCGGCCATTACCTCTATTCAGCACTACACACACGCGGTAAGCATGGGCAAGCCTCTGCCTCTGTTATCTAACCTAACCTACATTTCAGGTTGTATTTGTCAGTAAAGACTTTGTCCTCCCTGACACAGATGACTCCAGATTGCTTTCTCAAATAGCACCCGGGAGAATAGAACACCAGAACAGAGCAGAACACCATATCAGCTGTCAAGCAGTGAAACATTGACTCACCTGAGCAGCGCAATGTTGTCAATAAACAAACTGTTGCCATTGTTTTAACTACGGTTGCTTACAGTCTTTGGCCACCCGCTCAAGCATGCAACTGGAAGTTTTGTCCTTTTCCCCATGGTTATCTGAATCACTCACATCTAAGTAGTGCATGTTCATATTGCATACATCATTTTGATTATGACATTCTTTCTCTGAGGTGAGCATGTACACTGTTCATTTCATTATGAATAGCCTCAAATGACCACAAAATAGGTTGTTCTGGGTTGATGAAATTAGATACAGGTATTCAAAATAGTCTCTTTATCCCTTCAAGGTCCAGTCCCATCTTTTGTTAATCTAAACAATAACCCATTGTGAGCCATAACAGAGACAGCCTTCTGCAACAATGTCCAGGTCAGGAGATATACCAGGTAAGGATGGGGGGCAGTAAGAGTGGGCATTACAGTGTTGTGTACTTGTTTAAAATGGTGATGGTATACTGTATGGAAACTGCTTCCAATATGCTTCCAACACCTATAGAGTGGCAAGATACACTGATCATCATTTTATGTATTTTGAGCAGATTTTAAGTTATTTTAGACAGTGTTTTAATGCTTGAACACTCCCTCCTCAGCCCTGGAGTCTGGGACCCCAGAGGGGCTCCTGGGAGGCATGTCCCTGCCCATTGGCATGACCCGCCGTGCCATGAGCTATGATGACAACATGGAGGCGCCCATGTCGCCCCCTCCCTCTGACATCAACATCAACAACCTATGGGGGAGGAGGCCCGTGGTACCAGACAGGAGGTTCAGTCATCTGGCCGAGGTAGATATCACACACAATGTTCCACTGATCTATAGCCTCACGTAGTTAAGACAGTGATCCGTGTTCGTCCGTATTCATAAAGCGTCTCAGAGTAGAAGTGTCGATCTAGAATCATGTCCCCCTCTGTCCATGTAATGTTATTCATAATGATCTAAAAGACTAAACTGATCCTAGATCAGCCCTCATACTCCAACACATTTATGGATATGATCCCAGGTGTTTCTATTCATACAAATGTTCCTCTAGCTGCCTGTGTGATCCATGTTTATTTTTTTTATCTCTTGTTTTAAAGGAGGATGAATCTGGAAATGCCCTGACCCATGCTGCCACGTTTGACGCTGGCCTCAGGCCACATATGCCAGTAGTGGTGAAAGCCAAAGCCTCCTCCATCATTATGAACTCTCTGATGACCAGTAAGACTCTTCACTGTGACAATGAATGATGATTACTGTATTATCAACGTGAGCTCATCCAATCCTGTTGCTCGTTAATGGAACACTGAATAGGGTGGGGTATATAGAGTACTAGTCAAAAGTTTGGAGACACCTACTCGTTCCAGGGTTTTTCTTATTTTGACTATATCCTACATTATTAATACATATTGTGTCCTCTGTGTTTTTCCAGAGCAAACCCAGGACAGCATGTACAGGTTTGAGCAGCAGGCTGGGCTGAGAGACACTGTCTACATGCCCCACAAGGGCCTCACTTCTGAGGAGACCCGCCACCACCACCGCATGCCAGAGTCATTCCATGTGAGTCTTTATTTTATCGCTTACTGTGGCCCTACTTTATTATCTGGAGTCTGATAATTATGAACTGAAGAATATGAATCATATTTTATGAATCATATTTTATAAATGGTATTATTCTTGATGATTGGTTTGGTAAAGCATCAACAGTGTAATCAATGAATGCTCCAAATCTCAGTTAGCAATCTACAGTATGTCAAAGAAGAGTGATTATTGAGATTTAACTGTTAATAATATTCATCATACTATATACTTTTTTCCCTTTTGTTGTATTGCCTGTAGAAAATGAATATTCAAAGTATGGACATGGGAGCAGGACATAAGGGAGGACATGAGGAGAAGCAAACATCATCTGCTCAGTCCACCCCAAATAGCACTCCTCAGAGCTCACCCAAACAGAAACGCAGGTAAGTGCAACCATGTCCTCATTACCAGCTGTTTATGGAACACGCTGTACTTTGACCCTGAACACCAAATACACGTGCCCTTGCCCACGTTATCTATATGAGCATGAATATGATGCCTGTTCAGTGGCCACTGTAAAGTGGTTGACCGTCTGGCATTTCTCTGTGTTCCTGGCAGGGGCTGGTTCACCAGCCAGAGCACAACTGTCACTAGCTCAGACCTCAGTACCAGCTCTAATACCAGTGTGGACATGGGTGCTGGTGAGGGGGGAGGAGCAGTCGAACGCTGGGGTGTCTTTGGACCACGTCAGAAATCCACTACCGACACCGGTGCGGACCACACAAACACAGGTAAATGGGATTTGGGGAGGGTGATATTTAACATGTTTTCGTTTGGTAATGGTGTTCCTCTAAACCAGGGGTCCTTCAACTTTTCCTGTGACCCAAATCGTCCTCCAACAACTCAAATTAAGAAGAAATAGTGTGTGATTATAGATGTATTCTCCGAATTTGCGATCCATCTCAGGGCCCACTTTGGATCCCGACCCATAGTTTTAGAAACCTTGTTTAGCTGTAATCCAGTTTACAGGTTGGCTCAATGTTCTTTGATGTGAATTACACATGAATACACTTGTTTTTACATGGTTGTGTACTACATCAGTACACTTTATTTTCTTTGTGTACCAGATATCCTTATCTGTGTTGCCTTGACGCTTTTAGCAAACTATCAATTTATCAGGTGTTTATAGAGTCAATGAAACGTTTTGATCATATACAGTCACTTCCAAAGTTATTGGCATCCTTGATCAAGATGAGACAAAACGACTATAAAATAAATAATACAAATACTGAGCTATATTCCAAAAACATTGACAACTGTATTATTTTATACTAATGCAATTGTTTAGATAGATTTTGATTAAATAGTTGTTTTTTTAAATCTCAAAATGGTAGGTTTGAAAATTATTGTCACCCCTGTTTTCAATACTCCAGCAACCTCCCCTGGCAGGACAGTGACACTGATCCTTTTTCTGAAATGTTTTATGAGATTAGAGCTCACATCCTTGATATCCTTCGTCTGTGCTTATGGACTGCCCTCTTCAATTCAAACCACAGGTTTTCAATGAGTATAAGTCCGGAAACTAAGATGGCCATTGCAAATTGTTGATTTTGTGGTCAATTAACCATTTCTATGTGGACGTGATGTGTGCTTGGAATCATTGACTTGTTGGAAGATATATTTGCTGCCAAGTTTCTGCCTCCTGGGAGAGGCAACCAGGTTTTTGGCTAGTCCTGTTTCCTGGTTCATGATGCTGTTGACCTTAGCAAGTGCCCCAGGAACAGTGGATGCAAAACAGGCCTGTAACATAAATGATCCACCTCTATATTTGACCTGCGCTTTTCTGCACATGCATTGTTCTTTCAATGCTGAACCCACCGCTGGTGTGTGTGGCCACAGAGCTCTATTTTCGTCTCATCTGACCATAGCTCCTGGTTCCAATAAAATCAAATTGAATTTGTCACATGCACTGAATACAACAGGTGTATACCTTACAGTGAAATGCTTACAAGCCCTTAACTTTAACCAACAATGCAGTTTTAAGAAAAATAAGTGTTTAGAAAGTATTTACTAAAATAAACTGAAGTAAAAAATAAATAATAAAAAAAAAACTCTAAATACATTTTTAAAAAGAATAATAAAATAACAGTAGCGAGGCTATATACAGGGGGTACCGGTACCGAGTCAATGTGCGGGGGCACATGTTAGTCAAGGTAATTGAGGTAATATGTACAGTACCAGTCAAAAGTTTGGGCACAGCTGCTCATTCAAGGGTTTAGCTTTATTTTTACTATTTTCTACATTGTAGAATAATAGTGAAGACATCAAAACTATGAAATAACACATATGGAATCATGTTGTAACCCAAAAAGTGTTAAACAAATACAATTGATTTTATATTTTATATTCTTCAAAGTAGCTACTCTTTGCCTTGATGACAGCTTTGCACACTCTTGGCATTCTCTCAACCAGCTTCAACTGGAATGCTTTTCCAACAGTCTTGAAGGAGTTCCCACATATGCTGAGCACTTGTTGGCTGCTTTTCCTTCACTCTGCGGTCCAACTCATCCCAAACCATCTCATTTGGGTTGAGGTGAGGTGATTGTGGAGGCCAGGTCATCAGATGTAGCTCTCCATCACTCTCCTTCTTGGTCAAATAGCCCTTACACAGACTGGAGGTGTTTTGGGTCATTCCCAATAAGTGCAAATCAGATGGGATGGCGTATCGCTGCAGAATGCTGTGGTAGCCATGCTGGTTAAGTGTGCCTTGAATTCAAAATAAATCATAGTGTCACCATCACCATTATTATTATTTTTTACCCATTGCCTGATTTTATGAAGGTCAACAACCATTTGTCTCTTTTTGTTTGTGAGTTCTTTGCCTTTTCAAATGGCAATGGATGACAAATGGATTTTTACATGCGTTTTATCTCATTTTTATCCCCCAGTGAAACAGGAAGCCATAGAAGGTCACTACATTTTCTCTGAGATTAATTTTAAAAAGTTGAACGTTAATGCCGATTTCATTTTGTTTGATTTAATCGATACGATTCTTTAGGGGTGGCAATAATTTTGAGATCTGTTGTTTTTAGATAAAGTTTTACTTTTTAAATAAAATCTCTTTCTCTTAGCAATTGTATTAGTATGAAATAATAGCATTTCCCAATTTTTCTGAGCTTACAACAGCTCAGTATTTATTATTTATTTTAATAAGTCTTTCACTTATCTTTATCAAGGGTGTCAATAATTTTGGAGGCGACCTACAGTTATTGCTCCTACTTAAGATAAGTCCTGTGTTTTTTTTCTCCAGGGGGTTTTGCTCTCCAGTCGTACCGCGGGGCCCAGAAGCCCACCCCCATGGAGGTGATGAAGGCCCAGGCCACTCGGTTGGCTGATGACCCTGCTGTCGACAAACAGGCCCCACCCAAGATGGAGATCCCCACCATGGAGGGCAGTAGACGGTCAGCCCGGCCGCACAAACTCAAACCTCGAGACATGAACATCCTCACTCCCTCAGGTTTCTAAGAGGTACCACGTCATCACTACTCCCTAATGTTGTACTTGGTCAAGTTGTCGTAGCTGGTCTACCCTCTTTCCTCTCCTGACTTTCATGATCTGAAATGAGGTCCCTTTTAATGTATGTGACTGAATCTGACAATCTTCACAATTTCCAAAAAGAAAAGCATCCTGTTGTGTTTGATACTATAGTATTTGGTTTAGAAGTTTTCCTCCCTTGCACTAAAATGTTTTATTTATTTTTTGGTTTCTATTTGTGTGATAAAGTTATTGTGCCATGTTGATTTTGTTTTGCCTCATCCTTTGTCTTGTAAGGGAACTGTGTATTTTTACTTTGTATTTATGGTCCGACTGTGAAAACATTCTGATACACGACAGTGTGCAAATAGTTACTCTCACTGTTTGATAAAAAAAAATGTAACGGCCACAATGTGTAGTGGTTTGATCATTCTGTTTGCTTGTGAATCTCATTCTCCAGAAGTATCACTAGCTTTTCATTGTCTGCAGATTTAAATGCCGATAAGATGTAATGATTCTCATTGTCATGTCTCCCAAGAACTTTGTGGTGATTATTGTTCACCCTCGATGAAGTGTGGTTTTTGTGCATCCGCATTCTTCCTGTCAAGATGACCCTTTTTGAAGTTAAAACGCTGTTAGTAAAACACTGCAGTAGAATATTAATATGACATGTTACATATTTACCAGTGAAGTATGTAATGCTTTGACTATCCCTGTTAAGGTGTTTTTATATTTTATTTTTTTAAGTAGAAAAATCATCCATATACATGGCTGTCCATATATATATATGTATGTCTTCTGTGGACTTTGTTGTAAATATCTGAATAAAAATTAATTCTAACAATCAGCTAAATCTGGTTCCATCAACCATCCAGAAACAGTGAACAGTGGAAAGAAGGTCAGCACTGCACAGGTTAAAGAACCCGGTGGAGAAGGATGGATTTCCATTGTGATTTAGAAATTGAAGTATTTGGACATTTCATAAGGCAAGATCAGCTACTACTGATTGATAGCAATAGAAACCAGCTGCTATTTCACACTGTGAAGTGATCGTCATTTCTTCAGCAGATATACTAATGATTACCAGTAGATGGCATCTGCTCCTTTGTAACACAATCTCTGAATTGGCTGGATAACTCATGGAATGCAACGCTGGGATTTCATTTAAACTGTCTCACCGATATACTGCACTGTGAGATTCCCCCACGTTTACTACTTGTAAATGAAGATGGTGAATATCAATGGCTTAGTTCATGAAAAACATATAGGCTGATATTCCCCCCATTCTTTTCCTCAGCCACCATGGCTTCATTCAAAGCCACCAGTCTCATTGTCACAGGCACAACAGCTCTTTGGGCCACAACAAGAGATATAGGGGAGGAGCCAAGTGTAGTAAAGACAAAAATACATTAGGGACTCTCACTCACCCATATTTCCATTGATTCCCAGTCTTACCATAGCCTATTCTGCAAACTGAAGGCCAGCACTTACTTTTGGGCACCAAACCTTTTTTAATTAATACATTTTAATATATTATGGTGGACGCCTGAGCCTACACAGTGCATTTGGAAGGTATTCAGACCACACAATTTTTCCACATTTAGTTACTCTAAAATTGAATAAAACATTTTTTTCCCTCATCAATCTACCCACAATGACAAAGCAGAAACAAGTTAAACAAATTTGGCACATTTATTACAAATAAAAAAACTCGAATAACATTTACATAAGTATTCAGACCCTTTACTCAGTACTTTGTTGAAGCACCTTTGGCAGCGATTACAGCCTTGAGTCTTCTTGGGTATGATGCTACAAACTTGGCACACCTGTATTTGGGGAGTTTCCCATTCTTCTCTGCAGATCCTCTCAAGCTCTGTCAGGTTGGATGGGGAGCGTCGCTGCACAGCTATTTTCAGGTCTCTCCAGAGATGTTCGATCAGGTTCAAGTCCAGGCTCTGGCTGGGCCACTCAAGGACATTCAGAGACTTGTCCCGAAGCCACTCCTGCCTTGTCTTGGATGTGTGCTTAGAGTTGTTGTCCTGCTGGAAGGTGAACCTTCACCCCAGTCTGAGGTCCTGAGCGCTCTGGAGCAGGTTTTCATCAAGGATCTCTGTACTTTGCTCCGTTCAACTTTCCCTCAATCCTGATTAGTCTCCCAGCCCCTGCCGCTGAAAAACATCCCCAGAGCATGATGCTGCCACCACCATGCTTTACCGTAGGAATGGTGCCAGGTTTCCTCCAGACGTGACGCTTGGCATTCAGGTCAAAGAGTTCAATCTCGGTTTCATCAGACCAGAGAATCTTGTTTCTCATGGTCTGAGTCTCCTTTAGGTGTCTTTTGGCAAACTCTAAGTGGGCTGTCATATACCTTTTACTGAGGAGTAGCTTCCGTCTGGCCACTCTACCATAAAGGCCTGATTGGTGGAGTGCTGCAGAGATGGTTGTCCTTCTGGAAGGTTCTCCCATCTCTACAGAGGAACTCTAGAGCTCTATCAGAGTGACCATCGGGTTGTTGGATTCCTCCCTGACCAAGGCTCTTCTCCCCTGACTGCTCAGTTTGGCTGGGCGGCCAGCTCTAGGAAGAGTCTTGGTGGTTCCAAACTTCTTCCATTTAAGAATGATGGAGGCCACTGTGTTCTTGGGAACCTTCAATGCTGCAGACAGTTTTTGGTACCCTTCCCCAGACCTGTGCCTCGACACAATCCTGTCTCGGAGCTCTATGGACAATTCCTTCGACCTCATTCCTTGGTTTTTGCTCTGACATGCACTCTCAACTGTGGGACCTTATATAGACAGATGTGTGCCTGTCCAAATCATGTCCAATCAATTTAATTTACCCCAGGTGGACGCCAATCAAGTTGTAGAAATATCTCAAGGATGATAAATGGAAACAGGATGCACCTGAGCTCAATTTCGAATCTCATCGCAAAGGGTCTGAATACTTATGTAAATAATTTCCGTTTTTTATTTTTAATACATTAGCAAAAATTTATAAAAACCTGTTTTTACTTTGTCATTATGGGGTATTGTGTTTTTTAAATTCAGTCTATTTAATAATAATGCTGTAACGTAACAAAATGTGGAAAAAGTCAAGGGGTCTGAATACTTTCCAAAGGCACTGTATATTACCAGCATTAACTTTTCTCATCACGGCCACCGTTTGTCCCTGACTTACACTGTCGCGAGTGGCATGTTAATGACAGATTGGTATCTTAATGTATTTTTTGTCCAAATGACTATACATTTGCCAGGGCAACCCTAAATCAATTAGGGGCACGGTTGTCCACCCCCCTCCTTCCCGGCACTCATTCTTCTGGTGTTTCTTCATTTTCTTCTTCAGATAGCTTTACAGTTCATCCTCACAATGGCACACATGTAACTCAAGCCTGTCAAAGTTGATGGCCCTTGATAATGTCCCAATTTCAATATCTGGGGAATAATCAGATGTCCCAATCAAACTAATCTCTCACCTGAGCTACCACCACCATTCTGTCTCGCCCATTTTCCGACCCATGCACCAGCAGCATGAGAGAAGTTTGGATGTGATCTCTCCATGCTCACTCCACATGGACTCATGCTGCACTCCTGGGAGAAAATGTAGTTGATAGCTTCGACTGGATGCTGTACACAGTTTGCTGGCTTGGTCTCAGGTATAAGTGTTAAAGGAGAGGGCCATAGTGAGCACCATTGTTACTATTATTTCAGCCGGTTAGTAGTTGTATGGCTTTCGATTCTGCCCCTGTCACCCCGCTAAATGTAATACTTTTTCCTGTCGCAAATTTTGCCAATTTATCATCGTAAGGAATCAATGATATTTCACCGCCGGTATCTACAAAGAAGTTGTGTGAGACGTGGCCTCCTACGTCTCCTTCCACATAGAAACCGTCCTCTCGCCGAACCACAATCGACCGCACAGAGGCCAGCTACATTTTTCCCATATTCAAGCCGAATTGGTAGAATGCTCGTGCACCTCTTCCAGCGCCTCTATGGCTTTGTTAAACTTTTCTTCCTCTAGTCCCCCTATAAAGGGAGAATCTGGGCCGCCGATCGCCATTTCAATAGTTATTATTCCAACACCTCTCCTGACGGTGTCCAGAGTGTTTAGATTTCCTCACCCACGGCAATTGACAGTTGTTTTTAAAATATCACTTCCAGGAGAGTACTTACGGTATAGGTACCTAATAATTTGGTCATGGGACCTGATACCTTGTATTAGAGTCATGGATACATGAGATTTAACAATAACATGCTTTAACAGAATGTAATCTTTCTGCACTCCCCCTTGTCTCACTCAGTTACTTTCCATACACCTAGTTCTTATCCACCCTCCATTGACCCCAACATATACATTCCTTATATATCTAAAGTAATCAATAAGTTCTAGTATGGTAACATGAATAAGTATATTTCAAGCTAGAACCCAACAATTTTTAGCAAATGCATATTTAGCACGTTCTAATTGGCCAGTGAGGGGACACGTCTCGACACACCCACCACTTGTTTATTACATTTACATTACATTTTAGTCATTTAGCAGATGCTCTTATCCAGCCCTTTCGCAACACCGCGCCCGTAATTCCGGTTGTGAAAATCGCAAAAATATTTCTGACACAACCCCCGAGCCTATAACTCTACCACGAGTGCTAAGATGTACCATTGCATTAGGTTTGTTAAAACAGAGCCCCCGGTCTTAGTGCTAAGCTAGTTAGCATTGGTTCGCAAAACTTCCTCTAACTTCCTTTATACTGGATGCATATACATAAAAATGGTATCCACGAGTTAATCTTACTCTCGGGAAGTAGATAAAGGGCCTCATTGCCAAAATCCCGAACTATACTTTCAATGAACAGATGATGCAAACATTTCTGCCTGATGAAACGACGAATAGCTCAGATACACAGGAAAACATGCACAAACACGATATAACATCAAAATGGGTGTATCTTTCCTTTAAGATGTTTGTGATCTCAAATGAGCTTTTCACTATAGGGCTGGGTGTGTGTCACTCTATGTTTTGATTAGGTCATACTGTATATCACTACATGGGCACTCTCTCTCTCTCTCCCTCTCTCTCTGTGCTGTAGATGGAGTGGTGAATGACAGCGAGTAAGGCAGCTCCAAAATGCAGGTGTTTCAGCCTAGATCAGTGCTTTCTGTGGTGGTGGGGCAAGCCAGCAGAAAAAACAGAGCGGTGCACCGTGATTGGCTCAGTGTTCTGTCACTCATGGGGACACTACGTCACCGCCAAGTCTAATGGGAGAGCTAGAACATTCTAGTCTCTTGGGTGCTGCCATAGAGTTAGATTAGAAGTGCCCATCCAAGAAGGCTCAAGGTCATTGGCCATAGATAAAACAACATCAAATCACGTTATATGTACAGTAGCTTTGATTGGACTGATCATGTCAACATCATACATTCAAAATCTTAGCTAGCAGTCATCTTCATGAATCAAGACGACAATCTACTGGCAAATCCTTTTAAATCCTTGTCATATGAAGAGAAATTATAGATAAAACGTATCGCTGCTCATCGGCCATTGAACATTACACAACAAGTTGGAAATCGCAAATTCAACAATGGGTGGTTTGGAAGGAATCACTGACAGTAGCTAAAGTTAACTGCAAGCATTGCAAAGCAATATTCAATGGAGTGGCTGTGTGGTCCCAAATCTGGGATTACGGGTATCTTTCCAAGTTTAAAATGATAAACATTCAACATTGGCCATGCTGTCAATGAAGCATGATTTGTGCCGCACTCAAAACAACAGTTAACTCGGAACTGCGTAAACTTGACATCAGTGAGTTCAAGACAACGGGAAAATACGTTTTGAACCGTCATCCAACTCAGAAGTGTAAATCCAGCCTCTTTTTAGAGCTACGCCCTGAAGATCAATGACATCATCATGATTCGACCTTGTTTTTTTCCAGAGTTCCCAGTTGTTCCGAAGCACCATAAATCCAGAGATTGGCAGACTTTGATCACAAAATTTTCCCACGAAAGACAGCTGCGCCACCTTCCTGTTCAAGTGAGCACAGCACAACAAGGTGAGTCCAAAAATGTATTGTATGCTGCTGCATAAATTATGTTAAATGCCAGGGAGATGTGTATACTGTAGCTAAGAAAGTAATACTAGTGTATGTTGTGTAGTAAGCTCTTAGTAACCCATGTGCCTCACCCTAATAATTTGGTCTATTTACCCCTCTTAATTTCGCCTAATGTTCTGACTTGGTGGTGTACAGTTAGCACATAACCTAGAGAAATGTAATCATTTAATATTGTAAGAGCTTTCATTGTCTGCCTATATGCCCCCTTTCTTTATCATACAGTTCTGACTTGGTGTACAGGGAGAACTCTGTAAGAACAGCCGTGTTCTGAATTCTGTTGCTGTACTGTATATTTCAAAACTGTATATCCTCTTATCCGCTTGTCTTCCCCTTATGCCATTGTTTGTACATCTCAATTGTCATTAGAAACCACATTTGTTTAAGCAAGTCAGCCATATCAGCTATGTTTTTTACAAGGCATTAAATGAGGATGAATGAACTGTTTCGCTGCAAGACAAGGCTCCGCTGATAGCCAGTTGTAGCAGTGGTAAGATGTTGGGACTGCTGTTGGGACAGCTTTATGTAGGCCGTTTGTCACCGTTATAGTGCAATGAATGTATTGTTTAGTGTTGTGTTGTGTAGTGGCTTTGCTGGCATGCATCCCACTTATTTTTTCGATTTACTTGCTAAAATTGCCACTGAATAGAGAGTATATTTCCTGCTCTAGTATGCATGCCTAGTCACCAGTCGCTACTGATTCCAAAATTCTGTTGAGAAATGGGTGGTCTTAGTGCGAAATGTCGTCTGCACCCCTTAGAAACTGTAGATAGGACTCAAGGCTGGACTGCGCATGCGTGCCAGTTCCCTGCTCTTGTGGCGAGAGGCCCACAAGTTGGTTGACTCTCGCTCACCAGTAAGAGCCGGAGCACCCTCTGGTGGCAATAAAGTCGTTGGAACACTGGGGTTGAGAGAAAGATAGAGCTGGCACGGAGGTTAGATTGGGCTCTGAAAAATGGGTCGCTGCACAAAGGGAAAGGGTTCTAGGAGTACAGCTGTTAGTAAGCACAAAGCATGGCCAACTAAATACTGAGAACCAAATTGGCAGTAGCTAGAAGATAGTTAGCATTTGCTGTGACGGCTTGCAGCGTAGCTTAAACTAGCACGAGCCGGTACCTGGTAAAAAAAAAACCTCACAAGACTCGTTAGAGAGCTGTCTGAGCATGTTTATTTCCCAATGGGTACAGGGGCCCACTATAACTCTGGGAGAAAAGTGTTGCTAACCGGGTTATGTGGGTGCTAGTCAACGCTCAGCCATGAGGCTATTGTACTAGTTAGCTAGTGTTCACCCAATGGAATAGTAACCAAGCGGTAGCTAGCATAGCGTTAGCCGAGGAATGCTGCAAGAGTAGCTTTCAGAGTCTCTTTCGACCGTAGCATGGTGAGGTGTGAGTGGTCAGTTTAGCCAGCAAAACAAGAGAACGTTAGGTGTGCTAAACAAGAGAGCAGGCTGGCAATTCTATTATGGGTGGGAGAGCCAGTAGTAGTAGTGTTCACCTAATGGGTTAGTAGACTAGCTAGTAAGCACAGGGGAAGCCTGAGGAAACTAGCGCTCTGTTAGTCTTGTGATGGACAAAGCGTGTCTCGACCGAAAGAACAGCTAAAAATTCTACCCTTGCAGGTAGGTAGTAGTAGCTAGTAGGTAGCAGTGAAGGAGGAAGCCTTGCGGCTGATGAATAGCATTAGTAAGCACAGTAGAAAACGCTATAGCCACAAGGCCAGAAAGCATTAGCTAGCTAGCAGCCACAGATGTGCTGTAGCTAGCTCAGTGCTAGCTGAAGGGGTTGTGTTAGGGTAGCGATAGCCTTCAGGTAAGCTTGCGCCCACGACCGAAAGAGCCGTGTGGATGGGCCATTCAAGTGAGTTAGCACAAGTGAGTAAACGCAGGCTATAATAGGCGAGGGGGAAAGCTAACAATGCTACCGTGTTGCAGGTAGGATTGCATGACTAATTTGCCTTGCAGCAAGCTAGTGAAGTTAGCTTGAGCCTTACGACGTATTTCATACAAACTATACGAAATACATATGCATTTGTTTTGGAACAAATTATTTTTTAAATGAAATTGGGAAAATAGTTGTTGAAAGAATGATATATTATTTATTATAAACTGGAGGATCCATTGCCCTTTAGACAACTTCAGTTTGAAGTCATTCCATAACAGTGATAAAAACAGGGATACAATCATGCAATCAGTTATTTTTCAAATATTTTCTGATAACGATATGACTATCCAAACTACCCCAAAACACAGGCAAGATGCAAGTGTGTAATCTTCCCATCAGTCTTGAGTCGGCATTTTATTCCTTTCTGTGCATCTCTGTCCGCTTTACTCAAGATACCCTCTCTCCTTTTTCCTCTCAATCCTTCAATGTGCCCTGTTAAATCTACTCTCTAATGCTTTGCTGTCTGTTGATTGACTTTAAAGCAATATATCTGTTTGGAACCTCTGTACAACATCAGTGTTGTGACAGGGGAAATGTTAAAGGGGAAACCAAACTAGGTCTCACATAGGTGGCTTTCTTTCATTTTGTTATTTTCCACTCCAATACTGGTGTCCAGAGCTGTCTTAAAAATGTCTTAGGGATAGCCCCCTTTTTTTCAATTTTCGCCTAAATGACATTCCCAAATCTAAATGCCTGTAGCTCAGGCCCTGAAGCAAGGATATGCATATTCTTGGTACCATTTGAAAGGAAACACTTTGAAGTTTGTGGGAATGAGAATTGAATGTAGGAGAATATAACACAATAGATCTGGTAGAAGAAAATACAAAGAAAAAAACAACCAATCTTTTTCTACCACCATCTTTGAAATGCAAGAGAAAGGTCATAGTTATAGCCATCACTCTGGTTGTAATTCCGATAGTGTCCACAAGATGGCAGCAGTGTATGTGCAAAGTTTCAGATGGATAACTTGAGGAATGACTGACCTTAGTGTGAAGTCCCCAGGTACATTTGGGCAAATCGTGAAGGAGACATTCGCATTCATATTCTGCAAAAATATTGTCAAATCTGTATACTTGGACTTTGATTTAGCTTTCCAAGTATTAGTAGCCATGTTATGTTTTATTAAGTTTTCATAACTTCATAACTCAGAATATCCTTATAATTCTTGTCCAAAATGATTAGTACCTACATTTTACGACATTTACATGAAAGCCCAGCTCATTGGCTATCTAGTTAGCTTTGTTTGACCCCAATTGGTGCTTATTTGACAAAGATACAGTCGTTCAAGTGATGGCCGCCCTCGTCATTGGCGTGCCATGAAGGCGTCACTCTCTGACCAAATATGGTGTCCTATAGGATATACTACACGTCTAATGAAATAGTGAGGTCTTCTTACCTTCTAGGATCTCTGAGGAATAGATACGAATGTGATTTGACTCGTTCAAACAACGTTTAGGGTGAGATTTTCACAGATTCTTTTCTTTGCAAATTGAACGAGTGGAAATACAAAATCGATCGTGCGTGCTATATGGACCTTTTTAGGATATGAAAAATTATTTTATCTAACAAAACGACACTTCATGTTATCTCTGGGGCCCTTTGGATGATAGATCAGAGCAAGATTTCAGAATGTAAGTACACATTTTATCAAACCTATCGCGTTAAGTGTTTTGTGTTAGGAGCTCTCCTCAAACAATAGTATGGCATTTTTTCGCAGTAATAGCTACTGTAAATTGTACAGTGCAGTTATATTAACAAGAATTTAAGCTTTCAGCCGATATACGACACTTATATGTACCGACATTTGTTGTTTCTCTAAAATCTGCGATCGTGACATAACGCGCTGCATGATTTACAACTGTCCCGTTCCACTCCAATACTGGTGTCCAGAGCCGTCTTAATGCTGGGCCATTAACTGCCATTTTGTGTGCAAATCAAAGCGGATACAATATGTCATGTATTTTTGAGAGTACATTGAAAATTTTCTTGGGACTTGAAAATCAACACTGGCAAGACCAAATGGAAATGGGAATCTTGAGGATTCTGGACATTGATGCCCTTAAAAAGAGGCTTCCTGACTGAGCACACTGTCACGTCTGCTCATCATTACGTACACCTGTCACCATCGTTACGCTCACTAACGCTTCATTGAAATAACCTGGACTCGGGCCTCCCGGGTGGCGCAGTGGTCTAGGGCACTGCATCGCAGTGCTAACTGCGCCACCAGAGTCTCTGGGTTCGCGCCCAGGCTCTGTCGCAGCCGGCCGCGACCGGGAGGTCCGTGGGGCGACGCACAATTGGCATAGCGTCGTCCGGGTTAGGGAGGGTTTGGCCGGTAGGGATATCCTTGTCTCATCGCGCTCCAGCGACTCCTGTGGCGGGCCGGGCACAGTGCGCGCTAACCAAGGGGGCCAGGTACACAGTGTTTCCTCCGACACATTGGTGCGGCTGGCTTCCGGGTTGGAGGCGCGCTGTGTTAAGAAGCAGTGCAGCTTGGTTGGGTTGTGCTTCGGAGGACGCATGGCTTTTGACCTTCGTCTCTCCCGAGCCCGTACGGGAGTTGTAGCGATGAGACAAGATAGTAATTACTAGCGATTGGATACCACGAAAATTGGGGAGAAAATGGGATAACATTTATTTAAAAAAAATAAAAAAAATAAAAAATAACCTGGACTCCATCATGTCATTGATTGCCTCCCCTATATCTGTCATTTCCTCCGTTTCATTCCCGTGTCTGCATTGATGTTGTTGTTTTTTCTCTTGTCCAGACGCTGTTCTTGTTCAGTTTCATGTAAATTTCTTATTAAATGCTCACCCTGTACTTGCTTCCCGTCTCCCAGCGTCTGTGGTTACGGAACCGTTACACACACACTGTATATTTACTCATCTTGCCATAAGCAATCCACACTGTGTCATCATGAATGTTATCTGCACAATCAATGTGCAGCGAGCTGTGTTTTACCTTGAGCAAAATAGACCTCATATTTGTTGGTTATATGTCTACCTGTCCTGTTGTATTTTGTGTGCCGTATCAGAAAAACCTCAGATTCAGCTTTTTCATCCAATAGTAAAGTCAGGAAAATAACCATCAGAAGTTAGTGGTGCTCCTCTATGAATACTAAGCACACTTTGTCTACTGTGTCTGTTTTATTCCTCTCTTATCTTACCCCGTTGGATTTTCTTATTTGACCAGAGTGTATTATACAGACATTGTCAGTGTTACATTTTGCAAATCCAGTCTGTTTTCCAAGTTGAGTCAGCATCATTACATTGAATTTCCTGGTTTAAATGACGTGGAAACAATATTGATTCAACCAGTTTTTGCCCAGTGGGTATGGATGCAATAAAGGGGATGGATCACACACCACTCTGCCGTTATCCTGCACAATGTTGGCCACCCAACCTCATAAGGGCTTTTTTTGTCTGGGTTATTGTTTTTTTCATTGAGTGAATCTAATGTGTGCAGTGGAGGCTGCTGAGGGGAGGACGTCTCATAACAATATCTGGAATAGACTATAATGGCTGGAATGGAGTGAATTTACTCCATTCCAGCCATTATTATGAGCCGTCCTCCCCTCAGCAGCCTCCACTGAATGTGTGAGGGACATAGAGTGAGGTTATGTGTCTCTGTGTTTTGTGTATTTTACTGTATAATGAAAATCTGAATATGAGTCTGAAAATCTGCCCCTGTAAGCTATAACTAAGAGATGTGGCAGGTCGACTCTTAAATCATAATTTATAAGGTCCGAATCATACTGAACAAACCCTGCTGGTCTGTTACCTCATGTCTCTCTCTCTCTCTCTCGCGCTCTTTTTGTTATCAAACAATCAATACAGACACTTTGCCTGCTTGCTGTTTAACACAATCAAACTCGTTTAACAAATTTCTTTAAAGATGTAGATACTTAGTCTAAAATCTATACACCCTAGGTAGAAACCAGTGGAGGCTGCTGAGGGGAGGCCTGCTCATAACAATAGCTAGAAGGGAGCAAATGGAATGGCATCAAACACATGGAAACCATATGTTGTATTTGATACCATTCCACTTTTTATGCTCCAGCCATTACCACAAACCCGTCCTCCCCAACTAATGTGCCACCATCCTCCTGTGATAGAAACTGTTCATTTGGTCTATCTGCACTGCTTGAGAGTTCTCTGCTGTGATGCCATTCATGTCTCCGATGGCTCCGACAGTTTTTTTCCAAAGGCTTCGGGTGCAATTTTCACAATTGTGTGGCACATTTCCACAACTCTAAGCACAAGCATCTAAACAGATCATCAGAATGGCTCATGTTTCAAAACTCTAAGCACATTTTCAACTGACTGATGAGTACGACAGACACATTCACAAAGTCACTTGTTCACTGCACCAAATCATTTTGGATACATATTCATTCTAAGTATCTGCTTTCAAAATGAAATATTCCCTTTAGTTTCGATATGTTTGTCTTGTTATTCGCTAACAATACGATTAACTGTTCAAAATGATAACTTCCTGAACCAAAATTATGTAGTGCCTAGTTAATGTGTATAGTTTGGTAACTGCTGAACACTACATTTTTATATTTGTACCTCGTAAATGTATCAATTTGACATAAATGTATGTTGGAAGGTAAAACAAAATCATATATGGATGTGGCTGTAAATACTACATCACCATTCTCCATTAGTCCGTGTGCTTCAATAGGACACTATGTGCTGCCATTTGGAATTATATTGTAGTGTACAATGCACTGCTGAAGTAACTGGGTTGTATATTTAAGTGATAATACCTGAGAAGCCGATATTTTGAGGAAATATTAGCATGGGTGTTGTGCGTGAGGGCCGGCAAACCGTGCAAATATATTCTCCAAACACCGGCTTCGAGGGCATTATCACTTTTATACAACGGGTTTACTAACATAATCAATTAATTATTTACATATTTTCATTAAAAACGTTATTTTGATGAATTTATTCCATCCTTCCATAAGATATAGTCCCGACACAAATCTAGGGTTGCTACCCAAGCCGGCTGGTCATTCATTCTATCGGTTTGGTTGCCAGAGACGCAACCCAGTCATTCAGTCTTTTTGTTCTGTATCTATGGTTGCAACCCAGTCGTTCGTTCTAAATGTTCCATTGCCGTACTGGCTGGCAACTTTCTTATCCCTTGCTTGCTAGCTAGCCAACTACGGCTAACATACAGTCAGGTCAAACAGTGCAGCCAGAAAACAACAAAGTAACTGCATTTGCATTTGTTTAAGCTGTTTTCTAGTGACATTTATTTCGATACATCCGACACATTCATTACTATGGGACAGTTGGAGATCGAATTTTAATATTGTTACAAATGTTACAAATGTCGGAGAGACAGACAGCATGATGTATACAAATCTGTGAGATAATGTCAAGATGATTTTTATAGTGGAGATCAAGTTTATAAATTGCCTGGCTGGGCTGATTAGACAGTGGATTGTGCAGACAGATAGAACAGAGTGAATAGGCATTTTAACGTCATAGATTTAGCCGGTGGTAACTTGTGGAATAGACACCGGCTGGAATGTGGTTTTAACCAATCAGCATTCAGGATTAGAACCACCCATTGTATAAAATAATATATTCCACTTATTATCTGAATTTCTTTGATACACTATAAGCTGATGAATTTCAAGCAGAGACAGGCGATACTGTATCAGTTGAAAATGTGATCTTCTACAATGTTGCATGGGGCAAAAAGGTTTTTACAGTAGCCAACTGCTTTATAATACCCCTATTTCTGATTATTTGTCCTGAGTATGTACTGTATAAGTATAATACAACTAAGACTGACATATTTCTCAGCATGCTCACAACCTGCCATTGGATACATTTATAAATAAAATGGTGCATGTCAAATTATAGTCAAATACGGTATGGAAAATAATATTTACCATCTACTATTCTTTCTATTCAGCACTTTAAGTACGGTTTTGAAATGTGTATCCTGTGTTTGTTGCTATTGGATTAAATGGTAGTTAAAATGACAATTGTGAGCTCTTCATTATCTGATTATCTGAGCCTATCATTATCTTGTATTGGAGGCGAAACAAAATGTGCTCTTTGTATTTCACTGAAAACTTAGATTTTTCATGAATGACTTAGGGGTGAAAGATGTGTGAAACAATCAAAGGTTCTGAACATAAGATAGATTTAGCATTGACCCTCAGATCCTCAAAAGGTTCTACAGCTGCGCCATCGAGAGCATCTTGACTGGCTGCATCACTGCTCGGTACGGCAACTGCAAGGCACCGGGCCGCAAGGCGCTACAGAGGGTACGTCCCAGTACATCATTTAGGGCCTAGCTATCCAAGCACCATCCAGGACCTCTACACCAGGCAGTGTCAGAGGAAGGCCCAATAAATAAAAAGTCCTGTTTGGCTCAGTTGGTAGAGCATGGCACTTGCAACGCCAGGGTTGTGGGTTTGATTCCCATTGGGGGCCAGTACAGAGGGGGAAAGTATGAACATATATGCAAGTCGCTCTGGATAAGAGCGTCTGCTAAATTACATCAATGTAAATTGTCTAAAACTCCAACCGCCATAGTCAAATCAAATGTTATTTGTCGTGTACACATATTTAGCTAGTGTAGCGAAATGTTTATGTTCCTAGCTCCAACACTGCAGTAATACCTGACATATAAAACAATACCCCAAAATAAAAATAAAGTAATTAAGAGATATATACATTTTAGAATGAGCAATGTCAGAGTCCGGAATATATATGTTATTTTATATATACCGTATATTTTATATATATATATGGCTCACAGCGGTCTATGGCACTGCATCTCAGTGCAAGAGGTTCAAATCCAGGCTGTATCAAATCCGGCCGTGATTGGGGGTCCCATAGGGCGGCGCACAATTGGCCCAGTTTTGGCCGGGGTAGGCCATCATTGTAAATAAGAATTTGTTCTTCTAACTGACTTGCCTAGTTAAATAAATAAAGACATTAAAAAATATATATATATGATGGTGTGTATAGACATTATGGGCAGTATATTATGGGCAGTGTATATAAGATAGGCCTTGACTAGAATACAGTATATACAAATGAAGTGGGTAAAACAGTATGTAACATTATTAAAGTGACCAGTGTTAAATGACTATGTACATAGGGTAGCAGTCTCTAAGTGCAGGGTTGAGTACCGGGTGGTAGCCGGCTAGTAACAGTGGCTAAAGTTCAGGGCAGGTTACTGGGCGGTGGCAGGCGATTGGTAACTGTTTAACAGTCTGATGGCCTGAAGATAGATAGTCTCTTGGTCTCAACTTTGATGGACCTGTACTGTCTCCGCCTTCTAGTTGGTAACGGGCTGAACAGGCCCGTAGTTGGGTGATTGAGGACCTTGATGATCTTCTTGGCCTTCCTGTGACACCGGGTGCTGTAGATGTCCTGGAGGGCAGGCAGTTCGCCCCCAGGGATGCGTTGGACTACCGCACCACCCTCTGTAGAGCCCTGCAGTTGTGGATGGTGCAGTTTCCGTAACGGGCAGTGATACAGCCCGACAGGATGCTCTCAATGGTGCATCTGCAGAAGTTTGTGAGGGTCTTAGGGGCCAAGCCAAATTTCTTCGGCCTCCTAAGGTTGAAGAGGCGCTGTTTTGCCTTCTTCACCACACTGTCTGTGTAGATGGGCCACTTCAGGTTGTCAGTGATGTGTACACTGAGGAATTTTAAGCTTTTCACCCTCTCCACTGCGGCCCTGTTGATGTGGATGGGGGCATGCTGTCTCCTGAAGTCCATGATCAGCGCCTTTGTTTTTTTGACGTTGAGGTTATTTTCCTGGCACCACTCCGCCAGGGCCCTCACCTCCTCCCTGTAGGCTGTCTTGTCGTTGCTGGTAATCAGGTGATTAAACTTGATGATTGAGTTGGAGACGTGCGTGGTCATGCCGTCATGGATGAACAGGGAGTACAGGAGCGGGCAGAGCACTCACCCTTGTGGGGCCCCCGTGTTGAGGATCAGCAAAGTGGAGGTGTTGTTGCCTACCTTCACCACCTGGGGACGGCCCATCAAGAAGTCCAGGACCCAGTTGCACAGGGCTTATTGATGTGTTTGGAGGATACTATGGTGTTGAAGGCTGAGCTGTAGTTGATAAACAACATTTTTACATAGGTATTCATCTTGTCTAGATGGGATAGGACAGTGCGATAGCGATTGTGTCATCTGTGGATCTGTTGTGGCAGTATGCAAATTGTAGGGGGTCTAGGGTGTCGGGTAAGGTGGAGGTGATATGATCCTTAACTCTCAAAGCACTTCATGATGACAGAAGTGAGTGCCGTGGGGCAATAGTCATTTAGTCAAGTTACCTTCGCTTTCTTGGCTACAAGAACAATGGTGGACAAGCGTCAAGTGGTACCAGTACACCAAGACAGTAACCAACAGGACCCTGAACAGCTTCTACCCCCAAGACAGAAGACTGCTAAAAAAGATTGCTAACTAGCTAATCAAATGGCTACCGGGACTAAGTGCGTTGACCCTTTTTGCACTAACTCTCTTGCACTGACTCTATGCGAGCACACACTGGACTCTATTTACACCAGTGGAGGCTGGTGGGAGGAGCTATAGGAGGACGGGTTCATGGTACTGGCTGGAATGGAATCAATGGAACTGTATCAAACACATCAAACATATGGAAGCCTAATGTTTGACTCCGTTCCATTTATTCCATTCCAGTCATTACAATGAGCCCATCCTCCTATAGCTCCTACCACCAGCCTCTACTGACTTACACGTACTTACACTGACATCCCAACACACACACACACTACATACGGCCACGAACACGCATAGCACCCACACACATCCACACGTAGAAACACACACTCACCACATACGCTGCTTCTACTGTCTTATCTATAATGGTACCTAGTCACTTTACCCCTACCTATATGTGCATAGCTACCTAAATGACCTCGTACCCCTCCCTGCAAATCGACTCAGTACTGGTACTCCCTGTATATAGCCATGTTACTTTTATTTGTTATTGTTATTCCCTATTCACTGTGTTTTTTTTCCTTGGGTCACTGTTTCTGTTTTACAAAATGTATCTTCATCTTTATCTCTACATTGTTGGAAAAGGACCCATCAGTGAGCATTTCACTATTAGTCTATACCTGTTGTTTAAGAAGCGACAAATACAATTTGGTTTGATGTCTTGTATTTTTAAGACATCTGTTGAAAGGTCTTACTCAGCCTGTTCTGTCATAACAAGGTGGAAAGGTGTTCAGATGGGTCCCAAATTATATCATCATTCATAATTATAGCAGTGGGGGGAAAAAACATTCGTCTTTTCTTAGACTATTAGACAAACTCAGAACATTACCCAAATGCTTGAGAGCACTAAATCAGAATATATTTAAGATCAGCTTTCACACGGTGCCTAAATGGATGTGGGATTTTGTCAAAGATTGGGAATAGTACATCCTCTCTGCATTTACACACATTTCTTTTTTATGGCCCTCAAATTCAAATCTGTACCTCGAAGCCAGTTTTACTGGGGGGGGTTTCTCATTATTTCCCTCTATTCAGGAATTGATTTTGACCTGGGACACCAGGTGGGTGAAATTCATTTTAAGGTAGAACATAAAACCAGCAGTAGTCCGGACCTCGTAGGGTAACATTTGAATATCCCTGCTCCATTGGCTTGTTCTGTTACTTTCTAGATGATCACTGTGTTCAACATCTCTTTCAGTACTTTTCCTATGTGGCTCAGGATGGACTGATTGCGTCTGTGGCTGTCTGTTACCACCCAGCTGTCAGCCAATCCATTCCATTATAGATCCACTAAGTGTCAATCTCCAAGCTTTAATTCTGTATATTATAGGGCTCAATTCAGTCATAGAAACATTTAGTGAGTTCAACAGCTTGTGTTACTCTCCGTCATCTCCATCTCATTCTGTTCTGGTTGTCAATGTGTCTGGTTGAACTACATTATGTCCAAGACATCCAAGCAGAGTTGTCCATCCCAGCTGGTTCCATCTCAAAGCTTTCCTTAGAACCATCCTCGAGAATGGATCATTATGAGACCAATCCAATATGGATGTATCATGGCAACAGACAGTTCACTCTATATTCCATTCAGATCGCGGGTGATTGCATGGTCCTGATGCTGCTCTTGTAGTGCTCTGATAGTGTCATCTTTCGCTAATCTTGACTGGCCATCAGAAGCTTTGTACGATGCGCTCGCTCTTGCTGGCCTCAGCTCTCAGCTCGCCGAAGGTGTCGAAGAACTGCTCCATCTCCATCTGCAGCGTGGCGTTGCGGCGGTCGGCGTCGGCCCGGGCACGCTCCACATTGCGGATCTTGATTTCGGCCACACTGTACCAGCGGCGCTGCTGCGCCAGGCTGGCCCGCAGTTCCACAACCTCCCCATGGAGGGCCTCGTTACGCAGCTCAAACCTGGGAGAGCAAGGAGAAAAGGGGGACAAGGAGTTATACACACACAGCTTTCACTCTGGTGGTACTACAGGACTGGGATCCAGAATGTAACATGCAACATCACATCATGTTAGTGTAACCTGACACATGTTGAAGAATGTATATAGACTATATATGGACATTTGAAAAGGACTGCTGATGCATTGGTGTTTTATTCACAGTTCCATTACCTCTGGATCTTGGCCTCGAACTCAGCCCTCTGCCTGGCCATCTCTTGTCTGAGGCCAGCCAGGAGACAGTACATGGCCTGGGAGGCCGGGGCGCCGTGGGGGTCAGAGGGCAGGAAGACCTCCGAGCTGCCCGTGCTCAGGGGGGCATCAGTAGGGACAGAGGAGGAGGCTAGGGAGTTAGGATGGAGGTCCTCTCCTGGGTCAGTCCTGAAGGAGTGGAACCTGGTGGACCTCCGTCCTAGGCTAGCTCTGACCACACCACTCCCACTATCGTCCAGGGGCAGAATCTCACAGAAGGACCATGAGCTGCTGGTGTCTGCCACGCTTGCCGTGCCCGCCTCCATCTCCACCTCCACTGGACCAGCAGTGCTGCCCACACCACCATCAGCAGCCACCTCATCAATGCGCTGGAGTGTGTCCAAGTTGTCATAGACAGACAGAGTGCTGTCCTGAGCCTCACTGCTTCCACTGGTGCCAGTAGTCCCCTGCTTTGCAGCCCAGCTGGGACCCTCTGGGCCTGTCCAGCCACTGGGCAGCATGCTGCTGTTGTCTGGGTCAGCCTGTATTGTCACAGTGGAAGCAGAGGCTGTGAGTGAGGAGGCAGGGTGAGAGTGAAGGTGGGGGCTGGGTGCTGTCTCAGGGGGCTGGGACTCTGACTGGGACGGGGTGTATCTGTGGTATAGAGAACCAACAGCAGGGATCACTGGAGAGAACCCCTCAGCTGGCTGCTGGTGGTCTGTGTTGAACAGGCGTGGGGCTAAACTGATTTCACACGGGCTTTGGGCTGACACTCTCCTCTCAGCAATCAGAGGCAGGGAGAGCTGGCGGGAGCAAGGGGAAGGATGGTGGGCTAGCTGTTGTTGTAGGAGGTGTTCGGCTGTTATGCCCAGCCTGGAGTCATGCGACTGGGCCTGGGCAGTGGGCTGGGTGTGCGCCCCCTCGAATGGGTCTCCTTTCCATCTATGACAGGGGTAAGAATCTGGTCGTGAGGAACCGGGGGCGTCTACGTTTCCCCCCTCCCTGGAGAAAAGGCACTGGTGCTCCCTGATCAGCTCAGACATGAGCTGCTGCACCACGGCTGCCCCTGGGGAACAGAAGGACGGACACACTGAGTCACAGCCGGACACATACAGTACCAACAACGTACAAACAGCATCACATGGCACTCAGCGTGTACGCAACACTGTGTTAATATAAACACTGTCTCAAGGCCACCCGGGCAGACACAGACTGACAGACAGACACAGCCCCTATCTTTATCGGTCTATATCTGTCTCTGTCTGGCTCTATATCTGTAGGCTATCTCTGATTCATGTCCTTTTTTCTGAACAACACTCTCACATGCCCACACGCACCTCCAATGATGCTCTCTGGATCTTCAGCTTTGGGTCGTAGGATGTTAGGCCCGAAAACAGTAGCCAGGTTCTGGGTGCTCATCTTGTTGCTGCTGGAATAGGACTGGACTTCGTTCAAAAACCTGTATTGGCAGTGATTTATCCGTATGTGACTTGGGCAGGGTCGATTTTGTCACAGCTGCTACATAACATACAGAAATGTGTCCTGGTTGAACAGATGTTAATGTATGTTGTACTGTATGTTGTAAGCGACACGTCTAGTGATTCAAACAATTATATTTGTATTGCATTTAAAGTGCATTGAAAGGGAGGTATGTTGTATGCAGATTTGATGTTATCTTGATGTGAGATAATTGCTAATGAATGACAGGTCAATTGTAGACTTACTGGCAGATGTAATTTAGCAGGTTAAAGTTAGCCACTGGAAGTTCATGAAGAAGATGCTGTAGTTCTGTCAAACCCTTGGGGACACCGGGCAAGATATTGTTGTAAGGACCATCTCTGGACTTGATCAATTACATTTCTCCTTAGAACTTTTAGATCAGAGGATGGTGGTTGTGTTATGTCTCTCTCTGTTCATCAGATGTATCTCAGGATGGCGTGCCCGATGCAGCTGGATGGAGACTTACCTGCTTCCTCTCAGAGGAGATGTTCTTGCCACACACCAGGAAGTCCTGGTATCTGGAGAAGGGCACCAGTGGCTCTGGCAGCTCCCGCAGATACAGCTTCAGGAGCGACGCCACGGTGTGCACGTCTGTACTGCTAGGATGTCAAATACACACACACACACACTTAAAATACAGCACATCTCTACCACCGTATGGGGGCACACATAACGGTACATACAGATATAGCTGGACAATAGGTCTAATTTCATTTTCAACTGTGGTGTTTCTGTTTGTGTTGACTGGAGAGCTCTTACCTGTCAAAGGAGGGCTTCTCCCCAGCATCGAAGGCGTCCTGCAACTCTTTGACCAGCGTGGCCTGGCCTGGCTGGCGGAACAGCCCCACCTCCAGAAGACCCCGCTCCCGGATGAAGTCCACACACTGCTCCACCACCAGAGGTGCCATATGGACGCCGTAACGCCGCTCATACAGAACCGTCTCCTCCAACCGCTGGCCAAAAACACCTGGGGGGTGGAGAGAATGTAAGATCACCCAGGCTAAATGAATAAGCCGAGGATGATAGAGTGTGAGTTTGATGGTTCAGGGAGCTTCCCTTCTTCAGACAAGTGGACCCTCCATGCTCCAAACCACCTATTTACGCAGCCTGCCTCACACTACAGCTCTGTCTGTGTGTCTCTGTGGGCCTGAGATACTCACGCCTCCTGAAGCTCAGCACCCGCTTGATCTTCCTGTAAGCAGGGTGGGACAGGTAGCTGCTGGTCCTGCACACTGTTGCCTTGTTCTCCGGCATCTTCTCTGTTCTCTTCACACTTATTTTCTCCCCGTCCAAATCTCTCTCTCTTTTCCCCTCTTTTCTTCCCCTCTCTCCTCTCCGGCCAGTCCGGCTGTTTGATGGGGGATTATGAGAGGACTCAAATGTCTCGGCGCTGCTGAGACCACTGCGTTCTTTCCCAAGCGGCCCACCCCTATCTACCTCTCTGTTTTTTGGAAACTCTCTCCTGTCTGCTACTTTGTGTTCTGTTTCTTCTCCCCCTCCCTCCTCCTCTTCCCTCCTCCTTTTTCTTTGTTCAGGTAAACAGATAAGGCTCCCCGCTCTGATGACTCAAGAAATGAGGAGGCAGAGACATTCCTTGTCGATGCCCAACAATGGTCCTTGAGCTCAACTATGTGACCTAATCAGATGAATTAGCATTCCAGTGGAAAGAATGTCATCCTACAAGAAGAAGCATTGTGACATACATGACATATCACAAACTCACAATCACTCAGGCATGCAATGGAGCAACCATCCCAATGAATAGAACAACCATGGGAACATGAGCCATATCAAAATGTATTACGGGGTGTTGAACTTTAAAATCCCATCTTTATTTTTGGCGGCTAAGTTCCCCTCTTTAGATTCCTAAGATAATGATTTAACAGGAGATAGGAGAGTCCGGCAACACTAAATGTTCAACTGATTAAACTGGTCCTTTTCCCTTCCACTTCAAAAGTTCCTCCACGCATTGTTGCTGAATGCAGATAAAGAGTATCGAGGAGGCAGTTGTACAGTCGCTCCTCTCACGCTCACCTCAGCCTTGGTTCCCTGGGCACAAGTCCTTCCACGATGCTTAACTGAACTCAATCTGGTGAGCAGTGAACATCCAGAGGAACCACTCTCAACCTGGGTTGTGTTAACAAAAGAGTCGACCAGCTCTCCTAGAAGAAGGTGTCCATGTTATTGTAGAAGTGACGACTGTGACAACCACAGGGAGTATATTATTCCCTCCCCACCCAGAAGAGATTAAGTTAGTGTTCCAACGTTGTCCAGCAGTAATTGTGCTTGGTTAGCACCACTTAGCAAGCTATGTCCTTGCGGAAGGTGTCTCTCCCTCCTTGTCCTATCCAATCCTCCTCATGCTTCAGGAATGTGCCATTGTTTTCACTCAGCCAGTGTCATCCCTCCCTGTCCAATACACTCTCAGTCCCCCCCCCCTGAGATGCTCTCTTTTTCACCAATTAGACGATGTTTGTTTCCTCAGGTCGTAGTCCTTAGGGTTCCTTCAAAGATCCCCACGGTCCCACCACAAGAACAAGTACACCGTGTTTTGTCTTGGACTCTTTCTCTTTTATTTAGCCTGGCTCGGCCCCCTCCCCGGCCCCTGCCTCCCCCACCCCTCTAGTCTCTACCCCACCTCCCTCCTGTATCAAACTATTCCCCACCATACTCACTGGAGCATGGCCAAGGTGGCCCCGGCACCCTCTGTATCTCCTATCTCTCCCTGGCCGGGAATCATTAACAAGGGAGAACAGTGCCACAGATTGACAAAAGAATAAATGAGTTTGAACCCTTTTTGTACCCCCCACTCCCCTCTGTCCTAGCATACTACCCTGCCTACAGGCAGCCAGCCCCTACTAGAGTAATTTTCCACTGAGCTATTATGAACCACCCCTTGTGGTCCAAGACTATATGGGGCTAAACTGGCCACTGATACGCCCCAGCCCCAGCTGAGTCTGGCTCTCTGACTCTCTTGCTGGACATTAGCTGGACGTTAAAGAGGTGGATGTACGACCTCAGTGAGCCATGATGGCCTCTAATCTGTGAAAATCTCTCTCCTGAAGGACGTGTCGGAGAGAGGCAATAGGCTCAGTGAAGTAAGGACTAACTGCTCCGGAGTGGTGCGGGGAATTCATTGGGAATGTTAATCTCTCTTGTGAAATGTGTTGCTGTGCATTGACCAGGCTCCGGGGTGAGATTCCTGTGATAGGCACAACAGTAATCTAAGGACATTTAGGTCTTTATGAGCACAACAGGGAGTTTTTTGACCCAGTGAATTTCCTCTGTTATGGCCTGATGTTGTCGTTCTTTGATGGAAATGTTAAAGGATGGTTATGTAAGTCATTCTTCCAATGCCTGTCTCAGGTCTGCGCGTAAGGATCAATATTTCTTCACATAAGGGAAGTCAGCACAAGGCCTGTACATCTCATGGGCTATCTCAGCTCAATCTGTGTGTGCGTGCGTGCTTGCGCGTGGGTACACACTCTGTGCTTCTGTGCTCTGATTTCAGACCTCTAGGTGGAACCACCCAGTGTCCACCCTGTACTTTGAGGCTGATGTGGCTTGAAGGGGAGCTGGCCGCTCTCTGGATAGTCTTGCATATCCATACCTCAAAATCACGTTGTTGTCACGCCTCCTTTTGAGGTCTGGAGAATTTTGTATTAGCAGAAACAGCTAAGTGTTTATTGGATGTTCAATTTCAAGAACCCTCTGCCCACAGAAGGGGTGCTATCGTGTTATGTTCGTTGCTGTTTTCCAACCGGGTAGGACACATTTTGCAGAGTTGTTGCATATGCTAGTTCGCTATGCTGGTAAACCCAATGCTGCCATTGAGTTTACCAGGCTTGCCAATTAGGGATTGCTGGTTCTGAATGACCTACTCTTTGGGTAACTACCACATTTGGTTCTTTGGAAGTTGTGGGAACGTAAGTTTTTGGTTTCACATTGGTTGTTCATCCATAAATACAGAACAAAAAGACTGAACGACTGGGTCACATCTCTGGCAACCAAACCGATAGAACGAATGACCAGCTGGCTTGGGTAGCAACCCTATATTTGTGTCGGGACTATATCTTATGGAAGGATGAAATAGTATGAATGAATTCATCAAAATAACATATATATTTTTTAAATATGTCAATCATTATTTGAATAAGTTAGTAACCCATTGTATAAAAGTGATAATGCCCTCGAAGCCAATGTTTGGAGGATATATTGGCAAGGTTAGCCGGCCCTCGACTTTGTCTCGGGTCTGACAACACCCATGCCAAAATATCCTCCAAACACCGGCTTCTCTGGCATTATCACTTAAATAATTGTCAGTCCACCTTCAAAACACTAGCTTACTATGGATTGTTTCATTATGCAGTTTAACCTACTATCTATAGCTATATACAGTATTTAGCTGCTATTTATATACTTTTTCAAAACAATTACACATCAAATAGCCTAATAATTATGAAAAAAGTAATAGGCTTGACGATAAATTTTGCCACGATTGTTGATCTCATTGGTTTTGTCGGGCTAATAGCTTGCCCTACACAAATAGGCTGCAATCAAGGACAAGGTAAATTAAATCAAATTAAATGAAATCCAATTTGAGATACTCCCATGGTCTTCTGAAGTCCTCACTTCTTCTCTCTCTGTGTCTATTTTTGTATTTATTTCTCTTTGAAAAAAGTAGGTTTCCATCCAATATGTGATTTTTTTCCACCACCCAAAAAATTATAATCTGTTTGCATCTGACAATTTTTCAGCTGTCCAGTATCCAGACGACCTCTCCCAGGCATTCCCATACAGTTAATATCTTTCTGTAACATGTTAATGCTTGCAATTAAGGAGAATGCGAGAGATTCAATTAAAGACCAATGCTGCATTTGAACCCCCACCCCCTTCTGCCCAGTTTCCCTGATGTTGCTATGGCATTCAAGGTGTTTTAACAATCCCTCTAACTGTCGCGGCTGCAGAGAGATCTTTGTTTGAAACTAAAACTCTGAAAAAACTAGGCCTACTTAAGAAGCATTATGCTCTCGGCCTGATATGTGCTTTTGAACTAAGCGTAAGCTCCACACATTGCACTGGCGCCGTCGTAGCCTTGACCACGGCACCCTCTTACTTTCAATCAGTACAATTATTTACATTTCAAAGCCTGAGGCACTTTGATCAGTCACATTTTTGAAGCTCAGGACACAAATACTTAGCTTCCGGGTACATATGGAAATTAAAAAGGTTTCTGAATGACTTTTTGGAGGGTTACTGTTGAAATGTTTTATTAAATGTCATAAAAAAATAGACATCAATGAAAGGCGCATTCAAACCAATAATCTTCTGTTCTCTATCCATGGAATTAGTCCACTGCGCCACCAGAATGGAGCTAGCGCGCCATTCTTTTTTTATGCATACAAATCTGTTCATTTTACTTTATTCAAATAGACCCCATTTCAAAGGAAACGAGCACTTATTAAGATCAGGTGTGTCAGTTAGTGGGCACGGACAACACACCTGAACACACTCGGAGAGAGTTTTGTTGATGCTGAGAACGGAACTTATATGCTTTTAAATAACATCCTTATAACAGTCTCGGAATGTTACTAATGTTTTCTTTCGGTTTTTATGGAAAGTTTTCTTAACGTTCGCAGAACATTTTGAGACAGTGGAGGCTGGTGAGGGGAGGACAGCTCATAATAATGTCAGGAACGGAGCGAATGGAAGGGCATCAAACACATGGAAACCATGTGTTTGATGTTGTTGACACCTTTCCACTTATTCCACTCCTGCCATTACCATGTGCCTGTCCTCCCCAATTAAGGTACCACCAACCTCCTGTGATTTGAGAACATGACTTTAAATAGAACCATTAGGAAACCTGTAGGAAACGCTATGCTGAAGTACTGAAATGCCCATAAAAGAACATTGTTTCTTAACGTCCTTGGAACAATTTCAGAACATGACTTTACACAGAACAATGAGGAACCCTGTAGGAAACATAAAGCTGAAGTACAAAAATTCCCACAGAAGAACGTTGTTTCTTAACGTTCTCTGAACTATTTGAGAACATTCCCAATTCATAGAACATCAAAATGTATATTAAATGTAGCCATGTTTGAAGTTTTAGGAAATGTTCTGTTAAGGTTATGAAATACCAAGAAAATAATGTTTTTTGCCAAGTTCCTTAAATGTGCTGACAATGTCCTGCACAGTGGCGATTTTGGCATGTATACTACCATTCAAAGGTTTGGGGTCACTTAGAAATGTCCTTGTTTTTGAAAGAAAAGCAAGTTTTTTGTCCATTAATATAACATAAAATGTATCAGAAATACAGTGTAGACATTGTTAATGTTGTAAATGACTATTGTAGCTGGAAACTGATGATTTTTTATGGAATATCTACAGTACGTAGGCATACAGAGGCCCATTATCAGCAACCATCACTCTTGTGTTCCAATGGCACATTGTGTTAGCTAATCCAAGTTTATCATTTTAAAAGGCTAATTGATCATTAGAAAACCCTTTTGCAATTGTGTTAGCACAGCTGAAAACTGTTGTTCTGATTAAATAAGCAATAAAACTGGTCTTCTTTAGACTAGTTGAGTATCTGGAGCATCAGCATTTGTGGGTTCGATTGCAGGCTCTAAATGGCTAAAAACAAAGGACTTTCTTCTGAAACTCGTCAGTCTATTCTTGTTCTGAGAAAGGAAGGCTTTTCCATGCGAGAAATTGCCAAGAAACTGAAGATCTCGTACAACTCTGTGTACTACTTCCTTCACAGAACAGCGCAAACTGGCTCTAACCAGAATAGAAAGAGGAGTGGGAGGCCCCGGTGCACAACTGAGCAAGCGAACAAGTACATTAGAGTGTCTAGTTTGAGAAACAGACGCCTCACAAGTCCTCAACTGGCAGCTTCATTAAATTGTACCCGCAAAACACAAGTCTCAATGTTAACAGTGAAGAGGCAACTCCGGGATGCTGGCCTTCCAGGCAGAGTTGCAAAGAAAAAGCCATATCTCAGACTGGCCAATAAAAAGAAAAGATTAAGATGGGCAAAAGAACACAGACACTGGACAGAGGAACTTTGCCCAGAAAGCCAGCATCCCGGAGTTGCTTCTTCACTGTTGACGTTGACATTAGCAACATCTACACTGTATTTCTGATCAATTTGATATTATTTTAATGGACAATTTTTTTTGCTTTTCTTTCAAAAACAAGGACATTTCTAAGTGACCCCAAACTTTTGAATGGTAGTGTAAATATTGGTGGGGCAAAGCCCCCCCCCAAAACAAAATGTGGGGGATGCATGCCAGCAAAGCAACTACACAACACAACACTAAACAATACATTAATTGCACTATAACGGTGACAAACGGTGCCCACAGACTGTTAGGGCCTACATAAAGCTGTCCCAACAGCAGTCCCAACACCTTACCACTGCTACACCTGGCTATCAGCGGAGCCTTGTCTGGCAGCAAAACAGTTAATTCAGCCCCATTTTCTGACTTTAAAAAAACACAGCTGATATGGCTGACTTGCCCTCTTAAGGATCGGACCCTTATTTTAAATTTTCACCAAAAATGACATACCCAAATCTAACTCCCTGTAGCTCAGGACCTGAAGCAAGGATATGCATATTCTTGATACTATTTGAAATAATACACTTTGAAGTTTGTGGAAATGTTAAATTAATGTAAGAGAATATAACACATTAGATCTGGTATAAAAGACATTTTTTTTCATCATCTTTGAAATGCAAGTGATCACAATTCCAGGTTAGGCGCAATTTCGGTTGCAGTGTGCGCGCAAAGTTTTAGACTGATCCAATGGACCATTGGAATGAATTGTATTTTTTTTTTTTATTCTGGTGGGTGACTGTGGGAGGGGTCGCAAATGGTTGAGGGACAGCTATTGGGGAACTGTGGGGGGGATCTTGGAGGGTTCAGGTTAATGTTTTTTTAGCCTGGTGGTAGATTTGTCAACATGCCCTTGAGCAGGGCATTGACCCTGGATGTCTTCTGTGACTTCTGTGTCTTGCTCTGAATGGGAATCTGTTGGATTGGTATGATGTAGTTGTTGAGCGTCTTCACTGCAAGTATATTGTATGTTTCAGATATTCAATAAATAAATTGTGTTTTCCTGAGTTCCCAGTTGTCTTGAACTCACTGAAGTCAGATTTCCCAGTTCTGAGTTAAAAGTTGTTTTGAGCGTGTGTTTATCATTTTAAGCTTGGGAAAGAGACCCTTAAACCCAGACTCAGGACCACACACCCACTCCACTGAATAGCAGGCTAGTGATTGCCTTAGTAATGCTTGCAGTTAGCCACTGATTCCTCCCAAACCACTCATTCTTGAATTTGCGATTTCCAACTTGTTGTGTAATGTTTATGTCCAATGGCCAATGAGCACCGATACGTTTTATCTTTAATTTCGCTTCATTATTTCTCTTCATATGACAAGGATTAAAAAGTATTTGCCTGTAGATTATCAACCTGATTCATGATGATGACTGCTAGCTAAGATTTTGAAAGTATGATGTTGAGAATTAGAGAACATTACCAACCCCTATGCTCCATATTTTGCGCTGGCTGCCCCACCACCACAAAAAGCACTGAGCTAGGCTGCCCAGCCTTCTGTGTTTTGGACACTGATATGTGACACCTATTAATGCCAAAATAACATGGCAACATTTTTTGCTAAAAATGTGGGACTCAAAACAGGTGGGGCTCTGCCGGGTTGCCACTCATCCTGCACCATTCCCATAAAGTTGTGCGAAGGTTGCATGCAAAATAACCATAGGACAACCACACTCTCACCATGATTTAAGAAACAGATTGTGTTGGGATGCAGGTAGCCTAGCGGTTAAGAGTGTTGGGCTAGTAACTGAAAGATCACTGGTTCGAATCCCTGAGCTGGAAAATTGGGAAAATCTGCAGTTCTACCCTTGAGCAAGGCAGTTAACCCCTAACAGCAACTGCTCCCCGGGTGCTGATGATGTCGATTAAGGCAGTCCCCCTCACGTTTCTGGTTCAGAGTGGTTGGGTTAAATGCGGAAGACACATTTTGGTTGATTGCATTCAGTTGTGCAACTGACTAAGTATCCCCCTTCCCCTCACATATGGTTCTCAGAATGTTATGTGCAAACTGGGTATTGTGTTAAGCCCAGCAGGCACCCAGCCAAGGCAGACACACAGCTGTGCCCACCAAGGAGGCAGAGGGGAGCTGAGGCTGAGGTATGCACACACACAGGGTTGGGCTAAGCCCTGTACAGACTGGAGGAACTAAAACAAATTATACGGCGTGACTGATTTGATTGTTTGTTCAAGACAGTGAGAGCGCCAAGTCTATGCATTTGAGTGTGGTATTGAGTGTTTAGTAGTGTATATGTATGTAATAGTGATGCTACCTGTAAAGGGTATCCAGGCACCCTTGTTGAGGGTCTTGAGCCACTCCTCTCCCTGACCACAGCTGTTGGAGAGGAAGAAGTATGAGCCAGGGCTGACCAGCACGTCTCTGTTCCCGCCTGTGATGGAGCGGGGGATGGATGGATGGAGAGAGGGTGAGAAAGAGTCACAGACAGATAACAAAGACGCGTGAGTGCAGCCCTACTGAAAAAAATCTGCCAAAATGTCAAGCTGGTCTGACCAACATGGTCTATCTAGTTAGGCTGGCCAACCAGCTGGTAAAGCTGGTGATGCTGGTGACCAGCTCATGCTAATATGTTGGTGACATGCTTATACTGGTAGACTGCTGATCAGTTTATGCTAATCCAATCTGTTAGTTGGACCTAATGTACCTGTTACTGAAATGGTTGTTCTGTTTTAAATAGTTTAGGTAGTTTAATGTATTCATTTTTCTAACCCTAGTAGGCATTCTGAGTACTGATTGTGGGTGAATAAAAGTTCCAATTGTTGGATATCTACACTCAGGCTGGATTCCAGTAGGAATTAAACACAACTTTGCAAGCCAGCATAATGTGGCTTGCGGGCCTGATGTGGCCATTGTATTAGAGAAAAACTAGGCCCTCAAAGTAAGGCCTTATCGTATATGTAATTTACTGTCTTAAATAATCAAGCACTTTGATGCTGGTTTTGCTGGTGACCAGTGTCCAAAACACAGAGAAGGCAGAGAAGGCTGTGCAAAAACACAGCAAACCTACTGTATATAATCGTTCAGTATAGTTGTATAGCTATAAAACTATAATATGCTTCATAATAAAACCTATATAAAAACATGAGCCTATGCTGGTCTATAATTTTATTTTGTTCAGCAGGGAGGCAACTGATGAGCTCTACTTGATTCTTGTCTGAGATAAGGAGCCGCAAACAGCAGAGAGGCTTTGTTTATTGACAAGACCACAATTACCCTATGGATGGGCAAATGGATCTGTCATTACAGATGACATGTTGTTGTGCTATGGCCCCAGTAAATAGCCCAAGCCATGTCCACTCTCAGTCTAATTGGGATTGATTGGACGTTTAGTCTTCTCTGATTTCCTTGTATCAAATAAAAAAATCCAATCAAATATTATTTGTCACATATGCTGAATACAACAGTTGTAGAACTTACAGTGAAATGCTTACTTACATTCCCTTAACCAACAATGCAGTTTAAAAAAAAAAAATACCAAAAAGTTAGTCGAGGTAATTGAGGTAATATATACATGTGGGTAGAGTTATTAAGGTGACTTATGCATAGATAATAACAGAGAGTAGCAGCAGCATAAAAGAGGGGTGGGGGCAATGCAAATATTCTGGGTAGCCATTTGATTAGCTGTTCAGTAGTCTTATGGCTTGGGGTTAGAAGCTGTTTAGAAGCCTCTTGGACCTAGACTTGGCGCTCAGGTACTGCTTGCCGTGTGGTAGCAGAGAGAACAGTCTATGACTAGGGTGGCTGAAGTCTTTGACCATTTTTAGGGCCTTCCTCTGACACTGCCTGGTATAGAGGTCTTGGATGGCAGGAAGCTTGGCCCCAGTGATGTACTGGGCCGTTCGCACTACCCTCGGTAGTGCCTTGCGCTCGGAGGCCCGAGCCGTTGCCATACCAGGCAGTAATGCAACCAGTCAGGATGCTCTCGATGGTGCAGCTGTAGAACCTTTTGAGGACCTGAGGACCCATGCCAAATCTTTTCAGACTCCTGAGGGGGAATAAGTTTTGTCGTGCCCTCTTCATAACTGTCTTGGTGTGCTTAGACCATGTAAGTTTGTTGGTGATGTGGAAACCAAGGAACTTGAAGCTCTCAACCTGCTCCACTACAGCCCCGTCGATGAGAATCTCCCTAGTCTTGATCACGTTGAGGGAGAGGTTGTTGTCCTGGCACCACATGGCCAGGTCTCTGACCTCCTCCCTACATGCTGTTGCAATTTTTGTGTCACTAGTCTACACACAATACCCCAAATTATGTTTTTAGACAATTTTGTAAATGAATTAAAAATGGAAAGCTGAAATGTATTGATTCAATAAGTATTCACCCCCTTTGTTATGCCAAGCAGAAATAAGTTCCGGATTAAAATTGTGCTTAACAAGTCAGCATGGACATGATTTTTGAATGAATGACTACCTAGATCTTTGTAACCCTCACATACATTTATCTGTCCCTCAGTCACACAGTGAATTTCAGACACAGATTCAACCACAAAGGCCAGGGATTTTTTCCAATGCCTTGCGAATGAAGAACACCTACTGGTAGATGTGTAGAAAAAAACACACAGAATATTCCTTTGAGCATGGTGAAGTTATTAATTACACTTTTGATGGTGTATCAATACACCCAGTCACTACAAAGACACAGGCGTCCTTCCTAACTCAGTTGGCGGAGAGGAAGGAAACCACTCAGGGATTTCACCACGACTTTAAAACAGTTACAGAGTTTAATGGCTGTAATAGGAGAAAACTGAGGAAGGACCAACAATATTGTAGCTACACCAAAATATTAACCTAAATGATAGAAAAAAAGAAGGAAGACTGTACATTAAAAAAAATATTCTAAAACATGCTCAAAAAGACACTAAAGTAAAACTGCTAAAAATGTCCTGAATACAAAGCGTTATGCTTGGGGCAAATCCAACACATCACTGATTACCACTCTTCATATTTTCAAGCATGGTGGTGGCTGCATCATGTTATAGGTATCCTTGTCATCGGCAAAGACTAGGGAGTTTTTGGGGATAAAAAAAAAGTAATAGAGCTAAGCACTGGAAAAAAAATTGAGGAAAACCTGGTTCAGTCTGCTTTCCAATAGACACTGGGAGACAAATTCTCCTTTCAGCAGAACAATAACCTAAAACACAAGCACATTGAATGTTCCTGAGTGGCCTAGTTACAATTACAGTATTTCTGATAGTACAGGTCAGGTATTTTCATCTCTCCATTGCTCATACAGTGCATGAGCTAGTATATGTAGTGTCTGTCCTCTCTGCCCGTCTCCATGGGCACAAAGACTGAGATACTCTCATAGTCGTACCGTCATACCACAGCACCAGTCAAACATGACAAATCCCTAAATGCCGATACAGATTAATACTGTTTTTCATTCCATGCATTTCACAAACCCTCCCCCTCTCTTTGAAATCTTGTTCATCTTTGAAGAGTGTGGGCGCTGGGAAAAACAGTGTAGGATCCTTATGTACACAAAGGAAGGGGGCTTTCTTGGAAATAGCAATTGGGAATGCTGTAGTAATGTTCAATGATCTACTGTATATACACCAGTCTCAGAAGAATGGTTTTCCTGTACATGTGATTTATGCTTGCCGTCTGCGAGTTGTTGGGATTAATTCCAGACAATTAAACATGCCATTTTTCTGTAATAGTGCAGAGCATGTGATTCTAGCTCCTCCCGGTCATTGTGTCCTCTCTGCTAGAGTGTTAGCTGGAAAACAGCCCGGATAGAATCAGATGGCCATTCCTTATCTTTAATAACCACTTCTCAGGTTCAACAAGGGAAGAGGAGCTCATTGATTTTCATAATTTAATTAAAACTCTTGCTGCCTTTTTTCAGATATTTTTCCCGGAGATATTAATCAAGTTATGGGGTTCCGGAGGCAATAAAAATGGTGCTCTCAATTCTGCACACATTCTCTGGGAAAGAGTGTGGACGGTGATTCATTTCAGGCGAGACACTTTTCTTAACAAGGACAGCAATGTAAATAAGCCCATCTAAGTGGCTTATTGATACCTACACCTCTACTGTAAAAGCCTGGTCCAAGCAGGCACTGTGGTGGCTCTGACTACAAGGCATTCCTCACCTAAGCTGTGATAACTGACCTGAGCAGACCCTACATGTGATGTGGGTGTACAGTATGTGATCTTTATCAGAGACTTTAAATTATTTATATTGATTCGGGAAAGTTTGCTCATTCCAAGATTATTTAGTGTAACGCGACAGCATCATGGGGTAAAACAAGTCTTTCCTATCAAAAAATTGTCTCCACATTCCTCTACATTTTACATTTAGTCATTTAGCAGACACTCTTATCCAGAGGGACTTAAAATGAGTACAATGATACTCAATATTTCAGTCCTTTGTCAGATGACTGTCTCATCCCTACCTCATCCCTGGTGCCTCATCCACTCCACTCTCTCAACTCATTATTTTGAGTGCCCTCCTCCCCTCCCTGTCCCACATCCATCATGTTCTGTAAATTAGAGGCCTGTTTAAAACAGCTTTAATGGACTCTTCCTCTCCTGCCCCCCTTCCCCCCTTCCCCTCTCACCCCTGAACCCCATTGTACACGCACGGATGTCTCTCAAGGGCACCAAGAGACACTACATCACTTGCTGGTCCCCATGGGAACCCCATGTTATCTGCATGTGAGTGTTCGATAGGGGGGAAGTACATCATGACTGGATGACCCAATTCTCCCTAGGGGATGTAATTAACCCTTGCTGTGTTGCCCTCCTCTTACCCCCAGCATTCCATAGTGACATGATCAAGCGTGGTCTGTACACACTGAAACGTCTGCCGTACACATGAACTGAACTGTAATGACATTTGGCCACATAAGGATATCAGTGCAAGTATTTCATTTTCAACAAGTAGAAACATTAGTAGAAAGATTCTTCATAACTCCCACGTTTGCCTTGAGTTTATCTTTATTGATGCATAGTATAAAAAAGCAATAAGAATGGTAAAAGTACTGAAGTATGTAAAATGGTTGTCGTGTAAAGTCACCTTTTTTTTTCTCTCACTATGGTCGCAGTAAAGCATGCTTACTTTCTGCTTAATACAAGGAAATGATCCAAGTAGACCTGCCGAAGCCAGTTTAAAATGACCCACACCTGTCTCGTGATAATGGCTGATGGATAGAAGGATGGGAGGAGTGTGTGAGGCAAGGGTTGACATCTCACTCACCTTTCTGAGTGGCGCTGTTGTACTTCCAAGACTTGAAGCAGGTGAGTCCCATACTGCAGGTGTCTGTCCAGCTCTAGTACTCACCTAGCCTAGCCAACGGCCCAGTTCTCTAAGCACATGTAGTTGACCCATAATAATCCAATTGATGTTGCATACAAAACACCTTTACCTTCCACTGATAGCACTCCCTACCGACCCAACATCCCGAAGGCTGCCTAGGACTGCCATGTCATTGATCCCCGCCCATTACTCCTCCTCTCTTTCCATCTCTCTTTTTCTCCCTCTCTCTCACTCTCTTCCTCCTGATCTCTTGCTATATCCCTCCTCATCCACCTCCTCAATAACCATACAGCCCCATCCCCTTAGCCGTGCTGTGTTTGGTTGGGGGAGACGTACAGTGGAGGGTGGGCTGGGGCGGAGGCCCTCTGCGGCAGACCAACCCACAACGGCTGCACACGCAGAGGCAAAGTATGGCCTCAGCATCTCTCTACCAGCTGTAATTACTTCACTACCGTGCCACGTCGCAGGCAGAGGCAATTTCCCTAATGCACAGCCCACCCCACTACACCCCACCCGCCCCAGCGTTCGCATTTTGTTTAATGGCCATCAATGTGCACCGCCCTCACCCACACACAATGATTCAAGGGTTATAAAGACGCGAGCGGGTGCCCGGCACGTTAAACTTTTGAACCGTCGTCCAATACACTAAGAGGAGCCTCTCTCTCCTTGCTCTTCCATCCTCTCACTCTCTCCCCCCCTCCCTAGCCTCCATCCCTCTAGCTCTCTCCCATAGCATCTTGGATTTATGATCCTGGCCTGGCAGATGCTCAGGGATATATTGATCCTGACCAGAGAGACCCACTTCATTTGGCGTGAGGAGGGCTCCTCCCCAGTAGACTTTACTGATGCCATCAAATCTGTGTGGCTTGGTTGGAGTTATGTGGCCAGGTGCTAGTCTATGAATGTCACAGTGAAAGGGGTACCATGAGACCATTACACATACAACATCTACCTAGCTACTCCTTTAAAGTTGTTGTCCATCGTGTTACTCCTATCATGGGAGATAGAAGATGGGGAGATCACGAGTGAGATAAAAAGACAATGCTATTATTTTTTTGATGTTTGCTTCTCTTGTTAGGATTAAAACTCGGAAAGTGAAACTAGTTAAAGTCTTAACTGTCCTCCTGGCATATAGACTCCTGGTATCGGCGATGGAGTTTTGGCCAGGCCAGTCCCTATAGTCTACCCATGTGACAAAAGGGGATTCAGTTCCCTACTCTGACCACATCAGGGAGGGACTCCAATTACCACTGAGAGCTTTCAATTCCCTATGTGTCAAAACAAGGGACTCACACTCTTCATGCGAGGGGGGTGCTCTTCAGAAAATGACAGTCACTCCTTCCGTCCCACCCCACCCGACCCCACTCCACCTCTCCTCATTTTCACCCCTTGTTCTACTATTTAGTTCAATTGAATTGTTGGTTTAAGAAGAACTGCTAATGGTTTCCATTGTCATTAGTACACACGTCTTCAGCTCTTTCCCCCTCCACTTTCTTTGGGGTCAAGAGTTAAGTCTGTCACTCTCACCAGGTGAGGAAGTGTAAGTGTTCAGATTGACCTTGCATTAAAATGCGTTAAACTAATCGTTCACCTATAACTCCGACATTCCAATTGTTTGTGTCATACTCAGGGTATTTCAAATGAAACCAAATACAATTGCATGACTGGGTTTTACTGATCCAGTCTTTCACAAACAGTATCCATGGTCGTCTGTGTTTAAATATACCTGAAAAGCCAAATGCCTGTTTTTGTTTGTGGCTGTGGCACACAAACAGGCATGTGCTTTATGTGGATTCATCACGTCAGTCGTTCAGTGGGAAGAGTGGATCAAATGTTCCAAGCAGTGTTTGTGTTGCGGCGCATATTGTCCTTTGACTAATGAAATGTTTCTGCCCCCTACTGATGCAAACATGAAATAGCAGACCGACTTAAATTAGCTCAGTACGAACCAGGCCACTCCAACCTTGTTCCTGGAGAGCCAGGAGAGCTAGGTTTTCGCTCAATCTCTAATCTAGTGCACCTGATTCTAGTAATTAGCCGGTTGATAAACTGAATGAGGTTAGTTACAGCTGGGGTTCAAGTAGAAAAACTATAGGAGGGCAGTGCTCCAGGAACAGGGTTGGAGAGCATTGGACAGAAGCTGAAGAATACTTTTGTTGGTGGTCATTTCTCAGAGGTCAAATAAAACATCTTTCCTCCTCTCATTGAAAGTATTGTGACGTGAGATGATCACATCATTTGTATTTTGTCATAAATACCTGTCTTTATCTTTTGGGTCATTCTTGAATTACGGTGGCATTTTACGCCTCTTGCTTTGCAACCATGAAAAACCCTGTACAATGACATACACATTGTACATGTCTTTGTTTATAATGAGTTGTTGATCAATAAGTCCTTTTATACTGCAAAACTGTATCTTTATGCATTGTATAAAGTACTAAGGTCAAGCACATTGGCTTGTTCTAGTAGTGAATAGTGTTGCAGTGTTTTGGGGATTTCAGATCTTATGCAAGAAAGTAAACAAGCATTTCTTTTTTTATTTAACCTATATTTAGCTAGGCAAGTCAGTTAAGAACACATTCTTATTTACAATGACGGCCTACCCCGGCCAAACCAAGACAACCCTGGGCCAATTGTTCCACTTTTTTGGTTACTACATGATTCCATATGTGTTATTTCATAGTTTTGATGTCTTCACTATTATTCTACAATGTGGGGGAAAAAAGAAACCCTTGAATGAGTAGGTGTCCAAACTTTTGACTGGTACTGTGTGTGTGTAGTGCATTCCGAAAGTATTCAGACCCCTTTCCTTTTTCCACATTTTGTTACTTTACAGCCTTATTCTAAAATGAATTAAATAAAACATTTTCCTCATCAATCTACACACAATACCACCTAATGACAAAGTGAAAACAGGTTTTTAGAAACGTTTGCAAGTGTATTCATTTTTTTTTTTAACTTAAGTATTCAGACCCTTTGCTATGAAACTTGCAATTGAGCATTCTGTTTCCATTGATTTATCCTTGAAATGTTTACAACTTGATTGGACATTATTTGGAAAGGCACACACCTGTCTATATAAGGTCCCACAGTTGACAGTGAAGGTCAGAGGAAAAACCAAACCATGAGGTCGAAGGAATTGTCTGTAGAGCTCCGAGACAGGATTGTATCGAGGCACAGATCACAGTGGCCTCCATCATTCTTAAATGGAAGAAGTTTAGAACCACCAAGACTCTTCCTAGAGCTGGCAGCCCAGCCAAACTGAGCAATCAGGGTAGAGGGGCCTTGGTCAGGGAGGTGACCAAGAACCTGATGGTCACTTTGACAGAGCTCCAGAGTTCCTCTGTGGAGATGGGAGAACCTTCCAGCAGGACAACCATCTCTGCAGCACTCCACCAATCAGGCCTTTATGGTAGTGGCCAGACGGAAGCCTCTCCTCAGTAAGTAAGTACATGACAGTAAGTACATGACAGCCCGCTTGGAGTTTGCCTAAAGGACTCTTACCATGAGAAACAAGATTCTCTGGTCTGATGAAACCAATATTGAACTGTTTGGCCTGGCAACATTCCTAAAGTGACGCATGGTAGTTGCAGCATTATGCTATTGGGATGTTTTCAGCGGAAGGGACGGTGAGACTGGTCAGGATCGAGGGAATGAGCAACGGAGCAAAGTACAGAGAGATCCTTGATGGAAACCTCTGCCAGAGCACTCAAGACCTCAGACTGGGGCGAAGGTTTACCTTCCAACAGGACAACAACCCTAAGTACACAGCCAAGACAGCGCAGGCGTGGCTTCAGGACAAGTCTCTGACTGTCCTTGAAATGATTTTATACCAATAAAATTGCTAAGGGATATACATTTCGTTTCAGAAGTAATACAAAAATTCTCAAGAATATGTAACAATTATTGGCACCCCTACTGATTTTATAAATAAAGTCAAACAAAATAAAAGCATTAATATTCTACTATTTTAAGTTCCTCTCAGCTTAAAGGCCCATGAACTGAAATTCTGAAACTGGAAGACAATGCCCACCATTTGCCTCATGCAGTGCAAGACATCTCCTTCGCATAGAGTTTATCAGGCTGTTTATTGTGGCCTGTGGAATGTTGTCCCACTTCTCTTCAATGGCTGTGAAAAGTTGCTGGATATTGGCGAGAACTGGAACATGCTGTCGTACACATTGATCCAGGGCATTCCAAACATGTTCAATGGGTGACATGTCTGAGTATGCAGGACATGGAAGAACTGGGGCATTTTCAGCTTCCAGGAATTGTGTACATATCCTTGCTACATGGGGCCACGCATGATCATAATGAAACATGAGATGATGGTGGCAGATGAATGGCACGACAATGGGCCTCAGGATCTCGTCACGGTATCTCTGTGTATTCAAATAAAATGCAATTGTGTTTGTTGTCCGTAGCTTATGCCTGCCCATACCATAACCTCACTGCCACCATGGGGAACTCTGTTCACAACGTTGACATCAGCAAACCTCTCTCCCACACGACGCCACACACGCTTTCTGCCATCTGCCCGGTACAGTTGAAACCAGGATACTTCCGTGGAGCGCACACTTCTACAGTGTGCCAGTGGCCATCAAAGGTGAGCATTTGCCCACTGATGTCTGTTATGATGCAGAACTGCAGTCAGGTCAAGACCCTGGTGAAGACGACGAGCATGCAGATGAGCATCCGAGACTGTTTGCACAATCGAAGAATTTCTGCACAAACTGTCTTGTCATATGTCTGGGTGGCTGGTCTCTTATCCCACAGATGTAGAAACCGGATATGGAGATCCGGGTTGGCGTGGTTACACGTGGTTGTGAGGCCGGTTGGACGTACTGCCAAATTCTCTAAAATGAAGTTGGAGGCGATTTATGATATTGAAATGAACAATCAATTCTCTGACAGCAGCTCTAGTGGACATTCCTGCATTCAGCATGCCAAGTGAATGCTCCCTCAACACTTGAGACATCTGTGGCATTGGGTTGTGTGACACAACTGCACATTTTAGAGGGACCTTTTTTGGTCCCCAGCACATGGTGCACCTGATTATGCTGTTTAATATACTTGTTGATATGCCACGCCTATCAGGTGGATGGAATATCTTGGCAAAGGAGAAATGCTCACTAACAGGAATGTAAACATTTGTGCACAAAATTTGAGAGAAATAAGCTTATTGTGAATGTGTAAAACATTTATTTCAGCGCTATGAAACCTGGGACTAACACTTTACATGTTGCAATTCAGTTTGATATATGCAGTAACTTCGGAAAGTATTCGGACCCCTTGACTTTTTCCACATTTTGTGGAAACATCTCAAGCTCTGTCTGGTTGGATGGGGTGCGTTGCTGCACAGTTATTTTCAGGTCTCTCCAGAGATGTTCGATCGGGTTCAAGTCCGAACTCTGACTGGGCCACTCAAGGACATTGAAAGACTTGTCCGAAGCCACTCCTGCGTTGTCTTGGCTGTGTGCTTAGGATCGTTGTCCTGTTGGAAGGTGAACCTTTGCCCCAGTCTGAGGTCCTGAGCGCTCTGGAGCAGGTTTTCATCAAGGATCTCTCTGTACTTTGCTCCGTTCATCTTTACCTCAATCCTGACAATTCTCCCAGTCCCTGCCAATGAAAAACATCCCAACAGCATGATGCTGCCACCACCATGCTTCACCGTAGGGATGGTGCCAGGTTTCCTCCAGACGTGACACTTGGCATTCAGGCCAAAGAGTTCAATCTTGGTTTCATCAGACCAGAGAATCTTGTTTCTCATGGTCTGAGAGTCTTTAGGTGTCTTTTGCAAACTCCTAGCGGGCTGTCATGTGCCTTTTACTGAGGAGTGGCTTCCATCTAGTTACTCTACCACAAAGGCCTGATTGGTGGCGTGCTGCAGAGATGGTTGTCCTTCTGGAAGGTTCTCCCATCTCCACAGAGGAACTCTGTCACTCTGAAAGAGCTCTAATCGGGTTCTTGGTTGCCTCCCTGACTAAGACAGTTGTGTGCCTTTCCAAATCATGTCCAATCAATTGAATTTACCACAGTTGGACTCCAATCAAGTTGTAGAAACATATCAAGGATAATCAATGGAAACAGGATGCACCTGAGTTCAATTTTGAGTCTCATAGCAAAGAGTCTGAATACAGGTTTGGACACACCTACTCATTCCAGGGTTTTTATTTTTACTATTTTCTGCATTGTAAAATAATAGTGAATACATCAAAACTATGAAATAACCCATGGAATCATGTAGTAACCCAAAAAGTGTTAAACAAATCAAAATATATTATTCAAAGTAGCCACACTTTGCCTTGAGGACAGCTTTGCGCATTCTTGGCATTCTCTCATCCAACTTCATGGGGTAGTCACTTGGAATGCATTTTAATTAACAGGTGTGCTTTGTTAATTTGGAGATTTTTTTTTCTTTCTTTCCTTAATGCATTTGAGCCAATCAGTTGTGTTGTGACAAGGTAGGGGTGGTATACAGACGATAGCCCAATTTGGTAAAATACCAAGTCTTTATTATGGCAAGAACAGCTGAAATAAGCCAAGAGAAACGACAGTCCATCATTACTTTAAGACATGAAGTTCAGTCAGGAATATTTGAATCTGGAAAATTTGAAGAACTTTTAAAGTTCTTCAAGTGCAGTTGCAAAAACCATCAAGCGCTATGATGAAACTGGCTCTCATGATGACCGCCACAGGAAAGGAAGGCCCAAAGTTACCTCTGCTGCAGAGGATAAGTTCATTAGCGTTAACTGCAGTTCAGATTGCAACCCAAATAAATGTTTCTCGGAGTTCAAGTAACAGACACATTTCAACATCAACTGTTCAGAGGAGACTACGTGAATCAGGCCTTCATGGTCGTGTTGCTGCAAAGAATCCACTACTACATGACACCCAATAATAAAAAGAAACAAAGAAACATGAGCAATAAATATTAGACCGGGGGTATTCTGTTCTTTGGTCTGATGAGTCCAAAATCAGGTTTTGGGTACCAACCGCTGTGTCTTGAGACGCAGAGTAGGTGAACGGAGAATCTCTGCATGTGTTGTTCCCACCGTGACGCATGGAGGAAGAGGTGTAGGGGTGCTTTGCTGGTGACACTGTCTGTGATGTATTTAGAATTCAATGCACACTTAACTAGCATGGCTACCACAGCATTCTGCAGTGATACGCCATCCCATCTGGTTTGCGCTTATTGGGACTATCATTTGTATTTATTTTAAACAGTACTTTTTTTCTCATCTTTTAGCAAAGGTACCAATAATTATAGACCTGACTGTACATCTCTGCTTACACTTGAACCAGCTGCGTTGAAAAACAAACCTGTAAGCAAAGCTGCAATGATATTCATAAAATACAGGGGCTAATAATAGCTGAAGGGATGGTCATGAACATGAAACCCTGCCAGCAAATGATTACCTCCCCATGTACAAAAACTATTTATGGCATCAGCTGGGTTAGTCAGGTCAATATATTTGTGTCAACACTGAATGACCATCTGGAAAATAGTGTTTTTTTTCTCATGACTTAACTCCTCATTGGGGGATCTACTGTTAGGCAATACCAAAGGTTCTCATGCCTTTTTGCTTAAATGTTTTTCATGTTACCATTGTATACACCCTAACAACATTTTCTTATGTTCCTTATCTTTTGATTCTTTCAAATTCCTCAGACCTACTCATTTTGAGAGAGGGCAATGCATGTAACCTTTTATGCTTTTGTCATAGAGAGAAGTTTTGTCCTGTCAGGGTTAACTGGATACAATACTGTATTTATCTGATACGTTGAGGTGAGAGACTGGTTTTATATTTACCCTGGAAATAAGGATATGTCAGTGTCAAACTAGGAGATCTGTCAGTGTCAAACATTTTGGCAACGTGGAAATTGAGTAGACCTGCGTTGAGTGAGCGTTATGAACTACATTTCCCATCATTCCGCTGACGTCGGAGGGCTTTGTTCCAAACCACACGGTCGCCATTTTTGTTGAGTATTTTGAGTACTTATCAGTGGTCGTGACATAGTTTGCAACCGTACTTGAAATATCGTTCCCTTAGCTTGGCTAGAAAGTACAGGGTCTTATTTCAGAACTTGACAACCAGTTGTTTGAGGTGAGGGTATTTTTATGTTTAACAGCGAAATATAAGCTCATTACATTAAACTTAAAAGCGCAATAAACCATCTTGACGTTAAAGCTAATGTTAGCTACCGAGCAATCAACGTTAGCCAAGGCTCTTCGCTCCGAGAACTGTCAAAGTTGCAGCATGTTAGCTTATTTCGTGTTATTTTCAGCTTGTCTGAAGATAACTCTGATATTGGCATATCGAAACTAAACGATAAACAGTTGTCTAACGTTAGTTAGCTACTTGTTGTGTGCTTACGTTAGTGCAGTAGGGTTTTGTTGGTTTGTTGACATAGCTAGTTAACAGTTAGCTAGCGTTAGTTAGCTAACATAACACAAGGAAGTGGTTTCCACTAACTTAGTTACCACAGCCACGTAAAAATTAACGACAACCACAATTTAGGTTTGTCTTAATTTAAAGTTAGGGTTGGGTATACATTTAGCGGTGGTTTTAGGTTTAAAATCAGATTTTAAGTAAAATTGTAGAAATAGGCGGGCTTTATGATTATGTTGTACGACCCAAGTGTTAACGAGTTACGTTACTGATATGACACAGCTAACGTTTCATGTGTAGATTTTAAGCGATTTAAACAGCATCACACATGCCAGCTAGCATCTGTCCTGTATATCAGCCAATCATGGGTTAGCCTACTTCAGCTGTATTAATACATTTTGTTCTGAAGGCGGAAATGAAGTATGTCCACAGTCCAGTCACATCTGACACGATATGAGACGTGACAAGCAGACAGTCAGGCTAGCTTTTCGCCAGGGGCAGCGCGTTCCCTTCATTGCAGCTGGTATGGATTTTACAACCAAGATGTATAGGAATGCATGAGGATAGGCTTTCTAAGCCGTCTTAATTTTTATTGCTTAGACTCACTGCCTTTCCTTGTTTGGCAGATGCGGCGTTCCAAGCGCATGCGACACCCTGATGGCTGGGTTGAGGAGTATAGCTATGAGGAGAAGCAGGACATTCGCAAACGGCAGAGGCGAAGTTCCCATAGCAGTGACCGGGAAAAGAGACCGAGGCGGTACCACCACTACAAAACATACGAAAGGTAAATAAGGCACTCTGCTCATGTAACATCAACTATTCAAGCTAAGATGAATAATGAATGTCATTGAATCTATTTAGGGTCAGCATTGTTGAAAGTGTTCAGCCAACATTCTTGAAGATGCTGTCATAAAACTATCAGAACATATAACATTTTTATTATGGCAAGGGGAATTCAAATGTAAACACCACTGACTATTAATTGTAAACAGTTATACAATCGATCACAGGAACAGTATTTCTGAACATTAACTGGCATTTTGTTCTATTTACAATTTATATAGGCCTAAAAATGAACATATACTTTTGTCTATTTACAATTGCATTGAACAAGTATGCAAGTACAAGTTTGCAGGTTCCACAGCAATCATAAACACAGTATTGACCAGTACATCCTTGGTGTGCTTGTGATCAAGCCCTAAGTAAGTTACAGCTCCATGCCATAACATGACATGCTGGGAGGTGGGATTTAAAACTATAACATTGTCAGGTGAGGGAATGACCTCCATTCCCGGCATGTATGTGGAATGTGTGTGAGAGGTTGGAAACCCCTCTTACAGGCATGACTGTGCAGTCCGATCTATAACATGGGTGTCGGTGGAGAGGGAAAGGAGGTCTGTAGACACTTGGCTGATGCTGCCTACCGGCGCCTGACCGGCCAAGACATAACACCCCTGCTGCAAGGGCTGATGAATAATACCACACGCCTGAGATGACCTTATCCACATCCTTGTTGTATTCTGTATTCGTCCCTTATTCTCATCCTTAGCAAGTGGCCGTTTGTCGAGCCAATGAAGGTGATCAGTCAGAATTTCACTTGCAGTGCATGTGTATGATCGCAGTTGTATCCCATCATACAAACCATCAAAAGATTGCTGTGATTTTTTTTTTTTTATCAAGCAATGTCTCCCACTTGATAATGAACATGAACGTGTAGTTTCCAGGTTGAGTGTGTTTTTAACTGTAGTCTACCTTGACTACAGGTGTCACCTTGACTCTAAGAAGCTGGAGCGCAGAGCCCAGGAGCCCAGTGTGGAGCGAGAGAGCCATGGGGACAAGGAGAGGGATGGGGCCAAGGGTGAGCCGTGTAAGGAGCGGAGGAACAGAGACTGGCACCACTACAGCAAATCCTCCGCACGCAGTGGCCGTAGCCACCAGAGCAGTCGCACACGACACCGCTCCCGCCGTCACAGCCAGGGGCGCTCTGACTCGGTATGATACTCTCCACCTGTCTAACTCTTTCTGTCTGTGGAATTGGGTGATCGCATAGTAGAACAGTAATCATCTATGGTTGATCATTTTGTTATTGGGGTTATTTGAACTTGCATAATTATTACTAATTGGTCTGGTATTCCAAAAACAGTGCTATGCTTTATTATGAAAAATAATGTTAAACAATCATTTCAATCTTAAGTGATTGGAATGAAAGTTTGGATTAAGATATTAATTTCGGCACAAATATTAGATGCTATGCTTCCATAAAACTCAGCCATTGAACCGTGGATGATGTTCTGCTGCACTTCTGTTGTATAACTACTCTTATCATTTATTGAAAGAACTTCTATTGTGAGTCATGTCTGAAAATATGTTGCCATGTTTTTCTTCTGTAACACACATTATGGTGGCACCTGTGCGTTTCTCGGGGATGCATTTGAAATTGCTGCTGCCGTGGCCTGGCCTGGGTTTCTGAATGGGCCGAATATCCTCCCCCTCATCAACTTCCTCCCGCTGAATGAATGATTGGCGCATTCTGGCCTGGTTCTGGCGGGTTTATGATGATCATGGTGGTGATGCGGTTGGCCATGAACCCCCCCTCTCCAGAGGAGTCACCGCAGGAAGAGATCCAGAAGTTTTGAGGATGATGAGGAGGGTCACCTGATCTATCACAATGGACTCGTACTAAAAGCAAGATGTATAGAACACAAACCTTTCTTTCTGTAACCCTTTTGTCTGATGTATGTTTGAATTATGTCAGTGTAGGTAGGGTATAGCTTCGGGGCATTGGAATCTTTTTAAGAAATATTGTAAAGATTTGGAAGATTTTTTTTCCTCTATCCGTCTTAGCAGTAAGGCTAGAGAACTATTATTGTAGTAGTTTCCTAGTAATAGGAGTGAAGTGACACATGCTATGTAGCCAGAGTGAGTAGCTGTGGTGTAGACAGCTGCTAGTCTAATTATCTGTTCTTGTGTTGTAGATGCTCTGTTCTGATGTACTAACAGCTTCTCCTTTGCCCCTTTAGATGAGATTGTATCCACTTTAGGAGAAGGGGCATTCGGGAAAGTGGTGGAATGTATCGACAAACCGAAGTAAGTAACATCGTTAATTTCTTGTTCAGGCCAACCGAATGGGTTTACACTCATGGCATTATCTTCTCTCTGTCGACCTCTGCTTTTGTAGTGATGACACGAGGGTGGCGCTGAAGATCATTAAGAACATTGATCGTTACCGGGAGGCTGCTATGTCTGAGGTAGAGGTGCTGGAACAGATGAACTCCCTGGACGACGAGAGAACCTTGTGAGCAACCGGGACTAAGGGACACACATTTTAGCCTACAACATTCTTATATACCTCTGACCAGCTGCTTAGCTGATTGGAGGTGATATACGAACATGTGGTAATCAATGTTCCCTCTAAGCTGCGCGTGGCCGCGCACTTCCTCCAGGACTGCCAGGCGACCCGAGAGATTGAACTTCACTGAGTTCGCCCCGTTAGTTTGCACTATATAGATAGTTTTTTCTGTGATTGAAACAACATTATATCAGCCCCTTTTTTCAATGCAACAAACCTAACCAAATCTAACTTTGCAATATTGAGTTTGTGATTTAGTTGTAGGCGGAGGGGTCTTCGGTCTTTCAATCACTCATGAGTGAATGGGCTTTTCAGATCAGAGCACATAGCCATGCGCGTGCACATTTGTTGATATTCTTTGATAGTTATTAGCCCAGTTATAATTAAGTATAGGTCAGTAATGGGGAATTACCGCTTCCTACAAGAGTGCAATATATAGGCTACAATTCAAGCTCTCTTTGAAAAGCCAGTCTGTTAAAAAAGCTTATGTCTTAATTAAATGGGCAGTTTTGTCTTTTGACGGGCCTCTAATATGCAAATAAGCCAGTAGGCAGAGGGATAGCCTACATTGTCTAATTCATTGTATGGTAATTCATTGTATTTAGTAAAGTGTATTATTTTATTTTTTTTGCATCAATACAATGAAGTCACCTATTTGGCCCATGATGTCACAGACCAAGTAAAAAATCATGAATTAATGTCAAGCCCTTCATGTAAAAACGTTTTTAAAAGTCTCATGCAATGTAGGCCTGCATTGAACAGCACATATAGGCTACTGTAGGCTACATCATAGAAATCAAAAGCTATTTCCATGTGGAAGTGTTATGGGATTTGCTCCATTGGTTTTGTTGATAGGCCTACATTATGCTCAAATTGGCTGCTGTCTAAAACTGTAAGGGTACTGTCTGTGTTCATTGTAAACGTGTGCCGAAAGTTGCACGAAATTCTCACAATGTTCAAGATTCCACTCACAAGACCAAAAATGTGCCCAGTGTCCCAAAAAAAGAGGGAATATTTGTGTTAATGTGTTTTCTTATTGCCCTCATACAGTGGCTGTGTGCGTATGCTGGACTGGTTCGATTACCATGGCCACATCTGCATTGTGTTTGAGCTTCTGGGTCTCAGCACTTTTGACTTTCTGAAGGAGAACGGCTTCATGCCTTTCACTGTGGACCAGATCAGACACATGGCCTACCAGATCTTCAGAGCTGTGTCCTGTGAGTAAAACTCTGGTGGTGCAAAACTCTGTTCAGGAGGAGTGTACCTTTTTTTCCCTGTAGGCCGAATCGTCTCTTATTGTGATGACTGCTGCTGCCTTCTTGGCCAGGTCTCCCTTGTAAAAGAGACTCCCTGTCTCAATGGGACTTTTCTGGTTAAATGTAAATAGATACAATATACAGCTTGATGTGTTTAGAAAAAGCAACATGGAAATGGGAAGTTCTATTTCTGTATATTGATTTGAACATCAAGTGTCGAATTTGAATAACCTAATACTAATTATCTTAATTTGAAATCATTGTAACTTGCACGGTGTGCTCTATACCATCAGATGGTGGATAGTTTTCTTCATGTAGATTGGAATTTAGGAACATAGGAAGGTATCGTAACACCTACACTAATTTTTGTTTTATAGTTCTGCATCGAAATAAACTGACCCATACTGACCTGAAGCCAGAGAACATTCTCTTTGTCAATTCTGACTATGACATGGAATACAATGCCAAAATGGTAAGTTGTCTGACCACTGTAAGTTGAGAGCACACATATACACACACACACACGTCCATTACTGCTGATCCGTAGCTTTCCTGGTCTAAAAACGTGCAGGGAGGCGATTTAGATATTGACAACCTTTATTTACACATTTTAAAACACTTCAGTTTTTCCAGTCATGACTATCATCCAATCCAACTGTCAACGGTCAATTTATGGATACAAGTATGGCCAGATCAGCACACCCCTACCCAGTCCCCTCCAGTCAGTAGGTCCAGATCGGCGCACCCCTACCCAGTCCCCTCCAGTCAGTATGGACCTATGCAGCAGACAGCGTGTAATAAATGTCTTGTGTTTTCAAATGCAGAAACGGGATGAGAGAACTTTGAAGAACCTAGATGTGAAAGTGGTGGATTTTGGTAACGCCACCTTCGACCACGAGCACCACACCTCCGTGGTCTCCACCCGCCATTACAGAGCACCGGAGGTCATCCTTGGTAAGTGGCGAGAAACCAATGTGTTGGTGAAAGTGAAGAATGCAAGTCTAAATTGTTGTAATGTTTGTTTTCACAGAGCTGGGGTGGAATCAGTCATGTGATGTGTGGAGTCTGGGCTGCATTCTCCTAGAGTACTACCTTGGGTTAACACTGTTCCAGGTAGGTACAGGAGCAGTAGAGGTAGTTTCTTTCAGCAAAAATATTTGTACTGATACAATTGCCTTCCTGGCATTTTTGTAGCCTGGGTGCCAGTTTTTCTGCTTAGGGCTGTGGCGGTCATGAGATTGTCAGCTGGTAACTGTCATGCAAATAACTGCCAGTCTCATGGTAAATGACCAATAATTAACATAAACATGTTTAGCATCTCCGGGCTTCCACACACAAGCCTACAAGCAACTGATGTGGAGACTAATAAACCCCACACAGCCGACACCAACACAATAAATCCATTATTTATTTTGGGAAGGTCTAAAGAAACATTATGGTTTGAAGAAAATGTAGCCCATTTCAGAAGAATAGAATGGCATATTCTGAGTCGTCCTAATATCAGGCCCTGATCTGGCTATGCCATATTGCTGTGGGCTGCACTAGTTCATATAGAAGACAAAATTAGTGTAATTCTTCTGGCATTATTTTACAGTAAGAAGAATATAATTGAACACAGCATAATAAAATATAAATTATATTTTTCCCAAATGATTTCCGGGGGTGTGTGCACATAGTTGCACACTGTTCTGTGTTGAGCACTTAACAAAGTGAATTCTCCCCCATGAACTCGGGGAGGGGACTGTGGATCACTCTCCGTTCGTACGTTAGTCACATGCGATATCTGAGAGCACTGGCCCGATTTTGACAACTTGTGTGAATGATGTATCTTGCCATAGAGATCCTTCATTTACAAAATTACCGATTGGCCCAAGGCAGGACCTACATTAATAGTCACACGCGATCTCAATTGGCCTAAGTCTCTCATTCAAAATTTGACGAGCACTTGATAATATTGTCACCCATCAGACTATCCTCAATTTAATCCGGTCTTTTACATATAGTCTACTAATGTGTGGAAGTATTTTGGATTTAGAATGGCCCACCAAAAAATGTAACATGTCATCCTTAGCCTGCACTCGAATAGCGAATGTAGGTTATGTGCGGTTATATAAAAAAAAAATGATATGCCTGGTAGGCTACACCGGTTGTAAAGCAGATTCATGTCCTTAATTTTAAGAATTGAGCAAATAATATTGCAGCACGAGGAAAGCTGGGATCCTCTTTAAATAGTGGCCAGTCAAAACTGTTTTCACATGCGATTGCACTTGACTGGGCTCATAAGAACCACCCTGTTCCAGGGGTGTACAGGCTACGTTTAGTTATTCGGCCACTTTAGTTGTGATACAAACCTTATCAAAACATATAGGCCTATGAACTAAGCTACGTGATGCCTGCGACTGCTTTGAAAAAGGTGCAAAAAATGTATGTGCCGCTTCTTGCCTTAGACTGCACACGCTGGGCATCATTCAAACGTGATAATATTCTCACCCCTCAGACTATTCTGAATACAATTTTGTCTTTACATGTACTAAATAATGTGTGAAATTAGTTTGAATTGAAAATGTGCAATTATCATGCACCTGTCGGAGCCGGGGGAAAAATAGATATGTCATCCGTATGCACTTGAATATTGAATGGAGGACGCTTTTCCCGCAGTTCATTTTCATGCCAGCCAGGTAGGCTACTACAGTTGTAAAGCAAAGCAATGTGCTGAATATTAGGAAGGTTGAGAAATAAATAAGGTAGGCCTAGCCTATGGAAAGCTGATGGATCCACTTTTTGATAGAGGCCATCAGCTTTTCTCACAATTACATAGCCTATAGAAATGTTGCGCAACAGGGCCAGGGCTCATGAAGGGTTTGATTTAGATTTTTGATTGCATTTGCATTGATGTCAGCATGATTAGAGGGACAATAGAGCGCTGGGTACCAGGCCATTAGCGACTGTCCGTGAGCAAGTTTGGTAGGCTACTAATTACCATCAGCGGCGGCATAGCGCAGTTTTGGAGAAGCCTAGTTACCTTGACTCAGCAGTCACATAGAATTTGACTGCTGCTGTAGCGGTAACACAGTCACCGTAACAACCTTATTTCTACTCTCTTACCATCTCCTGGAATTGTCATGCTATGTTTTGTCATGACCATGGAGTAGGCAAAAGCACAAACAGATCTGGGACCAGGCTAATTTTTTGGGGGGGACTTTAACTTTGTGAAATTTCAGACGCATGACAGCAAAGAACACCTGGCCATGATGGAGAGGGTTCTGGGGCCCATACCTGTCCACCTGCTACAGAAAACCAAGTATGTTTAGTGTTTGTTGATGATTTTTCGTTGATAACCCTAAGTCTCAATTTCAAGATTTAGATGATCATTGACAAATGGTTGTTGTCAAGTAAGAGTGTGTAAATGTATGTTTTTAAATGGTCCCCCAGGAAGCGGCGGTATGTGCATCATGACCGGCTGGACTGGGATGAACACAGTTCCTCGGGGAGATATGTGAGGAAGCACTGCAAACCACTCAAGGTAAAACTCAAACACTATTACAGTTACCTGTATGATAAGCACCATGCACCACAATGGAAGTAAGTCACTGACTTGATCGTACTGTCCCATTTAATAAAATGTATGTACTGTGTTCTTTAAAAAAAAAAAAAGTTTTTTACTAGTTTATAAAAATCAATCAATTCAGTAGCAACTAGCAAGCACCCTTTTGTGAATCAGAAATTCCACAATACAATCGCTGGAACAACCTCAATTGATCTGCACACATGAAATACTGTACAACAACTAGATGCTGTTTCTAATATGTACCGTTTCTCTTGTCCCGTTAGCAATACATGTCCTCCAGGAGCTCAGACCACGAGCAGCTATTTGACTTGATCCACAGTATGATGGAGTATGACGTGTCCAGGAGGCTCACCCTGGAAGAGGCCATCTGGCATCCATTCTTCCACCCCATGAGGAAGGAGAGGAAAAAGTGACCCTGAAGACCACAGCACGCACTACTCTACATTTCTCTACTCCAAGGGAGACTTTTATAGGCTGCATCAGTCCGCTATCTATGAGATTATTACCCTTGTTTACATACCGATTGAGCTTACCTGCCTGCTTCCTTCAGATTTAATTTATTTAACTTGTGAATCCTCTTGATCCCTTCTGATTTGTGAATAAATTTGTTTACTATGTTCTCAAAATTGTGTTCCTTCACATTGAACTAACCCCTTTTTACATTTTTTTTAAACTTCAGATTAATTGATTTGACATAGAATATTGTCAGCCACATTTGACATCATCGGGAAAAACTTATTGCTCATTAAAGTTGATTGATTGCTAGACATATTTTCTGGTCATTTTCAAGGCAGCATGTTCAGTAAGACAAACAGTGATAAGAATGCAGTCTGTTGGTCTACTTGTAGTAGTCATATTTATCCAGTTGATGGCAATACAACATCCCATGACTAGATTCCAGTTCCACACATGCAAGAGATGGGATTTGAAATAGACAAGTGCACTTTCCTTGATAAGTTTTAAAATGTATTTGTTGATACAACATTTGAATAAATAACATTGAGTGTGACATTTCAATCCCCCCATTATTTTCCATTAATGGTTAATTTTATATTTCAATATTCTTTTCAAAGTACGGTACCATTGAATAGATTATATAAAATCAATGAATGTTATTACTTTGCTTTGTTTTATTACATTTCATTGGGTTAGTTTAGAATAAGAGTTTAATTCGTTTAATTATTCAGGTTTTCATCCATTTATTCACCATTATTCTAGAGGTGAATTCTCAGGCAGCGTATTTTTATTGAAGGGACTTCAGGGAGTGCTAAGAATGGTATTTGGCATCCTGTCTGTGTCTTACTGGTCTAAATCATTCGACCTGAGAGCGCGTGAGCGCAACTACACAGCCCACGCTACTGTTGCGTCCAGCTTTCCTCCCCATTCACATATACTCAGAGATTTAAACGTTCATACTAGTGATGGCGCCGATGCTGTAACAAAGTGGCATTAAGAAAATCGAATTATTTCTAGCAGGAAATGTAGCACCCAGGAAAAGTGCTTACAATTTATTTCTGGTAGTTTTTTGGCTGCCAACGTCAGGATGGGATCCCACGCAAAATCAGAGAATAAGAAGGCCATGGAATCTATCAACTGCCTCAAATCAAACTTTTCACATTGTTTAGGCGCGCTGTTAATTGTCTTTTGCATCATGCTGTCGGTGTGTTCTATGGCGTTTTGTTTTTTGGTCAACTTCAAGACATCTTACCTGGAGTACAGAGTGCATACATTGGAGATGGAGAGAATGTTCCTGATCCATCCCGATGCATCCGCGCAGGATGAGAATGGAACAGTACCTGGTCTCCAGGATATCATTGAAAAACTTGTGCAAGAGGTGAGGATGACTTAAAATTGTAATAAAGATAAACATGTATCAGACTGATGCAAATGCAATATTTTGAAGGATGATTTCTCACATTTTCGAATACAGTAAGGTTGCCTTTTTTTTTTTAAAGCATTGTGACAGCATTGTGGTAGCTGATCACCATAATCAAGTAACTAGGGTTGTTAAAAAAACGAATTAATTGCAGGATTTGCTCTGATTAATCACGATTAAACGCCAATTCAGAATTTGCTCAAATTGAGCTGTAATTTTAAGATTTTTTATACAAAAAGCATTACAAGAATATTTACTTCTTGATTTTGTCCAAAGTAACAGTAAGTAAAATCAGGTAAATTGATGAAGCACACTTTCTTTAACCTCAAAGTCAACTTGTTGTGACATCGCATTGTTTTTAACTATATATATATATATATTTGTTTTTAGCTGTATAGATTATGTATTTGTATGTTTTCAGTGTATTTTGAATGCTTTCAGACAATTCGATTAATCCTGATTAAAAATGGACTGATTAGCTCTGACAGCCCTTTATGTAACATGATTAGTCTCTAGGCTAACTACTAATTTGACGCCTTAATTCAGACTGATCTCCAAATTCGAGATCCATTCAAAAATGCTTGTCCATTACTACCACTACTCTACCACTACTTATATCTTACATTTAACCTATATTCAAAGAAACATTATGCATTGTGCATTCTTGTTGTCCCCTTTCAGAGACTGACCATAGCACTGCCCAAACTTCGCACTGCCAGGGAGGTCATTCAAGAGTGCTCCTGTCCTCCAGGTATGTTTCCTACTCTATGAAAGGTGGCTTCTACTCCCCGGTTGATAGAAGGAATTTAAAATATTAAATGGTTTACTATTACATTATCAGTCAACTTGACTTTTCTCAAACAGTTCAACAAAGTAGTCATAATTTTAATTAGTGTTATTCAATTGAAAACTATTCCGAGGAAGACAATGCTCAGGTATAACGTAAACTCGTACATCGCCTTGGTCCGTACAATTGCCCTTATTTTAGCGCCCCAAAAACGTAATACTTCCAGATCAACTGTAATGTCAATACCATTGTAAAGCACAATTTCTCCCCTTTCCAACAGAATCAATTACATGACCTAAACGCTGCCTGTTTCTGCATAATTCAAGCAGGCAATGAGCCCCGTTGGGTCTTTTTTATAAATGGCGGGTGGGGAAGCGAAACTAATGTGTGATAGTGAGAAGGAGAGATGTTGTGTGGGAAAATTGCTTTTTTTTCACTCGATCTGTCCAACTTATCACCTTATCGCCTCTAAAATGTAAATAAAACACTATAAAGAGTTTATATAATGTGTCATTACATACCTAATTGAAGGTTTGTGTCGAATTTGAATCGGTTTTTAGGGCGGTGCTAAAGTGATCCTAGAAGTAAACAGCTGATCGCATGCAATGATGACGCAAAAAATGACTAGGTATCCCCCCTTACCCCTGTCACTGTCCATTTCTTGTTTTTAAACGATGAGAGAAGTGCTACACCTGGTGGAGAGTGATTGTAAGACAGAAATAGTTGCTTTATGCGTGCTGTATGTTATGACATGACACGTCACGATGTAACGGAGGGTCTGTTTTTTCAACTTTTCTCCAATACTATAGAGCCATTACCATGTCGATCAACGCTTGAATAGAAACCTAGTTCACACTCCCGATTTTGAAGTCAACACAGTCGCTACAGTCCCATTAGTTTTCTTTGTAGCCTCATTTGAATGTTGCGGTTGCGCACATTTGTACGGAATGGGGTGAGTTTACGTTAGGCATATAAGCACATCTATTTGCAAAGTGTTATTTTTGCTAAGCCTGTTAATGGTCAACATAATAAACAGTGCATTCAGAAACCCCTTGAATTTTTCCACATTTTGTTACTTTACAGCCTTATTCTAAAATTGATTAAATAAATAAAAATCCTCAATCTACACACAATACCCCATAATGACAAAGCGAAAACAGGTTTTTAGACATTTTTGCAACTGTATTAAAAATAAAAACAGAAATACCTTATTTACATAAGTATTCAGACCCTTTGCTATGAGACTCGAAATTGAGCTCAGGTGCATCCTGTTTCGATTGATCATGCTTGAGGTGTTTCTACAACTTGATTGGAGTCCATCTGTGGTAAATTCAATTGATTGGACATGATTTGGAAAGGCACACACCTGTCTATATAAGGTCCCACAGTTGACAGTGAATGTCGGAGCAAAAACCAAGCCATGAGGTCGAAGGGATTATCCGTAGAGCTCCGAAACAGGATTGTGTCGAGGCACAGATCTGGGGAAGGGTACCAAAACACTTCTGCAGCATTGAAGGTCCCCAAGAACACAGTAGCCTCAATCATTCTTAAATGGAAGACATTTGGAACCACCAAGACTCTTCCTAGAGCTGGCTGCCCTGCCAAACTCAGCAATCAGGGGAGAAGGAACTTGGTCAGGGAGGTGACCAAGAAACCCAATGGTCACTCTGACACAGCTGCAGAGTTCCTCTGTGGAGACTGGAGAACCAATCAGGCCTTTATGGCAGAGTGGCCAGACAGAAGCCACTTCTCAGTAAAAGGCTCATGACAGCCGCTTGGAGTTTGCCAAAAAGCACCTTAAGACTCTCAGACCATGAGAAACAAGATTATCTGGTCTGATGACACCAAGATTGAACGTCTGAATGCCAAGCATCACATCTGGAGGAAACCTGACACCATCCCTACGGTGAAGCATGGTGGTTGCAGCATCATGCTGTGGGGATGTTTTTCAGCGGCAGGGACTGGGAGACTAGTCAGCATCGAGGGAATGTGGAACAGAGCAAAGTACAGAGTAATCCTTGATGAAAACCTGCTCCAGAGTGCTCAGAACCTCAGACTGGTTGCAAAGGTCCACCTTCCAACAGGACAGCGACCCCAAGACAATGCAGGAGTGGCTTTGGGACAAGTCTCTGAATGTCCTTGAGTGGCCCAGCCAGAGCCCGGACTTGAATCTGATCGAACATCTCTGGAGAGCCCTTGAACTAGCTGTCCAGCATCACTCCCCATCCAACCTGACAGAGCTTGAGAGGGTCTGCAGGGAAGAATGGGAGAATCTCCCCAATTACAGGTGTGCTAAGTTTGTAGTGTCATACCAAAGAAAACTCGAGGCTGTAATCGCTGGCAAAGGGGCTTCAACAAAGTACAGAGTAAAGGGTCTGAATTAGGGTTGCAAAGGGTTGGAAACTTTCCAGTTAATTTCCAGAACTTTTCCTGGAAATTTTCCATGGGAAGTTAAGTCCTGGAATTTTGCCTAAATTCATCAAAAAAAGTTAGCTTATAACAGTGAACCTTTATTGTGGGATACACATAAGTCAATTCTAGGTCTTGTGGCATATTTTGGTTAAACTGTCCCCAATTCAATGGAATTGCAACCCTCTGCATGCACAGTGCATTCCTCCATCACATGTGCAGCTGATTCTCAAGATCTTGCACACTAATGAGATGTTATTGAGCCCAAACTACTACACTGTCTGAGCCAAGGACTACATGCTATCTGGTAAGTTTTGATTACAATACTGGGTGGGGTGAATATATTTTATACGACATACATGATTTTTTTGTTAACTAGTAAATAGTAGCCTACAGCAAAGTGTGTTTAAATCATTTCTAACTTGTTAACAATTTCTGCTTGTTAGTTTTTACAATCATGTGGGTTTTAGCTTGCTTGAGCCTGCTAACTGAGGAGTGTTAATTCACCCGTTTCCATACATGTTTCATTTTAAAACATTTATTTTACAAAGGAGTTGTTTAAACTAACTGGTTAACTATTTATTTGTACATGGAATTGTATTCGTTTAAAATAATAATAATAATAATAATAATAATAATAATCTTTACAGGAAAATGCCACGGGTACTATCTGATGTGTGGAGACATTTCAACTGCAGATAATGTTGATGTTTCCATCTGTGTACATTTGCAAATACTATGCCAAATCATATGTGAAGAATGCAACAAAGATGCGGAATCATCTGGCCAAGTGCATAAAGTTGCCTCAGCACTCACAACAAGCAACCTCTGACAAAAGTCCCTCTACTTCTATTCGAGGTGAAAATGATGAATCAGACACCTTATCGATACCAACAGCTCATCGTCCTCCTGGAATCACACGTTTTTTTTTAACTCAATGGAGGAACGTAGTCAAAGAAATGCTGATGAATGTCTTGCTTGAGCTGTGTATGCAACTGGTTCAACTCTGATGCTCACAGACGATGTGTATTGGAAGAGATTTCTGAATGTTCTTTGCCCAGCATACACCCCTCCAACCAGACATGCTTTATCTACTAATTTGCTGGATGCAGAGTTCCAACAGAGTTCAAGTGAAGGTCAAGCAAATCATATAGAAAGCAGACTGTATTGCAATCATCTCTGATGGGTGGTCGAATGTTCGTGGGCAAGGAATAAATAACTACATCATCTCCACCCCTCAACCAGTATTCTACAATAGCACAGACACAAGGGACAACAGACACACCTGTCTCTACATTGCAGATGTGCTGAAGGCAGTCATCAATGACCTTGGACCACAGAAGGTATTTGCACTGGTGACAGACAATGCTGCGAACATGAAGGCTGCTTGGTCTAACGTGAAGGAGTCCTAACCTCACATCACACCTATTGGCTGTGCTGCTCATACATTGAATCTGCTCCTCCAGGACATAATGACACTGAAAACAAGAGAGCCAAGGAAATGGTTAGGTATGTGAAGGGTCATATAGCAACAATCTACCTATCTGATGTTCAGACTCTGCTTGCAGATGTAAGAGAAGAAATCCATACTGCCCTGCCCACTTCACTGTTGCGCCAAGTAGAGGAAACTGCAGTTCTGAAATACATAAAAAAGCGTGAAGACTTCGGCCTGAAGCCCATACATGCCACAGCGTACATGTTGGACACCAAGTATGCTGGCAAGAGCATCCTGTCTGGTGCAGAGATCAACAAGGTGTCATCACTACCGCGTCTCGCCACCTTGGCCTGGATGAGGGCAAGGTTCTTGGCAGTCTGGCAATGTACACTTCCAAGCAATGGCTTTGGGATGGAGATGCAATATGGCAGTCGTGCCAACATATCGCATCAGCCACCTGGTGGAAGAGACTTTGTGGATCTGAGGCTCTTTCCCCTGTTTCCTCCAAATCCCACCAACATCAGCCACCTCAGAGCGCAATTGGTCCTTGTTTGGGAACACACACCAAAGCACGCAACAGGCTGATCAATACAAGGGAATAAAAGGAAAAAGGAAAACCCACATCCAACTTAAAGACAGGAAGCAAACCAAAAACCACAAAATCAGACAAAGGAATGTTTTTCTAGAAATCAAATGGGGAGATTCCCTTTACATCTCTCAAGACAACTGGAGGACTGGGACAGCTACTCTTAAATAGCACCTGGGCCAGCACAGGTGAAACACCTTCCCACTAATTAGATGGCAAACCAACACAGGTGGAACACATACTGACTAACAAGGTGACACCAATCGGTGCGCCCTACATGCTAAAGTGACATACGTGCTAAAGTCCAACGTCGAAAGATAATGGAAAAATCAACGCCTGTAACACCTTCCCCCTTAAGACAGCAAATATATCCTACTTGCTCAGCACCAACAGAAAACAACATCCATTGCACAAAAGAATCATCTTAAACGTGTCAATTTCTGCAATATAAACATGATGTCTACTGGCTGTCAACAATTTATAAATGTATGTACAGTACCAGTCAAACGTTTGGAAACACCTAATCATCCAAGGGGTTTTCTTTATTTTTACTATTTTCTACATTGTAGAATAATAGTGAAGATATCAAAACTATGAAATAACACACATGGAATCATGTAGTAACCAAAAAAGTGTTAACTTCTCTAGGATAGAGGGCAGCATTTTCACGTTTGGATGAAAAGCGTGCCCAGAGTGAACTGCCTCCTACTCAGTCCCAGATGCTAATATATGCATATTATTATTAGTATTGGATGGAAAACACTCTAAAGTTTCTAAAACTGTTTGAATCATGTCTGTGACTATAACAGAACTTATTTGGCAGGCAAAACCACGAGGACAAACCATTCAGATTTTTTGTTGTTGTTGAGGTCACTCTCTTTTCAATGGGTTTTCATTGGGAATACAGATTTCTAAGGCACCTTCCTGCAGTTCCTATCGCTTCCACTGGATGTCAACAGTCTTTAGAAATTGGTTGAGGTTTTTCCTTTGAGAAATGAAGAAGTAGCCATGTTCAGAATGAGGCTCCAGTGAAGTGTACTGTTTGTTAGATGCGCGTGACCAGAAAGCATGCTACACATTGTTTTCCTCCGGTCTTGAACACAGATCATCCCGTCTTCAATTTTATTGATTATTTACGTAAAAAAAATACCTAAAGTTGTATTACAAAAGTAGTTTGAAATGTTTGGACAAAGCTTACAGGTAACTTTTGAGATATTTTGTAGTCACGTTGTGCAAGTTGGAACCAGTGTTTTTCTGGATCAAACGCGCCAAATAAATGGACATTTTGGATATATATCGATGGAATTAATCGAACAAAAGGACCATTTGTGATGTTTATGGGACATATTGGAGTGCCAACAGAAGAAGCTCGTCAAAGGTAAGGCATGAATTTTATCTTTATTTCTGCGTTTTGTATCGCGCCGGGAGTGTTGAAATATGATGATCTGTGATTGTTAGCTGGGGTGCTATCCTCAGATAATAGCATTGTTTGCTTTCGCCGTAAAGCATTTTTGAAATCTGACACATTGGCTGGATTCACAACAAGTGTAGCTTTAATTTGGTATATTGAATGTGTGATTTCATGAATTTTAATTTTAATTTTTATAGTCATTTATTTGATTTTGGCGCTCTGCATTTTCACTGGATGTTGGCCAGGTGGGATGCTACTGTCCCACATATCCCAGAGAGGTTTTAAACAAATCACCTACAACGAAAGTGCGGTTTCGGTCCTACCGATCGTACCAAACTTTCATTTTCGTTTGCGCCTTCTCCAGATGCTCACTGGCAAACTCACAGGTGCGGTGTAATCTGTATTGAAAAGCGCTAACGTGCTTCAACAGATTTTTTTGTTTGTTTTTAAGGTGTTGCCCTGCAACAACCTCTCTCTCAGCAAGCTCAAAGGACTTCTGACATGATGTCCAAAGACGAGTAATAATACGCTGCTGCTACTCTGTTTAGCATATATGCATAATTACTTTGACTATACATTCATGTACATACTACCTCAATTGGGCCGACCAACCAGTGCTCCCGCACATTGGCTAACCGGGCCTTTTGTATTGTGTCCCACCCACCACCTGCCAACCCCTCTTTTACGCTACTGCTACTCTCTGTTCATCATATACGCATAGTCACTTTAATCATATCTACATGTACATACTACCTCAATCAGCCTTACTAACCGGTGTCTGTATGTAGCCTCGCTACTTTTATAGCCTCGCTACTGTATATAGCCTGTCTTTTCACTGTTGTTTTATTTCTTTACCTACCTATTGTTCACCTAATACCTTTTTTTGCACTATTGGTTAGAGCCTGTAAGTAAGCATTTCACTAATGTCTACACCTGTTGTATTCGGCGCACGTGACAAAGAAACTTTGATTTGATTTGATTTATTCGGACTAAAATCAAGAGATTCCTGAACAACCTCACATGCTGCCAACAGCTCAAGAGGGACCCCTTCATTCCATTCTTTCTCAAACTCAAAGCAGTAAACTCTCAACATAGACTTCAAAGTCTGATGAAATCTCTGAAGAGTACCTTGAGACTGAGTGGTAGGCACTAGAGGGGCAATGTGTAACACCCAATTGCTGTAGCACTTCCTGCAAGACCTTTGTCATGAAATTTGAACCTTGGTCTGACTGCACCTGCACTATCTGCAGAAGTCCAAACGTTGAAAATAATTTCACCAGGGCCTTAGCAATACTGGGAGCCAGGATTTTCTTCATTGGAATGGCCTCCGGGAAACAAGTGGCAGCGCACATAATGGTCAAGAAAAACAGTTTACCACTCTTTGCTTTGGGCAAAGGACCAACACAAAGCACCAGAACCCTGCTGAAAGGTTAGTTAAAAGCAGAAATAGGCTGCAAATGTGCAACCGGTACAGCTTGGTTTGGTTTACACGTCCGCTGGCAAACACAACAGGATTTACAGTAAGCCATAACATCCTGTTTCAGACCAGGCCAGAATAAGTTACGCAAGATACGGTCATACGTCTTGTTGACCCCAAGATGGCCTGTCATACTTCCATCGTGAGCCAACCTCAGTATCTCTTGTCGAAGCGTAACTGGAATGACAATTTGACATACACTGGGCCAATCGTCTTGCCCAGAAGTGGTGCGAGAACGCCATTTTATCATTAGAACACCGTCTCTGTCAAAGTAACACACACGAACGCATCTCAGCAAAAGGAGGGGAGAGGGAAACATATTTACTCTGTTCCGCAATCAGCTGCTTTCTAGACATCGAAATGTCACATGGAGGGACCCTCTTCCTTCAGGTGTCCAACAAACTCGCCTCACCTTTGGGGTTTTCAAAGGAGAGGTCAAGGGTTAGGGTTCACCCATAAACATCTCAGACAGATCGTCCATGGTGGGATCGCAGACATCATCCTCAACACTAGACTTGCTCTCGGCGACTTTCTTAGACAGCACGTGTAATGGCAAACGCTGGGAACACTCTGATACCCCATCAGGTTCCTCTACTCTGGGTTCCTTACAAATGACCTGATTTGGCACGACCTTCCCTCCAGCCAAATCGTTGCCCAAAATGAACGAGACCCCCTTAACCGGTAAGCTATGCCTCTCTCCAACGACAAAGGAACCAGAAATAAGATCCGACTCAAGAACCATATTATACAAAGGAACTTCCATGCAACCCATCCCCACACCCCGCAGCAAAACACTGCAACCACCCACGGAAGCGTCAGACAAAGGCACAACAACCCCAAAACGAAGGACTGGGCTCCGCCAGTGTCTCATAGTATCTTAACAGGCTGCTTATTAACAGCATCATGACTCTGCCAAGACACGAACCCGTCTGAATCAAAGGGTTCATACACATCTGATCCAAAATCATGTTTAGGAGATACACCAATCCCAACCAGAGACTTAATGGGCTGGAGCACTCTCACAAGAAGAAACCGCCTTTCCTCTCTCTCATTTCTGTTTCCACTTAGGACACTGAGAGACAATGTGTCCTTTCTCGTGGCAGTAATGACAAACTAACGGATACAAAAAAAATGCTTGTGCTGATCTTTATCTTTGGCCACTTTCGAAATGGACTGAAATCTCGCAGTAGGAGGTGACTTCTCTGGATTGCTTTTTTTGTAAGTATAACTCCTGGGTGCTTTGTTCGTGAATGTATTTTTATGTGTCAATACAAACTTATCTGCAAGAACTGCAGCTTTCTCAAGAGTGAGATCTCATAAATATAGGTTGCAACCCTTTCGTGAAGGCAATTTTTGAGCTGCTCGAGAAGTGTGTGTCTTTAAATCCTCAAGGCCCTTGACCTCTTGAGAACCATGCTTGTTCCCTTGCGATCTCAACATGGCTTTGTGATTCTGTCTTTCGTAATTTACAGAGCTGTTCTCTGTATGCCTCTGGGACCAACTTGTATGGATAGCAGCTTTAACAGTGTCAAAATCTGAACTCAGGTCAAGAGATAAAGCGGCATACACTTTCTGAGCTTTTCCCACAAGAACACTTTGGAGGAGCGGTGACCAAATATCTTGTGGCCATTCCAGGGATGTGGCAATCCACTCAAACAGAGCAAAACATACATCCACCTCCCCCTCGCGGAAAGGCGCCATAAGCCGGCCACTCCGACCAAGATCAAACTCCGCCAAGGGTACAGGACGGCCCGACCCGATTCGGAGTACCTCCAGATCCATCTCCCCTTGCCGTGCTTCTAGTTCCATGTCTCTTAATCGAGTGGCATGCACATGTTCCTCCTGCACTAGTCTGGCTGCACATTCTCTTTCCCATTCCATGTGCTCAGACTCCAATTTCTTCAAACTTAAAGTCCAGTGCATTATTTTAATTTTCCTGTGTGTTTATGCAAATTTAGAAATGATTCCCCCAATCTCATAACCACTCAGGGTGGATGTCAGTGACAGAAACTCTGCCACAAGTGTATTTTGAACACTCAACTATCTCGGCACAGCAGAGCTTCAGAGTAGGTGATCAGAGTGGCTACCCTACTCATGGGAAACAACATCCTGGATGAGATCCAATTTTGATGCGTTCCCCAGCAAGAAAACCAAAAATGTTGCTTTAACATAAGAGGGAACTAACAAAGAGTCACTGACCAACAACCAAAATGAAACAGGTGGGGGTTTTAGGATGGGTTTTGAAAAACACTCATGGGGGTGTCCACTGAAAGTTGACTAGCAACAAATACTGGAACCTAAAAGACACCCACAATGAGCGTCCACAAAATTTTCCCAAGGCAAACAAAAGAAAAACCCTCACCAAACTTAGACAGGAAGCAAACCAAAAGTTGGCGCAAAACAAAAACACGGAAGATCAGATAAAGGATTGTTTGACTAGAAATCAAATAGGGAGTGACAATTCTAGGTGTTAACCCTCCACATCTCTCAAGACAACTGGAGCATAAATAAGATGGCAAACCAGCACAGGTGGAACACACACCAATTGGTGCGCCTTACATGCTAAAGTGCTATACGTGCTAAAGTGCTATACATGCTAAAGTGCTATACGTGCTAAAGTGCTATACGTGCTAAAGTGCTATACGTGCTAAAGTGCTATACATGCTAAAGTGCTATACGTGCTAAAGTGCTATACGTGCTAAAGTGCTATACGTGCTAAATGTGCTAAAGTGCTATATGTGCTAAAGTGCTATACATGCTAAAGTCAAACCTCAAAACATAAATGGAAAAACCAAAGCCTGTAACAACCCATACACTCAAATGAGGAATGTTCTGTTTATTCATGGTTACAGGGATACTCACGAGTGGGATATGAAAGGTGCATGTAAAAAGGCCTTGTTTTTTGTGTAGCTCCTCAAGAAATGATGGTGGCCATGACAGACGCCAAACATGAGTTGACTTGGGGGTGTGGTTTGATGTGGGTGTTTCTTGGGTGTGTTCTTGCCACCACCAAGACACACCTATCTGTCAGAACCAAGGGGCAGGGTTTTGGTTGAGAAGCACATTTTCAACTGCTCCTACAGTTTTGCTTCGGTACTGCAGTATAACAGACCCAGCCCCAAACATTTTTTTCCCATACACGGCCACGTAGAGAAATCAGATTGGAAAATTCCTAATAAGACACTCTAGTCATCACCTTTGTGCACAAAACATCCATGAATTATTAAAATAATTGTCGCTGAGGCTGATTTTTTTCCATTAGTCACAGCCGAAGATATTAACATTTTATACTCATCCAATGTCTGCCATGTGTTTGAATAATGTGATGACACTGTCGCTGCTCCCTGTGGGCACTGAGTGTTAGTGCGCATGTGATGTTGGTCCGTATATACTGGATGCAACCCGGATATAGACTGTCCATGAATCGGCGTATGCGAAAATGAGTAGATTACCTTGAAAACAATGGTTGGACATCTTGGATGCTGTTTCTAGTTGTTATTATTATACCTCACTGGTCAGAACCTTGCCTGCAGCTCCCCCCCCCCCCCCCCCCACCCACTCAATCACAACAAACAAACCTCCTGCAGTCTGAGATCAATGACTACAAGCAGATGCACGGTGAGATGCTGGAGGAAGGTTTGAATTGGTTACTAGCCTACAGAGTAATTTGAGAAGAATGCAATTGCTGAATTTATGTAGATATTCTAAATTAAGTGGTTTGGTAACTCAAATGTAGTAACAGGTCCATGTAGAATAAACAACCCTTGACATAATACCCTAGAAGCAGGGTTCTGCTTAACATAACAATGTGCACGGTTTATCTTTCATTGTCATTCCTAGCCGATACAGATACTGTGCCTATCGGCATTTTGTCTGGTGGTAATGGGGCTACATTGGCGAATATGTCAGAGTGGTCATACCTTCCTGTGTGGTGTCCCGTATATAACAGGAGTTCCCTGATCCTGGTGCAGAATACAGAGGGTTTCTCCTCCCCATATTGACTGATACCATTCAATAATAAGACAATTCAATTAAAAGTTGTGTCTAGTAAAAATGTTACAGTGCCAGTCTCTCTCCATTCAGAGACATCAGTAGCAAGCCCTTCTGTCAGTCTGGACCCCACGTCATCTTGCAACTCCATGTGTTGGCTTCATACATGTTTCTGTGAACATATAAAGTGCCTCCAGAAAGTATTCATACCCCTTGACTTATTACACATTTTGTTGTGTTACAGCCTGAATAAAAAATGAAAGATTTTTTTTCTCTCTCCCATCTACATATAATACCCCATAATGACAAAGGGAAAACGTGTTTTTAGACATTTTTGCTAATTTATTGAAAATGAAGTACAGAAATATCTCATTTGCATAAGTATTCACATCCCAGTCAATACATGTTAGAATAACCTTTGGCTGTGAGTCAAAGCTGTGAGCTGTGAGTCTTTCTGGGTAAGTCTTTACAAGCTTTGCAAACCTGGATTGTACAATATTTGCACATTATTCTTAATAAAAGTTCTTCAAGCTCTGTCAAGTGAATTTGTCTACCAGTGTCTATTGGAAAATAGACTGAACCTCTAGGATTTGCCTGTGCTTAGCTCTATTCTGTTTCTTACTATCCAAAAAAAACCTCCTTAATCCTTGCCGATGACAAGCATACCCATAACATGATGCAGCCACCACCATGTTTGAAAATATGTGGTAGTGAGTGGTAGTCAGTAATGTTGTTGGGTTGGATTTGCCGCAAACATAATGCTTTGTATTCAGGTCATTGTGCCTTATTGCAAACAAGATGCATGTTTTGGAATATTTTTATTCTGTATAGGCTTCCTTTCACTCTGACATTTAGGTTAGTATTGTGGAGTAACTACAATGTTGTTGGCCCATCTTCAGTTTTCTCCTAGCACAACCATTAAACTCTGTAACTGTTTTAAAGTCACCATTGGCCTCATGGTGAAATCCCTGAAAGGTTTCCTTCCTCTCCGGCAACTGAGTTAGGAAGGACACCTGTATCTTTGTAGTGACTGGGTGTATTGATACACCATCCAAAGTGTAATTAATAACGTCACCATGCTCAAAGGGATATTCAATGTCTACTTTATTTTAATTTTACCCATCTACCAATAGGTGCCCTTCTTTGTGAGGCATTAGAAAACCTCCCTGGTCTTTGTGGTTGAATTTGTATTTGACATTCACTGCTCAACTGAGGGACCATACAGATAATTGTATGTGTGGGGTATAGAGATGGGCTAGTCATTCAAAAATCATGTTAAGCACTATGATTGGCCACAGAGTGAGTCCATGAAACTTACTTTGTGATTTGTTAAGTACATTTTTACTCCTGAACACATTTAGGCTTGCCATAACAAAGGGGTTGAATACATATTGACTCAAGACATTTCAGCTTTTAATTTTTTATTAATTTGTTAAAAATATAATTCCACTTTGACATTATGGGGTATTATATGTAGACCGGTGACAATACATCTCAATATAATCCATTTTAAATTCGGGCTGTAACACAGCAAAGTGTGGAAAAAGTAATGTGGTGTGAATACTTTCTGAAGGCACTATACACACATAGTCACTGTTCTGTTACCAATGACAGTTAGGATAGGCACACAAACATATACTATGATGAAGTTTGTTCTCCCCAAGTAATTTTGTTCTCCCCATTGACAACTGTTGGTGAGCAGGCAAGAGGTGAGGTCTTTGCCATAGCCCCATTGATGGGCATTGCAGCATAGATCAGCTCCTGGCCCCTCATCAAATATACCGGTCCCCCCCCCCCCCACACACACACACACATACACACACACACACACACACTACACACTACATTATCAATGGTGGTTATGATTAGCCTGGTGGAACCAACCTGATTGCCTCCTTCACCTTTCTATTTCACTTCAGATACAGTATAATTAAATGTGAAGTGAAGTAGAATGGTGAAAACATCGATCAGGCTAGATTATGCCCTGGCCTGGACATTATATGCATCTAAGAAGTAGAAAATAAGCAACAAATAATGTTAGTGTACATAAAGTATGTTTCACAATCTGGTCATCAAATGTATCAAAGTAAGGAAGTGGGCTAGCTTCTGTAGTTGTACAAATTATGAGCCTGTGAAAGCTGTTGCCACCGACAGTTGAATGTTGCTGGCCGGATACTTGCCAACATGTAGCTGACTGTTCCATTTATAGGAATACTCACAGTGGAGGGAATGTCTGCATCATGCTGATGAGGGCCACCTTGCTGGTCTTGTCTATATGCTGCATGTTTGGCTGAAAACTGGACATCTCTCAAACTGCAGCAGGCAATCTTATGAGGTGGTGTTGACTGGGAGGTCCTGTGACAGGGTGATATAATAGACAGCCGAGTGGTAAATTGCATGTTGTTCTAAGGAAAGGACAAAGCTTTTTGCTAATGCACTTCACAACCAGATTGACTATACTAGTTGTATCTGCTTGGCTGGAAATAGCCTGCTAGTTTATCAAGCTGGATAATTTTTTAACAACTTTTCACATAACACACATTACCTATCGTTGTTGATGAAGCCATCTGTGTCATCAGGGCAGTAACTTGGGTTAGTATCAGAGGCCTCATGATTGCGTGTCCTTTTCATAGGAGTCGAGGGAGACTGTCAACAACGGAGAACGTGTCACAAGGGTGCTTGTGTCGCATGACACACCTTAACTATGAGGTCTTGCCTGACAAGCTGTGAAAAAAATCAGGTGAACAGTGAATTAAATCATATTTGGAGGTCGCTAAACCATTGTAATCACATTGCTGGACATGCTATGATACCCGTATTTGCTCCTTCTGGTAGGTCCCGTCATCCGTTCATGAGCAGGGGAACATTCTGACACCCAACTGTGCACGTTCTCTAACAGAAGAACAGGGTCAACGATTGTCATCATCCCTCAATTATAAACACAGATTGAGAAATAACGTAATCTCGTTTGGAAGCTAATTCTGTGCTTCACAGATGTAGACTGACTGGCACTAGATTGGATTAGATACAGGCCGGTGAAGCCATTACACTATGCAACCAACTGTGACATGTATTGCTATGGCGCTGGGTTGGTTTTAGTTTGTTGCTGCTTGTTAGTACACTGCTATAGTCAGACATGAGTTAGCTAGTACCACCATGGAAATACGATGACATTGCTAAAGTAGGCAAATAATTAGTAGGAAACAACTGCCATATTATGACGTTGTCAAATTTACTTTAGAGAGATGGCAATGTTGCCATTACTGTTACTAGAAAAGTAAAATAATTGCTCGCAATGCTAATGTTAGCTAGCTAAAATATAGTGGTCCACTGTTCCCCTCAATCTTAGTTAGCTGGCTAAAGTTATACTGCATCCAAAGTCAATCTGCCGACATCACAATCATGACAAAAGGTTTTCTTACTAATTATTTGTCTTGTTTTGAAATGCTATTGTGTTTTCAAGCCAAATCCGAGTTGAATTGCAGTAGGCTAATGTTAGCCAGCTATACTGAACAAAAATATAAAAACACAACATGTAATGTGTTGGTCCCATGATTCACGAGATGAAATAAAGATCCCAGAAATGTTACATACGCACAAAAAGCTTATTTCTTTCAAGTTTTGTGCACAAATTTGCTTACATCCATGTTAGTGAGCATTTCTCCTTTGCCGAGATAATCCATCTACCTGACAGTTGTGGCATATCAGGAAGCTGATTAAACAGCATGATCATTACACAGATGCACGTTGTGTTTGGGACAATAAAAGGCCGTTCTAAAATGTGCAGTTTTACTACACAACACAATGTCACAAGTTGAGGGAGCATGCTGACTGCAGGATTGTCCACCAGAGGTGTTGCCAGTAAATTGAATGTTCATTTCTCTATCATATGCCGCCTCCAACAGTTTTTTTGAATTTGTCAGAACGTCCAACCGGCCTCACAACTGCAGACCACATGTAACCACACCAACCCAGGACCTCCGCATTCGATGGCCACTGTCACGCTGGAGAAGTGTGGAGCTTGGCAAAATGGGGCATGATTTGTTGACGTAATTGTAATCCAAACCCAACCTTCATTTACTTGTTGCGATGCTTTAGACGAGACTTACTTTATGACCAAAATTATCCTATTTACACTTTGTAATACATTTTCACACTATAATAAATGTTTCTGACTCATATCGATGCTACATGGGTTTTTAGGGGCAGATGGTTTTTAGGGGCAGTTGCTCTTAACAGCCTAAAGAAGATCTATAGAAAATCTCAAGGAAGGACTGATAGTAACAAATCTGTACGCTGCTGCATGTAAGGTTTGAGAGTTTATTCTCCTGTCCGGTACTTAGACACTTCACCCCAAATGTCAAAATGTGAATACTCACGTCTCTGCATGACTTCAAATCAGCATGGAAATGTACAGGGGCACTTGGGTCCTAAATGGAATTCAAGCTGATACTGTATGTTGGTCCTCCCTCAAGCCCTGCCTGGATTTACATTTTGAAATGTTGACCAGGCAGGAGTTGACATTATATATATTGTGTCTGTGTGGAGAAGGTGGATGGCACGATAGTGTTGTCTCTAGTCCTGGGACCTGGGGTCAACTGTAGCCTCACTCTCCGGGGTGGGAAGTAAGCTTGTTTGTAGTGATGTGTATGGATGGCTTCAGAGTGCAGTGCTGGCAAGAGCATAGTGATGTATCCTGGAAGAGTTGGTTCTCACCAGAGCCATGTATTTTTCTTTTCAAAATATATGTCTCTGGTTCTCAATACAGCACTGTTACTGCTCCACTTGTTGGCTTCCTTTCAACATTTTTGTCTCCGTGGTAGCATACTGTACGCCGTTATTACCTCCAACAGTCCCGCCCCGTCACTCACTGCTCATCATGTTTCGAGAATAGTAGAACAGTGACATTCTGAGCTGACTGACACGGTGGTCAAGGCCAAAAGCTGAGGGCTTTTCATCAATTTTATACAGCAAGAATCTCTCACATGTGGAAGTTATAAAAAGTCAAACGTGCTTTGATTTTGACGGCGTGGCTTCTTTTAGCCAGCTCGGACCATGGAACATTAAGATTTATAACCGTCTATTGAATGAAAGCGGAGAAGACAGGGTATGCTTAGCCTTGTATCAATAAGTACACTTTTTTTTATTCTCATCTTCTTTTATTTTCCGATACGTAGTGTTTTGCTTGAAACAGGAATGACAGGTCTACTACAGAATCGTTGGAAGGACGGGTCTCTTTATTGCTACTCGTTGGTTTGAAACATTATGTGTGTCTCTGTATGATTTCACAGAAACATAGCTCATCTTTAGTTGATCGGTCCCCTGTTGTGACTGCCAAAATATTTCCAGTTTTCCACTGTACAGCATCTACAACACGGGGCAAGACGAATTCATTGGCATGGCCAACATTCAGAGATGGAATGGTTTCATGTGAGTGGACCTGACTGAAGGTCGAAGACCTTTAGTACAGCCCCTCATCTCAAAGTTCAGGAACTGAACAGATGAATGCTTGTGCAACCGCAGGAACACGTATCTTACGTTAGTTTGAAGTGCATTGGCCTCCCAATTAAGAAGTAGACCCAAATGCTTAATGCACCGGAAGACTGTATTCTTAGCAATAACAAAAGGGTCTATTTTGTCATGGGTAGATTGGCCTCAGGTTTTGTGTACACGGCTCTAAACATGAAAACACTTCAAAGGGGGAACAAAGCATGGAGTTGGCGAGTGAACAGGAACTACCAAAGGTAACACAGCCTTGTCTACGCTAGCTGCACACTCAAATTTCAATTGGTTCGATTTTCATTGACAGGTGGTGCTTGTGCATGTGTTCTTTGCATCTCAAGGAATTAGCATGTTGTTGTAAAGGAAGAAAAGGCTGGATTTGTGGTATAAAAGACAGCGTTTGTAGCCCTCCATCCTTTAAAGTGCAGTGCACTGAGAAAGGGGCACTGGTTTCCTACCTTGCGTCTGTTCAGAGTTAACAATGAGCTTTATGATAAACCCTTTTCTTCCAGCACCACAAAGCATCCTTAACTCCAGTTGATGGTGCCGGTGGTCCTTCACTCGTCACCATGGTATTTTTTCACTCATGGAACTGTGGGATTAGCTAGTCTCTGTCCAAATGTTGCTATTGTGCTCTTTCAAAGAGACATGGGAGTATTTCAAAACACAAGTGCTTGAGGGGCTTGAAATGGAGGCACTGCATTCACTGATGTTTTCTTTGGTGCTGATTTGTGACGCAGTAAACAGGCAAGCGCCTCTTGACCACTAGTTCCGAAAATGTCTTACTCTTACTGCCATACCTTTGTGAGGAAAAAGGATCGATGATGACCTGATTTTACATTTGCAATTTACTTAATTGATACTTAATCTGTTGTGTATTATCTAGTTATTGCCTAAATTAATCTAGTTTACCACTACAGTATCGGTGGGTCCCCCGCGGGACGGTTGAGCTAACGTAGGCTAATGCGATTAGCATGAGGTTGTAAGTAACAAGAACATTTCCCAGGACATAGACATATCTGATATTGGCAGAAAGCTTAAATTCTTGTTAATCTAACTGCACTGTCCAATTTACAGTAGCTATTACAGTGAAATAATGCGATGCTATTGTTTGAGTAGAGTGCACAATTATGAACTTGAAAAGTTATTAATAAACCAATTAGGCACATTTGGGCAGAAATGTGAAACAGAAATGCAATGGTTCATTGGATCAGTTTAAAACTTTTCATGTACACTGCTGCCATCTAGTGGCCAAAATCTAAATTGAGCCTTGGCTGGAATTAAGGCCTTTCTATTGCATTTCAAAGATGATGGTACAAATAAAATTATTAAAAAACACATGTTTTTTTCTTTGTATTATCTTTTACCAGATCTAATGTGTTATATTCTCCTACATTCATTTCACATTTCCACAAACTTGAAAGTGTTTACTTTCAAATGGTATTGTAAAGGCAGTCAATGTTGTTCTCCTCCTCAAACGAGGAGGAGCATGGATAGGACCAAGATGCGGATTGAGGGAAATAAGCCATCTTTTAATGAAAACAGCAAAACAATACAAAACAACAAATGAGACTAACCTTCAACTGTCCTGTGAGGACACAGGAACAACCACCCACAAAAGCCTACTGCCTATGGCTACCTTAAATCTGGCTCCCAATCAGAGACAAATGAATGACAGCTGTCTCTGATTGAGACCCAATCTAGGCAGCCATAGACATAACTAGACAACCTAACAAACACTATCCCATACACATACAACACCCATGGACTAACCAAACACCCACAACATACAATGCCCACCCCAACTCACGCCCTGACCAACTAAACATAATCAAAATAACATAAAAATAGGTCAGGAACGTGACATAACCCCCCCCTCAGGGTGCGTACTCCGAACGCACCACCAAAAGTCTAGGGGAGGGTCTGGGTGGGCATCTGTCCACGGTGGTGGCTCCGGCTCTGGACGCTGTCCCCACACCACCATAGTCACTCCCCGCTTCCGTATCCCCCACCCAATGACCACCCTCCAACTAATCCCACCTAACTGAATGGGCAGCACCGGGACAAGGGGCAGCACCGGGACAAGGGGCAGCACCGGGACAAGGGGCAGCACCGGGACAAGGGGCAGCACCGGGACAAGGGGCAGCACCGGGACAAGGGGCAGCACCGGGACAAGGGGCAGCACCGGGACAAGGGGCAGCACCGGGACAAGGGGCAGCACCGGGACAAGGGGCAGCACCGGGACAAGGGGCAGCACCGGGACAAGGGGCAGCACCGGGACAAGGGGCAGCACCGGGACAAGGGGCAGCACCGGGACAAGGGGCAGCACCGGGACAAGGGGCAGCACCGGGACAAGGGGCAGCACCGGGACAAGGGGCAGCAGGTCCTGGCTGAGGGACTCCGGCAGGTCCTGGCTGAGGGACTCCGGCAGGTCCTGGCTGAGGGACTCCGGCAGGTCCTGGCTGAGGGACTCCGGCAGGTCCTGGCTGAGGGACTCCGGCAGGTCCTGGCTGAGGGACTCCGGCAGGTCCTGGCTGAGGGACTCCGGCAGGTCCTGGCTGAGGGACTCCGGCAGGTCCTGGCTGAGGGACTCCGGCAGGTCCTGGCTGAGGGACTCCGGCAGGTCCTGGCTGAGGGACTCCGGCAGGTCCTGGCTGAGGGACTCCGGCAGGTCCTGGCTGAGGGACTCCGGCAGGTCCTGGCTGAGGGACTCCGGCAGGTCCTGGCTGAGGGACTCCGGCAGGTCCTGGCTGAGGGACTCCGGCAGGTCCTGGCTGAGGGACTCCGGCAGGTCCTGGCTGAGGGACTCCGGCAGGTCCTGGCTGAGGGACTCCGGCAGGTCCTGGCTGAGGGACTCCGGCAGGTCCTGGCTGAGGGACTCCGGCAGGTCCTGGCTGAGGGACTCCGGCAGGTCCTGGCTGAGGGACTCCGGCAGGTCCGGGCTGAGGGACTCCGGCAGGTCCGGGCTGAGGGACTCCGGCAGGTCCGGGCTGAGGGACTCCGGCAGGTCCGGGCTGAGGGACTCCGGCAGGTCCGGGCTGAGGGACTCCGGCAGGTCCGGGCTGAGGGACTCCGGCAGGTCCGGGCTGAGGGACTCCGGCAGGTCCGGGCTGAGGGACTCCGGCAGGTCCGGGCTGGACGGACTCCGGCAGGTCCTGGCTGGACGGCTCCGGCAGGTCCTGGCTGGACGGCTCCGGCAGGTCCTGGCTGGACGGCTCCGGCAGGTCCTGGCTGGACGGCTCCGGCAGGTCCTGGCTGGACGGCTCCGGCAGGTCCTGGCTGGACGGCTCCGGCAGGTCCTGGCTGGACGGCTCCGGCTGGTCATGGCTGGACGGCTCCGGCTGGTCATGGCAGGACGGCTCCGGCTGGTCATGGCAGGACGGCTCCGGCTGGTCATGGCAGGACGGCTCTGGCGCTAGGCAGACGGCAGACTCTGGCCGGCTGAGACGCACTATAGGCCTGGTGCGTGGTACCGGAACTGGAGGCACCGGGCCGTGGGCACGCACCTCAGAGCGAGTGCGGGGAACAGGAACTGGGCACACTGGACTCTCGTGGCGCACTCCAGGCCTGGTGCGTGGTACCGGAACTGGAGGCACCGGGCTGGAGACCCGCACCATAGGGAGAGTGCGTGGAAGAGGAACAGGGCTCTGGAGATGCACTGGAAGCCTGGTGCGTGGTGTAGGCACTGGTGGTACTGAGCTGGGGTGGGAAGGTGGCGCCGGATATACCGGACCGTGAAGGAGGACACGTGCTCTTGAGCACCGAGCCTCCCCAACCCTACCAGGTTGAATGGTCCCCGTAGCCCTGCCAGTGCGGCGAGGTGGAATAGCCCGCACTGGCCTATGCAGGCGAACCGGGGACACCACCTGTAAGGCTGGTGCCATGTACGCCGGCCCGAGGAGACGTACTGGAGACCAGATACGTTGGGCCGGCTTCATGGCACTCGGCTCGATGCCCAACCTAGCCCTCCCAGTGCGGCAAGGTGGAATAGCCCGCACTGGGCTAAGCACGCGTACTAGGGACACCGTGCGCTTTACCGCATAACACGGTGTCTGACCAGTACGACACCCTCTTACTCCACGGCAAGCCCGGGGAGTTGGCTCAGGTATCCAACCCGGCTTCGCCACACTCCCCTTTAGCCCCCCCCCCAAGAAATTTTTGGGTGAGCCTCTCGGGCTTCCAGCCTCTCCTATGTGCTGCCTCCTCATACCAGCGCTCCTGGGCTGTGGCTGCCTTCCTCTCCTCCCGAGAGCGGCGATTCTCTCCAATCCTTCCCCAGGGTCCTTTTCCGTCCATGATCTCCCAAGACCATTCCTCCTGTGTCCAGTGCCTTAGTTCTTTTTCTCTCTCCTCAATCCGCTTGGTCCTGTTGTGTTGGGTGTTTCTGTAAAGGCAGTCAATGTTGTTCTCCTCCTCAAACGAGGAGGAGCATGGATAGGACCAAGATGCGGATTGAGGGAAATAAGCCATCTTTTAATGAAAACAGCAAAACAATACAAAACTACAAAACAACAAATGAGACTAACCTTCAACTGTCCTGTGAGGACACAGGAACAACCACCCACAAAAGCCTACTGCCTATGGCTACCTTAAATCTGGCTACCAATCAGAGACAAATGAATGACAGCTGTCTCTGATTGAGACCCAATCTAGGCAGCCATAGACATAACTAGACAACCTAACAAACACTATCCCATACACATACAACACCCATGGACTAACCAAACACCCACAACATACAATGCCCACCCCAACTCACGCCCTGACCAACTAAACATAATCAAAATAACATAAAAATAGGTCAGGAACGTGACAGGTATCAAGAATATGTATATCCTTGTTTCAAGTCCTGAGCGACAGACATTTAGATTTGGGTATGTCATTTTAGGCGAAAATTGAAAAAAAGGGTCTGATCCTTATTAAATTGCAGACTGTCAGCTTTAATTTGAGGGTATTTTCATCCATATTGGGGGAACCATTTAGAAATTACAGTACTTTTTGTAAAGTGCATTAGGAAAGTATTCAGACCCCTTGACTTTTTCCACATTTGTAACCGTCCAGCTCGATTCGGTCTTATGTTAGCAAAATTTCAAATTGTGTTTTTTACATTGAATAAAAGTAGAGACTCAGAGCTACAAAATGGTATTCTCCTTCTCCTCAACCGCTCATGCTTTTGACCAAAACGTGACAAATACAACCTCAAAGAAAACTCCCTGAATTGGATGGACAACATATATAGATAACTAAAGAGGGGAGTAATTTTTTTTTTGTAAAACAGCTTACTTGACAAGGTAATCCTTACACAAAGATAGTGGGCATGATTTCTTATGGGCCTCACAAATGCAATGTACATGTTGAATATCTGTGTAGAAAAATATGCCTGTGCATTGTACAAACTTCTCTTGTTCAAAAAGGAAATTGAGTCTTGAGTCAGGGGGTTTATTGAAATAACCAGTCTGTACATATTTGCCTCAAAATATGGGTAAAAGAAACAATGAAAGCTTGGTCCCTTATTGAAAGCATCTGTCCATGGTCTGTGGGAGGGCATTTGGCTGGCTTTCTGCACCGCTGTAAAATCTCTCTCCCTCCTTTCTCTTCAACATTTCACAATTTCTTTGAATAAAATGTGAGGCCTTTTACTCTCTGAGACGGAAGGGGTATGGAAATGATTATGGCATGTTAAGTTTAATTGTCCAGAATCCTAGGTGATTGTTTGAATGGTTAGTTGTTTGGTAGATTGAGGAAAATGCCCCCTTCTCCCTGGGTGTCTCTAGGTATTAAACCCTCAAATCCCGATATGCCCTCTCATTTGTTTTGGGTGGATGGTTTTTACCCCTCCACTAAGCTGCTCTGTCCCGTTGGAGTTTCACTATAACTTCTGGTGGTGTTGAAATTGACAAAGTCATATTTTGTGGTACCAAAGTCCTTGTCCTTAAATCCATGTTTCATTTTGATGTGTGGTACCCGCTTCTTTTGATTGTGTCTCAACACTGTTTTCATTGCTTTCATTGCTCTGTGCTTGCTAAATATTTAATTATATCTACATGTATTTTGTCCCCCAAAAAGTATTGGCTTCGGAGTGGACTTTGCAGGCCTGTTGCTGTCATAATTTGTTAAACTGTCACGATCGTTTATTAGGAGTGGACCAAGATGCAGCGTGGTATGTTTCCATCCTTTTATTTTGGAAGAGAAACTCAAAGAAAAAACAATAAAGCGGAAAAAACGAACCATGAAGCTCAAAGTAGTGCTCGCTGGCAACTATACCTAGACAAGATCCCACAAAGCACAAAGGTGAAATGGCTGCCTAAATATGATCCCCAATCAGAGACAACGACAAACAGCTGCCTCTGATTGGGAACCATACCTGGCCAACATAGAAACATAATCCCCTAGATGACCCACCTCTAGTCACACCCCGACCTAACCAACATAGAGAATAAAAAGCTCTCTATGGTCAGGGCGTGACATAAACAAATGTTAAAGTGCTTGTTAAGCATACAGTGGCTTCAAAAAGGTCTGAGAAAAATATGCCTTCACAGGCTGGTGCTAAACAACATGCGCAGAAGTGTCGGGTATTTTTGTCATACTGTAGCTCTCCTGTACTGTACCTGTTTTGTGTTTTTATATTAGTTTGAAATTCTGTTTAGTTCCAGTTAGCTTTTAGATCCACATTACTAGTTTTTATATAGTTACAATTGTATCAAAACATTTCTATTGTGTTCTATAGTATATTATTTAGTTTTAGATTTAGTGTTAGGGACAGAATGTACTCTATGCGTGGGGGTACTTTAAAGTTACTGGAATCTTTAAAAAAAATGCAATAATTAACAGGTAATCTATGGCACTCTATGGTAACTTTGGTAATGTATACTTGAATAACTTTTTTTTTTAAATGTATTAATATATAGTATTTTTTTTTAAATATATCTGTGTCCATATTGCCCACGAGTTTCCAGTGGATAGACCATATGGTTCAAGAGAAAATAACCTAATTAATTCAAAAAAACATCTAATCAACAATTACATTCTGTTCAATGAACTCTGCAACTTTTCCAACTATTGACCTTTTTCACAACTTCCACCAGTTTGGCACAAAAACATTTACAAGAAAGAACTAGGCTTTTGACATAGTAAAATAAATAAAGTGTGTAAAATAAAACATAAAAAACTATAAATATAAACCCCAATGGTATTCACTAAATTGATGGTTTATATTTAGGATAATGTTTTACAGCTTCATCATTCAATTCTTTGTATTTCTATAATCTTATTTTGTTGATTGATATATTTTACATGTAATAAGACCACACGGAGGGCCAGCGATGATTACAGGCACCTGTGATAATCTGAAGTACCCAAAAGGGCCACTAGATATCTTGTGATAAAATACATAAAAAAGACGCTCCTAGTTGGGAGCCATTTATATGTTGTATAGTTTTTGGGAATGTCACATCTGCATATGGTGATGGGACAGGTCATAGGTTAGGTTTAAAGGTAGACAGCGAGATGACCTAGAATAGATGCACAAAGTAAAGTAGTAGTGGGTCAATTTCCACAACAGCACTCTGAAGCGTGAGGCTAAATTACTCAGCTGTTTTGGTCCCGTAGCTATTACTTTGTAGCAGCGTTAAGAGAACCCGTGCACATGAGCAGATACTCTGTGTGACTGTGTGAGAGCAAAGTCTTGCATCGTGCTCATCACAATGGCAGCTTTAACGGATCACTTTTGTCAAATAGTCACCGCCTTTCAAAGTGTGTTGCATTCCGGGGATAAAAATTGTCCGTCTTGTGCCTTCATGTCGACTGCATGGACTTTACAAAAATCATGTGATCAAAGGTCGTGAAGTTTTGACTGCAGTCAACTGCAAGTTTCTGCAGTTTCTCTTCGCCAACTTCATCTTGCAGCCATCGCCTGCATTGTGGGAGACTCTATTGTCAACCAATCATTAGAGTATTTTAGTTTCACCCACGCTAACATGACCAAAGACATGATTGAAACAGGTACTAATTCGTCACGATTTACAACATGTAAATCGTGGATATATATATACACTAATTGATTGTACAATGTACACAACATTTTATAATTTCAGTTTGTGAGTGTGTGTGATATGGGGGTGTTTATTTTGACATGAAACAGAAAACCTTTTAGAAGCAATGGTAACACTGCCATGTTGATCTGAACCTTGCTGTTGGAAAACCACATCCGTGTCCCGCTTTTGCCTGTCGCAGATGCACCTCCCCGGACTTCACTGCTCGGCTTTCATCCACAGTCGTCGCTTTAGCCTTACCGCTCAAACGCGGCCAATATCTGCGGTGCTGCTCATGGCAACGTCATCTCGCTGAGTCTACCTTTTAAATTATAAAATCAATCTCAATGTGACCTGCCAGAGTCAGAATCTTGAAAACCCCATTAAGAAGAAAGAAAACACTTGAAAACCTCATTCGAGAAAGTGTGCGTCTGCTTGTGTTCATACATGAACGCATGAGTGCACGTGAGTGTGTGTGTGTGTTTGTCTCTGTCTATGTGTTTGTGTTTGTCTGTGCATGCCAGATGTATATCTATTATGTCTAGTCCCTTTAGAAAATCATCTTGTATTGTTCCCGTCCATCAGCACAGATACTGTAGACCTCCCTCTCAACAACAAGTTGTTCAAACAGATTAGAAAGGTCATTTAGGGTGACAGTCCTCTACTCTCTGATGGGCGGATTTGAAGGTGGGGATGTCACTCAATTGTGTCCATAGGCTCATTAGCAGCAAAAGGAACCCCTCACTTTCAGACCTCTCCTTTTTTCTTTCTGTTACATAACCTTTGACTTCTAAGCTATTTATTTACCCATGGTACATCGCCCCATCTCATAAAACCCTTCGCCTAGGCCAGAGTTTCAAAGAAGGGTCCCTGGACCTAGAAGATCTCCGAAAGAGGGTTTGATTGCAAATGCTGGCCGGCATGCTGCCAGGTTGCATGAGCATGCTGCTGTGTGTAAGAGTAGCCTGATCAGTTTTTAGCGCCGCCAGCTCTAATCTTAATTGCAAATCTCTCAAATGCCTCCAGTCAGCCAGAGCATCCTGGGTTTTTTGTTTTCCTTCGTCTGTGTGGCTGCATGCCATGTTTCTTCACAGTTTAACATCAAGTTCTGCCTGTCCCCTGATATTACCTCTGAGATGCATTTCTCTAGCTGGGCTGGAGACCTGTAGGCAGGGGACGGCTGTTTCCTGCCTGGCTGGGGAGTTGACTGGGTTTGTTACTGTGTTGTTGTGGAAGTGTAAAGGTTTGTGTTGTCCTGTCTCTCAAGCCCTGTCTCTTAGCCTGGAACGCTCCAATACACAGACAGGTTTATTTAGCGCCTCTCTCTGTTTACTTTGTTCACCTGTTTCGTAGTGTTCCGTTGCCAAATCTCACGATGCTGATATGATTTTGTTTATAGCAAAATTAAATAAAATGTAAACTTTTATTATAAAAACTAAAAGTTATTCAGAGTGTCTACAACATCCACAGTAACAGTATTTGGATTAAATTAGAAACATCTACATTATATTTTAAATGGCAAGTATCTTTTGGATCATTGGCATTGTTTATAAAAATGTACTTGGACTGTAGACTATATTATGCAACTCTGTAAAAGATTTGACATTTTAGTCATTTAACTCTTTAGTCATCACTCTTATCCAGAGGGACTTACAGTTAGTGCATTCATCTTAAAGTTACTAGGTGGGACAAGTTCCAACCACGTATAAAAGTTAACCCCTTAGAGTCGATTGATGCACCGGTGCGTCAATCTAAATGACATTACAAAAAGAATCACAATCCCAATCCGTCAGTTGAAGCTAGACGTATCAGTCTCAATCCACCACATCCCCCTTTGTTGTACTTCCGCATCTGCTGTGACGCTGACAGAGCTAGAGTGGTGTATGTCAGACCATGAGATATCCCCAAAATCTATCTTCTCATGAAAACGTCTTTGGCGTCAGAATGGTTTGACCTCAAAACGTTAGGACCACTCTATGGAAAGAGAAGACTCATGAACACGATGGTGTTCCACAACCCCTGCAAGTGTCGGGAGACTTGTCTGAGTCAGTACCGTCGATGTGCCAACTTCTGTTTCGTAGCGTCTGAACCGTTTGGGCTACAAACTAATGGGACCCCACTGTGGAAAGGGGAGATTCTCGCGAACATGACAAGGTTCTCTGTTTTGTTCTACGACCCCGACAAGTGTCACGGGACTCGTCTGAAGATAACCGGAACCGGTTTTAAAAAGCTAATGGAAGTATGAAGGTAGTTTTGTGCCTACCCAAAAAAGGGGTTAAATGTGTAAATTGTGTTTTTATTTGGTAACGGAATTTCAAAATGTAACCACTTAAGGCTGCAATATGTAACACTACAAAACCTTGTTTCTTATGATGTATTTTGTGACTGTCCTTTTTGACATTTATGAAAGTATTATTTAATGGGCTTTAGTAGTAAATGCCAAAATCGATATTTTATCAAATAATTATACCTAAAAGGGTTCCTGAAGTTCAAAATCAAATAGTTAAATGATCCATAGTGTGACCATCTTAAAACAATTCCATATGTCGGCTTAGCTCACCTCCCCCAACGTCTTAGATTCTAAAGAAGTCAAGTATTCCTCAATAAAGCAGCTAGCAGCAACGTCAGCGCTAGGAAAAAAAGACAAGTGCAATGTAGTGCAAGAAAAGCAAGGGTGTTAGTTTTTTGTTGTTGGTCGTTTCCATGTAAAAGGATCCAGGAGCACCAACATGTGAAATTCATAGGAGCATGTCAAATTTGGTGTCAAATGAAAGCTAAGAGTCTATATCGTTTTTTAATTAAGGTGTACACTGAGTGTACAAAAGATTAGGAACACCTTCCTAATATTGATTTGCACCCCATTTGGCCCTCAAAACAGCCTCAATTCGTCAGGGCACGTAATCTACAAGGTGTCGAAAGCGTTCCACAGGGATGCTGGCCCATGTTGACTCCAGTTGTGTCAAGTGGAATCCACTTCAATCAGTGTAGATGAAGGGGATGAGACAGGTTTAAAGAATGCTTTTTAAGCCTTGAGACAATTGAGACATGGATTGTGTATGCATGCCGTTCAGAGAGTGAATGGGCAAGACAAAAGATTTAAGGGTCTTCGAACAGGGTATGGCAGTAGGTGCTAGGCGCACTGGTTTGAGTGTCAAGAACTGGAATGCTGCTAGGTTTCTCAGTTTTCCGTGTGTATCAAGAATGGTCTACAACCAAAGGACATCCAGTCAACTTGACACAACTATGGGCAGCATTGAAGTCAACTTGGGCCAGCATCCGTGCACTCAGTGTATGTTATGGAAAGAGCAACCATTTTCCATGCTAAGAATTAGGAATAAGCAAAGGATTTTATTTCTGGTCTTAGAAAGTATTTACCATAAAAAGTCTTAAAAAGGGACTAGAAATACATTAAAGCAATAATGTTGAAGTTAAGACCCCTGCCAAGTAATTTCAACCCTTATATTTTGTTTTGGAGAACATGTTCTGCCTTTTTGTAAGTTTAAGAAACATTACCCTTTGCCTTGAAATTCCGTTACCAAAAACCCACTTATCTTTAAGATATTTTCTCATTTCTCTCCCTCATGAGGAGGGAGGATAATGAAAGCTGACATAAGTAACAAGAAAAGGTAGACCTATTCATTTGTTAGTGTTTTTACTGGTATCAACTTTTTTTATGAATTATTATCGATGCATTATGCAGAATTGCTCCCGCATTTCCTGGTTGCTAAAATTCTAATAGTTTGCCTAATATCAGTTTGTGACACAATTAGCAAGTATAGTGTAGAGAATCATTGTACCATCTAAACCGCTGTAAAATATATTTTCCATAACCAAAAATGTTATATTTTCAGCTGTTTGAATCTGGGGTGCAAAAACAAAAGTAAAAGACACAAAAACAAAACCTAAGAAGGGGAAGCTTTTTAAAAAGAATGATATTTTAGAGATTATTTCATTTTCGGTTATTTGAAATTGAAATCATCTCCAAAATATTGCTATTTTTAAAACAAGCCATAGAAAGTTGGTTGCAACTTCAGTTTAATCCACCAGAAAAAAATGAATAAATACTACAACAAATATTATGGTTAAACTCAAATATACTAATTGATTAAATAAAGACGATTTTTGGCGCTTAAAAAAAAAAGTGTATAATCTTTTGTAAATGATATCATAAATAGGACTGGTGGAGTTGTCACACATGCAGCTAACAAAAACATATGGAAATGTCTGCTCTACTGAAAGTTACAACGAACTAATTGGCCAACTAATTGGCAAAAATCCACCACAAGTGGATTAAACACCAAAATGTATTAAAGAAAATGTTAAATAAAAAAAGTATACCTGTTTCATTTAAGGACCAAAAATGTCACTTCTGTGCCATATAGATTGCAAAATAGTAGGGAAGTGATTTTTGATGTACTGATTCCATGGCACATGTTTTATGAACTGATACATAAAATGACGCTGGATTAAAAATGAAGTTTTAATATAAATTCTTAGACAAAATTCTTCCATCCCAGCTCTGCGGATTTTACTGCAAAGAGAATCATTAGATCATTTGTTTCGGTACTGTCCTTAAGTAGCTTGTTTTTGGTCGCAGGTTCAGAAATGGCTGAAGAATTGCAACATTTACCTGGAGCTAACTCTGCAAATAGCACTGCTGACTGATTTAAAAAGTCCTAGTACGACGATCAATAATATAATAGTACTCTTAGCAAAATTGTTTATCGTTAATTTACAATCTGTAGAAACTTTGAGAGTAGAAAGGTTCAGAACTTTTGTGAAACATCACAGCACAGTTGAAAAATATATGTCAAATAGAAATCAAAACTGGATGGTGTTGAGAGATAGATGGGAGGGGTTAAGTTTAGCTGAATGATGGGATTAAAAACAAACAAAGATCATGTAAAATATGTATAAACTGGAAGTAGAAGCCTAAGTGCTGTTGTCCATTAGTTTACTCCAAATGGGGAGGGGTGGTAGAGCTAGGGGAAAATAATAAGGGAACATGTTATAAAAAAATATATACAGTTGAAGTCGGAAGTTTACATACACTTAGGTTGGAGTCAGTAAAACTCGTTTTTCAACCACTATAGTTTTGGCAAGTCGGTTAGGACATCTACGTTAGGCATGACACAAGTCATTTTTCCAACATTTGTTTACAGACAGATTATTTCACTTATAATTCACTGTATCACAATTCCAGTGGGTCAGAAGTTTACATACACTATGTTGACTGTGCCTTTAAACAGTCTGGAAAATTCCCGAAAATGATGTCATGGCTTTAGAAGCTTCTGATAGGCTAATTGACATCATTTGAGTCAATTGTAGGTGTACCTGTGGATGTATTTCAAGGCCTGCCTTCAAACTCAGTGCCTATTTGCTTGACATCATGGGAAGATCAAAATAAATCAGCCAAGACCTCAGAAAACAAATTGTAGACCTCCACAAGTCTGGTTCATCATTGCGAGGAATTTCCAAATGCCTGAAAGGTACCACGTTCATTTGTACAAACAATAGTACGCAAGTATAAACACCATGGGACCACGCAGCCGTCATACCGCCCAGGAAGGAGACACGTTCTGTCTCCTAGAGATGAACGTACTTTGGTGTGAAAAGTGCAAATCAATCCCAGAACAACAGCAAAGGACCTTGTGAAGATGCTGGAAGAAACGGGTACAAGGTATCTATATCCACAGTAAAACGAGTCCTATATCGACATAACCTGAAAGGCCGCTCAGCAATGAAGAACTGCTCCAAAACCGCCATAAAAATGCCAGACTACGGTTTGCAACTGCACATTGGGACAAAGATCATACTTTTTGGAGAAATGTCCTCTGATCTGATTAAACAAAAACAGAGCTGTTTGGCCATAATGACCATCGTTATGTTTGGAGGAAAAAGGGGGAAGCTTGCAAGCCGAAGAACACCATCCCAACCATGAAGCACGGGGTGGCAGCGTCATGTTTTGGGGGTGCTTTTCTGTAGGAGGGACTGGTGCATTTCACAGGATAGATGGCATCATGAGGGAGGAAAATTATGTGTATATATATATTTAAGCAACATCTCAAGACATCAGTCAGGAAGTTAAAGCTTGGTCGCAAATGGGTCTTCCAAATGGACATTGACCCCAAGCATACTTCCAAAGTTGTGGCAAAATGGCTTAAGGACAACAAAGTCAAGGTATCGGAATGGCCATCACAAAGCCCTGACCTCAATCCTATAGAACATTTGATTGGTTTGTTAAACTTTGAAATCAAAGGTTTTTGTTTGGCATACATTTTAAGTGAGTCCCATGCAGTCAATGTCATGTTAGTTGGCAATGCTGTGATCTACAATGCTTGTCAATGAATGTCTCAGTGCAGAATCATGGCTCCTGATAGTGGATGTATTTGTTGTTTTCTTGCAGAAACTGCCAATGCCTTTTTAAAAAAGCCCAACTATTTAGGAGAGATTGCGTGCTGTGATTCTTTTCTGATGACAATCTGCTAATTATGTGTACTGCAGTGGAGTTCTGTGATTGGTTGAGGAGATAGTTGGGCTCTAATACCCTTCCCGCTCTCCTAACTTCGTTGAAGAGGCTCCTCACACGCAGACAATGTTAACACTGAGTGCTTCACCAGGAAGTTTTTAACTGCTGTTTACTTTTGCCGACCTCCCCAGAGAAAAACACATGGTTTGATGTCCAGTACATAATAAAGTGCAGCAGATTATGGTTACTTTATCCTTAGTGGGGATTCTAACACTTGGTAGAGTGTATACAAACTCTGTCACATTGAGATTAATAACATTTTCATCTTTGGTTGAGTGTGGCTTCGATTTTCTAACTACTTTCCCTCCCACTCCCCTTGCTGGTTCAAGGAAGTATAACACTATTAAAGCCCTTTTATGTGAAATCTCATGGGTCAATGTTGTGGGTGAGTTTGATTTTATCACAGATCGTATTACATTACGATCACATTGCAGATATGCAAAACTCATACCAACTGGGACCTGACCCAAATGTCAAATGGTGGTGCAATTGTTTCGCATTCTTGAGATACACAAGCCACTCTCTTTTATAAGTGTATGTACAGTAATACTGGTGACAATGTTGACATGGCAGGACCCGTGGCCTGACAGGGACCAACAGGCATCCCTAGTGTGTTACTTGTGACCCTGTCCAAACACCCAAACCAGCATGTCAGTCTACGTGTGTGTGTAGACTGATGCATATGAAATGACCTTGTTATCTCGGGCTTTGCTAATGGCCATTGACACCATGGGCTTTCTCACCACAGTCAGGATCTGAAGTAAAATGGCGCCGGAGGGGAAGGCTGCCGTCTTATCGGCTCTTAACCAACCATGCTATTTTGTTTGTTTTTTCGCCTTGTTCGTAACCTATTTTGTACATAATAATGCTGCTACCGTCTCTTATGACCGAAAAGAGCTTCGGGACATCAGAACTGAGATTGCTCACCTCAAACTGGACGAAACGTTCTTCTTCAATGAGTCGGATGGGAGGGATATAATACAGACACCCGACCAAGTCCAGATGCCCGTTATTCGCTGGAGAAGGAAACGCAGATTTCGCGGAGGATCAGGCGATAAGTGGCTACTCTGCCCATGCCTTCTGTACTGCTAGCTAACATTCAATCACTGGAAAATAAATGGGACAAACTGAAAGCACGTTTATCCTACCAACGTGTTAAAAACTGTAATATCTTATGTTTCACCAAGGACAGAACAGCAGCTTCTGGTAAGACAGACACAGGGCGGGGGCCTATGCATTTATGTAAACAACAGCTGGTGCACGATATCTAAGGAAGTCTCAAGGTTTTGCTCGCCTGAGGTAGAGTATCTCATGATAGGCTGTAATATCTACCGAGAGAGTTTTCATCTATATTTTTCGTAGCTGTCTATTTACCACCACAGACTGGCACGGTGCTGGCACTAAAACCGCACTCAATGAGCTGTATACCGCCGTAAGCAAACAGAAAAATGGTCATGCAGAGGCGGCGCTCCTAGTGGCCAGGGACTTTAGTGCAGGGAAACTTAAATCAGTTTTAAATAATTTATATCAGCATGTTAAATGTGCAACCAGAGGGGAAAAAAATTCTAGACCACCTTTACTCCACACACAGAGATGCGTACAAAGCTCTCCTTCGCCCTCCATTTGGCAAATCTGACCATAATTCTATCCTCCTGATTCCTGCTTACAATCAAAAACTAAAGCAGGAAGCACCAGTGACTCAGTCTATAAAAAAATGGTCAGATGAAGCAGATGCTAAACTACAGGACTGTTTTGCTAGCACAGACTGGAATATGTTCCGATATTCTTCCGATGGCATTGAGGAGTACACCATCAGTCACTGACTTTATCAATAAGTGCATTGAAGACGTTGTCCCCACAGTGACTGTACGTACATACCCCAACCAGAAGCCATGGATTACAGGCAACATTCGCACTGAGCTAAAGGGTAGAGCTGCCGCTTCAATGAGCGGGACTCTAACCTGGAAGCTTATAAGAAATCCCGCTATGCCCTCCAACGGACCATCAAACAGGCAAAGCATCAATACAGAACTAATATGAAATCGTACAACACCGGCTCCGATGCTCCTCGGATGTTGCAGGGCCTGCGAAATATTACAGACTACAAAAGGACCAGAAGAGCTAAATTACTTCTATGCTCGCTTCGAGGCAAGTACTGAAACTTGCATGAGAGCATCAGCCGTTCCGGACGACTGTGTGAACACGCTCTCCGCAGACCTTTAAACAGGTCAACATTCACAAGGCCGCAGGACCAGACAGATTACCAGGACGTGTACTCCGAGCATGTGCTGACCGACTGGCAAGTGTCTTCACTGACATTTTCAACCTCTCCCTGTCTGAGTCTGTAATACCAACAGGTTTCAAGCAGACCACCATAGTCCCTGTGCCCAAGAACACTAAGGTAACCTGCCTAAATGTCTACCGACCCGTAGCACTCACGTCTGTAGCCATGAAATGCTTTGAAAGGCTGGTCATGGCACACATCAAACCCATTATCCCAGGAACCCTAGACCCACTCCAATTTGCATACCGCACCAACAGATCCACAGATGATGCAATCTCTATTGCACTCCACACTGCCCTTTCCCACGTGGACAAAGTGAACACCTATGTGAGAATGCTATTCATTGACTACAGCTCAGCGTTCAACACCATAGTGCCCTCAAAGCTCATCACTAAGTCAAGGGACTAAACACCTCCCTCTGCAACTGAATACTGGACTTCCTGACAAGCCGCACCCAGGTGGTAAGGGTAGGTAACAACACATCCGCCACACTGATCATCAATGCAGGGGGCCCCTCAGGGGTCCGTGCTCAGTCCCCTCCTGTACTCCCTGTTCACTCATGACTTCATGGCCAGGCACGACTCCAACACCATCATTACATTTGCCGAAATCAGAGACGTGACCATGTGGTGCAAGAACAACAACCTCTCCCTCAACGTGATCAAGACAAAGGAGATGATTGTGGACTACAGGAAAAGGAGGACCGAGTACGCCTCCATTCTCATCGACGGGGCTGTAGTGGAGCAGGTTGAGAGCTTCAAGTTCCTTGGCATCCACATCACCAACAAACTATCATGGTCCAAGCACAGCAAGACAGTCGTGAAGAGGGCACGACAAAACCTATTCCCCCTCAGGAGACTGAAAAGATTTGGCATGGGTCCTCAGATCTTCAAAAGGTTTTACAGCTGCACCATCAAGAACATCCTGACGAGTTGCATCACTGCTTGGTATGGCAACTGCTCGGCCTCCGACCGCAAGGCACTACAAAGCGTAGTGCGTACGGCCCAGTACATCACCGGGGCCAAGCTTCCACATGATTTCAACCACATGATTGTGTCAACATTGTAACCAATTTAACACAGACAAACCTTGTATAAAATATGTTGAATTTGTACTTTTTAAACAACGTCAGATCTTCTATGTTATATCCACTATAAAAAACAATAGGCTGGGCAGCACCTCCTACTGTAGAGTTGATGTACAGCTATTAACTTGGTTTCCCATTCAAGGTTTAAACCATGCCCAGCTTTTATATTTGTCACTGACTTCTACCAATGTTCTATTGTGAGAATAATTATTGAGAGACATTTAACAGAGCAAATTAAATGTAACAATACTTTATAAGTCATACTGTATATCATCAATGATACTATTTAGGCCTATATAGTGTTTACAAAGTAATTAACAGCTATTGTTTCATGTGATCCCAGGGTTCTACTTAAAATAGACAATACATACATACAGTACCAGTCAAAAGTTTGGACATACCTACTCATTCCAGGGTTTTTCTTTATTTTTTCTACATTGTAGAATAATAGTGAAGACATCAAAACTATGAAATAACACATATGGAATTATGTCGTAACCAAAAAAGTGTTAAACAAATCTAAATACATTTTATATTTGAAATTCTTCCAAATACCCTTTGTCTTGATGACAAATTTGCACACTCTTGGCATTTTCTCAACCAGCTTCATGAGGAATGCTTTTCCAACAGTCTTGAAGGAGTTCCCACATATGCTGAGCACTTGTTGGCTGCTTTTCCTTCACTCTGTGGTCCAAACTCATCCCAAACCATCTCAATTGGCTAATTGTGGAGGCCAGGTCATCTGATGCAGCACTCCATCACTCTCCTTGGTAAAATAGCCCTAACAAACCCCGGAGGTGTGTTTTGGGTTGTTGTCTTGTTGAAAAACAAATGATAGTCACACTAAGCGCAAACCAGATGGGATGGCGTATCACTGCAGAATGCTGTGTTAGCCATGCTGGTTAAGTGTGACTTGAATTCCAAAATAAATCACAGACATTGTCACCAGCAAAGCACCCCCACAGCATCACACCTCCTTCTCCATGCTTCACGATGGGAACCACACATGCAGAGATCATCCGTTCACCTGCTCTGCATCTCACAAAGACACGACTGTTGGAACCAAAAATCTCAAATTAGGACTCAGACCAAAAGGACAGATTTCCACCGGTCTAATGTCCATTGCTCGTGTTTGTTGGCCCAAGCTAGTCTATTCTTCTTATTGTTGTCCTTTAGTAGTGGTTCCTTTGCAGAAATTTGACCACGAAGGAACGATTCACGCAGTCGCCTCTGGACAGTTGATTTTGAGATGTGTCTGTTACTTGATTTCTGTGAAGTATTTCTTTGGGCTGCAATTTCTGAGGCAAGTAACACTAATGAACTTATCCTCTGCAGCAGAGGTAACTCTGGGTCTTCCTTCCCTGTTGCGATCCCGAGAGCCAGTTTCATCATAGCGCTTGTTGGTTTTTGCGACTGCACTTGAAGAAAATGTCAAAGTTCTTGAAATGTTCTGCATTGACTGACCTTCATGTTTTAAGGTAATGATGGACTGTTGTTTCTCTTTGCGTATTTGATCTGTTCTTGCCATAATATGGACTTGGTCTTTTACCAAATAGGGCTATCTTCTGTATACCACCCCTACCTTGTCACAACACAACTGATTGGCTCAAACACGTTAAGAAGGAAAGAAATTCCACAAATGAACTTTTAACAAGGCACACCTGTTAATTGAAATGCATTCCAGTTGACTACCTCATGAAGCCATGTCTTATTTTTGTTTTAGTTGTCATCTAAATGTGTTATCACTGCGCTTTCAGCCATTTAAAAGCACAACAAAGTTCAAATGAAAATACAATGTCTGATATTCTGCATATTACAACAACTTAATGTGTCATCACTGTGCTTCAACCAATAGTAAAACCAAATGACATGGATTGCAGTTGGGATTACATTAAAAGTACATGGTGCAAGTAATCAATGACTTTCGAGATTCTGCACAGATTCTTACACCAATTCTGAAGATCTACACAGATCTGCGACCTTTGCACGCGCAAAGTGATAACACATTAAGTTGTTGTATAAAATGCAAAATATCTGTTATTGTATTTCCATTTGAACTTTGTTGTGCTTTTAAATGGTTGAAAGCGTAGTGATAACACACTGGGAATTCAACAAACTTCTGGCTGTCTTTTTGAGGGGGTGAATAAAGGTTGAAATCTCCTTGATCAAAATCTCAAACTAATATTAGCCAAATGTTAATTGAAATGACGTGGTTTGCCGAGTGGGATCTTTGTGTATGTACCATTATGGCATCTGTGACAGCACGAGCAGCGCAATTGAGGCCTCATTTCAAAGTAGTACATTATCTTCTTCTTTCGTGTTTGAAAAAAAGCATATCGCTTATTAAGATGATTTACTACCACCTGCAGGGCTGCAGTCCCAAACCAATAATGTGTGTCATTAATATATTGTGGCCATTAGATGGCGGTTATATAGCTTAAAACCATAAGCAACCCAATTAAAAGAAGAAAACATTCGACAATGCTCTGATCATTGACTGATCACTCCCAACGCATAGGAATCCCCATCCAGTTGACTACTTTAAAATGGTGGATGCCCTCAATGGCAATGTCTATGCTAAAATGGGTTATATCCATCTAGAGTCCTCTATTTACAGGTAACTGCCAAAATAGTGGAAACACTTGAGTAAATGACGGGATACAAAGTACTCTAAATTGAAAGCAGGGGCTTCAACACAGGTGTGGTTCCTGAGTTAACTAAGCAATTAACATCCCATCATGCGGTCATGTTTAAAATGTTGGGCAGGCCACCCATCCAGAGGGCACGAGGGGTCACTGAATGGTTAGATGAGCATGTAAACGATGTAAACAATATGCCATGGCCGTCGCAGTCATCAGATCTCAACCCAATTGAACACTTATGGGAGATTCTAGAATGGCGCCTGAGACTGTGTTTTCCATCAACAGAACACCAAATTACGCAACTTCTTGTGGAAGGATGGTGTTGCATCTCCCCGATTAGAGTTCTAGACACTTGTAGAATCTATGCCAAGTTGCGTTGAAGCTGTTCTGGCTCATGGTGGCCCAATACCCTATTAAGGCACTTTACGTTGGTGTTTCCTTTATTTTGGCAGTTACCTGCATCTCTGTGGTCTAACCAGACCCACCAGATCAAATGTTTATGTCAACTGACCAGGCCCCTCCATGTCAGTCTGGATGAACACCAAGCAGGGTCATTGGCAGGTCAGGTCAGCTTTAGTAAAGGCAACATGGCTTTTGGGCAATTATATTGAATTTATGACCTGCCTCTGATTCGTGTTTTTCCTGTAAATAGTTTAATGAACTACTGGGATTTAGGGAATGGCTGTTTAATCACCACAGTGGAGTTGTGAGGATTTGGATGCTGATAGCATAGATGTGTTTATACTGTATACCCGTGTGCTTTTTAGTGTGTCCGTCTGTGGGTGTATGGGTTTACAGTCTGTGTGAGTTCGTGGGGAGTATGTGTGACCTGTTGGGTATTTGGCTTAGCACGTGTTGCTCAGCCTGGGACAGCATGCCATTTCTCTCTCAGCGCCACAGCTGTCACCACCACCCCCACTCTCCCTGTCTCCCCCTCTCCTCCTCCTTCCCCCAGCTGGGGCTGACCTCCGGGTTATCTACTATAGCTGCTCTCCAGACTGGGGTCACACTGACGTGCCAGCCTCGAGGTCAGACCGTTTTGTAAGAGGTTAGAAGTCAAAGCGACAAAGGGAGACACATATGTGAAAGTAAGATTGAAAGTGAAAATCAGAAAGTATGTGACAAACCTTTTGAACAACAGACTCCTTTTACCAGTTTGATTCCTGTTGAAGGTCTTATCTCAATGTCCTTATCTCACTGTTATTTCTGCTAGTGGATCTCATGGAGCTAATACGTTTACATGATACTCATCCACTGCTACTTGTAGTGTGGTCTTAAGCTGTTTCTCATCATGTTGTCAGTGGGTGTAGCCCTATCTTGCAGTCAGCTGACCAAATCGCCCTCTAGTGGTCTCATGGGTGGCATGTTATTAATCAATCAAATGTATTTATAAAGCCCTTCTTACATCAGCTGATGTCACAAAGTGCTGTACAGAAACCCAGCCTAAAACCCCAAACAGTAAGCAATGCAGGTGTAGAAGCACGGTGGCTGGGAAAAACTCCCTAGAAAAGCCAGAACCTAGGAAGAAACCTAGAGAGGACCAAGGCTATGAGGGGTGGCCAGTCCTATTCTGGCTGTGCCAGGTGGAGATTATAACAGAACATGACCAAGATGAACAAATGTTCATAGATGACCAGCAGGGTCAAATGTTCTTAATCTTTTTTAACATTTCAAAATTAATGAACAATATTATTTTTTTAATCTGCTGAAAGTCCGGTGTTTCTATGTCAAACAGTTTTGTTATATTTAAGTCTTCTGTAATGTATGCAAACTTAAAATCGAATACATTTCAACTATCTGACACGGTACAGGTGACTTCTTTTTTTAAGCCCATAACCATGTGTGTGAGGTGTATATTTTTGTTTCAAAGTACATTTGTTTAAGACTACCAAGAAACACTCTGATTTAGCCCACTGCAGTATTAAATCACTCCGGGTATCTCTCTGCCTGTCCTGGATCAGTGGATCAGGGGCTAGACAGAAAGACAGTACTGCTACAGTGCCTCTTCCTTTAAAAGTTGCATCCTACTGCAGCTGCAGTATGGCATGTTGGAGTGCATGACGTCATAGTATTTTACTGTCAGCCATTGTTGCCATTACTACTAGTTTGACCACCAGAGGGCATCTTTGAGAAGCTAAGTTATTGAAATGACATGGAGTTGTAGGCCTAAGAGTCCTATTTACTGTAGCTTGTTTAAGCATAACTTCTAGCTGGCCAGATGATTAGAACATCACCGCAGGGCTTTCTTTTAACAGGGATAAACTATTGGAAATAATTTAGGCAGTTAATGTCGGAAACTAGCCAGTATAAAACAGAATCCTTCCTGTGTGGCTCACCCATGGCTTCTGGAGCAGGTTAGAGCACCACAATACCTAATTCCATCCCTGAACTAATACAATAAAGAGGAACAATGACACCCCAATTACCATAATTTATATTCTAGAATGTTTGTTTGGTTACGATCATTTCTATTAATGCATTCAATATATTATCATTACAGTCTTACCTGCCATAGTGCAGGTGTCTTCAAGAGTGGACACATTGTTTGCAGAGAGCACAACCCAGGCTACATTTCATTCCATTAACGAGTTGTCAATTTATTCATTGTTGTCAATTTATTCATTATTTGGGGCGCTGTTGTCAATCTTGAGTAAAGAAACGCACCTGATTACGGGATCTGATCATTTTTCTGACTGTCTTAACTCACCATCACTGTGGAGCTTCTCAAAATAGTTTTTTCTTCACCTCATCAAGCAAGTAAACAAAGTCTGTTTTTACATCCATTGAGAATGACAATAGTTCGCAAACGTAGCCTATTTGAAAAATCTTTCCGGCTCTCTCCTTTTTGATAACCACTCAGCATGAAAGGGGGAAAAAAATCTCATGATCTAATCCAGTGGAAATGTCATAAAAAAGGCAAACCTGATTACTTCTTATACCTTGCACAAATAGCCTACAGCTGTGTCTGTCTGTCCGGAGCTCACTGGCATGGGAAACTCTGAGGGCTCAGAATGTTTTATACTAGAATGTTTGCTAGCACGAGCTTCAGGCAGGACCCAAGTTAATAGTTTATAATGAATGTTTCAAGTTCCTTGCAGACAGGTCATGCAGAGACAATGTAATGTATAGGATATTTATTTTTATATCAGGATATTTTCTACCTGCGGGCTGCTATGTTTTTCTTTTTTTGGCTTTATGACAGCTATTTTTACATATTGGCGATAGCAATAGAAGTTACTTTCGGATTTGAATCCTTTCCATTTAGATATAGTTTTTTTATTAACCACATGACATTGATTTTGAGATATGAACACTTCATTATACATGAAATTAAACTGTTCCACAAAAATGTGCATATTAAAATCCTAACTGGCAAACAGATCAGTAGAAATGGTACGATAACTTGGCACTCCTAATGGAAAAGGTTGCTGACCGCCGGTGTACCCTATCACTGGCATCTTCAGGAGTGTCATGGCAGAATCTGCAAAGGCCAGCAGCAGCAGGCAGTGGGAGGAGGAGGAGGGTCTGCTTGTGAACAGGTTTTTCCCCTTCTGGTTAGGCTATATGGATCTCTGCTCCCTCTAGTCATTTGTGTGTCTTGATTTTTAATTGCAGTGCTTAAAGCATCAGGCAAAGTAGACTACATGTAGTTGATTTTATTCAAACATAGGGTTTGTCTATATATGGAAAAAATACCAATTTTTTTAAATGTAGGGGTAGGCCAGGGGTAGGCCATCATTGTAAATAAGAATTTGTTCTTAAATGTCTTGCCTAGTTAAATGAAGGTTAAATAAATAAAAAGGGGTTAATGATAGGTAACATGATAGCTAAGGGTTAGGTAACATGCCAGCTAAGGGTTAGGGTTGGGTACAGTGGAGGCTGCTGAGGGTTGAACGGCTCATAATAATGGCTGGAACGGCGCAAATGGAATGGCATCAAACACCTGGAAATCTAGCTAAATCTGGTGCAATGGCATGTTGTACATGGTCCTTGACAAATAAATACATTCTTAAACACTTTAATATCTAAAGAGAACTTAACTGTCCCAATTAAGCACACGGAAAATGCTATTTAGGAGCAGTTATGGCTTAAAATAACTCTGCCATTAGAAGTGATTTTAAAAGGTTATTTGTTTATTATTTCCTGACAATGAACGTTGGTGTGTTTTTTCAGAGGTGCACATTGTCACGTTGGTATGAATGATTCGGGGGACAGGCGCAGGAATGCGTAATAGTTTTTTTTATTACACCCAAATTGCGGTGTGCCGTGTAAAGGCACGGGGACGAAGACCAAACAAACATAATACAAAACACAGGGTAGAAACCCAAACGAAAGAGCGAGTAGTACCTCGAATAAATAACACAAGGGCACAATGATTAACACACGGGACGAGACCCGTAATCATCTGTTTAATCCACAATGGCACGAAAGCCAAAACACACAGCACAGGTACTCAGCCCAATGGAAATCAGAGGGCCCATATCTACAAATACATATTTTTTTTGCAATTTGTGTGGGAATTAGGAACGATAGTACTGCACACAAAGTTGCCGTTTTTAATGCTTTTGGAGCAAGAATTTTATGGAACCCCATACATGTATTTGATTTGATTATTGAATGTGTTTAAGTGTTATGAATAGCCTTTGAAACATTTATGTTCTTACAATTGGTACATTGGTTGTTCCACTTTGGATGTAGAAGGGTGGTTACATGTTCTTTATGAGAAAGATTTTGGGTTTTTGAATGGCCAGTTTAAGTGTACCATGCCACAGCCTCAGGCATCATCACTAGTGGAGAATTTCAGACTTACAGGAGAGGTTTACCCAAAATACAGAAACTCCCAAGTGATTCCGTACATTGAAACTTGTTCAGTGGAGTTTTCCCTCTCCCCAAAACTCTCCCCTGTAGTGCTGTATTGTAACAGCTGCAAAAACGGGTCACGTGACTTGTGACATTGCTGGATGCAGGCCTCACTCTGCTCCATTGCAAGTGAATTCATGATTCAGAAATCTACAAAGTGTGGACAAATTCATTGTTTTATTGAAAGCGTACGGCCAAATTAGCTATTTTTGTCAAAAGTACTATTGGTTTTTATATAAGGAAATGTGTACAGTGCTCGACAGGCGGGGGAGGAAGGACACTGTCTACCATTGTTGCCCTCACCTCTTCTTCTTCTTTGGGATTTATCGGCGGTTGGCATTCAACGTTATGGTACCTACTGTACTGGAGAGGCCCTACCTGTCGCCTGTCCTAGCTTAACAATTGCCCAATAGAAATAGAAATAGGGGTTCCTGTAGATGCAGGAATGCCCACATGCAGGAACGCCCCAAACTGCGGGCCGCAATTGCACCCTTGTCATATAATTTTGCTGCTGGGGGGACATTTTATACAGTCTCTGGCCTAAAGTATTTGCAGGACAGACATCCCAGCTATACAAGTAACTCAAAAATGCTACTCAAAATATTAGACAGCAAGGCTCTTAATCCAGGAGGGAATTATCTGCTTTTGGAAGAAGCTAACCACTTAGCTAGATAGCTAACTAGATACTAAATTACACTGAACAAAAATATAAACGCAAGTTTTGGTCCAATGTTTCATGAGCTGAAATAAATATTCCATATGCACAAAAAGCTCTGAAATGTTGTTTACATCCCTGTTAATGAGCACTTCTCATTTGCCAAGGGAATCCATCCACCTGACAGGTGTTGTCAAGGTTGTGCGCTACTGGTAAGAAGTCAGGTGCTGGAGAGCAGAGAGTTGTGATCAGGCGCACTTTATTTGGCAGAAGCACAAAAGACAGACATCAAAAAACTTCCAGCCAATGGCAAAAGTGAATAAGCGCGAAACACTCACAATAATGCAAATGTATGACAGTAAACATACTACGGGTCAAAACACGATACCCGGGGAAAACCATTCTGGCGCGTAACACTAAACACGTAACAAAACAATTCCACAAAAAGACATGGGGGGAACAGCGGAATATATATATGCAGTGTGATAAGGAAATGTAAACCAGGTGTGCGGGAACAAGACAAAACAAATGGAACAATGAAAAATGGAGCGGCGATGGCTAGAAGGCCAGCGACGTCGACCGCCGAGCGCCGCCCGTACAAGGAGGGGATTCCGACTTCGCGGAAGTCGTGACAGGTGTAGCATATCAAGAAGCTGATTTAAACAGCATGATCATTACACAGGTGCACCTTGTGCTGGGGACAATAAAAGGCCACACAACACAATCCCACAGATGTCTCAAGTTTTGAGGGGTTTGTAATTGGCATGCTGACTGCAGGAATGTCCACGAGAGCTGTTGCAAGAGAACTGAATGTTTATTTGTCCACCATAAGCTTTCTCCAATGTTGTTTTAGAGAATTTGGCAGTATGTCCAACCGGCTTCAAAACCGCAGACCATGTGTAACCACGGGAGCCCTTTTGTGGGGAAAAACTAATTCTGATTGGCTGGGTGGGCCTATGCCTTCCAAGGCCCACCCATGGCTGCACTCCTGCATGTTGCATTTACATTTTTGTTCAGTATTGCAAACCAAATGCACAACTGCAGAGCATTCAGCACATTTTAGACAGTTAACTTAATAGTAATGAGATATCGAGTTGATAAACATTAAGTTGTGTATTCAATACTGTAACTAGATCATCTGGCTTGTGCTGCACAATAGTGAGTGACTCACAAGGCTCTGGTCTCTCAAACACCATGTTATTGAGAGACCGGACTACCGGTAAGCTTCATAATGAAATATTATGAGTAATTGGGGTAGAAGGGCCTTGGTAAAGGAGGTGACCAAGAACCCGATGGTCACACGGACAGAGCTCCAGAGTTCCTCTGTGGAGATGGGAGAACCTTTCAGAAGAACAGCCATCTCTACAGCACTCCACCAATCAGGCCTTTATGGTAGATTAGCCAGACGGAACCACTCAGTAAAAGGCACATGACAGCCCGGTTGGAGTTTGCCAAAAGGCACCTAAAGGACTCTCAGACCATGAGAAACAAGATTCTCTGGTCTGATGAAACCAAGATTGAACTCTTTAGCCTGAATGCAAAGCGTCAGGAAACCTGACACCATCCCTACGGTTTAGCACGGTGGTGGCAGCATCATGCTGTGGGGATGTTGTTCAGCGGCAGGGACTGGAAGAGTAGTCAGGGTCGAGGGAAAGATGAACGGAGCAAAGTACAGAGAGATCCTTGATGAAAACCTGCTCCATTGCACTCAGGACCTCAGGCTGGGTCGAAGGTTCACTTTCCAACAGGACAATGACCCTAAAATCAAGGGGTCTGAATACTTTACGAATGCACTGTATGTAAATAAGGCATTTCTGTATTTTATTTGTAATAAGCTTGCAAAAGGGTCAATGTAAACCCGGGAAAAAACACACTGCCCTCCCCTGTTCCCAACACTCCCCAAAGCAACAAAAAAAAAGTTGGACAACCGTCCCCTATTTTGGACCCGCCCACATCCACCCCAGTACAGTTCTAACTGAAGTGCATATTTTATTTTAGAATATCCTCATACATTGGCCTTAAGCACAATGTCCCACTCCCAATAAGTCATGATGAAGCCAAAGACAATCATTCTCAGGGACCAGTCATTTTTCAACATGGATGAAGCGGCCTCTGTTCGGATCTTGTCATACGTTTTCTTGAATGCAGTGGTACAGCACAGTACAATACCTCTGTGCCAGATTCCTGTGCAGTATCTTTGTGGTCCCTCACTACCATTAACTCTCTCGGGTCTCTTTAGGTTGACTATGTTAAGAGTTGGCCCCGCCACAGCCCAGAGACACACCACAGTAGGGAAATTATGCAAGGAGGCTTTCTCTTATAATATGTGGAGGGAGGGAGATGGGGGGGGTAGACAATCTCTGGCAAGATCACCTTGCTGAGTTGTATTTGGATCCCAGGCCACAATGTTAGAGAAGGAGAGAGAGTGCAGGACTCCTTCATGCCCGGGGTCCATATATCTCATTCGCAATCCCAAACAAACAAGGTTTCACCACCACTGTTCTGCACACTCTCTCCCTGATCACCAGGCTGATTACTGCGTTTAGGATACTGTCTCAGATGATTTATGAGAGTTTACGTATTCAGTACTTCACTTAAAAAATAAATAAATGAAATGATACATTAAATGTTGTATCATTATGTTCTATGATAATTGCAATACACCAGCTGCAGGAGAATTGTATTGCCTTGGTGTAACCACTGCAGATGCAGTGTTCGTTATTACAGTTATTACAGTACAGTGGGTCTGTAGAGAGAGCAGAATTAGCCAAAGCATTTCCTCCATGTCTAATAGGGTTTTAATGGTTGGGGATGGCAGCAGAGTGGATTGTGTTATTGGTGTTGTAAGCTCTCTGAAAGTGGTCTGATGGTTTGGTTTGGCTGTATAACTGGAGTGTGGTCCCGCTGCTGTTGTTTCCTCGTGATGTGGTTTATTTGGCTCTCTGCATGAGATTGTGGCGAGTTAGTGCCACCACACACCACTTCATCGTGTTGGTGAATGCCCAGAATGGAGCAACTCAATACAATAGGGTACCATTCTGATCACAACGCTGATTCTCAGGGTGGACCCATGGCCTTCCATCTCTTCTCCTGCAGTGCTTACATATAACTACTATGCTTTATTAGTCAATTCAGTAGTCGTGCGCTGGAGGGAAATTAACAATGAAAAGCCTTTCAGATCCTTTCGGGTTAATTCGGGAGCCCTAATCTCGCTCTGTTTCCTTCTCTGTGTCTCTCTCTTTCCCAAACTTCGCCATCTGTCTGCATCCCATTAGCACTATGCTCAGCCACAGCCACCACAGAGGAACTGCTTGCGTGTAGTTAAGAGACCTGAGGCAGAATAAACATTAACACCAACAACCATGGTTTCTCTGCCATCGAAGAAAAACGGAAACAAACAACCAGCGCCATGTGGCCTTCGCTGTTCCCCTCCACTAGTCCTGCTGCTGTAGCTGATTTATGTAGTCACATGGCACCTACACGCAGCTGCATATTAAGAGACACAAACAACAAACATCCCATAATCTGCATGTCTGATGTGCCGTGTCTGTCTTGTGATTTCAGGTGAGCAAAGATGTCTTTATGTGCATAAAAGTGTTATTACACAAGTAAGGGTATCAGGGAAATAAGTGATGCTGGTGTAAAAGTTAAGCAGATATACTGTACAGAAATACGACAGTGTTTAATACTAACCAAGTGCAATGCTAGGTATTGAGCCATTGTGAGATATGAAATTAGCCGTCTGTGACCTCGAATACGAGTGCAAATGTGAATGGGTTCATATTATCAGTATTTCGCTATCTTTGTTAAGGTGAGAGAAGTGTTTTGTAGAAGTTCATATCCTTTAAGAGAATGAGAATTTACATATTTGTGATACAGAGATTATTGACCGTCAGTAGACGAGACCTGGCGATGATACAGGCAGCACGTGCTGTGTACAATAATCCATTTTTATCTGATTTCTATCACCCGTTCATCAATTATCTCGTTCTCATTCAGTGAGGAGAGAGACATTAGCGCCTGTGGACCAACGCTTTACACCGAGCCCAAAAGCCTAATCAGCAATCTAACTCCCCCCTTGCAACGTACCATACTACAGTATATACCAATCTACCTCAATGTGCTGTGGCATAAACTCTAAACTTTTAATTGAGCAACCACTGTACGTCTTGTGATTTTAGAAAATGAAAGTGAACGTTCTAAACTTCTACACGCTTGAAAAGTCGTCGTCATGATTCAAATGTGAAACATTTGCATCCATTTTCAGACTGTTAAGGCTGTTCTGAAGCTGGTATTGATATTTAAACAACAGTAGGCAAAACATCACTGTCAAAATAAGAGAGGACATATCCGACGGACAAACCAAGAGAGGCAGTTTCGAGCAGGGGTACTCAAAGTACTATTTGAGAATGTCTGGTCACATCGGATGGATGTTGTTATTTATCAGCGTATCAATAAACCCCCACCTCGCAACGCATGCGGTGTTGGGGATAATAAATAATTATTTAAGACAATGACAATCTCTTTAAATAGTTACAGATTTGCAAATGTGTAACATCACGTTATTGTGGTCTGTGTAAATCAGAAAATATATTCACTTTTCACGAACATGTCTTTTAACAGTATTTTATGAGTTTTCTCCAACACATTTTGACTCAAATGGAGTAGCATGGCCATGATATGAATGCAATTAATCATGCCTCTTGTCAAGCAATGTTGTACGTTGAGTCATTTTACTAGCTTTTAGAGAATACTTTTTGGCATTTGTTACTAAGCAAAGAAGAGAATGCTGAAATGAAATAGTCCTATTGGCAAGTTTCTCTCCTGGCAAACAACATTATGTGACATATTGAAGAAAATATGAGCACAATAAATTATTTGCTGTGATTTTTGTTACTTATGTACGTTAGAGGAAAACAATAGATGACTCACTAGGGAATAAAATAGCGAGAAAAAACTTCAAGTAAAAATAGTATTTGAAATATTTTTGTCATATATATTTAGTTGAGTAGTAAGATGATATTATATGTATTATGTTTGACTCACGTCTAATCAGGATATGTCTCATCAGGTCAGCCCTGCTCAGAAATTGACGCTTTCTTAGCGCCATAATCTCTGCTCTATAACTGCATGTTTTATTGTAAATTATTGATTGTAAAAAAATAAATAATTATATTCGTAACATAGGACACAAGACCTCAAGCAAGTTTCCATTACCAGTCATTCTAATAGTCCCCGGTAGTCTTAATTTGAGTCTAAATCTCAATCTTAATCTAGTCCCTGCACACCTGCCAGTGTTAGGTAGGAGACTGAGAGGTGAGAAAGTTCTTCACAGAAGGGACTGTCTCACAGCGGTTCTAGATGAGCACATCTCCAGGTGCCTGACTCATATACTGTATGTAGTGTAAACCATGGTTTCGCTCAGCTCCAAGTGTGGATCAAATAGTAACGATACATACCACTTTTTTCTCTGTACAGTATCAAAAAGGGAGCAGCTAATGCCTAACACGGCTAAATCTCTCCTTAAATGCGCGCCTCTTGTTTGCATTCTATACCAAACTGTAAATGATTTGACCTGAGTGGAATAGAACCATAGGGAGGATTGGAGCAGAAATGAGTGCTGCTGCTGACATGTGTATGCAACATCTGTTTTGTGACTCACTGCTTACTTTTTCCCCCCTCGAGCACACACAGTAGCCTACGCCATTTAAATTTCTCCGCTTTTTCAGTTAGGTCCAGGAGGGAAGCTCTATTCAGAGGGCTTGTGGTTATGGTTTTTGTAAATTCACCGTAAACGTTGCTCCTTTGCCAAGTAAAAGTGCAGGAAGGAATTCCCCAGGCCAGGTATAGCAGGTAGACGCAGGGTGTCCCCCAGGGGGCTGGGAAGGCCTGCTGTGTCAGTATGTGTGGTGTGTGAGACCCCAGTCTGGCTCCCCTCTGGCCTCAGTACCAGGCCGTGCAGTGGGCCAGACTCCTGGCACTGAAGCTGGGACTGAGGCTGAGCAGGAATCAATCTCTCTAAACATTACATTTTGCACTTGGAATAAGCTATATCTTCACTTCTCTGCTAGTCATTCTGTACAGGTTTAGTGAGTAAATAGTTACATTGTTCAGGGAAATGTGGAGAAAGCGTAAAACCTTCAAGAAAGCAAAGTTTTGGTTTCCATGAGCTGTCGTCTAGACCCTTTGGTAAGAATAGATGAGTAGGCATGAGAAGGATTATACAGAAGTTGATTCAGTGATGAGATGTTGTTGCCTGCCAAAGCTACACTGAACACCTTCCTAAAATTGAGTTGCACCCCCTTTTGCCCTCAGACCATCCTTAATTCGTCGGGGCATGGACTCCACAAGGTGTCGAAAGCGTTCCACAGAGATGCTGGCCTATGTTGACTCCAATGCTTCCCACAGTTGTGCCAAGTTGGCTAGATGTCCTTTGGGTGGTGCACCATTCTTGATAAACCTGTGTAACTGTTGAGCGTGAAAAACCCAGCAGCGTTGCAGTTCTTGATACACTCAAACTGCTGCGCCTAGCACCTACTACCATTCACCCTCTGAAAGGCACACGAACACAATCCATGTCTCAATTGTCCCAAGGCTTAAAAATCCTTCTTTAACCTGTCTCCTTCCCTTCACCTATACGGATTGAAGTAGATTTAACAAGTGACATCAATAAGGGATCATAGCTTTCACCTGGATTCACCTGGTCAGTCTATGTCAGTGTTTCCCAAACTTTTTATAGTCCCGTACCCCTTCAAACATTCAACCTCCAGCTGTGTACCCCCTCTAGCACCAGGGTCAGCGCACTCTCAAATGTTGTTTTTTGCCATCGTTGTAATCCTGCCACACACACACACTATACGATACATTTATTAAACATAAGAATGAGTGTGAGTTTTTGTCACAACCTGGCTCATGGGAAGTGACAAAGAGCTCTATAGGACCAGGGCACAAATACTAATATAATAATAATCAATAATTTTGCTCTTTATTTAACCATCTTACATATAAAACCTTATTTGTTCATCGAAAATTATTAAAATCAGGTTAATGAGAACATAACTATGCAATGTTGGGTTGTATTGGAGAGAGTCTCAGTCTTAAATCAATTTCCACACACAGTCTGTGCCTGTATTTAGTTTTCATGCTAGTGAGGGCCAAGAATCCACTCTCACATAGGTATGTGGTTGCAAAGGGCATCAGTGTCTTACTAGCTTTTGCGCCATCAGTACAGATACCAACATGAGCAGCAGCTACGTCTGGCTACATACAAACAGTTGTGGAATTCCTGCGAGAGAGTAACGTTATTGGATGTTTGTTATTTGACTAGGCTACCTGTATTTGACATAGTGTTGTTATATAGCTGAAAACTAGATGGTTTAATTTTATTTTTGGTAGTGGAACGAGGCTACTCAGGCGAGAAAAAAGCCTCACCCAAATGTATAGCCCCATTGGAAAATGTAAATAGACTGTTTGAAAATGTGAAGGAGAAAAAAATAAAATAATAATAATATATATATATATATATATATTTAAAAAACATTTTTATTTGGCGTACCCCCGACCTAGTCTATGTCATGGAAAGAGCAGGTGTTCCTAATGTTTTGTACACTCAGTGTACCTCCCTGTTAGATTTATGGTGCTGATATCATTGCTAACATATTGTGAACAGCCTGCATGGTGACCTTCATTGCTTGCTCTGACACTTGTCTGTCCTTGGTTTCGCGGTCACAGGAAATGAGCGCTCAGTGATTCCCATGGAGTCTGTCTGTGTTGTCGGGGGCAGGCGTCACTCTCTCGCTCCTGTCCCTGGCTCTAATGGGAACCAGGGCTGTGATACTGTTCTATCTCCTATACGCTGTCTGCATATGTTTCTGTGGGACTTGTCCTGTGGTCAGACCTGTCATCAGTGAGAGACAGCAGTTGGTTGTGACTGGCTAACTGGTTTGTTATTTTATCTTTATTCCCCATTAGGTTAAGATTACTAGTCTGGAGACGCAGGGGGCCATTAATCACTACTGGTCTGGTTTCATCACTTTAGAAATTGAGGTTTATTCAGCGTGAGCTGCTGTGCAGATGAGAACTGAACCCCAGAGGTATAGAGATGGAGATTAGGTTTTGGTGGTTTTTGGGAAGGATGTGCAATTATGTCAAAGCTTAATTAACATTTTACGTTTTAATCATTTAGCGGACACTCTTATTCAGAGCGACTTACAGTTAGTGCATTCATTTTCAGATAGCCAGAGGTGACATCCACATATCACAGTCATAGAAAGTACATTTGACCTCAATAAAGTACAGTAGCTACTGCAAAAGTCCGAGCTTTTTCTTTCTTTGGGGGGGGAAGATGTTTTTGGAAGATGGGCAGGGACTCTGCTGTCCTAGCTTCAGGGCGAAGCTGGTTCCACCGTTGGGGTGCCAGGACAGAGATGGGACTGGGCTGAGCGGGAGCTGCCCTCCCGTAGGGGTCCTCGGGTTGGGGTGTAAGGTTTGAGCACAGCCTAAAGGTTGGGCAGGGCAGTTCCTCTTGCTGCTCCGTAGGCAAGTATCATGGATTTGTAGTGGATGCGAGCTTCGACTGGAAGCCAGTGGAGCGTGCGGAGAAGCGTGGTGACACGGGAGAACTTGGGAAGTTTGAACACCAGTTGGGCTGCAGCGTTCTGGATAAGTGGCAGGGGTTTGATGACACAAGCGGGGAGCCCAGCAAAGAGTGAGTTGCAGTAATCCAGGTGGGAGATGACAAGTGCCTGGATTAAGACCTGCGCCGCTTTCTGTGTGAGGTAGGGTCGTACTCTACTGATGTTGTAGAGCATGAACCTGAAGGAGCGAGTCACTGCTTTGATGTTTGCAGAGAATGACATCAACTCTTCAATAGTCAACATGAAATGTACGTGTTGGTCGGTTTAGTATGAGTTTGATCATTCCCCTGGGATCGTAGGCGGATGATATGATATTTGGAATTGTATCTGTTGGACTAGGCCTACATTCTGCATTCCCATGATACTGTGAGCCTGTATCCATTCTCTCCAAGCTTCAGCCCTCCAGTTCAGTTCCTTGACCTTTTATTTGGAATGCTCATGAAACAGAATAATAAACAAGGATGCTTCTTTTATGGCTACTCCAAAATGTTTACTGCCTTACCCTAGCCCTGAGTGTGTGAAGTTGATCTAACTTCATAGGATGCTCCAAGATAAATATGTGGTTTATTATGGAGCGAAGCGGGTAACTTTGCTTGGACTTTGGTTCCGGATGAGTGTTTGTCTGATCAAAGGCCACTGAGAACCAGCCAGCCTACCTTAGGACCCCATGTTGCCATTGGGTTTGACACATTGCCATGAGATCGTATTATCCAGATGATCTGACTATGTTCACCTTAACTGTTTCAGTGAACATCAAGAGATGTATGACATTTTTTGTCCAAGCAATGAAATGGCATTCTGCCTTTCATAGAGATGTCTCATATCCTTGGCTACTCTTATTGTTCGACCCAACTTAGTGTTTTTGTTTCTGGTTCTGGACGGTCGTGTTCCTATCATCCTGCTGTGTCTTACTTTTCTTTTTTAATGCAAGACGAGAGCCAATACAGGCATAGACTCAGTGTCTCCTCAGTGCTGTTGTAGATACATTTACATTTAAGTCATTTAGCAGACGCTCTTATCCAGAGCGACTTACAAATTGGTGCATTCACCTAATGACATCCAGTGGAACAGCCACTTTACAATAGTGCATCTAGATCTTTTAAGGGGGGGGGGGGGCAGAAGGATTGCTTTATCCTATCCTAGGTATTCCTTGAAGAGGTGGGGTTTCAGGTGTCTCCGGAAGGTGGTGATTGACTCCGCTGTCCTGGCGTCGTGAGGGAGTTTGTTCCACCATTGGGGTGCCAGAGCAGCGAACAGTTTTGACTGGGCTGAGCGGGAACTGTACTTCCTCAGTGGTAGGGAGGCGAGCAGGCCAGAGGTGGATGAACGCAGTGCCCTTGTTTGGGTGTAGGGCCTGATCAGAGCCTGAAGGTACTGAGGTGCCGTTCCCCTCACAGCTCCGTAGGCAAGCACCATGGTCTTGTAGCGGATGCGAGCTTCAACTGGAAGCCAGTGGAGAGAGCGGAGGAGCGGGGTGACGTGAGAGAACTTGGGAAGGTTGAACACCAGACGGGCTGCGGCGTTCTGGATGAGTTGTAGGGGTTTGATGGCACAGGCAGGGAGCCCAGCCAACAGCGAGTTGCAGTAATCCAGACGGGAGATGACAAGTGCCTGGATTAGGACCTGCGCCGCTTCCTGTGTGAGGCAGGGTCGTACTCTGCGGATGTTGTAGAGCATGAACCTACAGGAACGGGCCACCGCCTTGATGTTAGTTGAGAACGACAGGGTGTTGTCCAGGATCACGCCAAGGTTCTTAGCGCTCTGGGAGGAGGACACAATGGAGTTGTCAACCGTGATGGCGAGATCATGGAACGGGCAGTCCTTCCCCGGGAGGAAGAGCAGCTCCGTCTTGCCGAGGTTCAGCTTGAGGTGGTGATCCGTCATCCACACTGATATGTCTGCCAGACATGCAGAGATGCGATTCGCCACCTGGTCATCAGAAGGGGGAAAGGAGAAGATTAGTTGTGTGTCGTCTGCATAGCAATGATAGGAGAGACCATGTGAGGTTATGACAGAGCCAAGTGACTTGGTGTATAGCGAGAATAGGAGAGGGCCTAGAACAGAGCCCTGGGGGACACCAGTGGTGAGAGCGCGTGGTGAGGAGACAGATTCTCGCCACGCCACCTGGTAGGAGCGACCTGTCAGGTAGGACGCAATCCAAGCGTGGGCCGCGCCGGAGATGCCCAACTCGGAGAGGGTGGAGAGGAGGATCTGATGGTTCACAGTATCGAAGGCAGCCGATAGGTCTAGAAGGATGAGAGCAGAGGAAAGAGAGTTAGCTTTAGCAGTGCGGAGCGCCTCCGTGATACAGAGAAGAGCAGTCTCAGTTGAGTGACTGGTCTTGAAACCTGACTGATTTGGATCAAGAAGGTCATTCTGAGAGAGATAGCAGGAGAGCTGGCCAAGGACGGCACGTTCAAGAGTTTTGGAGAGAAAAGAAAGAAGGGATACTGGTCTGTAGTTGTTGACATCGGAGGGATCGAGTGTAGGTTTTTTCAGAAGGGGTGCAACTCTCGCTCTCTTGAAGACGGAAGGGACGTAGCCAGCGGTCAGGGATGAGTTGATGAGCGAGGTGAGGTAAGGGAGAAGGTCTCCGGAAATGGTCTGGAGAAGAGAGGAGGGGATAGGGTCAAGCGGGCAGGTTGTTGGGCGGCCGGCCGTCACAAGACGCGAGATTTCATCTGGAGAGAGAGGAGAGAAAGAGGTCAAAGCACAGGGTAGGGCAGTGTGAGCAGAACCAGCGGTGTCGTTTGACTTAGCAAACGAGGATCGGATGTCGTCGACCTTCTTTTCAAAATGGTTGACGAAGTCGTCTGCAGAGAGGGAGGAGGGGGGGGGGAGGGGGAGGAGGATTCAGGAGGGAGGAGAAGGTGGCAAAGAGCTTCCTAGGGTTAGAGGCAGATGCTTGGAATTTAGAGTGGTAGAAAGTGGCTTTAGCAGCAGAGACAGAAGAGGAAAATGTAGAGAGGAGGGAGTGAAAGGATGCCAGGTCCGCAGGGAGGCGAGTTTTCCTCCATTTCCGCTCGGCTGCCCGGAGCCCTGTTCTGTGAGCTCGCAATGAGTCGTCGAGCCACGGAGCGGGAGGGGAGGACCGAGCCGGCCTGGAGGATAGGGGACATAGAGAGTCAAAGGATGCAGAAAGGGAGGAGAGGAGGGTTGAGGAGGCAGAATCAGGAGATAGGTTGGAGAAGGTTTGGGCAGAGGGAAGAGATGATAGGATGGAAGAGGAGAGAGTAGCGGGGGAGAGAGAGCGAAGGTTGGGACGGCGCGATACCATCCGAGTAGGGGCAGTGTGGGAAGTGTTGGATGAGAGCGAGAGGGAAAAGGATACAAGGTAGTGGTCGGAGACTTGGAGGGGAGTTGCAATGAGGTTAGTGGAAGAACAGCATCTAGTAAAGATGAGGTCAAGCGTATTGCCTGCCTTGTGAGTAGGGGGGGAAGGTGAGAGGGTGAGGTCAAAAGAGGAGAGGAGTGGAAAGAAGGAGGCGGAGAGGAATGAGTCAAAGGTAGACATGGGGAGGTTAAAGTCACCCAGAACTGTGAGAGGTGAGCCGTCCTCAGGAAAGGAGCTTATCAAGGCATCAAGCTCATTGATGAACTCTCCAAGGGAACCTGGAGGGCGATAAATGATAAGGATGTTAAGCTTGAAAGGGCTGGTAACTGTGACAGCATGGAATTCAAAGGAGGCGATAGACAGATGGGTAAGGGGAGAAAGAGAGAATGACCACTTGGGAGAGATGAGGATCCCGGTGCCACCACCCCGCTGACCAGAAGCTCTCGGGGTGTGCGAGAACACGTGGGCAGACGAAGAGAGAGCAGTAGGAGTAGCAGTGTTATCTGTGGTGAGCCATGTTTCCGTCAGTGCCAAGAAGTCGAGGGACTGGAGGGACGCATAGGCTGAGATGAGCTCTGCCTTGTTGGCCGCGGATCGGCAGTTCCAGAGGCTACCGGAGACCTGGAACTCCACGTGGGTCGTGCGGGCTGGGACCACCAGGTTAGGGTGGGCGCGGCCACGCGGTGTGAGGCGTTTGTATGGTCTGTGCAGAGAGGAGAGAACAGGGATAGACAGACACATATTTGACAGGCTACAGAAGAGGCTACGCTAAAGCAAAGGAGATTAGAATGACAAGTGGGCTACACGTCTCGAATGTTCAGAAAGTTAAGCTTACGTAGCAAAAAATCAATAAAATTAAAAATCTTATTGACTAAAATGATATAGTACTGCTGGCTGGTGAAGTAGCCTGGCTAGCAGTAGCTGCGTTGTTGAAAGTGAAGCTGGCTAGGTGACCTCGACAGTTTCTCTAAGTTTCTCTAAACTACACAATTATCATGGATACAAGGACAGCAAAGACAACTAGCTAACACTACGCTAATCAAGTCGTTCCGTTGTAATGTAAGTTTCTACAGTGCTGCTATTCGGTAGAAGTTGGCTAGCTAGCAGTGTTAGCTAGCAGTGTTGGCTAGGTAGGAGGACGGCAGCGCGGCAGGCGAAACTAGCTGGCTAGCTAACCGATAATTACTCAAAGTTACACAATTATCTTAGATACAAAGCTAGCAAAGAAAACTATGTAGCTAGCTAACACTACACAAAACAAGTCGTTCCGTTGTATTGTAATCGTTTCTACAATGCTCTTCGGTGGCAAGCTGGCTAGCTAGCAGTGTTGGCTACGTTGCGTTAATTTCGAACGAAAATAGCTCGCTAGCGAACCTCAATAACGACGCAATTATGTTTGATAAAAGACGGCTATGTAGCTAGCTAAGATCAAACAAATCAAACCGTTGTACTGTAATGAAAATGAAAATCAGACCGTTGTACTATAATGAAATGTAATGAAAAGTTATACTACTATTCGGTAGACGGTGGACGTTTGCTAGCTGCTGGGCAGATAGCAGTGGACAACGAGACGACGAAATACGATAATTACGCAGTTATCTTTGATACACAGACGGCTATGTAGCTAGTTAAGAAGGAATTGCTAAGGTTGGACAAATTAAATCGTTGTACTATAATGAAATGTAATGAAAAGTTATAAAAGTTATACTACCTGCAGAGCGAATGCAGAGCGAATGCAAATGCGACCGCTCGCCCCAAACCGGATGTCAACAATCAGATAGACCCTGCCAGTCACTGAGAGGGGGGGGGGGGGGGTCAGACTGGAGAGGCCTGACGACTGACGTAGACCAGCTAGGCTGAAACATAGGCCTGTTTCTCTGGAACAGTGAATTACTCTCGGTGACCATCCACTATGAAGAGGGTAGGATTTATGTGCTACTCCAGACTACAACATGTCGGTGAAGGAGAAGCTGGGCTGGGACGGTTTTGGATGGGTAATGAACTGTTAAATGTGTGCGTGTGACTTCAGAGATAGGTCAAGTCAAATCTTTTTGTTATTTGTCACGTGCGCCGAATACGACAGGTGTAGTAGACTTTACCATGAAATGCTTACTTACAAGCCCTTTCCCAACAATGCAGAGTTAAAAAGTATGAACATTTGCAAAACAATTTAAAGGAAATAGTAGCACAATCAAATAACAATAACGAGACTACATACAATGAGTACCGGTACCTAGTCAATGTGCAGGGGTGCGAGGTAGTTTAGGCAATAAAATGTACATATAGGCTACCCTCGAGGCGGCAGGGTAGCCTAGTGGTTAGTGTTGGACTATTAACCGAAAGGTTGTAAGATTGAATCCCCGAACTGACAAGGTAAAGATCTGTCGTTCTGCCCCTGAACAAGGCAGTTAACCCACTGTTCCTAGGCCGTCATTGAAAATAAGAATTTGTTCTTAACTGACCTGCCTAGTTAAATAAAGGTAAAATACAAAATAAAATATAGGTAGGGGTAAAATTGACTAGGCAATCGGGATCGATAATGTGTGTGTCAGTGTAGTATGTGTGAGTGTCTGGGTAGAGTCCAGTGAGTGTGCATAGAGCCAGTGCAAGAGAGTCAGTGCAAATATACTGAAGAAAAATATAAACGCAAAATGTAAAGTGTTGGTCCCATGTTTCATGAGCTGAAATAAAAGATCCCAGAAATGTTCTTAACACTTTGGTGTTAAGAACGTTTATTTCTCTCACATTTTGTCCACACATTTGTTTACATCCCTGTTATAGAGCATTTCTCCTTTGCAAGACAATACACCCCCCTGACAGGTGTGGCATATCAAGAAGCTGATTAAAAGGCCTGATCATTACACAGGTGCACCTTGTGCGGTGGACTAAAAAAGGCCACTCTAAAATGTGCAGTTTTGTCACACAACACAATGCCACAGATGTCTCAAGTTTTGAGGGAGCATGCAATTGGCATGCTGACTGCAGGAATGTCCACCAGAGCTGTTGCCATAGAACTGAATGTTCATTTCTCTACCATAAACCAGTTCCAACGTTGTTTTAGAGAATTTAGAGAAAACCTCCACATCTATCTTCTTCACCTGCTGGATCGTCTGAGACCAGCCACTCAGACAGCTGATGAAACTGAGGAATATTTCTGTCTATAATACAGCCCTTTTGTAGAGAAAAGCTCCTTCAGTTTGGCTGGGCCTAGCCAAACTGGTCATGTGAAATCCACAGATAAGAGCCTATTGAATATATTTCAATATAATGGTTTCCTTAAATGAGCTGTAACTCAGTAAAATCTTGTTGCATGTTGTTGCATGTTGCATTTATAATTTTGTTCAGTATAAAACGGGTCAATGCAAATAGTCAGGGTAGTCATTTGAACTGTTCATTTGAACTTAAGGCTTGTGGGTAGAAGCTGTTCAGAAGCCTTTTAGCCCAGATCAGGTTGTCTCCAAGTTTGCAGTGTGGTGATTCTTCGGACATTGGACTGTGGGTGGCCATAGGTGGCCATACCACAGTGTCCTTTGAATGAATCTTACTACAGCATAACGATTCAAACTCTATGGCACAGGCTGGCAGTCTTGTCAAATCAATTAAAGATATTTTAAACTATATTTATTTCACTATGGCAGGATAGCATTAGACAAGCATTAGTGTCAACATAATTAGGCCGTTGTCTGTAAGGACGTACCTGTGGGATTCATGTTCCCACACTTGTGTTTCAGATCAGTGAGGGTCTGCCCTCCAGAGTGGCCTGACGCCACCCAACAAGTTCTGCTAGCGAACCAGTGCTGTAGCTTAGCATCTGATTCATCGGATCACTTTGGTATTGAGCGTGTCACTGGTACTTCCTGTTTGAGTTTTTGAAGACAGAACCTGTGTTATGTGTTCCCTCTGGGTGAAGACAGGACCTGTGTTGGGTATTCCCTCTGGGTGGAGACAGAACCCATGTGGTAATAGTATGGCTGATAACTCCTTCACGGGGTTTCCCCAGGGCAAATGTCCTTTCTTTGTCAGGCAGCTTAAAAGCTTGAGTTTCAGTCTCTATACAGTACATGACTGGGTGCCCGGGTGGATTCTGGTCTTTTTCAAGTGTGGAGGTCAGAGGTCAGCCGGGAGAGTGAAAAGCTGAAAACTACATGAGAAGTCCTCTTTAATTACGCAGTTTATGGAGTCCAGTGTATATAGTTTAAACACGGAAGTACTCAAATGTCCACCGTTTAAAAAAAAAAATCACATATATTTTCATTTCAGTTTATTTTATTACATGCAAATGTCCACATTTAGAACAAGAGTCTCTGTGAGTGCCATGCAGTACAGAGTAGCTGGCCAGTGTCTGTTGCCTTGGCGTGAACAGAGTGAAGGCTCCCTCTTGTGTTGAAAGTAATGGATGTTCAAATGCATGCCTCGAAACACAGTACACAGTACAGGTATCACAATTTGTGCCTTATGTAATCACTACACATAAACATATCCTTTTTACTTGAGTTAGATACTATACTGTATGAATAGTAAAAGGTTGCCAGAGGAATTCACACAAGGGTATTTCAGACACATTTCTTAACTCTTCCTCCGGAGTGGGTGAATGACTGACATACATACCCTGTGTGGTCTCTTCTCTTCTCTGATTGTGATCCAAATCTCTCCTGGTATTAGGCATCCGTGTGGTCCAGGAATCAGTGGTGGAAAAAGTACCTAATTGTCATACTTAAGTAAAAGCAATGATCTTTTAAAAGAAAATGACTCAAGTGAAAGTCACCCAGTAAAATACTACTTGAGTAAAAGTCTAAAAGTATTTGGTTTTAAATATACACTACTCAAAAAAATAAAGGGAACACTAAAATAACACATCCTAGATCTGAATGAATGAAATGTTCTTATTAAATAATTTTTTCTTTACATAGTTGACTGTGCTGACAACAAAATCACACAAAAATTATCAATGGAAATCAAATTTATCAACCCATGGAGGTCTGGATTTGGAGGAACGGGCGGGCCAGTCCATAGCATCAATGCCTTCCTCTTGCAGGAACTGCTGACACACTCCAACCACATGAGGTCTAGCATTGTCTTGCATTAGGAGGAACCCAGGGCCAACCGCACCAGCATATGGTCTCACAAGGGGTCTGAGGATCTCATCTCGGTACCTAATGGCAGTCAGGCTACCTCTGGCGAGCACATGGAGGGCTGTGCGGCCCCCAAAAGAAATGCCACCCCACACCATGACTGAACCACCGCCAAACCGGTCATGCTGGAGGATGTTGCAGGCAGCAGAACGTTCTCCACGGCATCTCCAGACTCTGTCACGTCTGTCATGTGCTCAGTGTGAACCTGCTTTCATCTGTGAAGAGCACAGGGGGCCAGTGGCGAATTTGCCAATCTTGGTGTTCTCTGGCAAATGCCAAACGTCCTGCACGGTGTTGGACTGTAAGCACAACCGCCACCTGTGGACGTCGGGCCCTCATACCACCCTCATGGAGTCTGTTTCAGACCGTTTGAGCAGACACATGCACATTTGTGGCCTGCTGGAGGTCATTTTGCAGGGCTCTGGCAGTGCTCCTCCTGCTCCTCCTTGCACAAAGGCGGAGGTAGCGGTCCTGCTGCTGGGTTGTTGCCCTCCTACGGCCTCCTCCACGTCTCCTGATGTACTGGCCTGTCTCCTGGTAGCGCCTCCATGGACACTACGCTCTGGACACTACGCTGACAGACACAGCAAACCTTCTTGCCACAGCTCGCATTGATGTGCCATCCTGGATGAGCTGCACTACCTGAGCCACTTGTGTGGGTTGAAGACTCCATCTCATGCTACCACTAGAGTGAAAGCACCGCCAGCATTCAAAAGTGACCAAAACATCAGCCAGGAAGCATAGGAACTGAGAAGTGGTCTGTGGTCACCACCTGCAGAACCACTCCTTTATTGGGGGTGTCTTGCTAATTGCCTATAATTTCCACCTGTTGTCTATTCCATTTGCACAACAGCATGTGAAATGTATTGTCAATCAGTGTTGCTTCCTAAGTGGACAGTTTGATTTCACAGAAGTGTGATTGACTTGGAGTTACATTGTGTTGTTTAAGTGTTCCCTTTATTTTTTTGAGCAGTGTACTTAAGTATCAAAAGTAAATGTAATTGCTAAAATATGTTATAGACTATTCTCTCTGCTACCACACGGCAAGCCGTACCAGAGCATCAAGTCTAGGTCCAAGAGGCTTCTAAACAGCTTCTACCTCCAAGCCATAAGACTCCTGAACATGAAGTCAAATGACTACCCAGACTATTTGCATTGCCCCCCCCCCCCCCCTCTCCACACCACTGTCACTCTCTGCTGTCATCTATGTGTAGTCACTTTAATTAACTCTACCTACATGGACATACTATCTCAAGGCGAATTTGCCAATCTTGGTGTTCTCTGGCAAATGCCAAACGTCCTGCACGGTGTTGGACTGTAAGCACAACCGCCACCTGTGGACGTCGGGCCCTCATACCACCCTCATGGAGTCTGTTTCAGACCGTTTGAGCAGACACATGCACATTTGTGGCCTGCTGGAGGTCATTTTGCAGGGCTCTGGCAGTGCTCCTCCTGCTCCTCCTTGCACAAAGGCGGAGGTAGCGGTCCTGCTGCTGGGTTGTTGCCCTCCTACGGCCTCCTCCACGTCTCCTGATGTACTGGCCTGTCTCCTGGTAGCGCCTCCATGGACACTATGCTCTGGACACTACGCTGACAGACACAGCAAACCTTCTTGCCACAGCTCGCATTGATGTGCCATCCTGGATGAGCTGCACTACCTGAGCCACTTGTGTGGGTTGAAGACTCCATCTCATGCTACCACTAGAGTGAAAGCACCGCCAGCATTCAAAAGTGACCAAAACATCAGCCAGGAAGCATAGGAACTGAGAAGTGGTCTGTGGTCACCACCTGCAGAACCACTCCTTTATTGGGGGTGTCTTGCTAATTGCCTATAATTTCCACCTGTTGTCTATTCCATTTGCACAACAGCATGTGAAATGTATTGTAAATCAGTGTTGCTTCCTAAGTGGACAGTTTGATTTCACAGAAGTGTGATTGACTTGGAGTTACATTGTGTTGTTTAAGTGTTCCCTTTATTTTTTTGAGCAGTGTACTTAAGTATCAAAAGTAAATGTAATTGCTAAAATATGCTATAGACTATTCTCTCTGCTACCACACGGCAAGCCGTACCAGAGCATCAAGTCTAGGTCCAAGAGGCTTCTAAACAGCTTCTACCTCCAAGCCATAAGACTCCTGAACATGAAGTCAAATGGCTACCCAGACTATTTGCATTGCCCCCCCCCCCCCTCTCCACACCACTGTCACTCTCTGCTGTCATCTATGTGTAGTCACTTTAATTAACTCTACCTTCTACCTACATGTACATACTACCTCAACTAACCGGTGCCCCCGCACATTGACTCTTTACCGGCACCTCCCTGTATATATTGTTATTTTTTCTTTAATTACTTTTTACTTTTATCTCTTATTCTTATCCATATTTTTTTAAACTGCACTATTGGTTAGGGCCTTGTAAGTAAGCATTTCACTGTGAGGTCTACACCTGTTGTATTCGTTGCATGTGACTAATACAATTTGATTTGATTTGATTTGATTTCTGCCCCAAAACGTAATTTCATAAAAAAATACATGTTTACATTGAAATGCCTCTACTGTGAAGTAATGATGTGCAACATATGCGTAGTTTCCTTTTTTGAGTCACATTGAGGGATAAAATAGAAAATCTCCACTTAGGAGAAATGAGTAGCCCACCGCCGTGACGACCAGATGCTCTCGGACTATGAGAGAACACTCAGTCAGATGAAGAGAGAGCAGCTGGAGTAGCCGTGTTCTCCAGGGTGATCCGTGTCTCTGTCAGGGCCAAAAACGTCTTGGGCAGAGATGGGCAACTTGCGGCCCAAGGCCCTAAGATCAATTCTCCCCACCCTACTTCACCCCACATAAAAACAACTCAGCCGGGGTCTCAACTTACTGTTTGCGAGTTAGAATAGTAGAATACACACGGTGTAATTTCTAAAATTGTTTGTACATCAGCAGTTTATCTGTTATGTCAGTCACTGATCGTCAGTCAAATTAATCCCTGTCAGCTAAAAATTGTTTCGATTGCTAAATTAGTTTAGCAGACAGCTTCTAAACTTGTTATCATGGTCGAATTACCGCAGAAATTTCAAACAACCCTCTGGCGAAAAAGTCAACCATTTGTGTGCTACAGATCATTCTGTGACTTTTGTGTGTTGATTTGAGCCAGAACACTGCTTGCTAATAGCACGATTTTCAAGGTCAAGCATAAAGCTAAGGGAACTTGTCGTCACTGACCTCGGTTGGGTTTAGCAAATCAAATAAAATGTATTTATATAGCCCTTCTTACATCAGCTGATATCTGAAAGTGCTGTACAGAAACCCAGCCTAAAACCCCAAACAGCAAGCAATGCAGGTGTAGAAGCACGGTGGCTAGGAAAAACTCCCTAGAAAGGCCAAAACCTAGGAAGAAACCTAGAGAGGACCCAGGCTATGAGGGGTGGCCAGACCTCTTCTGGCTGTGCCGGGTGTAGATTATAACAGAACATGGCCAAGATGTTCTAATGTTCATAAATTACCAGCATGGTCAAATAATAATAATCACAATAGTTGTCGAGGGTGCAACAAGTCAGCACCTCAGGAGTAAATTTCAGTTGGCTTTTCATAGCCGATCATTAAGAGTATCTCTACCGCTCCTGCTGTCTCTAGAGAGTTGAAAACAGCAGGTCTGGGACAGGTAGCACGTCCGGGGAACAGGTCAGGGTTCCATAGCCGCAGGCAGAACAGTTGAAACTGGAGCAGCAGCACGGCCAGGTGGACTGGGGACAGCAAGGAGTCATTATGCCAGGTAGTCCTGAGGCATGGTCCTAGGGCTCAGGTCCTCCGAGAGAGAGAAAGAAAGAGAGAAAGACAGAATTAGAGAGAGCATACTTAAATTCACACAGGACACCGGATAAGACAGGATAAGTACTCCAGATATAACAGACTGACCCTAGCCCCCCGATACATAAACTACTGAGGCTGAGACAGGAGGGGTCAGGAGACACTGTGGCCCCATCCGATGATACCCCCGGAAAGGGCAAAACAGGCAGGATATAACCCCACCCACTTTGCCAAAGCACAGCCCCCACACCAGTAGTGGGATATCTTCAACCACCAACTTACCATCCTGATACAAGGCCGAGTATAGCCCACAAAGTTCTCCGCCACGGCACAACCCAAGGGGGGGCGCCAACCCAGACAGGAAGATCACGTCAGTGACTCAACCCACTCACCCCTCCTAGATACGGCATGGAAGAGCATATAGCAGTGGATAAAGAGGATATACTGTACTTTTGTTTAAAGTAAAAATGTTTTACCTAGCTTGTGGTTAGAAGTATATTAAACAATAATCTGTGATACAGGGTTGGTTGATCAAAACTCAATCTGCGATTTACCCTCCTTTCATTTTACCAATTGGCAAGAGACCTATTAGTAAGAACATTTGTATGATGCCTGTTACCAGTTAGCATGAAGGAGTCCACTATATGCTCTATGCAAGTTCACCCAACTCACAAACTCAAACCAGGGTGGGAAAGACCTCCTCCGCTCAGCCCCTCTACTTTAGGAGCTGACACCGGTATTTCCTCTCAGTATCAGACCCATAGCAGTCACTCATGTGACCTGTATATCACACTGCCAGAGTAATCTCACCTTGAGTTCAGTACATTCGTCACTAGTCTGAGGGAGTACCACTGAGACCACTGTGGGTTTAACCGCACTTCTGAATGTTATAACAAGACCACTGATAAGAATGGAAATTGATGTACATTTAGGTATTGAGCTAGCTTCTGAATCAGCTAAACACGGTTGAAGTAAATGGTCTTGAGAAGGTTAAGGCAACAGCCTTTACGGGCACCCTGAAAACAACCTGAATCTGAGAGGCCTCTGAGAATCCATTTTGTTCTAGTATAATGGAATTTAGGGGCATCAGCAAACTATATCCTGTTCACAAATATTTTATCTTAGATCACTATTTGAATGTTTATTCTAGCTCGTTCAGTATATACACTATGAAAGAAAACAGATCAGGAATGAATATAGGCTAATGCAAGTCACGCACACATACGCAGGCACACTGACACAGTCATAGCTTTCACAGTCTTCTGTGGAAGTCTATTTCAATGCAACCATGGTCCCGTTGTCTACGTATAATGCATTAAAACACATGCGAAAGATTAAGTAGGTGTTCAGACATCAACACTTCCTGTACACACAGGTGCCTGTCCGTGAGTGGAGGGCAGAGGCGGTCGGTTCCGTTTAAGATGAGGGAGGGCGATCCTTTTTTTATGAGCATGGCCTTATTTCTAATGCAGCATATATTGGATGACTGTCATTCATATTCCATTCACCCAGCTCAATGTAACATTGATAGGTTTAGGCTCCAAATGATACTCTAATTTTCTTTATACCCATAATGAGGTTGCTACAACCCAGTCTATGAATGAAAGTTTGAGTAATCAAGGTGACAGACATTGACACATTCAATACCGCCTTGCACAATCTTGCCTGCATCTAGCTGATCTGATCTAGTGTAATCATTAGTCTAACAGTTGCAAACAAGAGTTTCTATTAGACAAATTCAAGTATGTTTATCCTCGTTTCGTTCCGTTTACTTCCATTTAAGAAATGTTTTTCAACAGAATCGATGGAATGAATACACCCCTGATCACACGCGAACACAGTTCACTTTCATAGCAGCTACATACAAACAGCATGATCCCTTTGATCATTGGATAATTCCTTCTCTCATCTACACGCTCTACTCCTCTTACCTTTTCCCTTCGCTTGTAGACTTTAGTGCACAACACATCGGCTGTCTGTGCCCAGGTGAAAAAACATATCATAACCGCTATACACAGCCTACATCGTTGTCACCATATTAGCTAATGTCAAGTCAACATACTGTAGCTACTAGAACTAACACATTAGTAAACCCACTACCATCATGCAGTACAGTGTACAGTTTTCAAGCAGTTTAGCAGTTACACCGGCGGGCCCCGGTGGCAGTAAATGTATAAAACCAAAAGCTTACCTTGACTATGAGGATTTCCAGTGTTGGATAGCCATAGCCGGCTAGGTAACATAGCATCCTTCTCTGTTTGAGTAGGCTAAACTAGCTAGCTACATTCCCTAACTAAGTAAGTGAAAGTGAAAAAAAATACAAAATATACAGTTGAAGTCGGAAGTTTACATACACCTTAGCCAAATACATTTATACTCAATTTTTCACAATTCCTGACATTTAATCCAAGTAACAATTCCCTGTCTTAGGTCAGTTAGGATAACCACTTTATTTTAAGAATGTGAAATGTCAGAATACTAATAGAGAGAATTATTTATTTCAGCTTTTATTTCGTCACATTCCCAGTGGGTCAGACGTTTACATACACTCAATTAGTAGTTGGTAGCATTGCCTTTAAATTGTTTTACTTGGGTCAAACGTTTCGGGTAGCCTTCCACAAGCTTCCCACAACAAGTTGGGTGAATTTTGGCCCATTCCTCCTGACAGAGCTGGTGTAACTGAGTCAGGCTTGTAGGCCTCCTTGCTCTCACACGCTTTTTCATTTCTACCCACAAATTTTCCATGGGATTGAGGTCAGGGCTTTGTGATGGTCACTCCAATACCTTGACTTTGATGTCCTTAGGCCATTTTGCCACAACTTTGTAAGTATGCTTGGGGTCATTGTCCATTTGGAAGACCCATTGCAACCAAGCTTTAACTTCCTGACTGATGTCTTGACATGTTGCTTCAATATATCCACATAATTTTCCTGCCTCATGATGCCATCTATTTTGTGAAGTGCACCAGTCCCTCCTGCAGCAAAGCACACCCACAACATGATGCTGCCACCCTCGTGCTTGACGGTTGGGATGGTGTTCTTCGGCTTGCAAGCCTCCCCCTTTTCCCTCCAAATATAACAATTGTCATTATGGCCAAACAGTTCTATTTTTGTTTCATCAGACCAGAGGACATTTGTCCAAAAATTACGATCTTTGTCCCCATGTGCAAACCGTAGTCTGGGTTTTTATGGCAGTTTTGGAGCAGTGGCTTCTTCCTTGCTGAGCGGCCTTTCAGGTTATGTCGATATAGGACTCGTTTTACTGTGGATATAGATACTTTTGTACCTATTTCCTCCAGAATCTTCACAAGGTCCTTTGCTGTTGTTCTGGGATTGATTTGCACTTTTCACACCAATACACGTTCATCTCTAGGAGACAGAACGAGTCTCCTTCCTGAGCGGTATGACAGCTGTGTGGTACCATGGTGTTTATACTTGCGTACTATTGTTTGTACAGATGAACGTGGTACCTTCAGGCGTGGTATCTTCAGAACGTGGTATCTTCAAATGATGTCAATTATTCTATCAGAAGCTTCTAAAGCCATGACATCGTTTTCTGGAATTTTCCAAGCTGTTTAAAGGCACAGTCAACTTAGTATATTTGTAAACTTATATGTAAACTTCTGACCCACTGGAATTGTGATACAGTGAATTCTAAGTGAAATAATCTGTCTGTAAACAATTGTTGGAAGAATTACTTGTGTCATGCACAAAGTAGATGTCCTAACCGACTTGCAAAAACCATAGTTTATTAACAACAAATTTGTGGAGTGGTTGAAAAATTTGTTTTAATGACTCCAACCTAAGTGTATGTAAACTCCCGACTTCTCTCACTCTCTCTCTCTCTCTCGCGCTTCTCCTTAATTTTGTAAGACAAATTTGCTCTACTGGTGCACATGAAAGAGGCCAAGATGCATTCCAGATTTCTTTACAGAGCCCATCTGGTGCACAGAGTGGTCTCTTTGTGGAACTCCATTAAACTATTTGACTGTGGGCTGCCATGCTCCTCTATAGATAATTACACTATGATTTCACATTCTACCCATCAGGCCTATGGCCTTAAAAGAGAGATTTGTGCTAATTTCCATATTATTTCCATCCAGTGTATCATTAATACCAACTGATTTTTCTGGGCCTTAGCATAGCAGAAGTCCCCAGATGAGTCATAAGGACTGCACAAAGTACTGAAAATGTCAATGTTGATTATGATGCTGTATGTGTCAATGTAAATCTTCACTAAGACTTTCTCACTGGCGTACCACACACACCTGCATCGCGGGTGGGGGGGCAGGCAACTGGCTCTGGGGGCCCCCAACCCCCCCCTCCCCACCAGATAGAATCTGAACATGTCATAAGCCACGACAAAAGGGTTTCGAATTACAAGAAATTAGCTGTAAAACTGCAATATTTCCTCTCATGGCAAAATGTGTAGAATAGCATGAGGATAGCTATAAAATGGCACATTTTCCTCTCAGCCTCAGGGCAACACAGCATGTATACGTGTCCTGATGTGTGTCTTCTGAATCTTCAATCTTGAAAAAATTGGCACTTTTTGAGAAAAGAATGCCTCACATTTATAGTCTCTCACAAATATGTTTCAGGGAGCACAATAGAATATATCGTAAAGAAAGATGAACATACCTCTAAAGCTTCATGATGCCTAGGCATTTGAGTTGGTTTTGAGTCAAAAACACAAATACGTCAGCTGAATGGATAAAACTGCCATCGCCCATGGCTTCAATTATGGCCAAGGTTTAGTGTTTGATTCTGCTGACTGGTTTTATTTAACAGACACACAAATCCTCGTATTTGGTTTGATGTCAAATTTAATATGCAGTGGTGAATGATGAAGACCGTCATCTCTCACTATGTGGGAATAGATGTTGGTTCTGGATACTGTTGTCTCTCATCTGTACACCATCCAGATGTAGTCTGCTAATAATACCATAGGTCTTTTGGTCCTTCTAGTGTGTTAGGCATCACATACCCCCCAATCTAATAGACTGTACATATACTATAATCCTATTATTACCTTTATGTCCTTTTCTTAACTGTAACAAAAATACATTCACTCTTTGCAGACCTCATAAAGTATGCTTTGAAAAACATAGTAATGTAATGTGATCATAATCTTACAATCTGAATTATAGTCTCTTTTGGTGTCTGTGCTTGCCAGGTAGAAGACCCCTGCTGTATTCCTGCCTAATACTTGTTATTCATTTTTAAACCTTTATGTCTGATCATGCCAGAGAATACACTCTAGCCATCACTCTGCCATTCCTGGAGCTGAGTGAATATCGACCACTCTTGTAGGTGGGTAGAACGGTTTTAAACCTTCAACCTTAAAGTTGTTGATAAAGGGTGAAAAATCAAAGTCCTTTTTCATTTATGTGAGAAGTACAGTATGGACTTACATTGGCACTCAAAAGGCTTATTTGCCTGTGAAGCTAGCAGGAAAATGTTACTGATTAAAAAGCCACAGATCAAATATGAAAGGAAATCTATTTAGGAATATCTTTCCCCTGGTAAATAATCCAAAACACATTTTGAGGGGAGTTTGAGGAGGGTGTGGGGGTAATTCGCCTTATAGTACAGTGCAGGTTTTAAAACCTAGATGACCAGAGGTTTAGCCAAGTTCTGAAACCCATTAAGTGGATGGAGCATGTTACAACTGCCTTGCAAGCATGGCAGACCAGCTGTACAGAACAGCAGACACAAGAGGCACCTCCAACACATGGGTCCTGACAGACTACAGCACGGCCTTTGATCTTGTGGATGACATCATTGCAGTGAAACACCTTTTTCAATTATCTCTCCAACCAGAGATCACGCCATGGATTTGCAACTTTCATTCCGGCCATAGCCAGGTGACAAGATACCTTGAGACTCTATCCCAGGCCCAAGAACTCTCCTGTGGGCACACGGCTTGGTCCAATTCTATTCGTGGCTCACGTCGATGGTGCATCAGAAGGAACCCTATCCAACTCCTGGGTCTTGGTGGATGACCTGAACCTAATTGAATCAAGACATATATGTGACACTTCCACCATACAGCAGGACCTCAACCAACTAGCCGACTAGTCAGAACAAAACAAGACACTACAACAGACCAATGCCTTACTGTGTGAGACTACTTAATGCTGCTTAACTGTAATATTGTACACTACAACTCATATATTTTATTACATTTTATTGAATTACTTACAGTGCATTCGGATAGTTTTCAGACCCCTTGACTTTTCCCACATTTTGTTATGTTACAGCCTTCTTCTAAAATGTATTAAATAGTTTTTTCCCCCTCATCAATATACACACAATAACCCATAAGGACAAAGCAAAAACAGGTTTATAGACATTTTTGCAAAAAAAAATGAAATATCACATTTACATAAGTATTCAGACCCATTACTCAGTACTTTGTTGAAGCATCTTTGAGTCTTCTTAGGCATGATGCTTCAAGCTTGGCACACCTGTATTTGGGGAGTTTCTCCTATTCTTCTCTGCAGATCCTCTCAAGCTCTGAGAAGATCTGGTTGGATGGGGAGCGTCGCTGCACAGCTATTTTCAGGTCTCTCCAGAGATGTTCGTTCGGGTTCAAGTCCGGGCTCTGGCTGGGCCACTCAAAGACATTCAGAGACTTGTCCCGAAGCCACTCCTGCGTTGTCTTGGTTGTGTGCTTAGGGTCATTGTCCTGTTGGAAGGTAAACAATCGTCCCGCCCTGAGTGCTCCGGAGAATGATTTCATCAAGGATCTCTCTGTACTTTGCTCCTATCATCTTTTCCTCGATCCTGACTATTCTCCCAGTCCCTGCCGCTGAAAAACATCCCCACACCATGATGCTGCCACCACCATGATTAACCATAGGGATGGTGTCAGGTTTCCTCCAGATGTGACGCTTGGCATTCAGGCCAAAGAGTTCAAACTTGGTTTCATCAGACCAGAGAATCCTGTTTCTCATGGTCTGAGAGTACTTTATGTGCCCTTTGGCAAACTCCAAGCGGGATGTACTGCGCATTTTACTGAGAAGTGTCTTCCGTCTGGCCACTCTACCATAAAGGCCTGATTGGTGGAGTGCTGCAGAGATTGTTGTCCATCTGGAAGGAACTCTGGAGCTCTGTCATAGTGACCATCGGGTTCCTGGTCACCTTTCTGACCAAGGCCCTTCTCCCACAGTTGCTCAGTTTGGCCAGGCGGCCAGCTCTAGGAACAGTCTTGGTGGTTCCAAACTTCTTCCATTTAAGAATTATGGAATCCACTGTGTTCTTGGGGACGTCCAATGCTGCAGAAATGTTTTGGTGAGGGTTTGGTATCCTTCCCCAGATCTGTAACTCAACACAATCCTGTCTCGGAGCTCTACGAATAATTCCTTTGACCTCATGGCTTAATTTTTGCTCTGACATGCACTGTCAACTGTGGGACCTATTATAGACAGGTGTGTGCCTTTCCAAATCATGTCCAATCAATTCAATTTACCACAGGTGGACTCCAATCAAGTTGTAGAAACTTCTCAAGGATGATCAATGGAAACAGGATGCAACTGAGCTAAATTTCGATTATCATAGCAAAGGGTCTGAATACTTATGTAAATAAGGGATTTCTGTTTTGCAAAACTTTCTAAAAACCTGTTTTTGTTTCATCATTATGGGCTATTGTGTGTAGATTGATGAGGAAACACATTTATTTAATACATTTTAGAATAAGGTTGTGACGTAACAGAATGTGGAAAAACTGAGTGGGGTCAGAATAATTTCCGAATGCACTGTATGGTGTAATTCGGCTGTTAACTGCAAATGTGTACAATTCCAAATTAACCTTAATATACGGTATATGTTAAACGCGGTGCTTCTAGTGGCTAGTGACATTGATTCAGGAAAACTCAAATCCATATTACCTCATGTGTGGCGGTAGGGTAGCCTAGTGGTTAGAGCGTTGGACTAGTAACCGAAAGGTTGCAAGTTCAAGTCCCCGAGCTGACAAGGTACAAATCTGTCATTCTGCCCCTGAACAGGCAGTTAACCCACTGTTCCTAGGCCGTCATTGAAAATAAGAATTTGTTCTTAACTGAGGTTAAATAAAGGAAAAATAAATAAAACTTGTGTACCAGCATGTCACCTGTGTAACTAGAGGCTCTATATCACCTTTACTCCACACACAGAGATGTATACAAAGCTCTCCCTCACCCTCTATTTGGTAAATCTGACCATAACTATATCCTCTGATGGCATTGAGAGTTTACCACATCAGTCAAAGGCTTCATTAATAAGTGCATCAATGACGTCGTCCCCACAGTGAGCGTACGTATCATATCCCAACCAGAAGCATGGGTTACAGGCAACATCCACACTGATCTAAAGGCTAGAGCGGCCGCTTTCAAGGATCGGGACACTAATCCGGACACTTATAAGAAATCCCGCTACGCCCTCTAACGAACCATTAAACAGGCAAAGTATCAATACAGGATGTGTCAGGGCTTGCAAACTATCATTGATTACAAAGGGAAACCTAGTCGCGAGCTATCCAGTGACGTGAGCCTACCAGATGAGCTAAAAGCCTTTTATGCTCGCTTCGAGGCTAGCAACACTGAACCATACATGAGAGCACCAGCTGTTCCAGATAACTGTGTGATCACTCCGTAGCCGATGTGAGCAAGACCTTTAAACATGTCAACATTCACTAGGTCGCAGGGCCAGATGTATTACCAGGACGCGTACTCAGAGCATATGCTGACCAGGTGACAAGTGTCTTCACTGATATGTTCAACCTCTCCCTAACCCAGTCTGTAATACCTACATGTTTCAAGCAGACCACCATAGTCCCTGTGCCCAAAAACGCCAAGGTAACCTGTCTAAATTACTATCGCATCATAGTGCTCACATACACTACCATTCAAAAGTTTGGGGTCACTTAGAAATGTCCTTGTTTTTTAAAGAAAAACACGTTTTTTGTCCATTAAAATAACATCAAATTGATCAGAAATACAGTGTAGACATTGTTAATGTTGTAAATGACTATTGTAGCTGGAAACGGCAGATTTTTTATGGAATATCTCCATAGGCGTACAGAGGCCCATTATCAGCAACCATCACTCCTGTGTTCCAAGGGCACATTGTGTTAGCTAATCCAAGTTTATCATTTTAAAAGGTGGCACGGATTTCATCTGAGATTACTGGTCTTTGTTGTTGTTGTTGTTGTCCTCGTCCTCGTCCTCATCCTCTTCCTCATCCTCATCCTGGCATTGTTAGGATCCATTGTTCCAAAGCACATGGACATGCCTCTAGACCCTATTTATTGATCCTGCAATTCTGATTGGTGTGTTAATAATTTTGAGGCTTAGTGTTTGCACCTGGAGAAAGGTGTGCTCTTTGCGTTTAGGTTGTGATGACTTAAGTGAATTATATTGAGAGAATGTGTTTGCTGAAGGAATGATTTATTTTGCCACTTTTGTGTAAGGTTTTGCAGAAAGAGTTTTTAATATTGAAACGTGTGGAAACAGGTGAATAGTGTTTATGGGAAATGTGTGTTTTTGTGCTCCAGGAACCAGTTTTTGTGTTTAAGCAATTGAGAAAAACTGTAAGCAGAGCTTTTGCTAGAAATAGGCTGTTGTTCACATTACAATGTGTGTTCCCACCGTGAAGCATGGAGGAGGAAGTGTGATGGTTGGGGGTGTTTGCTGGCGACACTGTCTTTGATTTATTTAGAATTCAAGACTCACTGATGGTGCTGCATCAGATAACCTGGCCTCCACAATCACCCGACCTCAACCCAATTGAGATGGTTTGGGATGAGTTAGACTGCAGATTGAAGGAAAAGCAGCCAACAAGTGCTCAGCGTATGTGAGAACTCCTTCAAGACTGTTGGAAAAACGTTCCTCATGGAGCTGGGTGAGAGGATGCCAAGAGTGTGCAAAGTTGTCATCAGGGCAAAGGGTGGCTACTTTGAAGAATCAAAAATCTTAAATATATTTTGATTTGTTTAACAGTTTTTTTAGTTACCACATGAATACATATGTGCTATTTCATAGTTTTGATGTCTTCACTATTATTCTACAATGTAGAAAATAGTAATGATAAAGAAAAACCTTTGACTGGTACTGTGTGTCATCACTAGATTAATATAATTTGGGCTAGGATCTGTTCATTCCACCCATGGTTCCATACTTTATGCTAGCTACCTGTAGAGTTTTGCTTTGCAGTACTGTGAGCTATTAGTCATACTTTTGGTCGAGACTGCCTGTAGTGTGTAGACTTCAACTTCCATCACATTGTAGAAGGAAAATGTGTAGCCTGATGCATAAAATTTGCATAGAATATTTTTGCTTTTTTCAGAAGTGAATAATTACCAAACGTGTCTTCATATGAAACTTTCTGAGCTTTAGGGCTGGCAGGGAGTGTAATATATTTTCTGGTGACATCAGCTAAAGATCATAACCACAAGATGGATTTGCAATTTATAACAGTTTTTGCGGCATAGGGAGCTGTTCAACAATATTGTCTCCTGCTGTATTAAGGATGAAAGAAAAGTGACACTGAGGAAGTAAATCATTTCTCTCCACCATTCACCCCAAAACAAACATTGTAACGAGCATAAAATGATAGGTTTTGTCTCAATTCCACTCTTTAATGTGGAAATATGCAGTTCAGACAACAACAAAAAGCAGTAACCTCTGCACTGTTTTTCAGCTCTGAGATGGGGTTGGTTAAATGTAACCACTCTCAAATGTGTAGTTAGAGCTATGACTCACAATTATCATTTTAACCATATTTTGAGGTTATACAGTGTTTGTTTACAATTACATTGTTTACAAATAATGGATTAAAAGAAGCTATATTTTCGGATCTGATAGGGTAAGACAGTTGAACTACGCTCATGAGGCATTTTTAAGATATTCCTTAATAATCAATAGGTATCATGCATATATATATTTTTTAAGAGTAACAATTAGTATGAGCAAGAATCGCTTTTCAGAACAAGCCCTGCGTGAAAACATGGTCTGTTGAGATCTAAAGTCTATTTTTAAGCGGAAATTGGACGTGTCGCTAGTGTTTCTCTTATTGTAATGGAGAATGTGATGATTTTGGACAACGGGGGATATTTTCTCTTCCATTAATGGTGTTTTTTTAGGCCTCCTGTAACAAAGCCAGTACTCTACTGCTGCCTATCTATCACGTGGGCCAGTTGGAATACATTTAAATCAAACCTTTTCCTGGTTTTAGATGTTCCCTATCTGTCATCATCAAACTTTGTCTCATTTACTGTAGCTCGATAGTCTCCTGAATGGATCATTTTATAATATAAATAATAATGCCATTTAGCAAGCGCTTTTATCCAAAGCAACTTACATTTATGCGTGCGCGCATTTTATGTACGGGTGGTCCCAGGAATAAGATCCATTATCTTGCCGTTGCAGGGACCATGCTCTACCAACTGAGTTACAGCGGACCAATCATTAGAAGTAGGTTTATATAGCAACAAAATCAGGGTGCTCATCTTGGAGGAATAAGATTCAATCTTCAAGTGACTAAGATTTTCGCTTGTTCCTAAAGACACTTTCAACTTTAACTGTAATGCCAATCACTGTTGTCAATGTCAACTGTCATCCATTTGTCCAATGATGAGTGCATATCCTCATTCAAGGGCAGGGAGAGGACACAAATGTGTCTTCGATTTGTATCCCAGCCAAAATAGAAGAGGCTGTAGATGTGATTCACTGCTTACTATCAGGTTTCAGGTAAGGCCCAAGTGCAGACTGTGTTGAAGTAACTATGTTTATTGCAGCAACAGGGGCAGGCAAACGACAGGTCAAGGCAGGCAGGGGTCGATAATCCAAAGTAGTGGGGCCAAGGTACAGGACGGCAGGCAAGCAGGCCCAGGTCAGGCAGAGGTCAGTCATCCAGAATAGGTGCAAAGGCACAGGACAGCAGGCAGGCTCAGCGTCAGGACAGGCAAGGGTCAATACCAGGAGGAAGAGAAAAAGATAGACTCAAGTGTAACTAACAATAACTCTAGTATTCTCTGTAGATAATATTGCACTATGACAACATTTTTTGTATCAGACATGCTCCCTAAAAATGTACTCTTATCAATTGCTTTTGGTTTATGTATCAGACTCGTTCTTAATATATTTACCTCTAGGGCTATCTAGCAATATAGAATTAAGCTTCAAAAGATACTGTTTTGTTTGAATGTTCTGCCAGGTTGATTCTTCTTCCAACGTTAATGTGCATGTGGGTTTAGCCAGATCCATACAACACTCAATCTTGGCCCAGAAAAAAAGCTCCTTCCTGTGTTGGCCATTTCTGCTATAGGTTTACTTTGGGTCCATCCTGCAGCTACACTGTGGTATCTTAAGATGTGGATCAGCACCAATAATCCACGTCTGGTATGAATTTGATGCCAAGTGAATGGGGGTGTCGACCCCAGTTATTTCTCGTTCCTCCTCCTTTCACACCCTCAGCACAGTATAAGCTCTTTTGTGGTGTAAAAAGTGAAAGAAGTTATCACGTACCACCTGCTAAATGAATGTCCATGGAATTCATTATGAATTCCCTCTATTCATGTGAGCATTCCAGTACTGCTAAGGCTTTTAATCCAACACTGGTAGAGGTGTGGGTCTTTGGCACAATTTATGGTACCTGGCGATTGAAGTTCCCTATTAAGATAGTGCTTGCGCCCTCCTTTCTACTGGACCTCTTCCATACCTACTAAAGATCATGAGAGAGTCAGCTACCAAAACAAATTTTTAAAATGACATTCTTTGTGTTCACTACAATTATAGCCATACCAGTCTCATTATCTTACTGTAAATAGAGAGAGAATAGTACAGGTATGCAATGTATTTTTTCAAAATCTTCATTAGCCTGTGAAATGATGTACAGCACACACATTCTACTGTAATATTTTATACCTATAGAAAAATATATATTTTTTTGTTAACTATCAGGATTTGCATAGTATTCCGTGATAACACTAGCTTATTTCTGATTAAAGTGTACTTAAATATACAGCTCTCTAATTTTGTGGAATCACGGGAAAGTGCTTTATGATGTTGGGTAGAGTTAAATCACATGTGTCCTGCTGTGCGCTCTATTCATAGAAATGTGCATTTAAATCTCTTGCTGGATGTTGATTGTGATTCGTTTTGAAGAGGGGCAATATCACGCACACAACGTTCAGTGTACAAACCGCATATTCTCTCTTTAATAGGATTTGCACGGAATTTGGTGTCATGATTTTTCAGACAGACAGACAGAGGGCGGGGTAGAGGGTTTACTCCCCATAGATCTGCAACAGGACTCTAGTTTTAAAAGATGTAGGCCTATCCTCTCGCAAACTGGCAACAATAGTGTGGGAACACTGTTCCCTTTTTTTCCTGGAACGCTGATATATTTGTCTAACGCTCAAATAGGCATGCAAATTGCACATGTTGACTTTGTTGAATAAAACAAAGGGGCCATTCACGTTGATATTTTAATGTTAATTCAAACTGTTTTGTTCAGTTCTCCTAAGTTGTGCATTGTGTCCAAGGAATCGTCCCATTGGTAAAAGTTATACTGAGCTCACGTCATCTGAGAGTAGCTATCCTCCCCCTGCATGTGAGCTGCAGCATTTGGTAAAATAATATGATCTTAGCACAGTATGCTTTTATTAATGCCATACTTGCCGTTTGTTCTTGAGCCCACATACGTTGCATGTGTTTGACTATGACTCTTGGGCCAGTGTGTCAGGGTGAAAGCATGTTGAACATATCTGTGGAGAGTGTGGGTCAGTTGGTCTTGTTTGATCTGCGTGGACTGTGTAATGGCTGCAGTCCCTGATCCATGTGGGGGTTAACGATAGGGCTTGCATTTGATGTCACTGTTGGCCGGGCTGGGGCCTTCCTGCAGATGCAGCCAGGGGAAAGCCGAGGGGACACGTGTGCGTGTGTGTTCCATGGTCGCTGCTGTCAGAAATAGCCCTTTTCTAATCTCCCTTATCTTCAGGGTAAACCCGCCAGGGGAAGCTTCAGGAATGGGAAACAGAAAGGCAATTTTTTCTCACGCCGAGTCTCTGATATTGACCATGTTTACCAGCCTCCTACATTCACTCCCTCATCAGTTAGTGATCTGTTAAACCCCATTGTCATAGCACCAGTTTTGTCAGGTCATGTTCACCATCTCCTCCTGTCTCTACACACAACTGATACTCTGTAATGGAAGAACCTTATCGGACTTGTACAAACATGGTCACTTCCTGACTAGCTCAGATATCTGAGAAGTAAACAGATCCTTCCCCACTGGAAGCTGTATACTGGAAGTTACACACGGTGAAATAGGTTTGTTTGTTGAATCTGTAACCCCAAACTGTGGCGACAACAAAAGACAGGGGATGTGTTCAAATTAAAGGGAAAATTATTTTCATGCAAATCAGCTGTTGCACTCGAAAACAAATCATTTTATTGAATGAGAAATATAGGCAAACCTGTATGTTAAATGAGTAAACTAATAAACAGACGAAAAAATCATCTCCGTTCCTCTCTCTGTCATCCTTCTAGGGCCTCCAGGAAAACGGGGACGGCTGGGAAGACAAGGCGACCCTGGTAAATATTCTTTCTTTTTTCGATGCTCCTTCAGTGTTTCCAACGCTTCTCTTCCTCAGCAGTGTGTGTTAATGGGTATGTTGATGTGTGCCATGGGGTAAACCAGGGATCGTCAATTAGATTCAGCCTCGGGACGATTTTTTTCTTGAGTGGATGGTCAGGGAGCTGGAACATAATTACATATCATTTGTAGACTGCAAATTGACAGCAAGAACCCAAACAGATATAATATTTGACTAGAACATAATCATTTCAAACCTTGCTTATATTTATATACAATCACATATATCTCTCTATTATGTGTGGGAATACTTTGGAGCAGATTTCCGAAATTAAAATCACTTGAAGCTGACTTAGTCTTTTATGTCCAACAATAATATATATATATATATACTGTAAAATTATATTTATTTTTCTCTGAAAACTTGGGGGGGCCAAATAAAATCACCCACGGGCCAGTTGGGAAACCCTGGGGTAGAGTGTATAAAAAAGACCAACAGATCTGAGTGAACTGTACAGTACCTCCCTACAGTCCCTGGTTGCAGCCAGCCAGGGGAGTTTTGACAGTGTGCAGCTGCAGGCTCCTTGGGTGAATGACTTTTCACCCTGCCAGTATCGCCTGCCTGGCTAGCCTCACTTCTCTCTGTTTCGTCTGAGGAAATCCATCCATTCTCAGGAATAATTATACACAGACTTACGTATACTCAGAACCCTTTCAGGCATGCCTACGGACGGGAATGTATGTTTTTGGTTTCACATTGTTTGTGGGAATGAAGCCATACGTCTCCTGACTGGTAAAACTTTAAAAAAATTCAACGTTCTGAGAACAGAAGTGAAAATGTCTCCGGTTCTGGGAAAGTTTATTTGTAGGTTGCAGGGAAGTTTTGAGAACACTTTACTCTGGTTCCTTGAACGTTTTCCTAGGAGGTTTTATTAACGCTCTGAGAATGGAAATGATAGGTTGCTTTGAGGCGTTTCTTTTTATGACTTCCTTAAAACTTTCACAGAATGTTTCAATAATAAATTACAAGCACAGATAGGACACATGCAATTCATTTCCTTCTGCATGAATCATGCAAAAACAAAAGAAAGTGACACAGCATCAGTGAGATTCAAACCTGTAATCTTCATTTATTTATTCTTGGAATTAGTCCAATGCGCCTAAAGGATGCAGCTAGCATGCCGTGTTTTTTTTTTTACGCATACAAAGTTGTTTATTTTAGTCTATTTAAACAGATCCCATTTCAAAGGAAACAAGCACTCATTATTGGCCAATTAGTGTGTGCGGCCAACACACCTGAACACACTTAGCAAAATAGAGGAGAGAGAGCGTTTTGTTTATGCTGAGAACGAATGTAAACTCAGTCTTTCAAAGATAATTCGTAAAAATCCAAATAACCTCACAGATCTTCATTGTAAAGGGTTTAAACACTGTTTCCCATGCTTGTTCAATGAACCATAAACAAATAATGAACATGCACCTGTGGAACGGTCGTTAAGACATGAACAGCTTACAGACGGTAGGCAATTAAGGTCACAGTTATGAAAACCTAGGACACTAAAGAGGCCTTTCTACTGACTCTGAAAGACACCAAAATGTCCAGGGTCCCTGCTCATCTGCATGAACGTGCCTTAGGCATGCTGCAAGGAGGCATGAGGACTGCAGATGTGGCCAGGGCAATAAATTGCAATGTTCGTACTGTGAGACGCCTAAGACAGCGCTACAGGAAGACAGGACAGACAGCTGATCGTCCTCGCAGTGGCAGACCACGTGTAACAGCACCTGCACAGGATTGGTACATCCGAACATCACACCTGCAGGACAGGTACAGGATGGCAACAACAACTGCCCTAGTTTCACCAGGAATGCACAATCCCTCCATCAGTGCTCAGACTGTCCGCAATAGGCTGAGAGAGGCTGGACTGAGGGCTTGTAGGCCTGTTGTAAGGCAGGTCCTCACCAGACATCACTGGCAACAATGTCACCTATGGGCACAAAGCCACCGTCGCTGGACCAGACAGGACTGGCAAAAAGTGCTCTTCACTAACGAGCCGCGGTTTTGTCTCACCAGGGGTGATGGTCGGATTCGCGTTTATCGTCGACGGAATGAGCATTACACCGAGGCCTGCACTCTGGAGCGGGATCGATTTGGAGGTGGAGGGTCCGTCATGGTCTGGGGCGATGTGTCACAGCATCATCGGACTGAGCTTGTTGTCATTACAGGCAATCTCAACTCTGTGCGTTACAGGGAAGACATCCTCCTCCCTCATGTGGTACCCTTCCTGCAGGCTCATCCTGACATGATCCTCCAGCATGACAATGCCACCAGCCATACTGCTCGTTCTGTGCGTGATTTCCTGCAAGACAGCGAAGAGCCCGGATCTCAATCCCATTGAGCACGTCTGGCACCTGTTGGATCAGAGGGTGAGGGCGAGGGCCATTCCCCCCAGAAATTTCTGGGAACTTGCAGGTGCCTTGGTGGAAGAGTGGGGTAACATCTCACAGCAAGAACTGGTAAATCTGGTGCAGCCCACGAGGACGAGATGCACTGCAGTACTTAATGCAGCTGGTGGCCACACCAGATACTGACTGTTACTTTTGATTTTGACCCCCCCTTTGTTCAGGGACACATTATTCCATTTATGTTAGTCTGTGGAACCTGTTCAGTTTATGTCTCAGTTGTTGAATCGTATGTTCATACACATATGTACACATGTTAAGTTTGCTGAAAATAAACGCAATTGACAGTGAGAGGACGTTTCTTTTTTGATGAGTTTATATGTTTTTAAATTTTAGAACGTTCTCTAAACATTACAAACGTTTTCTTGTAGTTCATATGGAACGTTTTCTTCACGTTCTGAGAGTGGAATATATGTTTTTAAATAACAATCTTAGAACGTTACTGAACGTTACTAACGTTTTCATGGAAAGCGGTCTTAACGTTCTTAGAACAGTTTGAGAACATGATTTTAAATAGAACCATGAGGAAACCTTTAGGTAACATTATGCTAAACTCATGAAATTCCCACAGAAGAACATTGTTTCTTAACGTTCTTGGAACAACTTGTGAACATGACTTTAAATAGAACCATGAGGAAACCTGCAGGAAACATAATGCTAAAGTACTGAAATTCCCACAGAAGAACGTTGATTCTGAACATTCTCTGAACTATTTGAGAACATTCCAGATTATTTGAGAACATACTATTCCTGCTGGCAGGCAGCACTGCCGCAAAAACAATGTTGGCTCTTAGATGGCAATCACCTCACTCACTCCCCAGTGGATACAGTTACTATACGAACTGAGTATGAAATTCAATGAAAATGTACATTAAATGTAACCATGTTCAAGATTTAAGGAAACGTTCTGTTGAAGTAATGAAATTCCAAGTAAATAACGTTCCTTAAACGTGCTGAGAATGTCCCAAAGTCAAGCAACTATCCTGCAGAAAGTTGTGGAAAGTTGTATGCAAAATGACCTCAGGACACCCAAGCTCTCACCAAGCTCTAAGAAACATATGGTTATCAGAACGTTATGTTAGCTGGAGGCGGACTGGCTGGAGGCGGACTGGCTGGGGGCGGACTGGCTGGTGGCGGACTGGCTGGTGGCGGACTGGCTGGTGGCGGACTGGCTGGGGGCGGACTGGCTGGGGGCGGACTGGCTGGGGGCGGACTGGCTGGTGGCGGACTGGCTGGTGGCGGACTGGCTGGAGGCGGACTGGCTGGTGGCGGACTGGCTGGGGGCGGACTGGCTGGGGGCGGACTGGCTGGGGGCGGACTGGCTGGGGGCGGACTGGCTGGAGGCGGACTGGCTGGTGGCGGACTGGCTGGAGGCGGACTGGCTGGTGGCGGACTGGCTGGGGGCGGACTGGCTGGGGGCGGACTGGCTGGGGGCGGACTGGCTGGGGGCGGACTGGCTGGTGGCGGACTGGCTGGTGGCGGACTGGCTGGAGGCGGACTGGCTGGAGGCGGACTGGCTGGTGGCGGACTGGCTGGGGGCGGACTGGCTGGAGACGGACTGGCTGGTGGCGGACTGGCTGGAGGCGGACTGGCTGGTGGCGGACTGGCTGGTGGCGGACTGGCTGGTGGCGGACTGGCTGGTGGCGGACTGGCTGGGGGCGGACTGGCTGGTGGCGGACTGGCTGGGGGCGGACTGGCTGGAGACGGACTGGCTGGTGGCGGACTGGCTGGAGGCGGACTGGCTGGAGGCGGACTGGCTGGTGGCGGACTGGCTGGTGGCGGACTGGCTGGTGGCGGACTGGCTGGTGGCGGACTGGCTGGAGACGGACTGGCTGGTGGCGGACTGGCTGGTGGCGGACTGGCTGGAGGCGGACTGGCTGGTGGCGGACTGGCTGGTGGCGGACTGGCTGGTGGCGGACTGGCTGGAGGCGGACTGGCTGGAGGCGGACTGGCTGGTGGCGGACTGGCTGGAGACGGACTGGCTGGTGGCGGACTGGCTGGTGGCGGACTGGCTGGAGGCGGACTGGCTGGTGGCGGACTGGCTGGGGGCGGACTGGCTGGGGGCGGACTGGCTGGGGGCGGACTAGCTGGGGGCGGACTGCAAAGAGCTGTTGTGGAAGTATGCCATTAAAAAAGGATATCCAAAACTATAATTTGGTTATTTCTTATCACATCCTTTGTTAATAGTGTGTGTCGTTCAATTGTCTTGCAATGTTCCTTGACATTTACCATGTGTGGATATGTTTTTTCGGTGAATATGAAACATGGTGGACTCATACAATCCTTTTCACAACAACCGAGGCCAGAATTCACAGGTAATTTATTAGCTGGCAGCGTATCATCAGGTCTGTTAGGGGAGGCTCACTAATTACTCCCCTGGGCTCCAGCAATGTGACCGGAAGTTCAAATATTAGAAAAGCATGGAAAGGAGTTCCAACGTGAATAGATCAGGCCATTTCCATGTAAAAAGACCCATGAAAACCAACATATGAAGTTCATGGGAGTACATCGCATTTGGTGTGAAATGAAATCTAATCATATTTTGGACAAATTATCCAAGATAGAAAGGTTTAGAAAGGTACTATCTTGAGCAGAGGGAGCATTGATGGTAGAGCCAGGCAGGGAGGGAGAGGCATCTGACAGACAGGCCTTGGAGCTTGTCATCAGGCACCTTTTCGTCTTCGATGTTCACAGCTTCTCGTCCGTAGATCAGGCTAAGATCATCCACTACTGAAATGTAGCACCCACGTGTGGATGCCTCAGCGACTGTAAAAGCGTCAGTAAGACCACCACTCCTCAGCAGTAGACCTGAAAATCCCACTATGAGGTGAGCCTCTGCATCACCTCACGCCGCAGTCCACTTCCATCTAGGAACCGGAGCTGGAAGCCAAAAAGCCAATGCTGTTGATCGGGTCTTGCTGCTGCCTCATTCAATGTGCGCTAGCTAACTAGCTAGTGAAGCAAAATATAAACTGACTTGCTATAATCAGTCCTGCAATTTCGTGGGTCACCACCCGATATTACAGTTTCTCTCTCAACAAGTTATGACATTTATTTTTTTATAGAATTTTTTAAAATACAATATTTACAGAGCTCTCTGTCTAGGCTACCTCACTGCGACATGGCAACAACGGAACTAAGTATAGTTTTGTACAGTACAGTAGAGCACACTAGAGTAGAGTATAATGTACTATATTGTACGGTACTATACTGAACTCTACTGCACTGTTCTGTGCTGTGCTGTACTGTACTGTGCTCAACTGGGACGTCCACACTTGTGAAACATCGACGTCTATGATTGATCGAGACCGCTTGAGGCGGGGGAGCTCATTAGAATAATAACCTATGTTTAGAATAATGCCAAAACATGCAAAGGAGGTTATCTACCTTTGTGTATCTATTGAGGATACAACACAATGATTACATCACATATCCATAATTATGCATTTCTGTGTAGTATATAGATCAGGAACCCGTGATGTCATTCTGTTACCGTCATTCCGTTATCCGGTGTTAATCCATTTCACTTGCTGTAGTTGTAACGTCTGCTTCCAACTCACACTCAAACACATAGATCCCCTGAACGCAGCTCACTCTCCAGATCCCCATCACCTGAATTCTGATCACCATGTAACACACCTGTAAGTCATTTACACACACTATTTACTTCAGTTCTTTGCACTCCATCGTTGTGAGGTATTGTTTGTTTTGATACACATTTCTATTCGGAGCTCTGTTCCGTATTAGTCCTCCCGTGTATCGTAGTTTTTGGCCATCTTCACTAACGATGCCTTTTTGCCTATTCCCTGCCTGTACTTTTGCTTATCAGATTTCCTGTCATCAACCTCTTGCCTGATCTCCCTGACTACATTATTAGCCTTTTCCCTGCCTGTACCTTTTTGGAGTCCCTGTGTATGACCTGCTGCCTGCCCCTGGACCCAGCTACCTGCCTCCTCCTGTCGTCCTTTACCAATAAACACCTGCTGTGCCCTGCGCTTGAAACCAGCTCTCTGTCTCCCATCGTATTCATTACAGTAGTTTAATAAACCACTTTTTTTTTTCAAACTCAATGTGTCATATAGCTCACATTCCGATTGTTTCTGAAGATATCTTTGAATATTCATTCAGAGTAGATACGAGCTTTTGGAAAACGTGGTCACAAAAAAACGAAGGAGATTTTTATCGTCTTTATCGTCTTCTGAAAGTAGTCCGTCTGCATGGTTTCTTTATCTTTGCAATCAATTGTTTTTGTTTGGCATGCATTTTATGGTGAGAAATAGGAGTCACAGCTTCATTCTGTTACCATGGAATTTCCCATCATAGACCTGAGCAAGGGAGGGGGAGTTAGTCATCATGTAGACAAGGGAGGGGGAGTTAGTCAGCACGTAGAGAAAGGAGGGGGAGTTAGTCAGCACGTAGACAAAGGAGGGGGAGTTAGTCAGCACGTAGACAAGGGAGGGGGAGTTAGTCAGCACGTAGACAAGGGAGGGGGAGTTAGTCAGCACGTAGACAAGGGAGGGGGAGTTAGTCAGCACGTAGACAAGGGAGGGGGAGTTAGTCAGCACGTAGACAAGGGAGGGGGAGTTAGTCAGCACGTAGACAAAGGAGGGGGAGTTAGTCAGCACGTAGACAAAGGAGGGGGAGTTAGTCAGCACGTAGACAAGGGAGGGGGAGTTAGTCAGCACGTAGACAAGGGAGGGGGAGTTAGTCCGCACGTAGACAAGGGAGGGGGAGTTAGTCCGCACGTAGACAAGAGAGGGGGAGTTAGTCAGCACGTAGACAAGGGAGGGGGAGTTAGTCAGCACGTAGACAAGGGAGGGGGAGTTAGTCAGCACGTAGACAAGGGAGGGGGAGTTAGTCAGCACGTAGACAAGGGAGGGGGAGTTAGTCAGCACGTAGACAAGGGAGGGGGAGTTAGTCAGCACGTAGACAAAGGAGGGGGAGTTAGTCAGCACGTAGACAAAGGAGGGGGAGTTAGTCAGCACGTAGACAAGGGAGGGGGAGTTAGTCAGCACGTAGACAAGGGAGGGGGAGTTAGTCAGCACGTAGACAAAGGAGGGGGAGTTAGTCAGCACGTAGACAAGGGAGGGGGAGTTAGTCAGCACGTAGACAAGGGCGGGGGAGTTAGTCAGCACGTAGACAAGGGAGGGGGAGTTAGTCAGCACGTAGACAAGGGAGGGGGAGTTAGTCAGCACGTAGACAAAGGAGGGGGAGTTAGTCAGCACGTAGACAAGGGAGGGGGAGTTAGTCAGCACGTAGACAAGGGAGGGGGAGTTAGTCAGCACGTAGACAAGGGAGGGGGAGTTAGTCAGCACGTAGACAAGGGAGGGGGAGTTAGTCAGCACGTAGACAAGGGAGGGGGAGTTAGTCAGCACCTAGACAAGGGAGGGGGAGTTAGTCAGCACGTAGACAAGGGAGGGGGAGTTAGTCAGCACGTAGACAAGGGAGGGGGAGTTAGTCAGCACGTAGACAAGGGCGGGGGAGTTAGTCAGCATGTCGACAAGGGAGGGGGAGTTAGTCAGCATGTAGACAAGGGAGGGGGAGTTAGTCAGCGTGTAGATAAGGTGACTTCAGTGTTAAAGACAGAGCCTTTATAAGGCTTGCCTATTTTGTATTTTGCCTAATTCACCATTTCGAAATATTTACATGACCATGTGATCACAAAAAGATGCACACTGACTTTTCATCCTATGATAATCAAAAAACCTTATTTAAAAATGCCAGAAGACAAATTCCCAAATAATCAAAAACACTTTGCCCGTGATACAAAATGCCCTCGATGACTTAGCAAGGTTCTAGTGCAAATGGCTGAACTTTCACCTACAGCGTACTCATCTTCTCAGCTATGATATGGAAATGAACGTGTCCCAGAGAGAAGATAGTAGAAATCTAGACTACACCACATCAGACACACACCGAGATCCGTAATCCGGAAAGGAGCCTGAACTCCATGTCTGGTGCCCAAATGTGGACCACAGACAAAGCTCATCCATGATGTATAGTGGTGGGTGGCGTTGGAGGTAAATCACATGGCCCATATAGCTCTGGGGGGCCTCTGCCCAGGTGGTCTGCAGAGGAGCAGCCTATAACATGTCTCCCATGTGTCCCATCTCATCAGTACATTCTCACGTCCTGGCCTAAGGTTCTGGCCTGCTTGTATCTGGCATCCGTTCACAACCTGTCAGTTCTGCCCTAGATAGTGTAGAACACACATGCAGTTTGGGGGATGGAGAGGATAGGTGCCTCTTTGTTTTTTGTGTGATGACGTTGGCTGCTGCGGTGGGGGGGGGGGGGGGGGGGGGGGGGGGGGTTGAGTAAGATTACTCCATTGGCTCCACAACGCCCCCAGCCCAGCGACGCACGTCTCCATAAAAAGCAGCCTACTGTCTAGTGATCCGACTCCACTCGACTTCAGTCCCTGACCCAGCAGGGTTCCTCCTGGCCCCGGCCGGGATCCTCATCCTCTGTTCTGGATTCCCTTTCTCTCTGGAGCCCTTTCTCTCTGGATCCATTTCCCTCTCACCGTGACAGCGAGAGGACTGGCATTCTAACTATGACAGGGTCTGTAACAGAAGATCCTGAGATGTCTGTCTTCAGTCACTCCTTGGATTGACTATTTGTTTACATGTTGGAGTGATGCTGTGCTGGACTCTCCCTGAGGTGCCTGTATCTCAGTGTCACATTCCATTAGCGATACCAAATCTCGTAAAAGCATCATTATACAGATTTGATTTTGATTTGATTTATTAGGATCCCCATTAGCTGACGCCAATGGGAACAATTAGTCTTACTGGGGTCTGTTGCATCACGAAAAAGACATTACAGACAAAGACTTTACAATTTACACTTAAAAACTTTAACATGTAGTGTGTGTGTGTGTGTGTGGGGGCATCTACACATACAGAGACAAAGAGAGACTACTCAGCTGTAACTAAAGTACTCATGTCCTATTCAGCAAAAAATACAATTAAAGCATACTTATTTATGCCATGATGATGTCATGTTAAGAAAATAATATATCAATAGTTTAACTACAAGCAAAATATGCTTTTTTTGCTCTTACTAATATTATTTCCATATCATGTGTGCTTTGCATTTGACTTGTTGTGATGTGTTTTTGTTTTTTAACATGTCATTATTCTTTCCCTTATGCAGCAGAAATATACTTAGGCCAATGTTTAAAACACACAGTCATTAAAGACCAGTTAAAAACACACTCGTGGAAGGTTGGTTGGGTTACCCCCATTGAGATAGAGGACTTGTACACTGAGGAAAACATGCTCTTTCCATGACAGACCAGGGGCGTCAATCTCATTACACAGAGGGCCTAGTGTCTGGGGCTTTTAGTTTTTTCCTTTCAATTAAGACCTAGACAACCAGGTGAGAGGAGTTGCTAACTAATTAGTGACCTTAATTCATCAATCCACACTCAGTCCTCCGTAGAATTAGTTTGACACGTGACATAGACTAACCAGGTAAATCCAGATGTAAGCTATGATCCCTTATTGATGTTACTTGTTAAATCCACTTCAATCACTGTAGATGAAGGGGAGGAGACAGGTTAAAGAAGGATTTTTAAGCCTTGAAACAATTAAGACATGGATTGTGTATGTGTGCCATTCAGAGCGTGAATGGGCAAGTAAAAATATTTAAGTGCCTTTGAAAAGGGTATGGTAGTAGGTGCCAGGCGCACTGATTTGAGTGTGTAAAGAACTGCAACACTGCTGGGTTTTTCCACACTCGACAGTTATCCGTGTGAATCAAGAATGGTCCACCACCCAATGGACATCTAGCCAACTTGACACAACTGTGGGAAGCATTGGCGTCGACATGGGCCAGCATCCCTGTGGAACAATTGACACCTTCTAGAGTCCATGCCCCAACGAATGGAGTCTGCTCTGAAGGGAAAAAGGCTTGGAACTCAATATTAGGAAGGTGTTCATAATGGTTTGTACACTCAGTGTATCTGTGCCATTATGGCAATGTCCATATAACCCAACCCCCCCCCCCCCCCCCCCCCCCCCCCCCCCTCCAAGATATTTGTAACAGCAGCCTCGCTCTAGGCGTCCTGACTGCTGGCAGGCTGGAACACACACAACACTGCTGAAAACATTTGCATTGCCCAGCCAGTATCTGTGACTAATCATGTCAGTAGGGGAACATTGCTATTACACAGGCCTAGATATCCTCATTGTGGTGTGTGTAAGTGTGCGTGCAAGCTTGTGTCTGATGCAGGACAGATACACACACAGGGAAATAACTAAGTCAGGAGGGCAGAGCCTTCTGTAATCAAAGTCATTATGCAATCATCATGTCTCGTGATTGCAATGACAGCCGAACAAACAAGGCCTCACGGGAACTGAGTTTGTGTTATGACAAGGACTGGTAAAGGTTTGTCTAAAATGAAAGAGTAGATGTAAACCATACAGTATCAACCGGTTGGGGCTATTATGGTCAAACAATCAACCTCCCACTGAGTTAGTCACAACTCCAAGGTAGAACATGAAAGTTGCCAGGATAAAACTGTTCAGAGGTCATCATCACTAACTGAATATTTCTATCCTTGTTTGTTTTCTGTTTCAGGATCTCCAGTAAGTACCATTTTCACCATGCTCATGGGATTTTAGTAGATGTGAATGAGGATAAAGTATGTTTGGTCTGCACTAACCTGGTGGGCCGTGCTTCAGAAAAGGTAAGTGATTGAACAACTACAGTAGCACATGGGAGGCAACTGTAGGTAAATCGTCCGTTTTTGTTTAGCTTAAAAGTATAGTTCACCCAAATTGCAAAGTTACATTACACATTGGTTTTCTTACCCTGTAAGCAGTCTATGGACAAGGTATGTGTAATGAACATGAGGGGAGACAGAGAGCTGGTTTCAAGCGCAGGGCGCAGCAGGTGTTTATTGTAAAGGACCACAGGAGGAACCAGGTAGCTATGTCCAGGGGTAGGCAGAAGGTCCTACAATACGGGGTCCAAAAAGGCAACAGTACAGGCAGGGAAAAGGCTAGTAACGTCGTCCGGGTGATCAGGCAATAGGTAGATAACAGGAAATCCAATAAGCTAATGTACAGGCAGAAAGGCATCGTTAGTGAGACAGGCAAAAACTATAATTCACAGGAAAACCCAGCGCTCTGAAAGACATGTCACAAAACAAACAATACCTCACAGTGATGGGGTGCAAAGAACTGAACTAAATAGTGTGTGATAATGACATACAGGTGTGTGTACGGGTGATTAGAATTCAGGTGATTGGGATCTGGAGAGTGAGCTGCATTCAGGGGATCTATGTGTTTGAGAGTGTGAGCTGGAAAGTGGGCTGGAAAGTGAGCTGCATTCAGGGGATCTATGTGTTTGAGGGTGTGAGTTGGAAGCAGACGTTACAGTATGACAGCAGTCCAGGCATTGGTTTTATTTCCCTGGCAGTTTCCATATGCTAACATTTTAGTATTTGGGGCACAAATGTTATTCAATACAACCACTTGCATCCCAAAAAGTTTTTTACGCAATATGGCTGACGTTCTCATTTACAACTGCGACCTGACCAAGATAAAGCAAAGCAGCGCGACACAAACAACAACACAGAGTTACACATGGAATAAACAAACATACAGTCAATAACACAGTAGAAAAAAAGTCTATATACAGTGTGTGCAAATGGCGTAAGTAGGGCAATAAATCGGCCATAGTAGCGAATTAATTACAATTTAGCAAATTAACACTGCAGTGATACATGTGCAGGTGATGATGTGCAAGTAGAAAAACTGGTGTGCAAAAGAGCAAAAAAGTAAATAAAAACAATATGGGGGATGAGGCTATTTACAGATGGACTATGTACAGCTACAGCGATCGGTTAGCTGCTCAGATAGCTGATGTTGAAAGTTAGTGAGGGAGATATAAGTCTCCAACTGCAGCGATTTTTGCAATTCGTTAAAGTCATTGGCAGCAGAGAACTGGAAGGAAAGGCGGCTAAAGGAGGTGTTGGCTTTGGGGATGACCAGTGAGATATACCTGCTGGAGCGCGTGCTACGGGTGAGTGCTGTTATTGTGACCAGTGGGCTGAGATAAGGCGGAGCTTTACCTAGCAAAGAGCCAGTGGGTCTGGCGACGAATACGTAGCGAGGGCCAGCCGACGAGAGCATACAGGTAGCAGTGGTGGGTGGTATATGGGGCTTTGGTGACAAAACGGATGGCACTGTGATAGACTGCATCCAGACTGCTGAGTAGAGTGTTGGAGGCTATTTTGTAAATGACATTGCCAAAGTCGAGGATCGAGAGGATAGTCAGTTTTACAAGGGTATGTTAGGTGAGTGAAGGACGCGTTGTTGCGAAATAGGAAGCCGATTCTAGATTTAATTTTGGATTGGAGATGTTTAATATGAGTCTGGAAGGAGAGATTACAATTTAACCAGACACCTAGGTATTGTTGTTGTCCACATATTCTAAGTCAGAACCGTCCAGAGTAGTGATGCTAGTCCGGCCGGCGGGTGCGGGCAGCGAATAGTTGAAAAGCATGCATTTAGTTTTACTAGCGTTTAAGAGCAGTTGGAGGCTACGGAAGGAGTGTTGTATGGCATTGAAGCTCGTTTGGAGGTTTGTTAACACAGTGTCCAAAGATGGGCCAGATGTATACAGAATGGTGTCGTCTGCGTAGAGGTGGATCAGGGAATCACACGCAGCATGCTTTGGTTTAGTTTCCCTGATTTAATGATATTTAGATGCTACTATTTAATTGTGACGCTATGCTAGCGATGCTAATCAGTGTGGGGGGGGTGGGGGGTGCTCCCGGATCCGGGGTAGAGGCTCGTTAGAGGTTAAGTCTACACCCGTTGTTTACGAAGCATGTCACAAATAAGATTTGATATGACCTAGAATATGATCTTCCCTAACCTAGAGTCCTAGACCAGGGCTCTCCAACCCTGTTCCTGGAGAGCTACCGTCCTGTAGGTTTTCGCTCCAACATCAGTTGTAACTAACCTGATTCAGTTTATCAACCAGGCGGAGTATTATTAGAATCATTTAAAAGTTTAACCTCTAACGAGCCTCAACCCCGGATCCGGGAGCAACCCCCCCCCCCCCCCCCCCCCCACACACACTGATTAGCATCGCTAGCATAGCGTCACAATTAAATAGTAGAAATATCATTAAATCACAAGTCCAAGACACCTAATGAAAGATACAGATCCTGTGAATAAAGCCACCATTTCAGATTTTTAAAATGTTTTACAGGGAAGACACAATATGTAAATCTATTAGCTAAACACGTTAGCAAAAATCACCATTTTTCTTGTCCACCATTTTCTCTCAACACCAGTAGCTATCACCAATTCGGCTGAACTAAGATATTGATAGCCACTAACCAAGAAAAAACCTCATCAGATGACAGTCTGATAACACATTTATGGTATAGGATAGGTTTTGTTAGAAAAATTTGCATATTTCAGGTATAAATCATAGTTTGCCATTGCAGCCAGCATCACAAATCTCACCAAAGCTCCTAGAATTACTACATAGAGCATTGTGTATTACCAATTTACTCATCATAAAACATTTCTTAAAAATACACAGCACATAGCAATGGAAAGACACAGATCTTGTAAATTCAGACAACATTTCAGATTTTCTAAGTGTTTTACGGCGAAAACACAATAAATCGTTATATTAGCATACCACATATGCAAACGTTACCCGACCATTGATTCAAGCCAAAGAGAGCGATATCGTTATCATCGCCAAAATATATTAATTTTTCCACTAACCTTCTCAGAATTCTTCAGATGACACTCCTGTAACATCATATTACAACATGCATATAGAGTTTGTTCGAAAATGTGCATATTTAGCCACCAAAATCATGGTTAGACAATGACAAAAGTAGCTCAGCTGGTCAGAAAATGTCCTGCACCATATTAGACAGTGATCTAGTCTTATACATAAATACTCAAACTTGACTAAAAAATACAGGGTGGACAGCGATTGATAGACAATTTAATTCTTAATACAATCGCGGAATTACATTTTTTAAATTATCCTTACTTTTCAATACAGGTTGCGCCAAGTGAAGCTATAGCAAACAAGATGGCGGCATAAACGTTTAACATTTATCGACAGAAACACGATTTATCATCATAAATTGTTCTTACTATGAGCTGTTCTCCCATCAGAATCTTGGACAATGAATCCTTTCTTGGGTCTAATCTTCTTTTGGTTGAAAGATGTCCACTTGTCCGTCGAAATGCCCACTAACGTACGACCGGGACCCCGAAACGTGCCCGGAGCTTCAAAGTCTATTACAAAGCAATGCCTCAAAATCGCACTAAACGGATATAAATTGCTATAAAACGGTTTAAATGAACTACATTATGATGTTTCTAACACCTATAACGGGTAAAAACATGACCGGAGAAATATTACTGGCTAAACTAACGCTTGGAAGGAGGCGAGCCCAATGTCCTTCACGCGCAAGGCGCAGGCAGCAAAGGGAAGCTACTTCCGCTATTTGGTGTCTTATAGAGAAACTGATTGCGCAATCGACACCATTCAAAGCGTCATCACGCACTGACATCCAGGGGAAGACGTAAGCAGTGTCTGTTTCTCCATAGCATTTACAGTGAGCTTTAAACTGACTCCAGATCAGTGGCCAAAATGTTTGAAATCTGACTCCCTATCATGAAAAGTGCTGTAGATTGAGTTCTGTTTCACTCAGAGACAAAATTCCAACGGCTATAGAAACTAGAGAGTGTTTTCTATCCAATAATAGTAATAATATGCATATTGTACGAGCAAGAATTGAGTAGGAAGCCGTTTAATCTGTAATGCAAATTATGCTAATGAGAAAACAGCACCCCCTATAGTCACAAGATTAACTTCTTGTTAATCCAACCGCGTTGTCAGATTTCAAAAAGGCTTTACGCTGAAAGCATACCATGTTATTTTCTGAGGACAGCGCCCCACCCCAAAATACTTTTTTAACCAGCACAGGTGTCACAAAATCACAAATAGGGATTAAATAAATCACCTTTGAAGAGCTTCCTCTGTTTGCAATCCCAAGGGGCCCAGCTACACAATGAATGGTCACTTTGTTCGATAAAGTCCTTCTTTATATCCAAAAGTATGTTTAGTTGGCGCCAATGATCTCAGTAATCCACTCTTTTAACATGCATACAAACAAATCCAAAAAGTTACCAGTAAAGTTCATCCAAACAAATCAAACCATGTTTATAATTAATCCTGAGGTACTCTAATATCTAAATAAACTATAATATTTAAGACGGAGAGTAGTATGTTCAATGGGGAAGATAAATAACGAAGAGCGCACACCTCATTCACGCGCCAACAAGACCACTTTTCTAAAGAGAGACACCTTGTAGTTCTTCCAACTACTTGTTCATTTTTCAAAAAGCAAGCCTTAAACCCTTTCTAAAGACTGGTGAGCTCTAGTGGAATCCATAGGAACTGCAATCTGGGTCCTATCTATTTGTATTTCCAATAAGCAAGCACTTAAATGGCCTGTGAATTAAAAACAAAAATATTTTCCTCGCGTTTTCGCCTGCCATATCAATTATGTCATACTCACAGACATTATTTTAACAGAGTGTTTTCTATCCAATGCTACCAAGTATATGCATATCCTAGCTTCTGGGCCTGAGTAACAGGCAGTTTAATTTGGGCATGTCAGTCCGAAATTCTGAACAAAAACCAGTCTCCAAAACAGGCTGAGCTAAGAGAGTGTCATAAAGAGAGTGTCATAAGAGAGCGTCATAAACTTGATACATCAGGAAAAGCTCTCTTTTGCAGTTCAAACAAGTCTACTGACTTCATCTCAACAAGTGTCTAACACTTTCACAACTATGCACCTAATACACACAAATCTAAAGTAAAGGAATGGGATTAAGAATATATAAACATTTGGACGAGCAATGTCAGAGCGGCATAGACTAAGATAAATTAGAATAGAATAGAGTATATACATATAAGATGAGTAATGCAAAATATGTAAACATTATTAAAGTGACTAAAAATCCAATCAAATGTTATTGGTCGCATACACGTGTTTAGCCGATGTTATTGCAGATGTAGCGAAATGCTTGTCCTTCTAGTTCCGACAGTGCACCAATATCTAACAAGTATTATCTAACAATTTCACAACAAATACCTAATACACACAAATCTAAGTAAAGGAATGAAATTAAGAATACAGTTGAAGTCGGAAGTTTACATACACTTAGGTTGGAGTCATTAAAACTCGTTTTTCAACCACTCCACAAATTTCTTGTTAACAAACTATAGTTTTGGCAAGTCGGTTAGAACATCTACTTTGTGCATGACACAAGTAATTTTTCCAACAATTGTTTACAGACAGATTATTTCCCTTAGATTTCACTGTATCACAATTCTAGTGGGTCAGAAGTTTACATACACTAAGTTGACTGTGCCTTTAAGCAGCTTGGAAAATTCCAGCAAATTATGTCATGGCTTTAGAAGCTTTTGATATGCTAATTGACATCATTTGAGTCAATTGGAGGTGTACCTGTGAATGTATTTCAAGGCCTACCTTCAAACCCAGTTTGTAGACCTCCACAAGTCTGGTTCATCCTTGGGAGCAATTTCCAAACGCCTGAAGTACCACGTTCATCTGTACAAAGAATAGTACTCAAGTATAAACACCATGGGACCACGCAGCTGTCATACCGCTCAGGTAGGAGATGCGTTCTGTCTCCTAGAGATGAACGTACTTTGGTACGAAATGTGCAAATCAATCCCAGAACAACAGCAAAGGACCTTGTAAAGATGCTGGAGGAAACAGGTACAAAAGTATGTGTATCCACAGTAAAACGAGTCCTATATCAACATAACCTGAAAGGCCGCTCAGCAAGGAAGAAGCCACTGCCCCAAAACCGCCAGAAAAAGCCAGACTACGGTTTGCACATGCACATGGGGACAAAGATCACAATTTCTGGAGAAATGTCCTCTGGTCTGATGAAACAAAAATAGAACTGTTTGGCCATAATGACCATCGTTATGTTTGGAGGAAAAGGAGGGACGCTTGCAAGCTGAAGAACACCATCCCAACGGTGAAGCAGGGGGGTGGCAGCATCATGTTGTGGGGGTGCTTTGCTGCAGGAGGGACTGGTGCACTTCACAAAATATATGGCATCATGAGGGAGGAAAATTATGTGGATATATGGAAGCAACATCTCAAGACATCAGTCAGGAAGTTCAAGCTTGGTCGCAAATGGGTTTCCAAATGGACAATGACCCCAAGCATACTTCCAAAGTTGTGGCAAAATGGCTTAAGGACAACAGTCAAGGTATTGGAGTGGCCATCACAAAGCCCTGACCTCAATCCTATAGAAAATTTGTGGGCAGAACTGAAAAAGCATGTGCAAGCAAGGAGGCCTAGAAACCTGACTCAGTTACACCAGCTCTGTCAGGAGGAAGAGGCCAAAATTCACCTAGCTTATTATGGGATGCTTGTTGAAGGCTACCCGAAACGTTTGAGCCAAGTTAAACAATTTAAAGGCAATGCTACCAAATACTAATTGAGTGTATGTAAACTTCTGACCCACTGGGAATGTGATGAAAGAAATAAAAGCTGAAATAAATCATTCTCTCTACTATTATTCTGACATTTCACATTCTTAAAATAAAGTGGTGATCCTAACTGACCTAAGGCAGGGAATGTCAGAACGGCATAGACTAAGATACAGTGGATAGTATAGAATACAGTATATACTGTCGTGGAATTATTGTAATCAAAAGGAGAGACTTTTCAGAATGATTTGCAATGAACATTTTGCTATAACCAATTTTACCATAATCATACATTTCTAAGGTGTCCAAATTTGGGAAGCCCTGCAGGGATCAGTCCCACCAAGATACAATGACCGACCACACCCTAAAAAAGTGGCCAAAATACAATGTCTAGACGTCATACAGAAACACCGGTACACAACCTGTTCTTCAAACAGAATTTCTCATAATCTTCAGCCTACATTCCTAGGGTTCATAATAAGAAATCTATTTATCTTTTCCAAACCTACTCCACGTCCCTCAGGAATACTTTCAGACAATGAACACTCTTTTCCCCACTTCCTTCCTAGGTAAATAAGAGACTATCCTCTCTTTTCCAACCTAGGATAAGGGTAACATGTCTTTCAAAAAATATATATCATTAGCTACGTGGCATTTATTTTCTTGGCCACTCAACACTTTCGCCTAAACTGCCCACTCTGACATCAACAAATGCTCAATTAATGTCTAACATTTTTACTCAAGCCACATTTCTTCAGCCTCCTTAGGTTGAAGAGGGAATGTTGCGCCTTCTTCACCACGCTGTCTGTGTGGGTGGACCATTTCAGTTTGTCAGTGATGTGTACACCGAGAAACTTGAAGCTTTTCACCTTTTCCACTGCAATCCCGTTGATGTGGATAAGGGGGTGCTCCATCTCCTGTTTCCTGAAGTCCACGATAATCTCCTTTTATTTTGTTAAACGTTGAGTGAGAGTTTCTTTTCCTGGCACCACATTCCCAGGTGCCTCATCTCCTCCCTGTAGGCTGTCTCATCATTGTTGGTAATTAGTTATACTACTGTTGTGTCATCTGCGAACTTGAGTTGGAGGGGGATGAGCATGCACCCTTGTGGGCCCCAGTGTTGACCATTACCACCTGGAGGCGGCCCTTCAGGAAGTCCAGGACCCAGTTGCACAGGGCAGGGTTCAGACCCAGGGCCTTGAGCTTAATGATGAGCTTGGAGGGTACTTGGTTTTGACTGCTGAGCTATAGTCAATGAACAGCATTAATACTTAGCTATTCCTCTTGTCCAGATGGGATAGGGCAGTGTGCAGTGCGATGGCGATTGCATCGTCTATGGATCCATTGGGGCGGTAAATAAATTGAAGTGGGTCTAGGGTGTGAGGTAAGGTAGAGGAGATATGATCCTTGACTAGTCTTTCAAAGCACTTCATGATGGGCGATAGTCATTTAGTTCAGTTACCTTAGCTTCTTGGGTACAGGAACAATTGTGGCCATCTTGAAGCATGCGGGGACAGCAGACTGGGATAGGGAGAGATTGAAATGTCCGTAATCACTCCAGCCAGCTGTTCTGTGCATGCTCTGTGGACGCGGCTAAGGATGCCGGCAGCCCTGCGAGGGTTAACACTCTTAAATGACTTACTCACGTCAGCCACGTAGAAGGAGGGCCCACAGTCTGTGTTATCCTCAAAGCAGACAAAGAAGGTGTTTAGCTTGTCCAGAAGCAAGATATCTGTGTCCGCGACATGGCTTGTTTTCCTTTTGTAGTCCGTGATTGTCTGTAGACCCTGACACATATGTCTCGTGTCTGAGCCGTTGAATTGCGACTCTCTTTGTTTCTATACTGACGTTTTGCAGAATAACTACACTGTTTGTATTCAGCCATATTCCCAGTCACCTTTCCATGGTTAAATGCAGTGGTTCGCGCTTTCAGCTTTGCGCGAATGCTGCCATCTATCCATGGTTTCTGGTTAGGGTAGGTTTTAATAGTAGGTACAACATCTCCTATACACTTCCTGATAAACTTATTCCAGTCCAGTTGATCAAAGCAATCTTGAAGTGTGGATTCCGATTGTTCAGACCAGCATTGAATAGTCCTTAGCCCGAGTTCTTCCTGTTTGAGTTTCTGCCTATAGGAATGGAGGAGCAAAATGGAGTTGTGATCAGATTTGCCGAAGGGAGGGCAGTGTTTGAGTGTTTTTTCAAATTTCAAATTTTTCAAAGCAGCCCACATGCTTACTTAAGATCAACAGGGAAATGCACAAACCTGTGAAGTTCTTCCAATAATAAGAGGGATGTGAGTCCAAACTCTGTGTTCATGACCGAACCACACGTTGGCCCAGTTGGACTCACATGTTCCCCTACAGTATTCACAGAATAGTTGATGTACCTCTTTTGCTTAGAATCCTTGCATCTTCATCCTTCTTTTTCACGCCACTGGCGGTGGAATATTATAATAGTTCATTGAATTGACTTCAAGAGCATTTCAGCACCTGAACAGCGACCTACATAATGGCTTTGTGATACAGTGAATGTGGACTCTAGACTGACTGGATTTTTACCCATGTTTGTCCATAGCCTGCTTAATCGTTGGCCAGCAGTGTGCCCAATTGATCTGATATTTTTGCTACCAAAATGTGCATACGGACTCAGGAGAGGTGTACATAACCGTGTTTTTCTTTAACATTTTTCTGTATTCTAGGGCCCACTTGGAATGGATGGGAAGCCTGTAAGTACCCATTTTCATCATCTTAATGTTTTGATATGGCGTTGATATTTAGCTCACAGTGCACTTTATACAGTACAGCTCTATTCAATGATGAGTTCATTCAATTACCATAAACATGTAATGTGTTGTACTCTTGCCATGAATGACTTGTGATGTAATCATTCTGTGATTTAAACCTTGTCTTCCCATATACAGGGTGCTCCTGGTCCCATGGGAAGCCAGGTATGTACGATAATCATCTTATCTGTTAAACTCCCAGTTTTTGATGACCAAACACCAACGTGTCTAGTTATAAGCTGATGTGATGTAGCAGAGCTGAACATCTGCCAAAAAAAGATACCATACCGGGCCTCCCGAGTGGCGCAGTGGTCTAAGGAACAATTACACAAAAACAATACACTGTAATACATGCAATTTGGAAAATACAACATTTTTACATTGACATTTTAGTAATTTAGCAGACACTCTTATTCAGAGTGACTTGTAGTAGTGAGTACATATATTTCAGTACTGGTGCCCTGTTGGAATCGAACCTGTAAGTTTCATGCTCTACCAACTGAGCCACACGGGACTAACACTACAAAGTTAATAGTTAATGCACACATATTCACTGTCCCTGCGTCCTATTGTCTGACCATGAATAGGGCCTACATCTGTCCTACAGTATGTCCCACTGTTCAGCAGCCTAATGGCTGCATGAATGAAAGGAATGGAAAGAAATGAACTCTCTCCTCTATTCTCCACCGGTCAGCTCATTATCAGCACCCTCTGGTTAACGGAGACCTTTTTAACTTGGATTCACCTTGGCGAAGCTGTGCTCCTAGTCTGGAAAGGCCTATCCATTCATCAGTGTGCTATGTGAGCCTCTGAAGGCAGGCAGCCCTGAAGGCAGCCCTGAAGGCAGCCCTGAAGGCAGCCCTGAAGGCAGCCCTGAAGGCAGCCCTGAAGGCAGCCCTGAAGGCAGCCCTGAAGGCAGCCCTGAAGGCAGCCCTGAAGGCAGCCCTGAAGGCAGCCCTGAAGGCAGCCCTGAAGGCAGCCCTGAAGGCAGCCCTGAAGGCAGCCCTGAAGGCAGCCCTGTGTCTATATCCAAGGGACCACAGCAGGCTGGTCTGCAACATGGGAGGAGAGGTGGAAACAATGTCACACACAAGAATAAATGGGGTGTGTCTTGACTGAAGTGAGCCTCTATAAAAAGTACCCCTTATAAGATTATCTGATTTATTACCTTGTTCTGAAGGCACTTATACACGATCTTTAACACTTTCCCTGCACCTCATTAAGAATTTGCAATTACTTTTGATGGACTAAATGTATCCCAGAAATGCACCGTAATCTTAAGACTTATAGTGCATTTGGAAAGTATTCAGACCCCTTGACTTTTTCCACATTTTGTTAAGTTACGGCCTTATTCTAAAATGAATTACATTTTTTCCCCTCATCAATCTACACACAACAGGCCATAATGACAAAGCAAAAACAGGTTTTTAGAAATGTTGGCAAATGTATCAAATTTACATAAGTATTCAGACCCTTTACTCAGTACTTTGTTGAAGCACCTTTGGCAGCGATTACAGCCTCGAGTCTTCTTGGGTATGACGCTACAAGCTTGGCACACCTGTATTTGGGGAGCTTCTCCCATTCTTCTTTGCAGATCCTCTCAAGCTCTGTCAAGTTGGGTGGGTGCCGCTGCACAGCTATTTTCAGGTTTCTCCAGAGATCAAGGACAGCAGAGACTTGTCCCGAAGCCACTCCTGGGGTATTGTGCTTGGATCGATGAGGAAAAACATTCATTTAATCAATTCTGGAATAAGGCTGTAACGTAACAAAATGTGGAAAAAGGAATGGGGTCTGAATACTTTCCGAATGCACTGTATATGGCATGCATCCCCAGATGTCATTATTAAATGATGTGTACTATATGCAGAGCAAAAAAAGGTTGCAAGACTTGTGTAAAGATATGCTGTACACATTGCGTGTGGAGAGTGGGTGGGTGTTGAGGCTCCTGTTATCTGACGGTACAGTGAAAAGCAGCAGCGTAACCTTACAACACCAGTTACAGCACTCTGACACTGACGTCTATTTACTCCACCTGTGTGATGATTCAGAAATCGCCTGTGTCCATCCATTCACAGAGCTCATATTAGCAGATACCCTTCATCTCAATTTAAACACACTCTGAGAAGGCCTCGTGCGGATACCTCATCCCAGAATCAATTGCAATCATGAGATTCTGTAGAGCGTAACGCTTTGAGGCCTAAGCTCATATGTCCTCCACCCGTTGTAGGAGAGGGAGAGTTAATCAGTGAACAAAGCTGTGTCCCTCAAACCACCACACAACCCTGAACCCTTCATGCGGTAGAAGGCATGGCTTTCATTTGGGTCTTTAAAGGGAAAGTTGAAATATCTTGGAAGGAATGAGTTTTGTCAGCGATCATCACTGTCCATTATTTCCTTTTTCTCTTCTATTGTCAGGGACTGCTTGGGCCAAAAGGAGACAAGGTATGACAAAATACACCTTTTCTATAGTACAATTAGTCCTATAGAAATGCAACTTTTTTACATGAATTTAGTAGTCTCCATACTCTTGTCCTCTCTACCGAGTTCAAGGGAAGTAGCACTGCCTCCCAGCCATGTTCAAATATCAAGAAGCAATTGGTTCACCATCAGTCACTCTTTGCTAATAAGGTATTTTACATTGGGTTGTTGGGACAGATGCATTCCTGTCATTCTGAACCCTCTTATTCTGCCTCAAAGATGATTATGGCCTGGTTTCTATTGGAGTTCATTGTTTCCCAGTCTGCACTCCAAACTCTTATTCGTGGATACGTACTTTGTAGTTCACAATATCTAACATATGAAGGCACTTGCATGCCCTTCTAACACTTTAAGGTGTATGTGAATTCGTAGGAGGGTGTCAATACTGATGAGCGTACAGTCTACCATGGTCGTTGTGTCTGTGTAGAGATTTGAGAAAGCAGAGGGAAGACATCAATTACACCAGGAAGAATGTGGTTTTAGCCTCTAAACCCGATGCAATTCATATTGACCACAGCTCTAACACAAACAAGACTGCCAGAATTTCTCCATGGATGGTTGATATTCATATGAAGGCAATCAGCCACAAGACAACTAGGCCGCTATTGTTTGAGGATTGAAACCAGACAGAATGACTATTGTCTTTGTATGCTCTAGTCAGTTATGGTTGAGTGGCTTTACACATGCTAGAACTGTGCCAAGACAGGATTTTTGTGCTTACTAACAGATGGATCAATAACCTCAATTCCATCCCTTCACCCCCTCTGTTGTCTCTCACCCTACTTACGCTCGTCTTTCATTATCCCCCTCTTACCCAACCTCTCCTCTTTCCTTCATCCTAATGCTCCTTTCCAACACTGTCCAAACCTCACATCAGGGACTCCCTGCACTCATGGGCTCTGCAGGTGTGCTCACTAATCAGATTCTCACAGTCAAGGTTTGTCCTACCCCCCTTCCCCAACCCTATATCTCTCTCTCTCTCTCGACCGGGTCCTCTGAGTCTCCATCCAGCCTTGCCACTCCCTTCCTTTTTTCTCCTTCTCCCTCTCTAGTAGAATATGTTTCCCATGCCAATAAAGCGAATTGAATTGAATTGAAATTGAATAGTCATTTCTGACATCCTCACAACTCTGTTTAACCTCTCTCTTACATTCTTTCTTTCTTTTTTGTTTTTATTTCACTCTGTGTCTCTGGTGGCTTCCCTCTCTCCCTTTCTCTCTGCAGTCAGAAACGCCTCCTGAAGATAGAGCTAGTCTCGGGCGCGTCTCAGCCCTCTTTCTCTTCTCTCCCTTCAAGCTGGCTTCTCACACTCTCTTCTTCTATCACTTTCCCTCACTCTTTTACATCTCTGTCACGATCGACATAATAACTGGACCAAAGCGCAGCGTGATCTGGGTTCCACATCTTTATTGCTATGTGAACCTCAAAGCAAAACAAAACAATAAACGAACAAAACGTGACGCTACAAATATGCTCACAGGCAACTATACATAGTCAAGATCCCACAAAGCACAATGGGGCAATGGCTGCCTAAATATGACCCCCAATCAGAGACAACGATAAACAGCTGCCTCTGATTGGGAACCATACCAGGCCAACATAAATCATTAATCACCTAGATAACCCACCCTAGTCACTGTCACGCCCCAACCGACATAGGGAATAAACAGCTCTCTATCGTCAGGGCGTGACAATCTCACACATGTGCATATGTTATTGGCCTCAAGCATTTTTATGTTTGCCACTCTGCCACTTCCATATGTCTGCTTCAAATTCGAGAGAAAATGAGTGGGGAAGTAAATGATGTCTCTTTGGAAAGTGAGTTTGAATAAATGACAGTGTTCGTGGATGATAATTGGTGGAAAGAATGCCAGTCAGAACTATGGTAATTGGAGAACAAGAATAGCTTGTAAAATTGCTGTTAATATGATTGTGTTAAACATCTTGTTTTGAATAAAATTTAATCAAGCATTCAACAGTCTTATAGTGTGAATATTATGCATAGCAGCAGTTTAAGCCTCGCTGTAAGACTTTGACATTGGCAAGGATAGTTGGCGACAAATGCCAGACACTTTGTAAAAAGAGGCTACTGTCAGAAAAGTTTTGAATTAGTACATTGATCAAAGTTAAGATATTGAAAGTGGTTCAAGAACTTGTCTGGGGTGTGACAATACAATTATTCAGAAACTTTTTTTGATTGATAATACTGTGGGAATTGGGATTATTACCTCATCTCATACTTCTCCTTCCATGCCTATACAGGGTGATCAGGGTCAGGCTGGCCCTCCCGGCCCCCCGGGGCCCCCTGGCTCACCAGGTCTCAGAGGACCATCGGGGAACACAGGGAAGGATGGGCCCAGAGGTCACTTTGGGGAGCAGGTAAGACAGCCCCTCTCTCCTCCTCTCATCCATGTCACTACAGTCATCAGTCAGAAGAGGACTGGCCACCCCTTGGAGCCTGGTTCCTCTCTAGGTTTCTTCCTAGTTTCCTGCCTTCTAAGGGAGTTTTCCAGCCACTAAGCTTCTGCCTTTGCATTGCTTGCTCTTAGTTTTTTTGGGCTGAGTATCTGTAAAGCACATTGTAACAAAAACGGATGTCAAAAGGGCTTAAAAAAATCACTTTGATTGATTTATCTCACTCCCCTCTGAAAAACCCCCAGCATAAACTAGGATGGTCTGGAGACCAGACTTTGTTGTGTTTTCGCTGGAGACCAGCCTCCAGCCTACATCCTTATTTATGAACCTTGGGCCCATGGAATAGGGGTATCCACCTACTCTGTGACATGCACAGATTACAATTCTAATCATTTTAGCTCATATAAGGGAACTTTAACGGTGGGAAATCGCCTCACTATACAGCCCATTGTGCATTGACATTCATATTGCATTGTACAGCCTTACCTATGGATCTTGGCCCATGAATATTAGCTACGGTGCTAATCTTTGTGTAAACTCTTTCAGAATTGTAATCTGTGGGGTTCCCTAAGTAGGCTGATACCTATGGATCTTGGGTCCGCGAAATGGGGTAAGGCTGTACATTGCAAAATGAATGTTCTGTACAACGTAGGTTGACTGGTGAGCTTAATGTGGCTCATTTCACACCGGTTTCAGGGTCCCCCAATAAGTGCTACGACGCTAATCCTTTCGCTAGATCTAAACAGTTGTGTTCTGTGGATGTCACTGAGTAGGCTGATACCTATGGATCTTGGGTCCGCGAAATGGGGTAAGGCTGTACATTGCAATATGAAGATCAATAATAGTGAGGTGATTTCCCACAGTTAAAGTTATGAGCCTCGACTGATATTTGTGTAAACTCTTTAGAATTGTAATCTGTGGGTGTCACCGAGTAGGCTGATACCCCAATTCATGGACCCAGGTTCCATAGGTAAGGCTGTAAAGTGCATATAATCAAATCCAATTGGATTTGTCACGTGCGCCGAATACAACAGGTGTATACCTTACTTACAAGCCTTTAACCAACAACGCAGTTTTAAGAAAAAATAAGTGTTAAGTAAAAAAATAGATACAGTGGGGCAAAAAAGTATTTAGTCAGCCACCAATTGTGCAAGTTCTCCCACTTAACAAGATGAGAGAGGCCTGTAATTTTCATCATAGGTACACTTCAACTATGACAGACAAAATGAGGAAAAAAAATCCAGAAAATCACATTGTAGGATTTTTAATGAATTTATTTGCAAATTATGATCAAATTAAATTTGATTATATTCCATGTTAAATCCTATAATGGGGAGACTTAGCATTTTCTATCTTGGACAAAAATAGCTAACAAATACCCCTTAAAAGTCACCCGACCCATGAAATAGTTAGCGAAACATGTTACTTTAATTATTAATTATGAGAAAAGAGAAAATTGACTGGTTTCAGAAAAAGTTCTGTGAATAGAATGAGGAAGTGAGGTCATGATCACAAGTGTGAAGGCCACCAACCAACAGATCTGCTGGTTCCACCTAGTGGTACCAAAACCTTTCAGGGAATATTAATGCATAAACCTGGAGGACTCCATTAATAAAATCAAAGTAATAAAAGTTATGGCTCACATAAAACCATTTCTTTAAAATCTAAAACACATCAAATCAAGATAAAACTGTGACCATACATTATGTGTGCGGGGGGAGGGGGCTGCGGGAGTGGGTGCTACGCCAGTGACCGAGAGGTTGTGAGTTCAAATCCCAAGTGAGGTGGACTCCCAAAAAAATCCGAATTGTTATGTTATGCTATGCAAAGATAAATAATATACAGTACCAGTCAAAAGTTTGGACACACCTACTCATTGAAGGGTTTTTCTTGATTTTCACTATTTTCTACATTGTAGAATAATAGTGACGACATCAAAACTATGAAATAACAAATATGGAATCATGTAGTAACCAAAAAAGTGTTTAACAAATCAAAATATGTTTTAGATTTTAGATTCTTCAAAGTAGCCACCCTTTGCCTTGATGACAGCTTTGCATACCCTTGGTATTCTCTCAACCAGCTTCATGAGGAATGCTTTTTTAACCGTCTTGAAGCAGTTCCCACATAAGCTTAGCACTTGTTGGCTGCTTTTCCTTCCCTCTCCGGTACAATTGGGATGAGGTCGGGAGATTGTGGAGGCCAGGTCATCTGATGCAGCACTCCAACACTCTTCTTCTTGGTCAAATAGCCCTTATACAGCCTGGAGGTGTTGGGTCATTGTCCTGTTGAAAACAAATGACAGGCCCACTAAGCGCAAACCAGATGAGATATCACTGCAGAATGCTGGGGAAGCCATGCTGGTTAAGTGTGCCTTGAATTCTAAATAAATCACAGACAGTGTACCCAGCAAAGCACCCCCACACCTCCTCCTCCATGCTTCACAGTGGGAACCACACATGCAGAGATCATCATTTCCCCTACTTACAAAGACATGGCGGTTGGATCCAAAAAAGGACAGATTTCCACTGGTCTAGTGTCCATTGCTCGTGTTTCTTGGCCCAAGCAAGTCTCTCCTTCTTATTGGTGTCCTTTAGTAGTGGTTTCTTTGCAGCAATTCGACCATGAAGGCCTGATTCATGCATTATTCTCTGAACAGTTGGTGTTGTGTCTATTACTTGAACTCTGTGAAACATTTATTTGAGCTGCAATTTCTGAGGCTGGTAACTCAAATTAACTTATCCTCTGCAGCAGAGGTAACTCTGGGTCGTCCTTTCCTGTGGCTGTCCTCATGAGAGCCAGTTTCATCATAGCTCTTGATGGTTTTTGCGACTGCACTTGAAGGAACTTTCAAAGTTCTTGACATTTTCCGTATTGACTGACCTCCATGTCTTAAAGTAATGATGGACTGTTGTTTCTCTTTGCTTATTTGAGCTGTTCTTGCCATAATATGAACTTGGTCTTTTACCAAATAGGGCTGTCTTTTGTATACCACCCCTACCTTGTCACAACACAACTGATTTGCTCAAACGCACGAAGAAGGAAAGAAATTCCACAAATGAACTTTTTACAAGGCACACCTGTTAATTGAAATGCGTTCCAGGTGACTACCAGTGGTGTTAAGTACTTCAGTAAAAATGCTATAAAGTACTACTTAAGTAGTTTTGTGGGGGTAACTGAACTTTACTTTACTATTTATATCTTTGCCTACTTTTACTTCACCACCTTCCTAAAGGAGAAATTTACTTTTTCTATTACGGTATCTTTACTTTTACTCAAGTATAACAATTGAGTACTTTCTTCCACCACTGGTGACTACCTCATGAAGCTGGTTGAGAGAATGCCAAGAGTGTGCAAAGCTGTCATCGAGGCAAAAGGTGGCTACTTTGAAGAATCTCAAATATAAAATATATTTTGATTTGTTTAACACTTTTTTGTCATGCCTTGATCTGTTTCACTGTTTTTGTGCTTGTCTCCACCCCCTCCAGGTGTCACCCATCTTCCCCATTATCCCCTGCGTACTTATACCTGTGTTTCCTATTTGTCTGTTGCCAGTTCGTCTTGTTAGTCAAGCTTACGAGTGGTCGTCCTGTCAGCGGCTGTCTTTTCCCAGGCTCTTTTTCTCGTCCTCGTGGTTTTTCACCCTTGTCTGTCCTGACCCTGTACCTGCTTGCCTAACCACTCTGCCCGTCTCTGAGCCTGCCTGCCGTCCTGTACCTTGGCCTCTACTCTGGATTATCGACCCCTGCCTGCCTTGACCTGTTGTTTGCCTGCCCCTGTGGTTACAATAAACATTGTTACTTCACACAGTCTGCACTTGGGTCTTACCTTGATTCATGATCTGTTATTTCATCATGTTGAAGTCTTCACTATTCTACGATGTAGAAAATAGCAAAGAAAAAGGAGTAGGTGCGTTCAAACTTTTGACTGGTACTGTCAATTTTTCTGAACTACTCCAATCTGCTAGTTGGATTTATTGCACCTTTTACTGAGACGTTTGTTGCAGTTAGTCTCATTCGTTAATATTTCTAACCCTGGCAGTGATTCTGAATACCGATTGTGGGTATCCACTCTGGTTGAATTCCAATAGGATTTAAACATCACTTTGCAAGCCAGCATAATGTGACTTGATGCTGGTTTTGCTTTAGCTCATGCTGTCACCAGTGTCCAAAATACAGCGAAGGCTGTTCACCAGTGAACACACAACAAAGGCTGGTATGCCAGCATAACCAGCATGACTATGACCAGCTCAGACCAGACCAGCATGACTAGCATCAGACTAGCACTGACCAGCATAGACCAGCATATAGTGGTAGGAGAGAAAATGAAAGGATCCTCAGCTCAGTAAAATGCAGAGTAGTTCAGTACACAAAGCCAACCATTCATTTCCTTTCACGCTCTTCAGCTAGCTTTCCTACTGAATGAAAGATAATCTGATTCCTTCCAGCCAGGACAGCTCTGAGATGAGGTCAATAACACCGCTCTCCATATTGTCAACAGATGTTTCAAGGTCAAAAAGCAGCGAGGCTATTTCCTGTTGTTGTCTCTCTAATTATGATTATCTTAGTGTACTGAACCCACCTCGTTAGGAGCTAGAGGAGAGGAGAGCCACCGGTGATGGGTCTGCCTTGTCTTGTCATCTTCTCCGCACATGTGGTGGTGAGAGCAAGACAGGGCAGACAGTCATCCTGGTAACTAGTTCTGCATTGACTCCAGTGATTACCAGGGATTCATTCTCAGATGCCCGTTTTGCCCTCAGAACAGTCTCAAATTCGTTGGAGCATGAACTCTACAAGGTGTCTTGATACACATGGGAAACGGTTGAGTGTGAAAGGCCCAGCAGCGTTGCAGTTCTTGACACAAACCGGTGCGCCTGGCACCTACTACCATACCCCATTCAAAGGAGCTTAAAACTTTTGTCCACGTCTTGTCTCAAGGCTAAGAAATGTCTTGTCACCTTCATTTAAATGGATTAACAAGTGACATCAATACGGGATCATGGCTTTCACCTGGATTCACCTGGTCAGTCTATGTCATAGAAAGAGCAGGTGTCCTTAATGTTTTGTACAATCAGTGTATATTTTACCTTTAGACCTCCTTGTTGAAAGGAGAGTCATTAACAGGGGTGCAACTTTCACCGGGGACAGAGGGGAATTTCACATTCTGAAATTGCATTTTTGTCCACCCCAGTTTTATCATTGGAATGTGATACAAAACGAGGCAACGGAGTGCATTAGGACGATGCTTCTACACCTGCATTGCTTGCTGTTTGGGGTTTTAGGCCGGGTTTCTGTACTGCACTTTGAGATATCAGTTGATGTACGAAGGGCTATATAAATACATTTGATTTGATGCGGACGCCTCTGAGCGGTGGAGAAAGCTGTTTTGGAGTGTTTATCCGACTGGATAATAAATAAATAATAATAATTATGCCCCCCTCACTTCTAAAACCAATGTTGTGCCACTGGTGATTAATAATAGCTCACTAGAGCTGGACAATAATTGCTATTATTGTTTTTCTTTGCATTTTGTTGTGTTGTTTTGCTCTATAAATGTAAATTGTTATAATTAGCAAAAAATACCATCTCAGTAGATGCTACTGAAAAGCTTCACTAATTTACTCGAGGACTTTTTGTTGTATTTGTATAAATAACACCATCTAGTGGATGATCAATTGAATTGCCCCGCTCTTCACTCAGGTCCATCTTTACTTGTTGTTGTTTTATAAAACTTGAGATTTCCTTCACAGGGTCCACCTGGTCGAGATGGAACTGATGGATTAGAGGTAGCCTATGTTTCAAAGATGATTTTGTATTTCTGATATAACAAGGTGCACAAACACAAACACTCTCTCCCACACACACACCACATCACAGTATTCCCTTTCCCTGAGCCCTACACTTTGTTTCATGTTTCTTTTTCTTTCTGGTTAGGCTGGTATTGTTTTAGATTTGTGTTTCTTGTTTTTCTTTTATATAATTGTAAAGCAACTTGGGTCCTTGAAAAGCGCTATATAAATACCATGCATTATAATGATAATTATTGCATTTGGCCCCCCATCCTTCTGATAATGTGTCCTCTTTACACAGGGACAAATGGGTCCTCCTGGACGACAGGTAAAATATCTACATTTCTCACTTCCACACGTACCGTTATACATGTACGCTACAGTTCAAAAGTTCGGGGTCACTTAGAAATGTCCTTGTTTTTGAAAGAAAAGCACATTTTCTGTCCATTAAAATAACATAAAATCGATCAGAAATACAGTGTAGACATTGTTAATGTTGTAAACGACTATCGAAGCTGGAAACGGCTGATTTTTAATGGAATATCTAGAACAGCGCAAACTGGCCCTAACCAGAATAGATAGAGGGGTGGCAGGCCCTGGTGCACAAGTACATTAGAGTGTCTAGTTTGAGAAACAGACGCCTCACAGGACCTCAACTGGCAGCTTCCTTAAATAGTACCCGCAAAACACCAGTCTCATCTTGTCAGCCCATCTCATCTTTTCTTTTTATTGGCCAGTCTGGGATACGTCTATTTCTTTGCAACTCTGCCTAGAAGGCCAGCATCCCGGAGTCTCCTCTTCACTATTGACGTTGAGACTGGTGTGTACCATAATGTGTACCATAATCATTATAATATTTTTACAATTGTTTTTAATATATGGGTTTTTGCATGTACATTGATTGATTGATTGATTAATCTTATGCTGCACAAAGATAAATAACAACATACTATTTCCAATCAGTTAGTTCGATTTATTGCACCGATTACTGAAATGGTTGTCTCAGTTTAAATGGCTTAGGTAGTCTCCTCACAATGTATCTAACCCTGGCAGTTATTATAAATGCAGGTTGTGGGTGAATATAAATTCCAACTGTAGGATATCCTCACTCTGGCTGGATTCCAATAGGAATCACGCATCACTTTTCAAGCCAGCATAATGTGACTTGCAGGTAGGGTTGCTAACGTCTGTTAACTTTCCCACATTTCCCAGGTACTCACGAAATCCTGGTTTGAAAATTCCTTGAAACTGGAGGGAATAGGCAGGGCATCTGGAATCTTTCAACCAGGACACCTGGGAATTTGAGGAAATGTACTGGAATGTTGCAGTGCTACTTGCAGGCATGATTTGGCTTGTAGGCCACTGTATTAGGGTACAACTACTGTAGGTCTCAAAATAAGGCCTGATGAGATATGTAATGTATTGTCATAATGAGTTGAATATTTATGGTAACATTCACCGAGGAACTCAGTTGGTCAAGGTCACAGGACTGAACATTCAACAACCATATCTCTGTCACTAACAAATACAGTCATGGGTGGTAACTCTACAATTTACTCGAAAAGGCTTGACACAGTGCGAAATAATAATTGCGGCATGGCTTAGTCTGGGGGTGTGGCTTTCAGCTAGTTATTTTTGGCCACCTGTGAGTGGAAGTGTTGTACCAGTTTAAGTGATCTATTGTAAAGGTACGTTTTTGTCATTCACAATGAACAAATGGCTTTGTCACTGTGGTGGTAACCTATAAAGGCAAAAAAAACAGCTTTTGTTCCTGTGGACTATATGTAATGATGGTACTATCTGAGGTATGAACTGGGGTACAATTACATGAATGTACCTATAACTAAAGGTACAAAGAATGACCATACAGGGTACCATGTCAGGGACAAGCGGTTGTACCCTTTTAAGAACAAATCTAAACCTTTTTCTAAGAGTGTATAAAACCCGTGGTTAATGAATAATAATCGAATGTCTTGCAGTTAATTAATATGTTCCAATAATCTGATGTCTTGCAGGGTGAGGATGGACAGCATGGCATGCTTGGACCACAGGGGCCTCCAGGGCTAAAGGTGTGACATATTATTATTCCTTCCTGTTCCTCCTCTCCCTTCTCTTTCCCAATCTCACTCTATCTCCATGTCTGTGACAGGGGGAACAGGGGCATGCTGGTGACCAGGGCAGGAATGGCCTTGATGGACTACCAGGGATGAAGGTAAAGAGGAAGAAATATGAAATATGAATATACAGCCATGTATCAACTCACAGGGCTTGACCCTATGTATTGATGCACTGGAATGACAGGCATGCTGATGTTCCACTGTGTGTATTCACTCTATGTTCTCGTTCAGGGGGAGAAGGGGGACACAGGAGACACAGGGCCTCAGGGGGACATGGTGAGTGGCTCCTCATATCACACTCTTTGACCTAAAGTCATCTACTGTGGGTCTATGAACAACTATCTGCATTAGACACATCTTCCAAGATGATACATTTATCTATCTTCATTCATTCTACCTGTGTGTTTCACTCTGTCTCCCTCTGCAGGGCTTACCCGGAGAGAAGGCTGCTCTTGACTCCTATGACATCGGCCTTGGCCATGTCTTTCAGGTGAGTTCTTAATTGGGTTCTTTAAAAGTTGATCTGGAACAACATTCTGCATTGTACTGCGACCCCACAAATTCAGATTGTACTATTTTATTAATGATTAAAAGTATCACACACCATAATAGTATTCTAGGGATACATTATGTATAACAGTCCCCTGTGCAGTACAAAGTCTCACTTTCCTTTTCTACTTTTCTACGTTTTATTATTCCTGCAGGGGCCCCCAGGGCCACCAGGGCCACCAGGAGGACAAGGGCCAAAGGTGGGAGTTGTGTTTGAGAGGTGGCTGAGTGGTTAAGGCGATGGACTACTAATCCATTGTGCTGTGCATGCATGGGTTTGAAACCCATCCTCTTCTGTGGAAGAGATTTTGTTCCGGAGAGATTTGTCATTGTAGCCTATATATTGTATCTATTATACGCAATGCACAGTGTGTCATTTATATTATCTGACTGTAAGTTGTTCTAGATAAGAGTGTCTGCTAAATGACCGAAATGTCAATGTATCAAATATGTTGGCATATCCAGCATTGGTGCAATGATCTACAGTATGGCTTTGGTTTATGGATTGATGATAGGCACACACACGTTTTCCTGTCTCCTTCATGCCAACAGGGAGAATCAGGCTCACATGGTGCACCTGGAGCTGATGGGGATAGGGTAAATGACATGACTCTGTAATAATGAATTGTTATTGTACTAGACATCATTGTATCCACCTCATGTTGTGCCTCCTCTCTGTAGGGAGCCAAAGGGGAAAGAGGTGATGATGGGATGCCTGGAGTGGCAGGGGAAAAGGGAGAGAAAGGTCTGACGGGCCTAACTGGGCTTGCGGTAAGTGGGATATGGGCTGTGTCCTGATGGATACCCAACAGACTATGGGCATGACATGGCAGTCTAGTATCCCTCTGCCTTGTAGATTTTGTCCATATAATGTATTTTTTCTCTCTTAGGGAGCTGACAGCAAAAAAGGAGAGAGAGGAGATTCAAGGTTTGAGGACAATCTGGTCAGTAATGTTTTAGATACCAAACTTGTATCTATACCAAACTGTTAAGTGTGATATCTCATCATGGTCGAGTAGTGTTATAGGATTGTGTGACCTCTGGTTATCCTAATGTTCTCTGCTTCAGGCCCAGATTATCTCTATCGCAGGCCCTCCAGGGCCCCCCGGACCTCCTGGGCTCCAGGGATTCATGGTGAGTAACTGGTCCCTCTGTCTTCTTAATAATAGGGGGATATCAAAAGCTTAAACTCTCTAGATACCAATGTTCTCTCTGCAAAGAGATGACTGTCAAACATTCCATACTCAACCTGTTCTCAGAGGAACCTAGTAAATCCCAATGTCTAATTTGTTGTAAAATGTTTTTAAATGATCTATGTGCTTTAATAGGCTCTTGTGATGAACAGTGTTTACAAAGAGAATGAGATGACACATTGTGTTTTTCAGGGACATCATGGAATGCCTGGCCCCAAGGTGTGTTGTCAGGGCTCCGATCTCCTCCTGCCCCTAGAATGACACAGGATTCTTTAGGCTACTAAAGCTGCACTGGAATGCCCTGTCATTCAAAATGTTGCCTTAACAGATAATGAAAAGCTGGATGTTAGAATAGGGGATGAAAATTGTACTTGCACAAGGAAATGAAAGCACTAGCTTGAAATTGTGCTTTTGTCAATGTCTCACAGGGGGAACCAGGTGAGATAGTGAAAGGAGAAAAGGGGGATGCAGGTGACAGAGGACCTCCTGGGTTAAGGGTAATTATATCCTATTCTGTCTCACTCGTACTGCATGTTAGGGTTGGGGTGCATTCGGAAATTCTGAATTTATTTCAATTCAACCCATTAATTGAAATTGGAATTTGAATTGGACAACCCCACAGGAAGCAGAATATGAATTACATTTCAATTAAAGGAAGTAGAATTCAACATGAAGCATGACAGTCTCATTCCTTTGACTAATCTTTTACCTAAAGCATCTGCCATTTATTGCTGCGAAGAATACCGATGTCATTTCAAACATAGCTTGATTACAACTCAAGCATGTCACACAGAATTATGAATTATTATAAACCTACAAAAGAATATTCGAACATGTCCAGACTACTAGAATTATTTAAATTCATTTACAGAGAATGAGTCTTTAAAAATCTCATGTTTCAATCATATTGATTTTTTTTTACATAGTATTGATCACTGTATGTCAAAATATACATGAGCATAGTTTTCCAGGCTCAGATCCCAGTTCAGATCCTGGATGAGCTCCCAGGACCATGTTTCGAGTTTCATGTTGGGTCTTCCAACGAGTGCTGCAAAAGTTGGGTCTTGCCCATTGCCCCTCTAGTGCCTACCACCCAGAGTCTCAAGGTGTTCTTGTTGAGAGTCTATGAAGTTTATGTTGAGAGCTTACTGCTTTGAGTTCGAAAAAAGACTGGGATGAAGGGGTCCCACTTTTGCTGTTTGCAGTGTGGGAGGTTTTTCAAGAATCGCTTGGTTACAGTCTGAATGAACTCGTGTTTGGACATCATGTCAGAGGTATGCTGAGCTTGTAAGGTGGTTGCAGAGAGGTGGTTGCCGTAACCATAACCCAAAAACCATAACCCAAAAACGAAAACAATCCTGTATCTGATCTTACCTGTTTTCATTTAGCTCCACTTTTTGGTTTGTTTCCTGTCTAAGTTTGGTGTGGGTTTTCTTAATTTTGTTTGCCTCATCTTGGGCAAATTTAGTGGGTGCTCATGATGGGAGTGGTGTCATTTAGGTCCCAGTTGTTGTTGCTAGTCAACTTTCCCTAGACACCCCCATGAGTGTCTTTCAGAACCCCTCCTAGAATCCCACCTGTTTCGTTTGAATTGTTCTTTAATAGTTTCCCCTTCTGTTTGAATGACAATTTTGCACATGCCGATTCAAAAGCAGTTTTCAAAGAGAGAGAGAGGCTGATGAAAAGGCTGCTACGGGTAGTGCGGTGAGTCCCATAGACGTGCAACTGAGGGAGTTAGAACTAAAGACAAAGTTGGAGCCAGACAACAAGAACATTCTGGAAGTAATCCGAATCAGAGTTTGATCTTGGTTGGAACAGCCGGCTTGTACCGCCTTTTAACATAAAAGGAGTTGGATGTATATTTTACTCTGTTTGAGGGGATTGCCACATCCCTAAAATGGTCACGAGGTATCCTCCAAAGTGTTCTTGTGGGAAAAGTTCTTGACCAGAGCTTAGATTATGACACTGTTAAAGCTCCTATCCTTCAGGCGTATGAGTTGGTCCCAGAGGCATACAGACAACATTTCTGTAAATTATGAAAGACAGAATCACAAAGCCATGTTGAATTGTCAAGGGAACAAGCATTACTTTTTGATCGGTGGTATGGTTCTCAAGAGGTCAAGGAACTTGACGATTTAAAAACTCTCATACTGCTCGAGCAGTTAAAGAATTGCCTTCATGAAAGGGTTGCTACACTACATGACCAAAAGTATGTGGAGACCTGCTAGAACAGGCTCCAGTCTTCTGGGAAGGATTTCCATTAGATGTTGGAACATTGTTGTGGGGACTTGCTTCCATTCAGCCACAAGACCATTAGTGAGGTCGGATACTGATGTTGGGCGATTAGGCCTGGCTCGCAGTCGGCGTTCCAATTCATTCCAAAGGTGTTTGATGGGATTGAGGTCAGGGCTCTGTGCAGGCCAGACAAGTTCTTCCACACCGATCTTGACTAATCATTTCTGTATGGACCTCGCTTTGTGCGTGGGGGCATTATCATGCTGAAACAGGAAAATGCCTTCCCCAAACTGTTGCCACAAAGTTGGAAGCACAGAATCGTCATTGTATGCTCTAGCGTTAAGATTTCCCTAGCCAGAACCATGAAAAACAGCCCCAGACCATTATTCCTCCTCCACCAAACTTTACAGTTGGCACTACGCATTGGGGTTTAGCTACACTACGCTTTCGGTTTTAGCTACAGTTTTTGGTTTCTTGCTAGGGCAAGTAATAATAGTGATGTGTAGAATAAATTAACCATTTGAATATCGTTGAATTACATAATTCTACTTTAATTCTGCTTCCTGTGAGGTGTGGCCAGTTCAAATTATATTCAAATTCAGTAATTACATTGGAAAAAATGTGGGATTAGCAACTCAATTCAGAATTGTCCCCAACCCTGCTGCATCTGTCACGTTCCTGACCTGTTGTCTGTTATTTTTGTATGTGTTTAGTTGGTCAGGGCGTGAGTTGGGGTGGGCATTCTATGTTTTGTGTTTCTATGTTTAGGCCATTGGTAATTAGCCTTATATGGTTCTCAATCAGAGACAGGTCAGAGACAGGTGTTTGTCGTTTCCTCTGATTGGGAACCATATAAAGGTAGGGTGTTCACACTGTTTGTTTGTGGGTGGTTGTCTTCCGTGTCTGTATTGTATGTTCGTACCACACGGGACTGTAGCGTTTTGTTTGCAGTCTATTCCTGTTTGTGAGTTCTTCGATTTATATGTAAGTTCTCTATTTCAGGTCTGTCTTCGTTCGTTTTGTTAATTTGTAATTATTCCAAGTGTTGTTTCGTGTTCGTCTTCGTGGTTGAATAAATTCATTATGTTCTCAAAACCCGCTGCATTTTGGTCTGATCCCTACTCCTCCTCTTCGGACGAAGAGGAGGAGAACAAGCGTTACAGCATCTAACATCACGACCCACATAACAGATGACACTATTTCTGCACACAGGGTATTCAGGGTCTTCCAGGTTCTACAGGATTGGTTGGTCTCCCTGGCACCATAGGGAGAAAGGTTAGCAGTATTTTTCATATGCCCTATTTGTTGAGGATACGGACATGGCATCAGAGTCCCTTGCAGTATTTTTCAAAGTAAGCTGCTTCAGAATTAACTTCAATCATATTTCATTTCAACAGGGAGAGCAAGGATTGCCGGGATTAGATGTAAGTGTGTCTAAATCTGTCACATCCACCCTGATACTAGTCTGGTTGATAAAGACCCTTCATTAACCACTACTTCTCTCCATGTCAGGGTTTCCCCGGGCTGATGGGAGAAAAGGGGGACAGAGGAGATAAGGTGTGCATCAGTGGCTACTGTGGCTACGTTTATTAATCTTCTATTACCTAGCATGTTATAGTAAAATCTGGAGAAGACTTTGATGCTCGACGAGAGATTTGTCTCCTCTGTGGTCCTCTCTAGCAGTTGGTAGAGCATGGCGGGTGCAATGCTTGGATAGTGGGTTTGATTCCTGGAACCACCCATACGGAAAAAGGTTTTATGCAGACCTGACTAAGTCCCTTTGGATAAAAGTATCCGCTAAATATATTATTATATATTATTGCTTTGTCACTCTTCTCTCTCAGGGTGACAGGGGGATGCTGGGAAAGAAGGGACTGAAGGGACAGAAGGGCGAGGAGGGCCCCCCTGGACTGGACCAGCCCTGTCCTGTGGTATGTCACTTCTTCCTGTCGCCTCTCCGCTCACTCTTCCTCAAACACTGTCTTTTCATTCAAGGGCAAACCCCTATTTCTCTAAATAACACAATTATTAGGTTACATTTGGGTAGAGCAGAGTTTATGTAAGGGATAATCAATGAGGGTCAATGCATTCTATGGAAAATAATGAATGGAGTGGAAAGTGTGTTCCATGACAGCTAGTGGAGTGGAACTGACCTACGTCCATGGAGTACCGTTATTTTCCAGAGAACGCATAGAGCCCTGAGTTGATTATCCCTTTCATACCATGGCTATAATTTAACACATTTGCCACGAGAAATGTGTTCCATTTCCCTGTAGAAATGTGTTCAACATCTACTGAAGTAGCTAGAACGTTTACTAGACATCTACAGTAGTTGCCATCGTAACCAAACAAATAGACTTGCTAGTTTAGCTAACCAAACCATCAGTTCTAGCTTGCTATTATGAAAATCGAATTCAACAATAGCAATACTGTTTTCAATTTGACTTTTGCGTTCAAAAGCAGCTCAAACAAAACATGTATAAATTATCTATAGTCATTATATTATTATACTGTGCAAATATACAACGCGGGCTATATAGGGAAAGAATACACACTCTAGAATGCCCTTTAAGACAATTAGAAACGCCTATTCAAAAATGCCAATGGTATAAATAAACTATAAACTGTGTGGTTTGAGTCCTGAATGCTGATTGGCCGACAGCCGTGGTATATCAGACCGTATACCATGGGTATGACAAAAAAAATTGTTTTACTGCTCTAATTACGTTGCTAACCAGTTTATAATAGCAATAAGGCTCCTCGTGGTGTGTGATGCATGGCCAATATACCACGGCTGTCTGCCAATTTGTGTTTGTTTTGTGTTTTTTCACCTTACAGGACTGTTTCGTGTCGTTCACTCTCTTTGTTGTTTTTGTCATTCAGTGTTCAGTTTATTTATTGAAATGAACATGGACACTTACAACGCTGCGTTTTGGTCCGATCCTTCCTATTCCTCATCCGACGAAGACGACGATCGTTACAACGGCGTTGCGTCGTACATAAGAACAGCCCTTAGCCGTGGTATATTGACCATATACCACACCTCATATTGACCATATACCACACCTCATATTGACCATATACCACGCCTTATTGCTTTTATATATCCATTATCCATGAGCTGTTCACATACTGTACATTTTTATATTGACATTGACTTCAGAAGAGACCAACCTACCATCCCAGTGCTGGAGATTAACGGACAGATCACTGAGCGAGTAGAGGACTATAAATACCTAGGAACCATCCTTGAACCACAAAGCTCTCCTTCAAAAGGAACACCAAACATATTTACTCTAAATGTCAACATTCTTGTTCTTGAGGAAGTTTAATGTACACCAATCCATCCACCAAGCATTTTATAAATGCTTAATAGAATCCATGCTATCGTTTGATATTGTGGGGTAGTTTGGTGCTCTAGGACACACTAGTCAGAACCCATTGAACAGGGTAACAAAAATCAGTGGGAAGGTCATTGGAGAAAGCCAGGAACGCACACACTCCATGACGGGGTACAGATATAGATATCTGGCATACAAGTCCAAGAGGGCAGCTTCTAGTTTTATGCCAACATCCATCAAACTCTTCAATTCTTGAAGTTCTTATTTTTATTGGGATATATACTGAACAAAAATATAAACACAACATGTAAAGTGTTTGTCCCATGTTTCATGAGCTGAAATAAAAGATCTCAGAAATGTTCCATAAGCACAAAAATCTTATTTCTCAAAAATGTTGTGCACAAATGCTTTTACATTCCTGTTAGTGAGTATTACTCCTTTGCCAAGATAATCCATCCAACTGAAAGGTGTAGCATATCAAGAAGCTGATTAAACAGAATGATAATTACACAGGTGCACCTTGTGCTGGGGACAATAGAAGGCCACTCTAAAATGTGCCGTTTTGTCACACAACAAAATGCCACAGATGTCTCAAGTTTTGAGGGAGCGTGCAATTGGCATGCTGACTGCAGGAATGTCAACCAAATCTAAACTATATCTCTAGGGACAATACATAACGATTCGTCGGGTTGAATGTGTCCTTCACGGTCAAATATGCATTTAAAACACGCTTTTATCCAGGGTCTCCTTTTTTCCGCCTGTATAAGTGGGAGATTACGTGGTAGCTTATTCAGTCTCATTTGACTGTGTGGTCTAGAATGGGCTTCAATGGCTGCCCATGGGAGACCCTGGATAAAAACATGTTTTAAATGCTTATTTGACAGCGAAAGACACATTCAACCCGACGAATAGTCATTCTTGTTCCCAGGGGTTGGAACTTTTTCAATGATTTCATTCTGAACATAACCATTCTTTTTTGGGGTTACGTTCCACTGTTCTGACCAGCAAAATAAAGTTCGGAACCAGTTTGAAACAAAAAAAAGTGACGGTTTATATCATTTCTTTCTTTTCCTTTTCCCCCTTTTTTTCTGTAATATTGTATACATTTACATTTAGCTCGACATTAAATTACTTCCAGAATTAGTGTGGATAGAGCAGCTTGCTATGGAGTGGGTAAGCTATTTACATGCATTGGATACACGAGTGTAGGGCGCGAGATGCGACTTGAAATTTTGCGGGTGGGGAGAGAATGAGAGAGGTTAGGAATAACCTAGGCTTCTGAGTGACAGTGAGGTCTTTGCATATGTGCTTTGTTGCGTTTTTTTGTGGGACTGGAAAAAAAAATACCTGGAACTTAAAATAACATTATTAACCAGTGCCCATGCTTCATAAATAACGGTTCTGTTCTGGAACAGTATAGATCACTTTCATTCTCGGTTCTGATTCTGTATCTCAAAAAATATAGTTATTTTGCGTTTTTCGGTTCTGTTCCCTGAACCATTTCCAACCCCTGATTGTTAATATAGATATTGGATATGCCTCTGTTGACTGGAAACATTATTTTGGTGAAACTGAATGTTTTAGATTTGGTTGATCAAGGACACCAGGCTACGGAAGCTTCCGCAAAGAGCCATCTGTCTGTAAACAATATTTTAACAGTAAACATGTATTACCTCGTGATGTTTAAATCTGATTGTCAAACAAATCACTTAAAAAAAGTAGGCTACCTGCGCACGTTTGTCCACTCCAAAATAACTCCACATCCAAAACAGTGTGAGCACGCCATTTGATGAATGGAAAGATACTGTTACAAAATACCAAAAAGTGTAATGACATTCGGCGATTGTCATTAGGCCTACACTCTGGTAGCCTGAATTAAGTGATTTGTCTTGTTGACAAATTTACCTTTTTTGTAATAACTAAAGTTGAGACACTTGAAATATGGGACACAAATTCAGCTGTCTGTCCTGAGCTCATCTGGAAACTGTAAGGGCCCAGTTGATACAATGTTGCAAGTTTGCTAGTGAAAGTTCAAGACAGACAGAGAGCGAAGCAGACAGGCAGAGTAGAGCGATGAATATGACTGAAAGAACCTGAACCAACTACATTTTAAACAAATAGGAGATTGGTGAAATTAGAAGGGGGGGAGGGGGGCTGAGCCTGGTCCTCCTACCACTTTGTTGTTACAAGACACCCGTATTTATCTGTGGGCAATGCAATACTGCATGTTTGTTTAATGAAGGTGTTTCTTTTCTATCACCAGGGTCGGGATGGATTGCCCATACCAGGGTGTTCGCATAAGGTTTGTACAGCAATAGTACTTCTATGAGGCTCTGTTTGCTTGGCCTGCTCTGGCCCAAGTAGGCATTTGGCTCTCTTGGGGGAGTATAAAAACTTTTATACAAAGGGTGGGTCTAATCCTGAATGTTGATTGGTTAAAACCACATTCCAGCCGGTGTCTATTCCACAAGATACCACCAAGTTACCACCGTCTAAATCTATAACGTTAAAATGCCTATTTACTCTGTTCCATCTGACTGCAATTTTCATCAGCCCAGCCAAGCAATTTATCAACTTGATCTCCACTATAAAAAGCATCTAGACATTATCTCACATTTCTTTTAGACTAACATTTAGTTTCAACAGGGGAGATTTGTATAAACCTTGCGGTCTGTCTCTCCGACATTTGCAACATTGTTTCAGTATTCAAATTCGATCTCCAGCTGTCCCATAGTAATGAACGTGTCTGGAGTTGGGACGAGACAGACAGACAGCGCTTCTCTGCCAGTTTAAATCATGAATCAGCTGGCATAATTTTTATGGATATATGCAAAGAAATGTCAATTGAAAAAAGGTAAAACAAAGTGCAGCTAGTTTGCAGTCTTTGCAGCTTCAGTTTGAAGTGATTGTGTTAGCTGTGTTGTTGGCTAGCTCCTGCTTTGCACAACAGTGTCCTGACAAGTGAGCACATGTGCTATACCAGGCAAAATCGCGCCTCATTCGCTCATTGTTATGGATGTATCCAAATAAATGTCACTAGAAAAAAGCTTAAACAAATGCAAATGGAGCTACTTTGCCGTTATTCTGGCTGCACTTTTTGACTTGACTGTAAATTAGCGGTAGTTGGCTAGCTAGGAAGCAAGGGATAAGAATGTTGCCAGCCAGTACGGCAATGGAACATTTAGAACGAACGACTGGATACAGAACAAAAAGACTGAACGACTGGGTCGCAACCGAACCGATAGAACGAACAACCAGCAGGCTTGGGTAGCAACCCTAGATTTGTGTCGGGACTATATCTTGTATGGATGAAATAGTATGAATAAATTAATCAAAATAACGTTTTTAATTCAAGTATGTAAATCATTATTTGAATATGTTGTTAACCTGTTAACCTGTTGAATATGTTGTTAACCTGTTGTATAAAAGTGATAATGCCCTCGAAGCCGGTGTTTGGAGGATATATCGTCTCGGACCGAACAATAATCGTGCCAATATATCCACCAAACACCGACTTCGAGTGCAGTATCCCTTAAATATTTAATCTTATATAGTGTACAGCAGTGGTTCCCAACCAGGGGTATGCGGACCAGTGAGTGTACTTGGCCTACCCACAGGGGGTACTTGAGAAGACATGAGTCCATAAGCCTACTGGTTAAATGCACGAGGGGGTACTTCAGGGGTACTCTGGGCAGAGAAAAATTCAGCTGGTGGTACAGTAACCGAAAAAGGTTGGGGACCACTGGTGTATAGTATGATTGTACAGTATAATTTACCTGCTAGTGAATGTGCTCTGCTCTTGCTCTTTTTCAGTGATGAGTTACCTGGGACATGGGATCTGTACATATCGATATATATTTTTCAACTAAAATTCAAGTGTGTTTTTTTTGTCGTTGCCAATTCCTATTTAATATGTTGAGGTTTTCATATTGGAATTTGGATTGTGCGTCTATCACAATCAATATTTTTTACTTTTTGGTTATGAAAAGAAAACCATTTTTTGTTGTTGTTTAGAGATTAGGTAGAGGAAAGATATAGTGCACACAAAGGAGACTGGTTACAAATGGAAAGGAGCAGCAAATACACTCAGCCCCACATTTTTGCTGCTTACAGTATATCTAATCGTGGAACCTGAAATATAGTATTAACCTGGAATACAGTATGATTGACTAACAGACTCACTAGTGTTCCCACATGGAGATACAGCATTGAAGTGTGCAACTCAGCCTGCATCTTGCAAATGATTCTACCCCATCACTCCTGTGATTGTTGTTTGCTTTGAAAGAACCAACCGTCATGGCATGGGCCCAATGCCATGCGCCTATCCCAACCTTAGGAAAGGTACAGATGTAGGCTCTTAATTTGAGCCAGTTTGCTATAGCAGGAAAATAATCCTGCAGCAACAGCAAATGCGAATTATTATGTGGATTATAATTAATGGACATTTTTTGTAGGGGTTGATAAACATTTTGTTATGGCAAATCAAGTTTGACATTTTTAAGTGGAAATTACAAACTTTAGGAGCCTTTTTAAATCTCAAATACATTACAAGTTTGCGTGTCCTGCTGTGCAGGAAAATTATCAGCCACAAAAGAGTGATCAAATTAAGATCCTACATCTGTATGGGGAAGCGCAGATGATGGCCCTCACCATGGAACCTTTGTTTGCAATAATTTTCCTAAATGTGCTTAATGTATAGATCATTATTGGTCTAAAAAGTTGTAGGATGTTTATGATGGTTTCAAAGTTATTGCTGAGTTGTTCCATCAAATGCTTTTTTCATTCCTCTGAGTCCTCTAACCATGCTATGTGGAGTTAATTGACACAGAACACTGTACAACTTTTTGAATTAGGCCTATCATGGAAAATGTATGATAGCAATCCTAAAAATGTTTTGAAGACTTTTTACATCTGACATCAAGCTAGACAAAAACATCTACCTATCAAACCTACCTGGTTGGCTGATTAGGTTAAATATTTGTTCTAGGACATGCCGTTTTTAAGTTGTCTGTCATATTAAATACTATTTTAAATGCACATGGTTGTATTCTTAATTATGAAGTTCAAGTTGCATTGTACTTTATAATGCTGGTGGCCTACTTTTTTCATTTTTCTTCATTTTGTAAATGCTGTCGGTTGGTGTCGGTTCTGTCCATTGAGGTATAAAACAACAGTAGACTGCTGCCAAGATGGACGCCTGTTGTTTTCAACGTAATCTACTCATGTTTGCACACGCCGTTTTGTGGTCACTGCCATCTGCTCTACAGAGCCGATAACGCCTGCGCACTAGCACTCAGTGCGCACTGGAGCAAGCGCAAGCAGCGACAATGTCATCACGTCAGCCAGATGATTGGCAGACAATGGATGAATATTAAATGTTAATATTTACGGCTGTGAGGGATGAAGGAAAAAACCAGCCTCGAAGACAATTACTGGAAAAATCATTGGAGGTTGCTGAGGGGAGGACGACTCATAATAATGGCTGGAACAGAGCAAATACCATTCCACGCATTCCGCTCCAGCCATTACCACGAGCCCATCCTCCCCAGTTAAGGTGCCACCAACCTCAAGTGAATTCAATGGATATGTTTGGCACAAAGGTGATAACAAAAGTGTTGTTTTCGGAATAGGGTCGTCTATGGGAATTGTCCTTTTGGGTTAGGCTTCAGCTAAAATGCAGTACCAAAAATGCCCTCTGAGCACAGTGTTCCAGACAAGAACCCTAGCCCCCAGGTTCTGTCCCTTTTCCATTTTGTCTGTTTATATTTTTTTCTGTGTGTTTTTTTCTGTCTTATTACATGTGTAAAAATGTGTGCGCATTGGAGTGGTTGACTCAACTAAAGAACATAAAAGACCAGGGAACCAACCAGGGAACTTTCAAGCAGTTTTCTAGCCTTTTTGATGCGAGGCTAGCAGGGGAAAACAATAAATCGGCAAGGAAGGGAGGATGAACGAGCAATGACGGTGGTCATCTACACCAGTGTTTCCTAAACTCGGTCATGGGGCTCTCACTGGGTGCATGTTTAGTTTTTTTTGCCCTAGCACTACACAGCTGATTCAAATAACCAACTCATCATCAAGCTTTGACTATTTGAATCAGCTGTGTAGTGCTAGGGAAAACACCAAAACGTGCACCAAGGGGGGGCCACAGGACCAAGTTTGGGAAACCCTGATCTACACAATATAAATGCTGCTGGTGTGAACCAGGTGGACTACTGCTATCATCGCGGGCGGCGCGAGTCTGATCATGACACCGATCAACGATTCAGGACTTTCTGAGATCAACCAACCAGCTAGGGGACCTGCTGCTCTATTATTGCACATGAGTGTTTAACTACAATGTTTTGTCCTATCTGTTATTTGTGTAACTTTGTCCAAAGGCTGCAATGTCTGGTGAATTGACGATTTGTGCCTTAGTAGGTCTATTGCCTAGCCTTCTTTCTGTCGCTTATAGGTGTATATGTGTACAACTGAATGCATTCAACTGAAATGTGTCTTCCGCATTTAACCCAACCCCTCGATTAAGGCAACGGGGGGCTGCCTTCATCGACATCCACGTCATGGACGCCCGGGAAACAGTGTATGTTCTTGTTGTTTTGTTTTGAGGGCCACAATGGAAATACGTTTGAACTTTTTCTTTAAATGCATTAATTCACATGCATGGTTGTATTGTGTTTTTAAATGGTCAAATAAAAAAAGGGGAAAAAAGCTAATTGACCTTATAAGAAGCTAGCTAATCTGTTGTAAGAATCTTTAGTGATAGATCTATCTACATATCAGGAACTCTGTCATTCCCCCTCAGACCTCATCCCTCCCCTAGTCAAAAATCAAACTTGCACTAGTCAAGCATCACCCCTCCTCATTTGTAAAGCGTCACCCTCAGTCCTGCATTGGTCAGTTATCACCAATATGGCAGAATTCACACAAATCTGACCGTGCATTTAACCAAGGCAAGGTGACTGGGAACATGGACGTGTACAAACTGACCAGTTATGACCACCGTAAGACAATGAAATAGTCAAAATGACAGTACAGGGACAAAGTCGAGTCGCAATTAAACGGCTCCGACACGAGACGTATGTGGCAGGGACTCCAGACAATCAAGGATTATAAAGGGAAAGCCAGTCATGTCGCAGACATCGACGCCTCGCTCCCGGACAAGCTAAGCACCTTCTTCACCCATTTTGAGGCCCCCGCCACTCACAAGGACTGTGTGCTCTCATTATCTGTAGCCAACGTGTGTAAGACATTAAAAGCGTGTTAACCCTCGCAAGGCTTCCGGCTCAGAAGGCATCCCAAGCCGTGCCCTCAGAGCATGTGAAGACCAGCTGGCAGGAGTGTTTACATATTCAATCTCTCCCTATCCCAGTCTTTTGGCCCCACGTGCTTCAAGATGTCCACCATTGTTCATGTACCCAAGAAAGTGGAGGTAACTGAACTAAATGACTATCACTCACTTCTGTCATCATGAAGTACTTTGAGACACTAGTTAAGGATCATATCACCTCCACCTTATCTGACACCCTAGACCCACTACAACACTTTTTATTGACTATAGCTCAGCCTTCAACAACTTAGTGCCCTTCAAGCTCATCACTAAGCTCAGGGCCCTGTGCAACTGGATCCTAGACTTCCCGATGGGCCGACCCCAGGTGGTGCAGGTAGGCAACTACACATCTGCCTCGCTGATCCTCAACACAGGTGAACTGTGGTAAACAATCAAATTGTAGAAACACCTCAAGGATGACCAATGGAAACACGATGGACCTGTATAATGATAATGGCGCCGGAGGTGATGGCTGCCATTTTACGGTCCCCTAAGCAATTGTACTATTGTGTGTGTTTTTGAAATATTACTTGTAACATGTTTTGTACATAATGTTTCTGCCACCGTCTCTTAAGACCGAAAAGCACTTCTAGATATCAGGACAACGATTATTCACCCGGTACTGGAAGAAGAGTCGGACACAGGATTTACTCCAGACACTCGATAAGGCCCTCATCCTCTCATTTGCAGGATAAAGACACCGAGATATCGGGGACGTAGGTCTGGGTGCCTTGTAAGGATCGGACGGCGAGTGGGTAATCTGCCTTTACCATTGTTCCAATTAGCCAACGTACAATCATTGGATAATAAAATAGACGAACTACAAGCATTTATATCCTACCAACCGGAAATGAAAAATTGTAATATCATATGTTTCACCGAGTCAAATCACATGTTATTTGTCACGTGTGCCGAATACAACAGGTGTAGACCTAACATTGAAATGATTACTTACAAGCCCTTAACCAACAATGCAGTTTTAAGAATAAAAAAATTAAAAAGAAGAAATAAAAGTAACAAATAATTAAAGAGCAGCAGTAAAATAACAATAGCGAGGCTATATACAGGGGATACCGGTACAGAGTCAATGTGCGGGGGCACCGGTTAGTCGAGGTAATTGAGGTAATATATACACATGGGTAGAGTTATTAAAGTGACTTATGCATTGATAATAACAGAGAGTAGAAGCAGTGTTAAAGAGGGGGCAATGCAAATAGTCTGGGTAGCCATTTGATTAGATGTTCAGTAGTCTTATGGCTTGGGGGTATGAGCTGTTTTGAAGCCTCTTGGACCTAGACTTGGTGCTTCGGTAACGCTTGACGTGCGGTAGCAGAGAGAACAGTCTTTGACTAGGGTGGCTGGAGTCTTTGACAATTTTTAGGGCCTTCCTCTGACACCGCCTGGTGGAGAGGTCCTGGATGGCAGAAGCTTGGCCCCAGTGATGTACTGGGCCAAATGCACTACCCTCTGTAGTGCCTTGCGGTCGGAGGCCGAGCAGTTGCCATAGCAGGCAGTGGTGCAACCAATCAGGATGCTCTAGATGGTGCAGCTGTAGAACCTTTTGAGGATCTGAGGACCCATGCCAAATCTTTTAAGTCTCATTAGGGGTAATAGGTTTTGTCGTGCTCTCTTCACGACTGTCTTGGTGTGCTTGGACCATGATAGTTTGTTGGTGATGTGGACACCAGGGAACTTGACGCTCTCAACCTGCTCCACTGCAGCCCCGTTGATGAGAATTGGTGCGTGCTCGGTCCTCCTTTTCCTGTAGTCCACAATTATCTCCTTAGTCTTGATCACGTTGAGGGAGAGGATGTTGTTCTGGCACCACGCGGCCAGGTCTCTGACCTCCTCCCTATATGCTGTCTCGTCGTTGTTGGTGATCAGGCCTATCACTGTTGTGTCATCTGCAAACTTAATGATGGTGGTGAATTCATGTGACTCGGTCAATAAAAAAGTGGTCAGATGACGCAGATGCTAAGCTACAGGACTGTTTTATTAGCACAGACTGGAATATGTTCCAGGATTCTTCCGATAGCATTGAGGAGTACACCACATCAGTAACTGGCTTTATCAATAAGTGCATCGATTTGCATTGCCCCTCCCCCCTCTTTTACGCTGCTGCTACTCTCTGTTTTTTATCTTGCATAGTCACTTTATCTCTACCTACATGTACATATTACCTCAATCACCTCGACTAACCGGTGAAGCCGCACATTGACTCTGTACAAGTACCCCCTGTATATAGCCTTGCTATTGTTATTTTACTGCTGTTATTTAATTATTTTTTACCTTTATTTTTTACTTATCTATTTTTTACTTAACACTTATTTTTTTCTTAAAACTGCATGGTTGGTTAAGGGCTTGTAAGTAAGCTTTTCACTGTAAGGTTGGATTCAGCGCATGTGACAAATAACATTTGACTCGTATTGTGTGTAGATTGATGAGGGAAAAATTATTTAATCAATTTTAGAATAAGGCTGTAACGTAACAAAATGTGGAAAAAGTTAAGGGGTCTGAATACTTTTTGAATACACTGTATATTAATTTAACACTGGTTACTTTAATAATATTTACATAGTGTTTTACCCACTTTATATGTATGGTACCTTCAGAAAGCATTCACACCCCTTTACTTTTTCCACATTTTGTTGTGTTACAACCCAAATTCTTAATTGATTAAAAAAAGTGGAATTATGTTTGTTTTTTTAACAAATTATTCTAAGTATTTTACACTTTTTGTGGCAAGCCTAAATAAGTTCAGGAGTAAAAATGTGCTTAACAAGTCACATAATAAGTTGCATGGACTCTGTGTGCATGATTTAACATGATTTTTGATTGACTGTCTCATCTCTGTACCCTCACATACAATTTATCTGTAAGGTCCATCAGTCGAGCAGTGAATTACAAACCCAGATTCAACCACAAAGACCAGGGAGGTTTTCCAATGCCTTGCAAAGAAGGGCATCTATTGGTTACAGATGTACATATATCATACCCCCAAGACATGTTAACTTCTCACCATTGCAATAACAGGGGAGGTTAGCATTTTTAGGGGGGTATGATATTTGTGCATCTGTAACTTTCTCACTCATCATTATTCACGATTCAGTCAGGATTGTCCGTAATCATGGTAGCATCAACATTAATGTAGAAGTGTTTAGAAACGTATTCTATTCTTATTTACAATAAAAGGGATTCCAAAATGACACTTCCATTCATTTTTATTGGGCACAAAGTAATCTGAAACACAATCAAAACAAACAGCAAATGCATCCAACACATTTGAAGACTCTCAAGCTTGATGTTGTCATTGCGTGCTGTGAATATCAGACCAAATACTTATTTTCTTTACTACTTTAATACACATATAAGTGAATTGGTCCCAATACTTTTAGTCTCCTAAAATAGGTGGACTATCCTAAGTGTACAAAATATTAGGAACACTTGCAGTTTCCATGACATAGACCAAGTGTCAAACTTATTCCATAGAAGGTCGAGTGTCTACGCGTTTTCGCTCCTCCCTGAGACTTGGTTGATGAATTAAGGTCACTGATTAGTAAGGAACTCCCCTCGTTGTCTAGGTCTTAATTGAAAGGAAAAACCAAAAGCCAGCAGACACTAGGCCCTCCATGGAATGAGTTTGACACCCCTGACATAGACTGACCAAGTGAATCCAGGTGAAAGCTAAACTCCCTTATAATCAGTGTAGATAAAGAGGAGAAGACAGGTTAAACAAGGATTGTTGAGCTTTGAGACATGGATTGTATATGTGTGCCATTCAGAGGGTGAATGGGCAAGACAAAAGTGCCTTTGGAAGGGATATGGTAGTAGGTGTCAGGAACACCAGTTTGTGTCAAGAACTGCAACGCTGCTGGGTTCAAGAATGTTCCACCATCCAAAGGACATCCAGCCAACTTGACACAACTGTGGGAAGCATTGGAGTCAACATGGGCCAGCATCCCTATTGAACACTTTCGACACCTTGTAGAGTACATGCCCCGAAGAATTCTGGCTGTTCTGAGGGGGGTGGGGGGGTGCAACTCAACATTAGGAAGGTGTTCCTAATGTTTGGTAGACTCAATGTATATTAGATTAAATAAGCCATAACAATTTTTGTTGTCCAAATTTGACACTCTCATTGAAAAAAATCGCTACCTGCTGGAGGAGAAAGATTTTGAGCAGTTTCCACTCTCACTTCACCTCTTCCTCTCTGCATCTAGTCAAAACCCAGACATCTGCGAATGCCTTCTTGCTAAGCCATATATTCTTACAAATATTACTATTTTGAACAAATATTACTATTTTGAACAAGCTGGAGACAAGTTTTTCAAACATGAAGGATGAGGACGGGAGGTTGATAGGCATCAAGTACAAAAAATGTCAACTGTATTTCAGTAGCTCGGAAGAGTATATGAGGAAGAAAGCGGAAAAGTTCAAGAAACAAAGGGGAAAAAACCTGGGACAAGATAGGTGGTGGGGGAGAAGAACAAAAACGGGAACTCCTACTACAGTTCGGAGGAAGAAGGAAAGGAGCTGAGTCTTGAGGAAAGCAGTGTGGTGAGGAAGATTGGCATCAAGTCAAAAGGAAAAAAAACATACTCCAGTAGCTCAGAAATTGAACCTGACGAGAGTGAGGATGAATTACCTGAGGTGGCAGGTGCAGTGAAGACCGCCGGGTTCGTGCCTCGTTCTGATGGTGACAAGAATGATTCTGGCCCATTGGGAGTGAGATTTTTTGGAGAGAATGGATCCTTGCCTTCTGGCTGATCCATATATGGTGTTATTTTGGGTGGAGAGGAGGTTGGGGACTGTTGAGTTGGTGAAAGTAACTCGAAGTGGACTTTTTTTTGTTTTTTCCGTTCAGAGGGAGCGGGCGCTCCATACCACTCGCCTAGGGACAAGAACTGTAACATGCTTTAATCTCTGGAGCAGGGCGCCTTTGAAAGGAGTGATAACTGGGGTGGTGTTAAGTGTTGAGAAGGACTAACTGAAATGGAAGATTCCCAGTGTCTGTGACGCCCGCCGTTTGGTGCGAAGCAGACTCGGTTGAGAGTGTGGTGAAACAGAGAAGACACTGTCCGGCTGAGTTTTGATACAGTTTTTAACAGACAAAGAGAAGTTAGGATGTGTAAGTTATCCTGTGAGAGCTTTTGTCCCGAGTTTTAAATGCCAAGCTTATGGTCATGTTGCAGCAGTGTAGGAAGGAGATTCATAGATGTGAGAAGTGTGCAGGAGGGCACGCAACAAAGGAATCTGTAGTATCGGTGAAAAAGGTTGTGTGTGTTAACTGTATTTTTTAAAATATTTTTCCCCCCACATTTATTTAGCCAGGTAGGCCAGTTGAGAACAAGTTCTCATTTACAACTGCGACCTGGCCAAGATAAAGCAATGCAGTGCTTCAAAGACAACAACACAAAGTTACAAACGTACAGTCGATAAGGTAACTGAGCTAAATGACTATCGCCCCGTAGCACTCACTTCCATCATCATGAAGTGTTTTGAGAGACTAGTCAAGGATCATATCACCTCCACCCTACCTGACACCCAGAACCACTCCAATTTGCTTACCCCCCCAATAGGTCCACAGACGACGCAATCGCAATCACACTGCACACTGCCCTAACCCATCTGGACAAGAGGAATACCTATGTAAGAATGCTGTTCATCGATTACAGCTCGGAATTTAACAACATAGTACCCTCCAAACTCGTCATTAAGCTCGAGACCCTGGGTCTCGACCCCGCCGTGTGCAACTGGGTCCAGGACTTTCTGACGGGTCGCCCCCCAGGTGGTGAGAGTAGGAAACAACATCTCCACCCCACTAATAGGGTGCGTTCTCAGCCCTCTCCTGTATTCCCTGTTCACCCATGATTGAGTGGCCATGCACGCCTCCAACTCAATCATCAAGTTTGCAGACGACACTACAGTGGTAGGCCTGATTACCAACAACGACGAGACGGCCTACAGGGAGAAGGTGAGGGCCTTGGGAATGTGGTGTCAGGAAAATAACCTCTCACTCAACGTCAACAAAACAAAGGAGATGATCGTGTACTTCAGGAAACAGCAGAGGGAGTACCCCTCTATCCACATCGACGGGACAGTAGTGAAAAAGGTGGAAAGTTTTAAGTTCCTCGGCGTACACGTAACTGACAAACTGAAATGATCCACCCACATAGACAGTGTGGTGAAGAAGGCGCAACAGCGCCTCTTCAACCTCAGGAGGCTGAAGAAATGTGGCTTGTCACCGAAAACACTCACACACTTTTACAGATGCACAATCGAGAGCATCCTGTCGGGCTGTATCACCGCCTCGTACAGAAACTGCTCCGCCCACAACCCTAAGGCTCTCCAGAGGGTAGTGAGGTCTGCACAACGCATCACTGGGGGCAAATTACCTGCCCTCCAGGACACCTACACCACCCGATGTCACAGGAAGGCCAAAAAGATAATCAAGGAAAACAACCACCCGAGCCACTGCCTGTTCACCCCGCTATCATCCAGAAGGTGAGGTCAGTACAGGTGAATAAAAGCTGGGACCGAGAGACTGAAAAACAGCTTCCATCTCAAGGCCATCAGACTGTTAAACAGCCATGACTAACATTGAGTGGCTGCTGCCAACATACTGACTCAAATATCTAGCCACTTTAATAATAAAAATTTGGATATTTCACTAGTCACTTTAAACAATGCCACTTTATATAATGTTACATACCCTACATTACTAATTTCATACTCTATACCATCTAAATCAAATCAAATGAATTTATATAGCCCTTCTTACATCAGCTGATATCTCAAAGTGCTGTACAGAAACCCAGTCTAAAACTCCAAACAGCAAGCAATGCAGGAGTAGAAAGGCCAGCACCTAGGAAGAAACCTAGAGAGGAGCCAGGCTATGAGGGGTGGCCAGTCCTCTTCTGGCTGTGCCGGGTGGAGATTATAACAGAACATGGCTAAGATGTTCAAATGTTCATAGATGACCAGCAGGGTCAAATAATAATAATCACAGTGGTTGTAGAGGGTGCAACAGGTCAGCACCTCAGGAGTAAATGTCAGTTGGCTTTTCATAGCCGATCATTCAGAGTATCTCTACCGCTCCTGCTGTCTCTAGAGAGTTGAAAACAGCAGGTCTGGGACAGGTATCACATCCGGTGAACATGTCAGGGTTCCATAGCCGCAGGCAGAACAGTTCAAACTGGAGCAGCAGCACGGCCAGGTGGACTGGGGACAGCAAGGAGTCTTCTGCATCTTGCCTATGCCGCACGGCCATCGCTCATCCATGTGTACATATTCTCATTAATTCCGTCACACTTGTGTGTATAAGGTAGTTGTTGCGAAATTGTTAGATTACTTGTTAGATATTACTGCATAGTTGGAACTAGAAGCACAAGCATTTTGCTACACTCGCATTAACATCTGCTAACCATGTGTATGTAACCAATAATTTTTTTAAATTTGATAACACATTAGAAAAATCCATGTACAGTGTTAAGCAAATGTAGAAGATTAGATTAAGTTAAGGCAACAAATAGACCATAGAGGTGAAATAATTTCAATTTAGCATTAACACTGGAGTGATGGATGGGCAGATGATGATGTGCAAGTAGAGATACTGGGGTGCAAAAGAGCAAGAAGGTAAGTAATAATATGGGGATGAGGTAGTTGGGTGTGCTATTTACAGATTGGCTGTGTACAGGTACAGTGATCGGTAAGCTGCTCTGACAGCTGATGCTTAAAGTTAGAGAGAGAGATATAAGACTCCAACGTCAGTGATCAGAAGTGTCTGGTGAGAGAAAGGCAGGTTGAGGTTGCCAGGATCAGATTAGTTCAAAAGGTATCGTATGCTGAGGCAGTGAAGAGAGTAGTAGAGGAAGATGGGTTCAAGGCGAGAGATCCTAAGAGGCTCCCTGTGAATAGGGCGAGGCCAATAGAGAGTGATAGCAATAACCTGTGCTTCAGTAAGGTAGCCATGGTTATCAACTGTGCCGCGGAAATGGAACGTAAATCACAGTAAATAGATGTTGTGGTGGCAGCTGCAGAGAAGTACTTGTGTGTACAAGATTGTACTGCAGAAGAGTTACAAGATGTGTTAAACAATAGTGTCCCATCCTCCCAGGCTGCCAGCCTAGTGTAGAATCAAATAGGGACAAGTAGTGGAATAATGGTGAGGTTTTAATGGGTGTAGGGTCTGTTGGTATGGCAATTTTTCTTCCCTTTTCCCTATCTTTTGTCACTTCCCTTTTTGTGTCATAAAGTGTAATGAATTCACACTCCAGAACAGTAGACGGAAACACAGAGCAAGAGAATAGAAATAGATGAACACTCCAGTCCAGTAGGTGTCGATGAATCCACCTTTCAGTTGGTTGTGATCCGCCAATACAAATTTAAAGAAGAATATGTCTACAGCTATAACAATGGCCAGATATTTCGCCGGATATATAAATGTGAAGCATCCGTTTGGCGTTTCCACTCACTACCAAATTTGGTGAAGAGAGGAAGCCTGCAGTGGGAGAAGACGATGCGGGATTAATTTTGACCGACATTCTGCACATTTACTCCTCGATTTAAATATGAGATCTCAATACAGTTTTCTGTTTCCGAAACGAAAATATGTAACAAACAGAGTGGACTACGCTATGTAAACTTTACCCTTTGCAACTTTTTCCAAAAATGCCGTTGTTTAGAAGGAGTGCAAGGGCGAATATAGTTATTGCACAAGCGCACTTCACAGAGTAGGCGATAATATGCAAATAATGCTAGAACGCGCCAATAGGACCTCGCTATCTCGTGCTTCGTTCTGACCACCACCTTGCTTCTTCTTTTTACCTCCTTGCTTGTTCTGATTAATTTCTTTCCATTGAAAATGACAGGCTCTGGTATATCTTGGGTTGATTAAAACAATGTTTGATATGCCTTCTTTCTCAGGCTGACGCCCGTAAATACGTACCCCAACTGCGTCATTTCCGTTTGTAAGCTTTTTGGGGGGTATTCCTTCTCGGATGTCCTGTAAATTACTGGATTGAGCCTGTAAAATAAACTGACCTAAACAAGAACAACGTGGAGAGAAAACAACTTAGAAATACGCATTTATACGTTTTACAGGTTTGGCCATTTTAATTCAACGAGTAAATAGCTTGCTACTGCTCTGCTGCGTACATACTAGAAGACTAGTGCACCCTGACTCAAACACGCCTCCGCAGAAAACAGTCGAAACTCAGGTAACGTTAGCTACACTGCAGAGAATAAAGGGCAACGCTACGTTAGCTGAGATCGCCTTGTAACGTTGCAGGGTTCATCGGTGTCTACATATCCCCCCTAAGACCAGCCCATGGTGGGGAGTATTAATGGAAGTTAGCTACTATAGCTAGTTTAGCTGGCTAACGTAAAAGGTTACAGTAACAGTTAACTTGGACTTTTCTAATGTTTGTTTCTAAAATATTGGCTCAAGAGTAGCTAAATCGCCAAGTCGTTGTCAAGAAGGTCAATTTGTACGTTACGTTTTAGTTTCGGTTGCGGGTGGGAAAGTGACAGGTGTTGTTGTCAGTCCTTGTCCAAACCTAGTTGAAGCTGGGCTTGTCAGCTAACGCTAGCTAGCTGCTATGATGAGATAGTTCATAGCTAGTGTCGTGTGTGCTGGTTACCAAAAACAGGAATAGCCTATCTAACGTTACAGATAGAAGTGTCAAGACAACATTTAGACAGTTTATGCCGTGCCGTTTTAATTGCCTATTTAAATTTAATAAACTACAGATCAACCATCCGTTGATTGCCAACAAAACTGAGTAACGTTAGTTATTGATTGGAGCCATTCCGCTACAGTTAGCTAGCTAACGTTAACTGTTTAGCTGTAGCACGTTAACGTTAGTTACATCAAGTTTCAGCCTGATTTAAAAAAAAAAAAAGCATGTCTTGACTCTCAGCGTCTCAAGTCAGCCTGAAACTTGATGTAGCCTAGCTAACTAATTTGCCATCTTTATTAGTGTCGGACAGTTTTTTTAGCGATAGGTTAAACAGCTGATTTGACAGTGTCTGCTAGCCTAGCTAGCTGACCAGTTCGACCTCGAATGCTCTCTGTACACCCATTGCAACACTTTCTCCCTCCCAGCCATGCTCGTGTGCTTACTGGTACCCTCTGGCACATTTCTTTGATCTATCTGTTCTTGCAGCACCAATACAGTCTTGCCCCAGCGTCAAATATAAGCTATGCTTCATAAAAGTTGTAGTTTGTCATTTATCCGGAAAGGTTAGGTGCCAGTAATATTTTTGTCTGGAAAATCATATTGGATGCAAAATGCTGTTAATCTCTGCTCATCTCTTCATAGTCTGTGTAGGCTAGCCTATGTCTTGCAAACTCATGTAGGCTAGCTGTCATTAATATTCCTCTCATGTTGTGGTTTGTTTGTCTAGGTGCTGGGTTATTGTAAACACTGACACCCTCCTGACAATCCAAGTCACTCAGGCCCCCCTCCCTTAACCCCACCCGTTCCCCTCCCCTACCCCCTTCCACGACCATCCCACCCTTGACTATGAATGAGGTCAGCGTAGTCCGAGAAGGATGGCTCCACAAGAGAGGTGAGGGCTCGCAATTTCTTATTATTCACAGCTAATATAATCACTTTCATAACACAATTTCTGACAAAGCCAGGCAGAGACGCAACCAATCCACGCTGTATGTAGTTGCCACTGAATGTACATTGTGGCTGACCTCAGACTAGGCTATATGAGAGTACTCAGGCCCACTTCTCTCTGTGCAGGTGAGTACATTAAAACTTGGAGGCCGCGCTACTTCATCCTAAAGAGTGACGGCTCCTTCATCGGGTACAAAGAGAAGCCTGAGCTGTCCATCCAGAGCTTGTCACCGCTCAACAACTTCTCAGTGGGAGGTGAGGGTCCTTCAAAGGGGAAACTTTATTGTTGATGTCCCGTTGCTCTTGCCTCCGGCAGTGTTTGTTATTTTTCTGGGTGTTTAGAGCCACCTCTGCACATAGCATTTAAATGAGATGTTTGTGTTTTGAAGGCTAGATGTTGCTTTGGGGATCTTCACACACTTCACAAATTAAATGAGGTAAAAACCCGGGATTGCGGTATTAAAACATTTGTAATGCCCGTAATCCCCCCTTTTGTCCCAGAATGCCAGCTGATGAAGACAGAGCGGCCCAAGCCTAACACATTCGTTATCCGCTGCCTGCAGTGGACAACAGTCATCGAGAGGACCTTCCATGTGGAAAGCAATGCAGAGAGGTAAGGAGGGGATAGGGGCAACTACGAGGTGTAAGAATGGGCCTATGGAAGGGGTAGATAAGAGAGTGGGGAGGAGGGATAACAGTCTACATAGAGGTGGAGGGAGGGATGGATATGTTTCTGTGTAAGTCATCTGCAAAAGTGGTTAGAAGGAATTCTACAAGCTCACTATGGTGTAGTAATTGCACATTATTTGGCTGTGTGTGTGTGTCAGAGAGGAGTGGATGCGTGCCATCCAGGCGGTGGCCAATAGGTTGAAGGTGCGAGAGGAGGAAGAGCCCATGGACCTGTTTGGCTCTCCCAGCGACAACAGCAGCATGGAGGAGATGGAGGTGGCCATGTCCAAGACCCGCTCCAAAGTGGTGAGTGTGTTTCTATGACATGATAGACAACATGTTCACCCAGATTATTCTTCCAATATGGTTGGGTGCTAAATCCTGGTTTGTTCCTACCAGTGGCGGTCGGTGACATTTTTAAGATGAGGGAGGATGATAAAAAAAAAATTATGAGCATGGCCTTATTTCTATTACAGAATATTGGATGACTGTCATTCATATTCTATTCACCCAGCTCAATGTAACATCGATAGGTTTAGGCTACTACATGATACTAGAATTTTCCATATACATATCATGAGGTTGCTACAACCTAGCTTATGAATGAAAGTTTCAACCTGTGCACCTACGTTGTAGAGAAAATATGTCATCAAGGTGAGACAGTAACACATTCAATACCGCCTTGCACACTCTTGCCTGCACACTCTTGCCTCCTTATAGACTTCTGAACTTGAAATATGAAATATCCTTGTTCATGGTATGGAGGGAGAGAGGGGAATGCAGAACGTTTACGTTCCGTCTGAACATGTTATTGTTAGACATCAGGTGTCCTATGGAAAGGAGAAGGCCCACAGTCTGGTTTCTACCCCAGAAGTTAATGGTTACCTGTAGGAGGAATGTATATGTTGGAGTCAATTAAGTTTGGATATGGCTTGGAATGTTACTGAGTAAGTGAAAGGCCATCACATGGTGGCGGTCACGGATAAGGGTGGAGAGCTGTGGATTAGTAAGGAATGGGTGCCGAGGTCAGGTCACATTAAGGGAGAAGGAACCGTTTATTACCCACATCACTTATTTTCCTGCCTAGCAATAAAGGTGTAAGGTTTAGCGAAGAGGAGGAGACTTTACCTAAAGTGTGATGTGTATATATACACTTGTGCTGGTGGGAACATGTCTTTGTCTGTTCAGCTGTCTGACCCATTGGGTGAATAAACTTGGTTTGAACTTTTTATAGTTGTCTGTTAGTTTTTACTCTGTTTATTTAGAACCTAACATCCTCCTAGGTATTATGATTGAAGGAACTGTACCCTGAGGAGGATGGGAACTAGCTGTCCTCCGGCTACACCATGGTGCTACCCTACAGAGTGCTGTTGAGGCTACTGTAGACCTTCATTGTAAAACAATAATTAATTATTTGGTTACCTGTGACTATATTTAGTATAGTTTGTTCATATGCTAGCGTGCCCCCCCCCCCCCCCCCCCCCGAATTATAATTTTTAAATAAATGATTGGGTGGATGAATCGACCTGTTCTGAATATTGGGTGGGGACATGCCTCCCCCCCAACGATCCCCCGTGGCAATTTCGTCTATGGTGTGAGAATGATCTGTTGTAAAGTATCATAGTTCATCATCAATGTGTTTGGCTGGGCTGGGTTACATAAGATAAGATGGTTGAATTTTCAACCCTGTATCTGTGTTGTCAGACGATGAGTGACTTTGACTACCTGAAGCTGCTGGGGAAGGGTACATTTGGCAAGGTTATCCTGGTGAAGGAGAAAGCCACCGGGATGCACTATGCCATGAAGATCCTGCGCAAGGAGGTCATCATCGCTAAGGTAAAGAAATAGGCCTAACCTATACCACTTTACAGGGGTGAAGACTACTGGCCATCAATTTATTGGGGAATGACGATCCTTTTGTATTAGTCCTAATCTATTTAGTCCGATTGTCCTGTATAAGGCATTTTTAGGAGGTGAGTGGTATATTTCATCAATAAGGCCCGAGGGGGTGTGGTATATGGCAAATATACCACAGCTAAGGGCTGTTCTTATGCGCAACGCCACACGGAGTGCTAGGACACAGCCCTTAATTGGCCATATACCACAAACCCCCTAGGTGCCTTACTGATATTATAAACTAGTTACCAATGTAATTAAAGCAGTAAAAATAAATGTTTTGGCATACCCATGGTATACGGTGTGATGTACCACGGCTTTCAGCCAGTGCGCATTCAGGGCTCGACCCACTCAGTTTATAATTAGTTATAGGCTAAGGGTCTAAGTACTGTGTTTTGGTGTTTATTGTTGCTGTGAAAGGCTGGCCCTCTGATCTGATTTGTCTAAATGTGTGTCCAGGATGAGGTTGCGCACACGGTTACAGAGAGCAGAGTGTTACAGAACACCCGGCATCCCTTCCTCACGGTGAGTGTTCTGTGTTACTGTCAACTCGTTACGTGTGCTGGTCCAAAACAGAACACCCACACATGCTGTTTATTTATAGGAGGGCTTGCGGGTTGGGAAATTGATCAATTGTCTCATTCCACTCTTCCAGACACTGAAATACGCTTTCCAGACTCATGACCGATTATGTTTTGTGATGGAATACGCCAACGGAGGAGAGGTGGGTGTCCCAATGTCACACACAAACACATGAATGTGTCATTACAGTTTTATCAATTGCTTGAACACTGATTGAAGCTGGTATCCGTATGGCCAAAATAACAACTTTTTTTTACGTAAGTTTGTAATTTCACATTGTTTTCATGCTAAATGCTAAACACTTTTTTGCAAAACATTTGACACAAATCTCCATTACAAGAGAGAAAAAACAAAATGTGCACCCCAGGACCAGTATTAAGAAACACTGATCTGGTGAAATTACCATTTGATGACGAATGATACCATTGATGGATTCAGATAGTTTGGTGACATGTGTTCTAAGGGTGTTAGTTTGTTTTGTAAAATAAATATTCTCATTGACAACTTAGATGTAAAGCTATGGAGGATGGTAGCTGACTCTATAGCAACTCCTATCTGTCATGGTAGCTGACTCTATAGCCACTCCTAACTGTCATATCTTTAACCTGAGCATAAAGGAAAGTGCTGGTCCTCAGGCCTAGAGGGAAGCAGAAGTCATTCCGCTACCTAGGTGTGGTAAAGCGGCCTTTACTAGTTATAATAGCAGACCTATCAACTTGCTGACAGCTCTTAGCAAATATTTAGATAAATGTTGTTAGACCAAATACAATGCTATTTCGCTGTAAACAAATTAACAAGACTATCAGCAAGCTTAGAGAAAGTCATACAACATGTACTGCACTGAAACAAATGACTGATGATTGGTTGAAAGAAATTGATAAGGAGGTTGTGGGAGCTGTACTGTTATATTTCAGTGCAGTCTTTGATATTATTTCAACCTCTAACATATTGTGGATTCAGAGCTATCTATCTAATAGAACTGAGGGTTTTCTTTTAATGGAATCTTCTATAATGTCAAACATGTTATCCTCTCTGGTACCAGTGGGACGGTAGCGTCCCACCTCGACAACAGCCAGTGAAATTGCAGGGCGCCAAATTCAAAACAATAGAAATCCCATAATTAAAATTCCTCAAACATACAAGGATTATCCACCATTTTAAAGATAAAGTTCTTGTAAATCCAACCACAGTGTCCGATTTCAAAAACGCTTTACTGCGAAAGCACACCATGCGATTGTTAGGTCAGCACCTAGTCACAGAAAACCATACAGCCATTTTTCCAGCCAAAGAGAGGAGTCACAAAAAGCAGAAATAGAGATAAAATTAATCACTAACCTTTGATGATCTTCATCAGATGGCACCCATAGGACTTCATGTTACACAATACATGTATGTTTTGTTTGATAAAGTTCATATTTATATTTTAAAAAATCTGAGTTTACATTGGCGTGTTACGTTCACTAGTTCCAAAAACATCCAGTGATTTTGCATAGCCACATCTATTCAACAGAAATACTCATCATAAATGTAGATGATAATACAAGTTATACACATGGAATTATAGATATACCTCTCCTTAATGCAACCGCTGTGTCAGATTTCAAAACAACTTTACGGAAAAAGCAAACCATGCAATAATCTGAGACGGCGCTTAGAACTATAGTCAAATTAGCCGCCATGTTGGAGTCAACAGAAACCAGGAATTACATGGTTAATATTCCCTTTGGTGGTCTTAATCAGAATGCACTCCCAGGAATCCCAGGTCCACAATAAATGCTTGATTTGTTCGAAACAATTCCAAAGTCACGAAGTGCGTTCACTAATACGTGACAATGTCCAAAAGTTCCGTAACAGTCAGTAGAAACATGTCAAACGATGTATTGAATCAATCTTTAGAATGTTAACATACATCTTGAATAACGTTCCAACCGGAGAATTAGATTGACTTCAGATGAGCGATGGAGCGGAGCTCACTCATGTGAACGCGCATGGTCAAAGAATGGTCACCTCATGGCAGTGGTGACTAATTCTTCTCTCATTCGGCCCCCCTTCATAGTAGAGTCATCAGACAAAGTTCTACAGACTGTTGACATCTAGTGGAAGCCGTAGGAAGTGCAAACCCATTCATATCTCGCAGTAATTTCAACGGGATCTTGGTTGAAAATCCACCAGCCTCAGAATTTCCACTTCCTGTTTGGATTTTTTCTCAGGTTTTTGCCTGCCATATGTGTTCTGTTATACTCAGACAGAATTCAAACAGTTTTACAAACTTCAGAGTGTTTTCTATCCAATACTAATAATAATATGCATATATTAGCAACTATGACTGAGGAGCAGGCCGTTTACTCTGGGCACCTTTGTGCACCTTTCATCCAAGCTACTCAATACTGCCCCTGCAGCCATAAGAAGTTAAGTCTGGTGTATCGCAGGGAAGCTCTCTAGGCCCTCTACTCTTTTCTATGTTTACCAATGACCTGCCACTGGAATTAAACAAAGAATGTGTGTCCATGTATGCTGATGATTCAACCACATATGCGTCAGCAACCACAGCTAGTGTGAAAGGTATTTTAAGTTTTGATGGTGTTAGTGCATTTAGCAAGAGAAATGTTTTGTTTTGGCAAACACTTGCAGTTTAGTGGCTGTTGCAAAAATAGTGTTCAAGCGATCAAGGACCTTTTTTTTATATTAAAGCATCTCAAATTAATAATTTTTTCTTGCTGTCTTTTTCCCTCCAGCTCTTCTTCCACCTGTCTCGGGATCGCGTGTTCACGGAAGACCGGGCCCGTTTCTATGGCGCCGAGATTGTATCTGCATTGGAATACCTCCACTCTCGTGATGTGGTATACAGGGACCTGAAGGTAAGCACTATCTGTGTTGATTTTGTCCTGCTCTTCGCTCCCTTCATACATCAAAGGATTTTGTTTCTTCAAATTGTAATAATAATCATGCCTTATCATGTAAATTCTCAAGACGTTTACAAAAGTACCATTGACCATTCTCACAATTGTTGGTGTGACATGTGAAGCACAACTTTTTAAAATCAATTGACACCCGGAAATGGGATGACCTGGATGGCTGATTCCGTTTGCTAGCTAGCCATCAAGATCATCATATAAGTAGGTGTTCTGTCAGGATGCAGACTGATTAACTTATTCAACTGTAACCTTTGATGATAGTGAAACCACCAGGCACTCTGTTCTAATGTCTCATCCATCCTTGTGTCTTTCTCAGCTGGAGAATCTAATGCTGGACAATGACGGACATGTTAAAATCACCGACTTTGGGCTATGTAAGGAAGGTATCACGGACGGCGCCACCATGAAGACCTTCTGTGGCACCCCAGAGTACCTTGCACCGGAGGTGAGGGCACGGTGCTGGGCATGACTAGTGATCAGGGACACATTATTCCATTTGTTAGTCTTATGTCTGTGGAACTTGTTCAGTTTCTCAGTTGTTGAATCTTATGTTCATACAAATATTTACACATGTTAAGTTTGCTGAAAATAAACGCAGTTGACAGTGAGAGGATGTTTCTTTTTTTGCTGAGTTTACAGCCTACAGGAGAATTGCTAAAATAACACACCTGCCTGATAATATGAACCCTGTAGTCTATAGCCTTTTTAGAACCAGCCCTAAACTTATTTTTGCCAACATGGGCTCATTTCTGGAAAGGAATATTAGCAAGTGTGTGGTGTGCAGACCTCAAAATTGGTATTAAATTGTATTCCAAGTGGCATTAAAAAGGTCTTAAAGTTTTAAATTCAACTTCATGGAACCTGCAGATATCCTGCTTAAGATTGGTTCTCTTATCTACTGATTCTCCATTGTGTTTAAAAAAAAAAAGTTTGTCTTAACGCAGTGAGTATTTAGATAAGAGGTATCCTACTGTATGCGAATGTCAATAATCAATTGCCTATGTAATATTTATTTTGAAGGCCCCCATAAAGTGACTAAGACCGTTTTTTTCCCCCCCCTACCTCCCTGCACGTCAAGGTGCTGGAGGACAATGACTACGGTCGCGCTGTGGATTGGTGGGGCTTGGGTGTGGTCATGTACGAGATGATGTGCGGTCGGCTGCCCTTCTACAACCAGGACCATGAGCGGCTGTTTGAGCTTATCCTCATGGAGGAGATCCGCTTCCCCCGGAACCTGGCCCCCGAGGCCAAGGCGCTGCTCGCAGGCCTGCTCAAAAAGGACCCCAAGCAGAGGTACGTCGTGGTGGGGTTGGGATATGGGTCTGTCTGACTGGCCTGCTCAGGGAGGACACCATTTGTGTTAGGCTGGGTGTCTGCTCAAGAAAGGTGTGTGTGCGCTCATGATTGCAGGCCGGCCCACACAGCCCCTAATGTAGTAGAAAATACTGGTGAGAATCAAGCTGGGTTCTCTGATATTCTGTTGTTTATTGACAGGTTAGGGGGAGGACCAGAGGATGCCAAAGATGTGATGTCCCACAAGTTCTTCACCTCCATCAACTGGCAGGATGTGGTAGATAGGAAGGTGAGTGAATGTAGGCTGATAGATTAGTGGTACTGAATCAGTCAAATGGTGGCATTCCAGGTCATTTTGTTTGCAGTTGCACTTGTTTGACATCAACTGCTGAATGACTGATTCCCAAATGACCTTGCATCATCAATAAGTAAACTAATTAGCCTTGTCTGAGCTAGAACGCCCCATAGGGCAGGAGACTATCACTTGTTTCTGTAGCGTGAGGCAGCTTGATGTAGAGGTACACCTCGTGCAGCCCCTGGACAGGGTGCTAGTATTTCGCAGGGCCTAAAGCGAATCCTTTTCCTTAATGCTGAGTGCTAAGCAGAGAGGATCCCGAATCCTTTTCCTTGATTATTGGAATATGTTCAGAGTCTCTGACGATACCATCAACAAGCTAACCACCTCCGTCGCCAGCTTCATAAGGAAATGCGTCTGCGAAAGTTGTCCCCACAGTGATTGTTCGCTGCTTCCCCAATCAAAGGCCCTGGATGTTTTATTTCACCTTTATTTTATTAACACAGAGGTTGGATTAACACAGAGGTTGGAGCTAAACGAAAGGACAGGGCTACTGCACACAGGGCCATCGCAGACAACCCTGAGGCTACGGCTGAGGACAGGAATAAGTACAAGAAGTCCTGCTACGACCTCCGCAGTCATCAAACGAGCAACAGGACCATATAGGAATAAAGTGGAACTATAATACACAGGCTCCGACCCCGTCGCATGTGGAAGGGGCTACAGTCCGTTACGGATGACAAAGGAAGACCCAGCCGTGATCTGCCCAACGATGCCTCTACCAGATGAACTCAACCCATTTTATGCACACTTCGACAATAACAACACCATACCGTACGTGAGGGCCACCACTGGGTGATCTCTCTCTCCGAGGCCGATGTAAGGTCTTTAATCAGGTCAACACTCGCGGGGCTTGACGGTATTCCAGGGCATGTTCTCAGAGCATGCGCAGATCAGATTGCAGGCATATTCTCTGACTGAGTCTGTAATCCACACGTTTTAAGATGACCATCATTCCTGTTCCCAAGAACTCCAAGGCTTCATGCCACAATGACTACCACCCTGTAGCACTCACATCTTTAATCATGAAGTGCTTTGAAAGGCTGGTTATGGCACACATCAACTCCATCATACCAGACAGCCTAGACCCACTCTAATTTGCACACTGCCCAATCAGATCCATAAACAACGCAATCTCAATTCCATGCCACACTGCCCTCACCCACCTATACTGAACAAAAATATGAACGCAACATGTAAAGTGTTGGTTCCATGTCAAATGAGCTGTAATAAAATATTACATTTACATTTTTACATTTTAGTCATTTAGCAGACGCTCTTATCCAGAGCGACTTACAGTAGAGTGCATACATTTTATTACATTTACATACTGAGACAAGGATATCCCTACCGGCCAAACCCTCCCTAACCCGGACGACGCTATGCCAATTGTGCGTCGCCCCACGGACCTCCCGGTTGCGGCCGGCTGCGACAGAGCCTGGGCGTGAACCCAGAGACTCTGGTGGCGCAGCTAGCACTGCGATGCAGTGCCCTAGACCACTGCGCCACCCGGGAGGTATCTCTAAAATGTTGCACCATTTTCCTTTTTACATTCGCTGTTAGTGAGCATTTCTCCTTTGCCAAGATAATCCATCCACCTGACAGGTGTGGCATATCAATAAGCTGATTAACCTTTCACGAGCCTCTACCCCGGGTCCGGGAGCACCCCCCACCCCCACCCCCCCCCACACTGATTAGCATCGCTAGCATAGCGTCACAATTAAATAGTAGCATCTAAATATCATTAAATCACAAGTCCAAGACACCTAATGAAAGATACAGATCCTGTGAATAAAGCCACCATTTCAGATTTTTAAAATGTTTTACAGGGAAGACACAATATGTAAATCTATTAGCTAAACACGTTAGCAAAAGACACCATTTTTCTTTGTCCACCATTTTCTCTCAACACCAGTAGCTATCACCAATTCGGCTAAACTAAGATATTGATAGCCACTAACCAAGAAAAAACCTCATCAGATGACAGTCTGATAACATATTTATGGTATAGGATAGGTTTTGTTAGAAAAATGTGCATATTTCAGGTATAAATCATAGTTTGCCATTGCAGCCACCATCACAAATCTCACCAAAGCGACTAGAATTACTACAGAGAGCAACTTGTATTATCAATTTACTCATCATAAAACATTTCTTAAAAATACACAGCACATAGCAATGGAAAGACACAGATCTTGTGAATTCAGACAACATTTCAGATTCTCTAAGTGTTTTACGGCGAAAACACAATAAATCGTTATATTAGCATACCACATATGCAAACGTTACCCGAGCACTGATTCAAGCCAAAGAGAGCGATATCGTTATCATCGCCAAAATATATTACTTTTTTCACTAACCTTCTCAGAATTCTTCAGATGACACTCTTGTAACATCATATTACAACATACATATAGAGTTTGTTCGAAAATGTGCATATTTAGCCACCAAAATCATGGTTAGACAATGACAAAAGTAGCTCAGCTGGTCAGAAAATGTCCTGCACCATATTAGACAGTGATCTAGTCTTATACATAAATACTCATAAACTTGACTAAAAAATACAGGGTGGACAGCGATTGATAGACAATTTAATTCTTAATACAATCGCGGAATTACATTTTTTAAATTATCCTTACTTTTCAGTACAGGTTGCGCCAAGCGAAGCTATAGCAAACAAAATGGCGGCATAAGCGTTTAACATTTTTCGACAGAAACACGATTTAATCATAAATTGTTCTTACTATGAGCTGCTCTCCCATCAGAATCTTGGGCAATGAATCCTTTCTTGGGTCTAATCTTCTTTTGGTCGAAAGATGTCCACTTGTCCATCGAAATGCCCACTAACGTACGACCGGGACCCCGAAACGTGCCCGGAGCTTCAAAGTGTATTACAAAGCAATGCCTCAATCGCACTAAACAGATATAAATTGCTATAAAACGGTTTAAATTAACTACCTTATGATGTTTCTAACACCTATAACGAGTAAAAACATGACCGACGCTATATTACTGGCTAAACCAAGGCTTGGAAAAAGGCCAGTCAGATATCCTTCTTGCGTTGAGCGCAGAGTCCAAAAGAATGCTACTTCCGGTATTTGGTGATTTATAGAGCCCATGATTGTGCAATCGACTCTATTCAAATTGTCACCACTTACTGACATCTAGAGGAAGGCGTGGGCAGTGTTTGTATCCTCATAGGATTTACAGTGGCTTTAAACTGATCTGGAACCAGAGGCCAAGAGTTCTGAAAACTCACTCACTGGGAGGAAAAGTGCTGTAGAATGAGTTCTGTTCCACTCAGAGACATAATTCAAACGGCTATAGAAACTAGAGCGTTTTCTATCCAATAATAACAATAATATGCATATTGTACGAGCAAGAATTGAGTACTAGGCAGTTTAATCTGTAGAGCAAATTATGCTAATGCGAAACAGCACCCCCTATAGTTGCAAGAAGTTAAACAATGTGGTAATTACACAGGTGCACCTTGTGCTGGGGACAATAAAATGCCACTCTAAAATGGGCAGCTTTGTCACACAACACAATGCCACAGATGTCTTGTGAATGTGACATTAAAACTTGAAACTAGTGCCAAGCAGAGAGGCATGAGGTCCCATTTTCAGAGTCTTTGGTATGACTCAACCTATCAATCTCCAGGCAGACACTTTAACCATAACGCTACAGAGCTGGTTGCATCATAGATCGTTATTATTTGTAGATGGCAGTCAATCAGAATTTACCCACAATGCATCACACATTTGATGCTCTCGAACTCGGCCAATATCAATATGTTTTACAAGTCTTCTGAGATGGCATAGGAAAGGCTGGTACTGTGATGTCCACTTCTGGATGATTTAGCCAATCTCTGCTCTCTCCCTCCTCAGCTGACTCCGCCCTTCAAGCCTCAGGTGACGTCGGAGACCGACACCCGCTACTTTGACGATGAGTTCACGGCACAGACCATCACAGTCACACCTCCAGACAAATGTGAGTTTGTGTGTGCATGTGAGTTTGCAAGTGTTTTTATTAGTGTGTAGCTAGGCTTTCATTCAATTGGCGACAGATGTTCACAAGAATATTCTAGAGTGTACATAAAAACAAAAGGAGCATCAAGCTCATCACTGTGCACTTTCACCACCCTGTGAAGTTCAGAACTTATTTCATCTGTAGCCTAAAAAACGGCATGCTTTCCTGAGTCGTACTGGGTGGACCACACACACCATATCATTGTGTGACTCCCAAGTTTGTTGTGATGTGGATATTTGAGCATAAAGGCATTTCCACTGCCATTTCTTGCATAATTCATTTTACTGACACAAAAAAAATCCTGGAAATTGCCAGGGACATCACGAGGTGCTGATATGTATTGTGATTCTCATGATTCTATACGCATTGCGATTCGATGTTCCAAACATATTCCTTGAATAAAAAAACATGCGCAGGCTCACGCACATGCGAAAACAAGTTGTTGTTGTTTTTTTTTCAGTCAGGTAAATAAGTGCTGAAAACAAAATGTCTTACTATTTAAAAAGATCGAGAACAAGCTATGAATGAAAAATACTTTTTGGCGCAGGTACATCCAACTAGCGATATTGTCTTTACGATATATCGTCAAAAATAGTATCCCGATATGTAACAGTATAGATATTTCCCCCCTATTAATATTGTCTAGCGTATTTAGTTTGACATTTGGAAAGTTGACTGACAAATTTGCTGTTTCCATCATGTCTGTCGTGACATTTTTTTAAATTCGACATATGCTTTACTCGCATTAAAAGGTTGGATGGAAACCTGATTTGTGCCACTATATGCCACCAGCAGGGACGTCGTTACAGCGCTGACACTGACTGTTTTCTCTGTTTTCCAGATGACAATCTGGACTGTGAGGACCCCAACCAGCCAGCACACTTCCCCCAGTTCTCTTACTCCGCCAGCATACGAGAGTGACAGTCTCCACCATACACACACACACTGGAGAGACACATACCGCATCAGCTCACACACTCGCGTCCACACTTATAAAAAAAGACTGCAGTCTTGAGACACCACAGGCTGATGGATCTCTGGTTACAGCAGGGATCTGAGTGCCTAGGCTCGCAGCCATCTTGTCTTCTCAAACTTCGCCTACACTATGGTCATGCACAAATGCAGCCTGTGAACCGCACAGGACCTCACGTCGTCAGCAGCAGTAGCACATCAGCCATGCACAGGGAGGACCTAGGACCTATAGGTGGCGCTATAGGACACTACTGCTCCTCAGATTTGAGGCACTGATCTCATTTCTTCTTTTTCCTCTCGTTCTTTCTCTGAGTCTCCCTCTTTCTATCTCCCCTTGTCCCTCTCACACTAACCCAGTAACTCACACGGCCGGGTGGAAGAAGAAAAACTCAAAACAAGTGGTTCTTGTTTTCAAAAATGGGAAAAATATTACACCCCCCCCCCCTCTCTCTGATTGTTACATTTGAGAAGGAGTCATATTTCTGTGATTTATTCAAGTGCTCTTTGTCTGGAACTAGCTGTTACCAATAGCGTTGAAGTGGTTCTACTGGGCAAGGAGGGGGGCGGGGTGGTAACAATTAAGATGTTTCTCCCTCAATGTGTTTGACTGTGTGCTTGGAGAAAAGAGAGACACAACTGAATGTCTGCGTTTCGTGTGTGTCAGAGTGCGGTCGTGTCGGTGTGTTTGAGCTAGCTGATTGACGTAAACTTGCCTGACGCGTATCAGTAGATGAATTTGCCACGTCACACTACACGGATGTTTCTGACACAGTGCTCAAGAACCTACTCTGGAATATAAGAAGATGCAGGACAGAGTACTACCATGTAACTGTAATCCCAATGAAATGAACTAGTATTACGTTCTTGTTTCTGACTGATTGTTGTGAATAGAACAATACGTGCTACAGAGAAAAGGAATGGGATTTAGGGAATCACTGAACATGTACATTTGTAAAACCCTGTTTTTAATTAAGGACTGGTCTCAACACCTCTGCTCTGAGACACACCAGCCATATGATTTACAAGGGTCGACTAGCACTTGGGCTGCGTTTACACAGGCAGCCCAATTGATATCTTATGACCAATCACAGATCTTTTTCAGAGCTGATCTAATTGGTCAAAAGACCATTTAGTGAAAAAGATCAGAATTGTTCTACCTGTGTAAACTCAGCCTTATATCCTTAAGCATACCTCCTTCTACTCAAATTATAAGATTTGTATGTTTTATTGTTGTCTTGTTTCGCGCAAGTAATTTTTTCTTTCAATTGTCATAAACATCTGCTGTACTATCAGAAATGGCCACACAGGTGTTAATGAGTGGATCAGTGACGGGTTGCCGTTCTGGTCACAACACCAGGTGTGTGTTGAATGTAATCACGCCTGCTCCTCGTTGCCTGGTGTCTCACTGCTGACTGTTGCTGGTCGTGACAAGGAGATCCAGGTTGTTCTCAAAAATGTTCTGTTAGTCATGTGAGCCTTGTGTCCATTGTGTGCCATTTTGAAATCATTTCTGAGAGGAACTTCTCTCTGTATTCCACCTTGCTGTTTTCCTGACCCCTTTGAAGACATTACTACTCATTTAAGAAAACCATTCATAAATGTCTAAATGAAAGTAAGTCTGTTTCCCCTGACTTATTTCAATTAAAGGATCCCATTGTATGTATTTTTTTGTTTTATACTGTGTGTGTGTGTGACATGTATGCATGTCACACCTGTCTGTTCAGGCTTGCATGTGTATTGTATAACCCCCCCCCTCACACACACACACACACATGTAACATACTCACTTGGCGGGAACTGTAACAAGGCTCGTATAGCGAAGATCGCTTCATGGCACAGACTACTCAGCCCCTCACACGTCCAGACCGTGCATTCCCCACGGTCGCCAACCCACTTCTGAAACTAGCGTAGCGAAAGATGGGGAAGGGAAGTGACCAGCACCAATGGAGCAGTGTTTAGAGGTTAAGTGCTTTGCTCTAGGGCACAACAACAGGAGATGGCAACTAAGTTACTGATACACTCCCGACCAGATTATTACCTGTTGGTTTCAACCAGCAAATCCCCAGTTATCTTCTCTAGGCCTGCGTTTCCCAAACTCTGTCCTGGGTGGGGCTTGAATATTCAAATGAACAAATGGGCAGAGAGTAGCCTACATTGTCTAATTCTCTGCATGGTGTTAATAATTAATTTTATTTTCTAAGGTGGTTTCTTGCATCATACAACAAAATACAATGCAATTGACAGTCACCTATTTGGTCCATAGAGTTAGATCAAGTAAAACATCAATTAATGTCAAGTCCTTCATAATGGCAAAACATGTTTAAAAGTCATGTAATGTAGGCCTGCATTGAACACCACATATAGGCTACTGTAGGCTATATCAGTGACCGACCAACTCAAATTGGTATTATGTAGCAAAAAAAATGTTATTTTTTACTTTGGATAAAAGTAGAGACTCAGAGCAAGAAAATGGTATATCGTACACTACAGTTGAGGAACAATTGGGAAGTAACTTTGCTATGAAAGTTGATAAACTTGTTAACTCACTTTTGAGAAAATGTTTTGGTACTACTACTGGAGAGACCTCCTTTGTCTACACCCATTCAGCATCGTTCACACCCTCTTAAGCGCTAGCCCCACCCATCTCTTTAAGGGTTGATCCAAGGTTTCTTTACTAACAACAGCAGTCAAGCTAACTTGCTAGCTACATCCAGACACAAATGAGAACAATAGCAGGTCTATTTCGCATCCCCAGCTGGTATATTCTGTCTGTTCACAATTCACCTGTAGGAACATAGCATCTCTCAACCCGCGACAACAGATAGAGTTGGCCACTACTATCCGAGAGATTGTTTGTGAGGAAATTACCTCTGCCCTCGACTTGCAATTAAAACCGATTAATTAATCTTTTGCACCGCTCACTTCTAAAGTGGATATCTACTCAACCAAAGTGGAAAGTCTTCTAGTGAAGGCTGTCCCCCTCCATTTACACTGCTGAATTCATCTCTCAAGGAGGACTTGGCCTGTAGGCCATGATTAATTTGGATGAACATCTAAACTGAACAAAAATATGAATGCAAAATGTAAAGTGTTGGTCCCATGTTTCATGAGCTGAAATAAAAGATCCAAGAAATGCTTCATATGCTCAAATCAATCAAATATATTTACAGTTGAAGTCAGAAGTTTACATACACTTAGGTTGGAGTCATTAAAACCCGTTTTTCAACCACTCCACAAATTTCTTGTTAAACTATAGTCTATATCTATACTTACACACAATAGAACCAATATTTGCCTAATAGCAATTTTCTATCTACTCCACTCAGAGTCTCTATAGGGCTTGCACCATAAACAGCCCAAGGCTATACACACACTTAAGTTGCCTGTCACATTTGACAGTCATCACAGCAATATCAATGGTGTAGATTTTACTTTCAATGAACAGATGAATCCAACTGTACTGTACTGGATCTGCCTGCTTCTCCGCAGATGCGGAAGGGCAATTTCACCGGATGCGGAATATTGAGATGAAACCCACGCAAAAAGATATATATCTCTAGCTTAAACAGACTGATTTTTATGTGGATTTTTTATAATGTTAATTAGATTTCCAACGGGGTGCAGAAATTGTAGGTGAAGAGTTAAAGAAAGATTTTTAAGCCTTGGCTACTATTGAGACATGGATTGTATGTGTACTACATTTGGAAGGTGAATGGGCAAGGCAAAATATTTAAAAGGATATGAATCCCGCTAGCGGGACAACTTCCGGGGAAACTTGAGGGCGCGCAATTCAAATAAATAATCATAAATATTATGGATTTTAAACATTTATGAAAGCTTAAAGCTTAAATTCTTGTTAATCTAACTGCACTGTCCGATTTACAGTAGCTATTACAGCGAAAACATGCCATGCGATTGTTTGAAGACGGCTCCCCATGTCAAAATATATTTCCACTGGCACAGGTTTCATACATTCACAAATAACGATGAAATATTCACTTACTTTTTGAAAATTTTCCTCTGATTTGTCATTCAAAGGGTCCCAGCTATAACATGTAGTGTCGTTTTGTTAGATAAAATCCTTCTTTATATCCCAAAAAGTATATTTAGTTGGCGCCATCGATTTGAGTAATCCACTTGTTCAACGTGCAGAGAAAAGAATCCGAAAATCTACCCCTAAACTTTCTTTCAACAAGTCAAGATACATTTCTATTTACTCCTCAGATACCCTAAAACGTAATCAAACTATAATATTTCTTACGAAAAGAAGTATGTTCAATAGGAAACCGATTTTAGCAGGTGCGTCATTTCTTCCTGGCGCGGGCAAACACGAATTTCCAAGACTGTGTCCTTCTGCTAAAACTGATATTTCTTATTCGTTTTTGAAGTTACAAGCCTAAAACCTTGAACATAGACTGCTGACACCCTGTGGAAGCCATAGGAATTGCATCTGGGGAGCTAGTTTTCAATATGATGCAAAAGTTGTTATGAGACTGGTCAACAGACTTGCTATCATTGCTACAAATGTGGCAGTGATAGCCATTGGGCAGTAGGATGTAGGATCAGGGGCAAGGCACAGCCATCGGGAAACGCGTTGAGGTCACAACCATGGAACAGGGAGTGACCTCAGATACATCTAGTTCCATCCAGTGTTGCAGCGGATGCAGTGCAAAGGGAGAGAACCTCAGAGTTGAAGTTGTGTTCATTGTGTCATAAAGCTGCCTATTGTTCCAAAGTGTGCCAACAGCAGCATGGAGACAGCACCCACCTACATCTAAGACTGCCCGCAAAATGAAAGACCACTACTCACCTTGTCCCATGAGACAGAGAGAGTGGGGGCCAACAACTCCAGCTAACCCAGGACGTTGGAATGGAGCACCGATGCAAGCACTATAGGACACAGGGGCTCAATATCCATCATAAGTAAGGAATGGAGAAGACAAGCACTATAGGACACAGGGGCTCAATATCCATCATAAGTAAGGAATGGAGAAGACAAGCACTATAGGACACAGGGGCTCAATATCCATCATAAGTAAGGAATGGAGAAGACAAGCACTATGGGACACAGGGGCTCAGGTGTCCATCATAAGTGAGGAATGGAGAAGACGGCATTTGCCACACACACAAATTAGCCCACTGGCAGAAATCATTGGCAATACAGAGAAACTGGATCTGAGGGCAGCCACTGGCACTGAAATTCCCTTTCTGGGTTGGATGTTTTAGTATGCTTGACTCCAAAGCTGATGTCATTGCATGCCAGTAATTCAGGGTTCCTATATTAGTCACAAATGAAAGACTGGAGAAACCAATCATTGGGTTTAATGTAATTGAAAAAATAGTAAAAACAAAAAGTAACAATGAGCCCTCAGAGCTGATGTATACAGTAAATATGCTAAGAAATGCACTTAAGCTAGGACAGGGAAAGGCAAAGACTCTACTAAATCTGCTTCAGCACTCAGACTAGTACACGGAGGAATGCTTGCTTACAGCAGGCAGACGTGACATTGTCATTCCAGGTGGACAAACAAAATGGATTTGTCCCTGTATCCCAAGAAAGGCCCCTTCAATGATGAAATGGTGTTATTTGAACCGGACGCGAGAGTGATCTGGGGCCTAGACCTACAAAGTCAGGTTGTGAAAACACCAAAACCCCCATCTCGGAAAGTTGACATTGCAGTAGTGAATACTACCAAACATGACATTACCTTACCAAGACAAACACTGCTAGGGACATTACAGAGAGTGGTAGCGTGTCACCCTGTCCCTATGCCCAGTGGAGAAAAGGTTACTGTAGCACAGGTTCAGATCCCCACCAGAGCCTGGACCTGACACCGGTCACACAGGGTGGTGGGACCCACGTGTAGATTTACAGCACTTGAGCCAAGAACAACAATAACTAGTCAAACAGATGCTCAGAGAGGAATTAGCCATTTTTGCCAAATATGACATGTACATCGGGGCATCCCATACCCCGTATTCACAAAATACTTGATGGTTTGGGAGGAAACTGATGGTTTACAGTTTTAGATCAAGGAAAGGCATACCACCAAGGCTTTGTGTGTCCAGACAATACACTGTCTTCAGCACGCTTTGAGCCTTATATGAATGGAACAGAATTCCTTATCAAACAGGCTTATCAAACAGTCCCTCTGCCTTCCAACGAAGCATGGAGGAAAGTTTAGAGGGTATAAGAGAATCTGTATACCATATTTGGATGATGTGCTTATTTTTAGTCAGTCATTTGAACAACACGTGGAAGATGTCAAATCAAATCAAATGTTATTGGTCTCATACACATGGTTAGCAGATGTTAATGCGAGTGTAGCGAAATGCTTGCGCTTCTAGTTCCGACCATGCAGTAATATCTAACAAGTAATCAAACAATTTCACAACAACTGCCTTTTGCACACAAGTGTAAAGGAATTAATAAGAATATGTACATATAAATATATGGATGAGCAATGGCCGAAAGGCATAGGCAAGATGCAGTAGATGGTATAGAGTACAGTATATACATATGAGATGAGTAATGTAGGGTATGTAATGATTATATAAAGTGGCATTGTTTAAAGTGACTAGTAAAGTGACTAGTGATACATTTACGACAATTATTTATTATTAAAGTGACTAGAGATTTGCTCCCTCTGCTGTTTCCTGAAGTCCACGATCTTCTCCTTTGTTTTGTTGACGTTGAGTGTGAGGTTATTTTCCTTACACCACACGCCGTCACCTCCTCCCTGTAGGCCATCTTGTTGTTGTTGGTAATCAAGCCTACCACTGTAGTGTCGTCTGTAAACTTGATGATTGAGTTGGAGGCGTGCATGGCCACGCAGTCATGGGTGAACAGGGAGTACAGGAGAGGGCTGAGAACGCACCCTTGTGGGGCACCAGTGTTGAGGGTCAGCGGGGTGGAGATGTTGTTTCCTACCCTCACCACCTAGGGGCGACCCGTCAGAAAGTCCTGGACCCAGTTGCACAGGGCAGGGTCGAGACCCAGGGTCTCGTGCTTAGTGACGAGTTTGGAGGGTACTATGTTAAATGCTGTGTTAACTGTGTTAAATGCTGAGCTGTAGTCGATGAACAGCATTCTTACATAGGTATTCCTCTTGTCCAGATGGGTTAGGGCAGTGTGCTGTGTGATTGCGATTGCGTTGTCTGTGGACCCATTGGGGAGGTAAACAAATTGGAGTGGTCTAGGGTGTCAGGTAGGGTGGAGGTGATATGGTCCTTGACTAGTCTCTCAAAGCACTTCATGATGACGGAAGTGAGTGCTACGGGGCGGTAGTCATTTAGCTCAGTTACCTTAGCTTTCTTGGGAACAGGAACAATGGCGGCCTTCTTGAAGCATGTGGGAACAGCAGACTGGGATAGGGATTGATTGAATATGTCCATAAACACACCAGCCAGCTGGTCTGTGCACGCACTGAGGACGTGGCTAGGGATGCCTTCTGGGACGGCAGCCTTGCGAGGGTTAACACGTTTAAATGTTTTACTCACGTTGGCTGCGGTGAAGGAGAGCCCGCAGGTTTTGGTAGCGGGCCGTGTCGGTGGAACTGTATTGTCCTCAAAGCGAGCAAAAAACTTATTTAGTTTGTCTGGAAGCAAGACTTCGGGGTCCTCGACGGGACTGGTTTTCTTTTTGTAGTCCCTGATTGACTGCAGACCCTGCCACATAGATCTCGTGTCTGAGCTGTTGAATTGCGACTCTACTTTGTCTCTATACTGATGCTTAGCTTGTTTGATTGCCTTGCGGAGGTAATAGCTACACTGTTTGTATTTGGTCTTGTTTCCGGTCACCTTGCCCTCATTAATAGCAGTGGTTCGCACTTTCAGGTTTGAGCGAATTCTGCCATCAATCCACGGTTTCTGGTTGGGGAAGGTTTTATTAGTCGCCGTGGGTACAACATCACCGATGCACTTGCTAATAAACTCGCTCACCGAATCAGCATATTCATCAATGTTGTTGTTCGACGCTATGCGGAACATATCCCAGTCCACGTGATCAAAGCAATCTTGAAGCGTAGAATCAGATTGGTCGGACCAGCGTTGAACAGACCTGAGCACGGGCGTTTCCTGTGTTAGTTTCTGTCTATAGGCTGGGAGCAACAAAATGGAGTCAGGTTTGCCAAAAGGAGGGCGAGGGAGGGCTTTGTATGTGTCACGGAAGTTAGAGTAACAATGATCCAGAATTTTGCCAGCCCGTGTCGCGCATTCGATATGCTGATAAATTTTAGGGAGCCTTGTTTTCAGATTAGCCTTGTTAAAATACCCAGCTACAATAAATGCAGCCTCAGGATATGTGATTTCCAGTTTACAAAGAGTCCAATGAAGTTCTTTCAGGGCCGTCGAGATGTCGGCTTGGGGGGGAATATACACGACTGTGATTATGATCGAAGAGAATTCTCTTGGTAGATAATGCGGTCGGCATTTGATTGTAAGGAATTCTAGGTCAGGTGAACAAAAGGACTTGAGTTCCTGTATGTTGTTATGATCACACCATGACTCGTTAATCATACGGCATATACCCCCGCCCTTCTTCTTACCAGAGAGATGTTTGTTTCTGTCGGTGCGATGCGTGAAGAAACCAGGTGGCTGTACCGACTCTGATAACGTATCCCGAGTGAGCCATGTTTCCGTGAAACAAAGAACGTTACAATCTCTGATGTCTCTCTGGAAGGCAACCCTTGCTCGGATTTCGTCTACCTTGTTGTCAAGAGACTGGACATTGGCGAGTAGTATACTCGGGAGCGGTGGGCGATGTTCGTCAGGTACTCAAGCAGCAAAATAAATAGGGTATTAAACTCACGGCTGATAAGTGTGACCTATTCAAGAATGAGGTCAGTTATTTCTGAAAAATAATTTCTTTTGAGGGTTACAGAATGGATGTTAAAGAAATTGTAGTCATGCAAGATCTGGTAAACAGGCCACCAACAAACGTGAGAGAGCTGAGGAAACTACTGGGGTTTCTAGGGTACTACAGGGATTATGTACAGAACTTCAGCATCCGGAAAGAGAAGGAGCAAGATAGATATGCAGTTGGGACAGGCTCCACCCCACCAGAAAGTTATATGGGATGATGCTCACCAGAGAGCATTAGAGTGTGTTGACTAATCCACCTGTGCTTACTTACCCAGATTTATAGGACCATTTTATACTGTATGTTGATGCCTCTGAAGTGGGATTGGGAAGTGTGTAATACCAACGACAAAGTGGGAAACTGAGAGTCATTGGATATGTCTCCTCACCCGTACACAAGCAGAGAGAAACTATCACCTTCCCTTGGGGAAACTGGAATTCCTGGCCCTTAAATGGGCAGTGACTGAGCGGTTCCGAGATTACCTATTTTATGCTCCCTCTGTGACAGTGTACAGTGATAATAACCCCTTGACATACGTACTAACTACAGCAAGACTGAATGCCACCGGTCATCGCTGGGTGGCAGAGCTGTCTGACTTGAATCTCACACTGAAGTATCGTCCTGGAAAGGTAAACACTGACGCAGACTTTCTGTCACGCTCTCCTTTGCATGCTGAACATTACATGGAAGAATGCACGGAGAAACAATCACCTGAGACGGTAAAAGCAACACTCAATAATGTTCAGGCACAACAGCATGATTGTGTAACTGGGATATCTGCGGTCACGCTAAGGCCATCAGTGCAAGAGGAGCTGTCAAGGTGGGGGGGGGGGGGGGGGGGGGGGGGACAGTTACAGACCGACTGTCTCATGCATGGTCAGTCAAAGGTAAAGTTAAAAGATGCAGCTGTATCCAGAATCTTGGAACTAAAAAGGCAAAGGACTAAGCCAAAACCAACAGAATGTCATCAAGAGTCATGTGTAGTCTCCCCAGAGGGATTATTACAAAGGAAAACGGCAAAATGGACACAAATTGTGGTACCAAGACCGTACAGAACACTAATTTACAAGTACTTACACACTGAAATGGCCCATCTAGGAACAGAAAGAGTATGGAACTAGAATGCTTTTATTGGCCGCGCATGCAACATGACCTTGAGTACTTTATCACTAAAGTGTGTAAGTGTATCAAACTAAATAAACCCAGTGTAATAACTAGGGCCCCGATGCAACATGTATGGGCTACAGCTCCTTTTGAGATGATTTCAATTGACTATGTGCAACATTCTCACTGCACCTAACACCATTACTGAACTTTAGACATACGAGTTACCACACCCAGTCTCAGGGAGGGTTACCTCTGGAAATTCCCTTGGTATCTACTGAGTTAGGTAAATCAGCTTTAAGTTGTCTTGCACCTTATTTGTGGAACAATCTTTAAAAAAAAAAAAATCTTACATTTGATGTTTTGGTATCTCTAGGGAAATTCAGAAAGCTGATTGAGGACCTTATTACGGATGAAAGTGTTTGATTTTTATGACCGTGTTTTTCTTTATGCTTGCAATTTGCATTTATATTTTTGACACGTGTATTTTCTGTAATTTATGTAATTCAGGGCTCATGGGTAAAAGAGACCTTGGTCTCAGTATGACTCCCTGATAAAATGAAGGTTAAATTATTAAATTAAATAAATAAATAAATCTTGTTTACTCTCTGTGGAGGGAATGGCTGCTGAGGGGTTTTCTGGTTTCATTGTGAGACAGAGGGGGTTACTGGGACGGAACAAATGAGAATAACGCCACAGAGCATTGCTGTACACACACTGGGCATTCTTCGACAGGGGCTAAACAGATCCCACGTTCTTTGCCTCCTTCCACTGTGTCAAAATGATTATTTATCAGGAGTATCGGTGAGAAAGTGGTGTTTCTGCATTCCTAGTTGGACACACATTAGGGAAGGGATGTAGTCATGGCGGGTTTGCACTTCTCCTTATTCTTCTTCTTTCAACATATTTTACCATGTCCAAAGAAAGTCAATCTGTACTGAAACAGATTTTATCTGGGACTGATTTTATCTCTAATCCACTCCTCATTTTTTCACTCTCTTTTTCCTCTGTCCCCCTCTTTTGTTATTTCTGTCCCTCCCCCTCTCTTTACTCTTCTCTCTCTCACACACACACTTTCTTCTCCTCCCTCTGTAATTGGTATCTGTGTAGCAAAACATTTGCTATCAGATAATAGGGCAGTATAAACAGGTAGATGTTGTGCTTGATGCCTGTAATCTGTGTCTGATTGTGTTAAGAAATCAAAGGGCCACTTCCCTCAAGCCCTGACATGTTGACATTTCCGTATCCAGGCTACACCTTCACTGTAGCAATAGAAACAGAAGTTGAAGGAAAGTAAGGGGAGGGTGCAGCCTTTTCTGACATCACACAATTACATCATCACACATGAGATGTTTTTGTCCTATTCATGTCCCTAAATGTTCAGGAAAAACAAGTTGTTAGACATTCTGTGTGTTCCCCCCCCCCCCTCTCTTTTTCTCTCTTCCTCTTTTTTTCTCACTCTGTCATATCCTCTGCTCACTGGCAGTCCGTTTTTTGATATCCGAGTGAGATTGTGAGCTCCTCTTCCATTCTTTCTCTATAACTCTCCTCTCTTGTTGGTTTGCTGTTCTGGCGGTGGTGACCCCTGTGTTAGACCATGGGAGATCCTATAGCTTTCTCCGTCCTAAACAAGAGACTGAGGCCACGGTTCACTGCCATGGAACGCCTCTGCTACTCCCTGGACACACTGGAAGATGGACCACAGCGGCCTGGCACGGTCAGGGATGGTTCAACCACACGGTCTACAATAGTGAGGGATGTATCACAAATTCAAGAAGACTCAAGCTCGACCACGACCAAACCAGAGCAGGAGGATGTGGTAACAGAAGGGTTGATTTCCCTGACTGAAGAGGGGGACATCGGTCCTGAACCGTTGACCACGTCTATGATCAGTGATTGTTCAATGCTGTTTCTGACCATAGAAGATGCTGGTCCTGATGGGTCTGGTGAGCTGACTGTGGTCAGGGACAGTTTGACCGTGGCGAATGACGGTCCAGATGGTTTGACCGTGGTCATTGAGGGAGATGGAGACGGTTCTGATGCGGTCAGTGAAGATAGGAGCACTTCCCGACAGAGCTACATCGATGGAATGTTACCGGACCTCATCAGGAGTGGACGACCGCTCAACAGACGCAGAACACTAGGACCAGTCTCAGACACGGTGAGAGAGAAAGAGAGAGAGTGAGCAAGAGAACAAAAATGAGAGATTATGGTTGTGTGTGTTGTGAGGCAGGAAATGTGCATGCAATGTCATTTGATGCAGTAAATGTTATGGTTTTAAAATATCTTGCACCAGAACATATCTTGCACTAGAATACAAGTCACCTCGTTCAGTACTAGCGTGCAATACTGTGTGATACGGTGCTATATAATGCTATCAGCTCATGGAGACAGGTTTGATTCGTGGCTGTGTATGGTTGCTAAAGGAGATATGTGGGAATATTGTTGTCTCTCTTTGAGCCCTTATCGAATCCAAATCAAATCAAAATATATTAGTCACATGCGCCGAATACAACAGGTGTAGTGAAATGCTTACTTACAAGCCCTTAACCAACAATGCAGTTTTAAGAAAAATACCCCCCCAAAATAAGACTGGCAGTAAAATAACAATAGCGAGGCTATATACAGGGTGTACCGGTACATAGTCAATGTGCAGGGGCACCGGTTAGTCGAGGTAATATGTACATGTAGGTAGAGTTATTAAAGTGACTGTGCATAGATAACAGAGTAGCAGCAGCGTAAAATAGGGAGAGGGGGGGGGGGCAATGCAAACAGTCTGGGTAGCTATTTGATTAGATGTTCAGGAGTCTTATGGCTTGGGAGTAGAAGCTGTTTAGAAGTCTCTTGGACCTAGACTTGGCGCTCCAGTTCCGCTTGCCATGTGGTAGGGAACGGTCTATGACTAGGGTGGCTGGAGTCTTTGACAATATTCAGGGCCCTCCTCTGACACCGCCTGGTATAGAGGTCCTGAATGGCAGGTAGCTTGGCCCCAGTAATGTACTAGGCCGTATGCACTACCATCTGTCGTGCCTTGCAGTCGGAGGCCGAGCAGTTACCATACCAGGCAGTGATGCAACCCGTCAGGAGTGAGGGGCCTGGTGTGTGTGCATGCATATATACAGTACCAATCAAAAGTTTGGACACATCTACTCATTCAAGAGGTTTAAAAAAAAAAAAAAATTACATTGTAGAATAATAGTGAAGACATCAAAACTATGAAAAAGACATGGAATCATGGAGTAACCAAAAAAGTGTTAAACAAATTACATTCTTGGCATTCTCTCAACCAGCTTCATGAGGAATGCTTTTCCAACAGTCTTGAAGGAGTTCCCACATATGCTGAGCACCTGCTGGCTGCTTTTCCTTCACTCTGCGGTCCAAATCATCCCAAACCATCTTAATTTGGTTGAGGTCGGGTGATTGTGGAGGCCAGGTCATCTGATGCAGCACTCCATCACCCTCCTTCTTGGTCAAATAGCCCTTACACAGCCTGGAGGTGTGTTGGGTCATTGTCCTGCTGAAAAACAAATGATAGTCCCACTAAGCACAAACCAGATGGGATGGTGTATCCATGCAGAATCCTTTGGTAACCATGCTGGTTAATTGTGCCTTGAATTCTAAATAAATCACAGACAGTGTCATCAGCAAAACACACCCACACCATAACACCTCCTCCTCCATGCTTCACGGTGGGAACCACACATGCGGAGATAATCCGTTCATTTACTCTGAGTCTCACAAAGACATGACGGTTGGAACCAAAAATCTCAAATTTGGACTCATCAGACCAAAGGACAGATTTCCAACAGTCTGATGTCCATTGCTTGTGTTTCTTGGCCCAATCAAGTTTATTCTTCTTATTGGTGTCCTTCAGTAGTGGTTTCTTTGCAGCAATCCGGCCATGTTGGCCTGATTCACGCAGTCTCCTCTGAACAGTTGATGTTGAGATATGTCTGTTACTTAAACTCTGTGAAGCATTTATTTGGGCTGCAATTTCTGAGGCTGGAAACTCTAATGAACTGCAGCAGAGATAACTCTGGGTCTTCCTTTCCTGTGGTGGTTCTTATGAGACCCAGTTTCATCATAGCGCTTGATGGTTCTTGCGACTGCACTTGAAGAAACTTTCCAAGTTTTCCGCATTGACTGACCTTCATGTCTTGAAGTAATGATATACTGTCATTTCTCTTTGCTTATTTGAGCTGTTCTTGCCGTAATATGGCCTTAATCTTATAAGGCTATCTTCTGTATATCACCCCTACCTTGTCACAACACAACTGATTGGCTCAAACGCATTAAGAAGGAAAGAAATTCCACAAATGAACTTTTAACAAGGCAGACCTGTTAATTGAAATGCATTCCAAGTGGCAACCTCATGAAGCTGGTTGAGAGAATGCCAAGAGTGTGCAAAGCTGTCATCAAGGCAAAGGGTGGCTACTTTGGAATCTCAAATATAAAATATATTTTGATTTGTTTAACACTTTTTTGGTTACTACATGATTCCATATGTGTTATTTCATAGTTTTGATGTCTTTACTATTATTATACAATGTAGAAAATAGTACAAATGAAGAAAAACCCTGGAAGGAGTGTGTCCAACTTTTGACTGGTACTGTGTCTATGCAAATGTGTGTGTGTGTGTGTGTGTGTGTGTGTGTGTGTGTGTGTGTGTGTGTGATGAGCTGTTATATGCGTATCCAGTACAACAGGATTTCTCAATCTCTGATATTTCACTCAGGAATCTGGATTAGCAGGGTTTCTTTTTACCACTGTGTCCGAGTTTTTTTAAGAGAAAGGTTGTGTGCATGTGCATGTGTGTGTCTATGTGCATATGTGCGAGTGCCTCGGGAGGTGGTTTGTGTCTATGTCTGTGTGTTTGCATGTAACACTGTGTCTGTGTATGTCTAGTTGAAGTGAAAAGGGAAATTCTTGTAGGAAGTTGATTAACGTGCTTCTTTACAAATGTGCTTCTGTTTGTTTAGTTGAAGGAGGTGCGTCGGGAGGTGGAGCTATCTCGGAGGCGCAGTCTGAAGCTGAAGGCTCAGGTGGACAAACTACAGGAGAACAGAGAGGGACCGGGATGGAGTCAACACAGAGCGAAGGTAACGCGCACACACACTCGCACACACATTTCAAATACAGCCAAGCATTCAGAGCATTCAAGCAGAACCAGATATTTCAAAGGTCATTTCAAAGGTCATACAATCATTGAAACAGAAACAAAAACAGTGTTATATATATATAGAGGTTGAATAACAACAAGACGCACACAACAATAGGGCTTGAATGGATCATGCTGATAACTGTATGGGAAAGGAGTATGCCTTACTGCACACAAGGAATGAGTCATTTTGGTTTCTGTGGAGCACATCACCTTTAGAAGTCTGTGTGTATGTTGAACTTTCTTCCCTTCTTTCAATCAAATTTCAATCAAATGTATTTATAAAGCCCTTCTTACATCAGCTGATGTCACAAAGTGCTGTACAGAAACCCAGCTTAAAACCCCAAACGGCAAGCAATGCAGGTGTAGAAGCATGGTGGCTAGGAAAAACTCCCTAGAAAGGCCAGAACCTGGGAAGAAACCTAGAGAGGAACCAGGCTATGAGGGGTGGCCAGTCCTCTTCTGGCTGTGCCAGGTGGAGATTATAACAGAACATGCCCAAGATGTTCAAATGTTCATAGATGACCAGCAGGGTCAAATAATAATAATCACAGTGGTTGTATAGAGTGCAACAGGTCAGCACCTCAGGAGTAAATGTCAGCTTTTCATAGCTGATCATTCAGAGTATCTCTATCGCTCCTGCTGTCTCTAGAGAGTTGAAAACAGCAGGTCGGGATAGGTAGCACGTCCGGTGAACAGGTCAGGATTCTATAGCCGCAGGCAGAATAGTTGAAACTGGAGCAGCAGCACGACCAGGTGGACTTGGGACAGCAAGGAGTCATCAGGCCAGGTAGTCCTGAGGCATGGTCCTAGGGCTCAGGTCCTCCGAGAGAGAGAAAGAAAGAAAAAAAGAAAGAAAAAGAGAATTAGAGAGAGCATACTTAAATTCACACAGGACTCCGGATAAGACAGGAGAAATACTCCAGATATAACAGACTGACCCTAGCCCCCCGACATAAACTATTGCAGCATAAATAATGGAGGCTGAGACAAGAGGGGTCGGTAGACACTGTGGCCCCGTCCGACGATACCCCTGGACAGGGCCAAGCAGGCAGGATATAACCCCACCCACTTTGCCAAAGCACAGCCCCCACACCACTAGAGGGATATCTCCAACCACCAACTTACCATCCTGAGACAAGGCCGAACATAGCCCACAGAGATCTCCCCCACGGCACAACCCAAGGGGAGGCGCCAACCCGGACAGGAAGATCACGTCAGTGACTTAACCCACTCAAGTGACGCACCCCTCCTAGGGATTTTTTTACATTTTTTTATTTTTTATTTAACCTTTATTTAACCAGGGAGGCCAGTTGAGAACAAGTTCTCATTTACAACTGCGACCTGGCCAAGATAAAGCAAAGCAGTGCGACAATAAACAACAACACAGAGTTACACATGGGATAAACAAAAATACAGTCAATAACACAATAGAAAAATCTATATACAATGTGTGCAAATGGACCTCCCTTATCTTACCTCATTTGCACACACTGTATATAGACTTTTTCTACTCTATTATTGACCCTATGTTTGTTTATTCCATGTGTAACTCTATGTTGTTGTATGTGTCAAACTGCTTTGCTTTATTCTTGGCCAGGTCGCAGTTGTAAATGAGAACTTGTTCTCAACTAGCCTAGTTGGTTAAATAAAGGTAAAAATAAAATAAAAATATATAAATAAATAAAAATACATCACCAAGAGGTAAAATAGACAGTGAAAACAATAGTGGTCATAAAATCCTTTATAGCACGGCTTTTGATGATCCTTGGTTGGGGTCTGAGCAGATTATTTGTTGCGATTGAAAAGTAATAAAATAGTGGTCCGATAGTCCAGGATTATGAGGAAAAACATTAAGATCCACCACATTTATTCCACGGGACAAAACTAGGTCCAGAGTATGACTGTGGCAGTGAGTAGGTCCAGAAGCATGTTGGTGATGGCTCTGAAAGCCTTTTGGAGTGGGTCTGTGGACTTTTCCATGTGAATATTAAAGTCACCAAAAATTTGAATATTATCTGCCATGACTACAAGGTCCGATAGGAATTCAGTGAACTCAGTGAGGAACGCTGTATATGGCCCAGGAGGCCTGTAAACAGTAGCTATATAAAGTGATTGAGTAGGCTGCATAGATTTCATGACTAGAAGCTCAAAAGACGAAAACGTTGTTTTTTTAAATGGAAATGGAAATTTGTTATCGTAAATGTTAGCAACACCTCCGCCTTTGTGGGATGCGCGGGGGATATGGTCTCTAGTGTAACCAGGAGGTGAGGCCTCATTTAACACAGTTCATTCGTCAGGCTTAAGCCATGTTTCAGTCCTGCCAATCACATCAAGATTATGATCAGTGATTAGTTAATTGACTGTAACTGCCTTGGAAGTGAGGGATCTAACATTAAGTAGCCCTATTTTGAGATGTGAGATATCACAATCTCTTTCAATAATGGCAGGAATGGAGGAGGTCTTTATTCCAGTGAGATTGCTAAAGCGAACACCGCCATGTTTAGTTTTGCCCAATCTAGATCGAGGCAGAGACACAGTCTCAAAGGGGATAGCTGAGCTGACTACACTGACTGTGCTAGTGGCAGACTCCACTAAGCTGGCAGGCTGGCAAACAGCCTGTTGCCTGACCTGCACCCTAACTCATTGTGAAGCTAGGAGAGTTAGAGCACTGTCTATTTTCGTAGCTAAGATGAGAGCACCCCTCCAGCTTGGATGGAGTCCGTCACTCCTCAACAGGCCAGGCTTGGTCCTGTTTGTGGGTAAGTCCCAGAAAGAGGGCCAATTATCTACAAATTCTATCTTTTGGGAGGGGCAGAAAAAAGTTTTCAACCAGCGATTGAGTTGTGAGACTCTGCTGTAGAGCTCGTCACTCCCCCTAACTGGGAGGGGGCCAGAGACAATTACTCAATGCCGACACATCTTTCTAGCTGACACCTCTCTCTCTCCCCCCTCTCTCTACCCCCCACCCCTCCCTTGCTACCCCTATCTCTCTCTGCAGGTTACAGAGGAGGTTCACTCCATTCTGAGGTTGTTGCTTCCTTTGACAGAGTCCAGCCCAGTAGAACCCGCTGGTCAGGAGAACAGTCTGGATACAGCACTGGTTCTGCTGCGGAACGTAGCACACAAACTAGCATTGAATCACACAGCACAGGTGAGTCTTAACTAGCACTGAGCCACACAGCACAGGGTGAGTCTAAACTAGCTCACAAGTCTCAGCCACACAGTACAGGTGAGCTCAGACTATATTTTGAGGAGTTGCTACCTGATTGTCAAAACAATAACATTTATTTAAGTTTTTGGGTTCCAAAATATTTCCTCCAATTTGTTCTTAGTGAATGTGACCCAGGCTTATGACACAGTCTTGCACTCATACAGTCATACCTCTCAGGGGAGTTTAAATCGGATCAGAATATATTAGCAAACAATTTAGGCAGAGGAACCATCGATACCAAGAAACCAGTGGTGGCTGCTCAGAGGAAGGGGAGGACCGTCCTTCTCAGTGAATTTCATAAAAATGGTAAAACATTTAAAAAGTTATCCTTTTTAGATAAAGCTATATTAAATATGTTCACGTCATCAAATAATTGGTAAAAACACACTGTTTTGCAATTAAGGTCTACAGTAGCCTCATCAGCACTCTGTAGGGTAGCACCATGGTGTAGCCGGAGGAGAGCTAGCTCCTCCTCTGGGTACATTGACTTCAATACAAAACCAATGAAGGCTCGTGGTTCTCACCCTCTTCTATAGACTTACACAGTAATTATTAGGCATTTATTATTAGGCATTATACCAACAACGCAGTTTTAAGAAAATACCTAAAAACAAAAAGTATGAGAGCTCTTGCAGCATGGACTGACATGTTGTCCACCCAATCGAAGGATCAGAGAATAGACTGTAGTACTGAAAGCGTAAGCTACAGCTAGCTAGGACAGCAGTGCATAAAATGTGGTGAGTAGTTAACTCAAAGAGATAGAAACACAATAGTTGAACAGTTTTTAACAAATGAATTTCTTAAAAATAAAGGAGAAGTAAGAGAGAGAGAGAGTCATTTTGTTTCAGTTTTACAAATGCAGCTTGCTAGTTAAGCCTATGTTCTTAACTAGCTGGCTATGACTAGCCAACACATCACTGGAACTCTTCCAAGTCAAAGTAAACTTCTGGTTTTATTAATTTATGGCCACCGGGGCTTGTTATGACAAATAATGTTCCCCAGCCAAATAGTATCCCCCTCTGATTTACAATGGGATTCGATAAACTATTACCGTCCGTTGCTATATCAACAGTGTGATGACCTAATGATTAGACGTTTGGAGATCATTACAGCCTAAAATACATTATTTTCATCATCGCTATGCAAACAAGGCTGATTTCCGCAACAATTTCGCTGTTTAAACAAGTTATGTTTAGCCAATAAATGTAAAACTTAATTTGGGTACCTTCCTAACATAATAACACGAAATCCACGTCTTAAACATCGCTAAATTTCGGAAATGGCAAAGAAAACGTGTAATCTGCTTGACACATTAAAGTTATTTACCTTACAGATCAGGAAAACAGCTAATTTCCACTCCATTCATATGCAAATCAGATTGATTCAATAACTGGCTTGTCTGGCTGTCATGTTTTTATTTTAACCTTCCCTTATCTACACTGAAATAATATAATTTCAGTAATCCTCTATTATGATAAAAATATATATATATATCTCGCGTAGCTCATTAGTACACCCTTGTGGTTGAATATATATGTCTCAATTGTAGGTCCTAAGATACAACAATGAATAATGTGGAACAAATAACTACCATCAAAGGATACCTCACAACTTACAATAATGAACACCTTGTGAAACAGCTGTGAAAACCAACCTGGCAATATTTAAGATTTTAATACATAAACTTACATAGTTTTTGGTACAGTTGTGTCATTAATTTATTTTCACAGATTTGTTGTGCACTCACATGGCAATCATAGACTAAAATACTGAATTCTGGTGTGTGGAATGTAGGAGTTTCTGCCTGTCACTGGTTTTCAACAGGCAGCCAGTCTCAGAAGGGGAACTTGAAGAGGGAGACGGCAGTCCAGACACTGCTGCTCTCTTTGTTCTGAGTGTTTGCAGTGCTCTTGTTTTTTCTGTGTTTCTCACATATTATGTGCCGGGTATGATAAAGCAAGAAAACCTTCTTAGCAGATAATGACAACAACAGTAGCTGTAGATGATGTAATAAAAAAGGACACTTACCGATCACGTGCCATGGTGAAAAAACGTTGATGGGCTTCAACTCCGGCGCCACAGTCTTCGCCCTCTCAATCTTCTGGCAGGCCAGACAGGGTACTGACCTTTAAGCAAAAAGTGACAACTTTAACATTGTGTGCTCTCTGATATGACATTCATTGAACTCATAATAATTTCAGATACAATATAATATGATTAATAAACAAAAGGTTATTTCACTTGCCCAGCTGTCCACCTCCTTGACAATTCCCCATCAGAAGAAGCGTAGGTTGATTTTGGCAATCATGCGCTTCACTCTGAAATGGCCACCACGCATCTCGGTCAGCACAGCCAGAGTAGCCTCCTTCTCCTCCTCAGTAAAAATCACCCTCCCGTGTGGCTGGCCATCCTTCCCCCGTAGGTAGATATGATTGCCTAACAAGTTTGAAGAGAAGAGTTGTTGAAATACTCAAGTCTAAGTACATTTGCTCTGCTGTCTTTCCCTCTCTGTCCTCCACTCTCTTCCCACCTCTCTCCCTCCCTCTCTCATTTTCACCCTTTCTCTCCCTCTTTCACCCGCCCCCCCACTGTCTGTCTAGTGAAGATACCTAGTTAAGGGCATTTGGAATTACCATAATTGCTTATTTACACCTATTCATTTGATTGATCAGGTTTAACTTATAGCTAGACACCTCAATATGACAGACATATAACTATATCAGTGGAGGCTGCTGAGGGGAGGACGGCTCATAATCATGGCTGGAATGGAGTCAATTGAATGGTATCACCACATGGAAACCACCTGTTTGATACCATCCCATATACTCCATTTCAGACATTATTATGAGCCATCCTCTCCTCAGCAGCCTCCACTGAACTATATGTATAGCTAGCAACTAGTTAACGTTAGACGGAATATGGTTGTCCACACGAAATCCGTCCAATTATCTAATAGAAGTTAACTGCTTAACGTTACCCTGAACTGTGAATTTCTCTGCATGTTGCGCCTCTTGTCGAGATCAGTGCTGTCTTCATCGTACTTTGCCTGGTTGGAAAGATAAAATAAAATGGATGCCATTGAAGTGCAACTACATACAAACAAAAAGCTGCAATAACAGTTACAGTAGCTTGCTAGCTAGCTAGCTAATGTTAGCTAAATAAAACTGTCTGGCTAGCTAGCTGGCTACTGTAGCTGGCTAGCTGACTAGGCAGGCTGAGGTAAATAAGTACAGTAGCTAGCAACGTTAATCTAAAAATAGCTTAAAATATTTATTCCTATATAACAATATTTACTTATATAAAGACAAATACATGGTAAACAAAGTGTTTTCTTTCCAGTCGTTTCAGTCCTCTGAAGCAGCAGGTAGTCAGCAGGTTGTCACTGTCAAAAACACCATCCTTGGAGAACTATTCTGAGCTAATAATTTTGTTTGGACTGAGCGAGCGTTTATGCAGTGAAATAGAACTAGAACTGCCCGGATCCTCCTTCCTTCGCGACCACTACGAGGTAAAATAGAGCCAAGCAACCAGCATAGCAGTGGACACTTGGTTCATTACGTAATCCGGTCAAAATGTTTCAAGTTTTAGTAACAGCCCTAGCAACAGAAGCTTGAACTTATTGAATTCTATTGTGACGCAGAAGGGGACACAGTTGGGTCGGGGGACACTATTTGGCATGACGGTGTTACTGCTAAACTGCTTACTGACTATAGACTGTAATGTTACTACATGATTGTAGTGGGTTTATTAACACGTTAGTTAGCTATGTTGACTATGACGTTATTTTAGCTAATATGGTAACGACGATGTAGGCTGTGTGTAGCGGTTATGATATGATTTGGCTTGGAAAGTTTTTTTGCCTAGTCACATAGAGCTGATGTGTTGTCCATTGAAGTCCACAAATGAAGGGAAAAGGTGAGAGGAGTAGAGCTCATAGATACGAGAAGGAATACAATGGAGCTCCTATGAAAGTGAGCTGTGTTTACGTGTGATCAGGGGTGTATTCATTTCTCCGATTCTGTTGAAAATGTTTCTTAAACAAAAGCAAACAGAATGAAACAGGGATAAACATAGCTGCATCTGCACTCGTTTGCAACTGTTGGAACAATGATTACACCCTAGATAGATGCAGGCAAGAGTGTGCAAGGTGGTCCTGAATGTGTCACTGTCTGTCCATGTGTCACTTCAAATGTTTCTCTCAACCTGTGTGTGTCTACGTTGTAAACTTTTATTCATAGGCTAGGTTGTAGCAACCTCATGATGGGCATAGGGAACATTTGAGTATCATGTAGTAGCCTAAACCTATCAATGTCATATTGAACTGGGTGAATGGAATATGAATGACAGTCATCCAATATGCTGTAATAGAAATAAGGCCATGCTCAAGAAATGAATTAATTGTCCTCCATCGTCTTAAAAGGCACCGACTTCCACTCCAAGAAACACAATTTTATCTCAATGACCGTATGAATGTCAATTATACAAACTTCCTTTCTTTCCCGACCACTCTTTCCTTTTGGTTTACCAAGGATGCCAAGTCCGGGGGTCGTAGAGAAAATGATGTGGATGACAGTGTTGTTCTACAACAGGCACTACGGGACAGAGACGATGCCATGGAGAAGTGAGTATTCACATACACACGAATGTTCATGCATGCAGACACACATGGCTGACACACTTAACACACACGCACGCACACACCACACACCACGGCAAAGAGAGTTGTCAATACTGCTCGTCTAAAAGAGGGATCTGCATCTTTCCAGTAGAAGAATGAGACGTTGATGGGTTTTTTTTCCACTTCCTGTTGTACAGGAAGAAGGCCATGGAGGCGGAGCTTCTCCGCAGTAAGACAGAGATGATGTTACTTAACAACCAGCTGCTGGAGGCCGTGCAGAAAAGACTGGAGCTCGCTTTGGAAGTAGAGGACTGGAAGGTACTGAGAGAGAGTGGGAGGGAGGGAAAGGGAGAGGGAGGTACTGAGAGAGAGGTGGAGGGAAGGGAGAAGGAGGGCGAGAAGAAGGTACTGAGAGAGATGGAGGGAGAGGGAGGGAGATGGACGAGGGAAGAGGGAAAGAATGGGTGAGGAGGGGAGAGAGGGAGGAGAAGGACGAGGGGAGGAAGGGAAGGGGAGAGAGCAGAAGAGCCAGAGAGGGGATGGAGTTCTGGGTATCGTACTGTAGATAGAGTGGATATACTGTAGAGTGAAGAGGAAAGATGAGAGAGATAGTTGAAAGAAAAAGGTGAAAGAGAGCTTGAGTAATGTGAGCAGAGAGAGAATGTAGAGAGGGAGAGTAGAGAGAGAGTCACAGTCTTTGGGAAGGTCACAGTCTATGGAAAAAAGGGATATGTCTGAGACATACAGTACATACAGTACGAACATGTTACTGTGGAAAACAAGCTCTGACTAATCAGGGGACAATAGCAAATTACCCATGGTTTAACACCAGTGTTGGGGAGTGGTGAACTACATTTAGTTCGACAAGTAATTTCATACCATTTTGCAATTCTAATATTAGTGTTTTCAGTAGTTAATAACTTTTTTGCCATGTAGTGGTGTAGCTAAATACGGGAACTAGACACTACTTTTTTTTGCTAAAATAAAATATGGGTGAACGAGGCAAAAATGTCCTTTCTCTTTTGGCATCTCACTTGAAATACTTTTTGTGTGCCTATTTCTCACTTTTTGAGTTCAGTAGGTTAAATTACACATTCTGTTAACATCTGACTTTCAGTGTGAAGTAATTAATGGGTAGCTTGGTAAATACTGTATATTTTCAGAGTAGCTTCCCACACACACACACACACACACACACACACACACACACACACACACACACACACACACACACACACACACACACACACACACACACACACACACACACACACACACACACACAAAATGAGGGGAGCGGCTGCGTCAACAGCCCTCCGACTCTACTCCATCCCTTCTTCAGTCAGTAGTTGCACATATGTGTCAGGGCAGCAGCAACACAGGTTGCTTAGACTCTAGCTAACCACCAAATGTACTAAATTATCCACACAAGCCACTCGTCAGCCAGCCAGCCATATATCATGAGTTAGATGATTATGATTAATATTATATTATGAAGTTATTATTTAAGAATTCAAGAGCATTGATGATAAAGCACCTGTCCCTGTGCACGGCCCTGCATGGGTATGAAATACACGTACATTATTTACACGGTATAGTGCATTCAGCCGGTACATATCACCAGCTGGTGTCCTAGCATGATACTGTAGTAATAGAGCCTGGAGACTCAGGGGCCATCTGGTGAGAGACCAGCTCCCTCTAGGGGTGCAATAGAACATGATATTATATTACCATCTTGGGGAAAGTAGACCACTGATCTAGCAACAGCCTGTCTTATTCTTTCTTATGATCATAACCACTTATGAATTAGGGGACAGAGCTGATTCTAGGTCAGAATGAACTAAAAAGACAAGTAGTCAGGATATAAACCAAGTTGTACCAAGTTTGGTGTTTTAAGTGGTAGAGGTTGCAGCGTTGGGCAAAAAAAAGATAAACAATATAAATACAATTGCAATACTGGAATACCATGATGAGATGAATAAAAACGTCCCTTTATCAGGACGATGTCCGGTTGATCCTCCAGCAACAGCTCCAGAGCCAGCAACAACAGGCAGCGGAACAAGCCCAGAGGAAGCCGTCCCGTCTGGGGCTGCTGAGGAGGACCAACAGACCCCCTCTACAGAGGCCAGCTTCTACCCCCTTGACCTACACCACTGGACAGGTTCCTGTTAGTACCCCCGTCCCTTCCCCCTCTCCCAACCCCCAGTGTACCCCTGTCACCTGGAGGGACAGGCTGAAAAGGGGGAAGGCGGGTCGTCATAGTGGCCAGGATGCAGAGCAGGCATTGCAGGCATCGCGGTCGTCGAGCGGCAGCAGACTGGAGGACGGGTTCCATACCATAGACTTATAATAACACATCATACACAAAATCACATTTATTTAAGGGAGGGTTACAACTCATATCTATGTACTGTATTTACTGGTAGCTACTTTATCAATCTTTCTAACTGTGGATTCTTACTGGGAGAGATACATTGAGCTGATAGTTAGATACACAGTCCCAAGCAGATTAATTCTCCAATCTACTAGTACTGTGCACCGCTCTGATCTGTTTGGCTTTAGGAAATGATTTTTCAGAGTATTCTGTCTATTGGTGCCTGGATACTACATTTGGGTTGGAGATTTTCCCTCCAACTGTAGGCACACATTTTCTACTGTAATGACAAGCAGTCATGTTGACTGTAACATGTGGCTGATTAAAGGGGCAATCCTTAGTTGCTAGGGAAACATACATTTTTGGACTTAGAAATGAATATCTACCTATTGATTCTTGAAGAATATAACATATAAATGCATACAAAGGCCTAATGAGCTTAGTTCGACTGTCATACTCCATCAGCACCCAAAATATAGGCTTGTTTTACTCCCAAGTTTGTAAACAACATAAATGTAAACAAACAGGGACAATTGCAACCACTGATGGCCACTAGATTATCGCCAGCCGATTTCTCTCGTTAAACCATCAATACATGCTAACATTGAATGTTCTTGAGTGGCCTAGTTACAGTTTTGACTTAAATCAGCTTGAATGGCAAGACTTGAAAATGACTGTCTAGCAATGATCAACAACCAACTTGACAGAGCTTGAAGAATTTTTTAAAGAATAATGTGCAAATATTGTACAATCCAAATGTGCAAGGCTCTAAGAAACTTACCCAGAAAGACTTACAGCTGTAATCGCTGCCAAAGAGGATTCTAACATGTATTGATCCCAGGGGTGTGAATACTTCTGTAAATGTGATATTTGTGTATTCAATTTTTTTTTTAAATAAAAAATAGTATAATAGAATTCATGCTGTAACACAACAAAATGTGGAACAAGTCAAGGGGTATGAAAACTTTCTGAAGTCACTGTATGTATGAAAATAAAAAAGCTGAAACTTTCACAAACATGAACCTGTCAGTTGTTTTGTTCAATGACCCCCACAAGCTTCACAGGACTTGTCTGAAGTCAGTGATGTGCCAACTTCTGTCTAGATCCAGCAAAAAAAGGACTAAATGCATTTCAGGTAAAATAACAACCCAAATGTTTATCTCCCAGGACAAATCAGCAATCAACAGTAAGCTAGTTAAATGTCTGTGAATGTTTCGTGTGTGTTTCGACCTGTCCCCAAATTAATATAGTTGGTCCACAGTTGGTTTTGGTATTTTAACCTGCGTGTCATGAATGTGTCTGGTGGGGATAGACAAAATCAACATTCGCGCGATGGCTGACGCACGTCGCGGAGCCGGTTTGGTCAGCATATGAGATTAACTTTTATTATAGACCAGCCTCCGAGGACCATATTTACACTGACCAGCCTCCGAGGACCATATTTACACTGACCAGCCTCCGAGGACCATATTTACACTGACCAGCCTCCGAGGACCATATTTACACTGACCAGCCTCCGAGGACCATATTTACACTGACCAGCCTCCGAGGACCATATTTACACTGACCAGCCTCCGAGGAGCCTTGCTCATAGACCAGCCATGGAGGCTGTGGGTGACAGGCAGCAGCGAAGAAAAGGACAGTGTACCGTCTAGCCATATACCCAAGTACTTGTATGAGGTGACTACCCCAAGCTCTAAACCCTCAGAGGTATCAATCACACCTGTGGGGAGAGGGGCATTCTTCTTACCAAACCACATTACCTTTGTTTTGGAGGTGTTCAGAACAAGGTTAAAGGCAGAGAAAGCTTGTTGGACACTAAGACAGCTTTGTTGTAGTGCGTTTAACACAAAATCCAGGGAGGGGCCAGCTAAGTGTAAGGCTGTATCATCTGCATAAAAATGGATGAGAGAGCTTCCTGCTGCCTGAGCTATGTTGTTGATGTAAATTGAGAAGAGCATGGGGCCAAGGATCGAGCCTTGGGGTACTCCCTTGGTGACAGGCAGCAGCTGGAACAGCAGATGTTCTGAATTTATACACTGCACTCTGAGAGAGGTAGTTAGCAAACCAGGCCAAAGACACCTCGGAGACACAAATACTCTTTAGCCGGCCCACAAGAATGGAATGGTCTATCATATCAAAAGCTTTGGCCAAGTCAATAAAAACAGCAGCACATCATTGCTTAGAATCAAGGGCAATGGTGACATCCTTGAGGACCTTTAAGGTTACAGTGACACATCCATAACCTGAGCGAAAACCAGATTGCATACCAGAGAGAAGACTATAGACATCAAGAAAGCCAGTCAGTTGATTACTGACAAGTTTTTTCAACACTTTTGATAAACAGGGCAAAATAGAAATAGGACTATAACATTTTATATTTAAATAAAGGTTGAACCGTGGCTGCATTCCAAGCAATGGGAACCTCCCCAGAGGGGAGAGACTGGTTAAAAAGGTCAGAGATTGGCTTGGCGATTATAGGGGTAGCAACCTTAATGAACAAAGGGTCTAAATCATCTGACCCAGATGTTTTTTGGGGGTCAAGTTTAAGGAGCTCCTTTAGCACCTCGGACTCAGTGACCGCCTGCAGGGGAGAACGAGGGAGGACCATCGGGGCTAGTCGCATTAGAAGGGGTGGGAGATGAGGACATGTTGGATGGGCAGGGAGGCAGGGCTGAGTCAAATAGGAGTCCTGATTTAATGAAGTGGTAATTAAAGAGCTCAGCCATGAGCTTCTTGTCGGTAACAACAACATCATCAACTTTAAGGGACATGGGCAGATGTGAGGAGGGTTTATTCTCCAGGTCTTTAACCATTTTCCAGAACTTCTTGGGCTTAGACCCACAGAGAGAGAACAGCTCCTTAAAGTAACTAACTTTGGCCTTCCAGATAGCCTGAGTGCACTTATTTCTCATTTGCCTGAACGAGAGCCAGTCAGCCTGAGTATGCGTGTGCCTTTCACCAAATGCAATCCTTGAGGTGGAATAACTCTGCACGATCACGGTCGAACCAGGGGCTGAACCTGTTGTTAATTCTCATTTTCGTAATGGGGCGTGTTTGTTGACAATACCAATGGAAATATAAAAAAAGAAGGTCCAAGCGTCTTCGGCAGAGCTGATTCAAGCTGATTCTATACCATTTTACATCGGCCAGGTCATGAAGGAGGGCTTGCTCATTAAAGTTTTCGACCAAGCGTTTCACTGAGCAGCCATTACAAACATAGGCTGTAAAACAGTGATCACTAAGGTCATTACAGTAAACACCAGACTGATACCTATCAGGATTATTTGTGAAAATAACATCGAGAAGAGTAGCCTTTTCTGGGTGTTTGGAGTCATACCTTGTGGGATTAGTAATAATCTGAGAAAGATTTAGGGAGTCTAAGCATGGTTTAAGCATGTCCCAGTTTAGGTCACCTAGCAGGACAAATTCAGACTTAGCGTAAGGGGCCAGGAGAGAGCTTAGGGCAGGTAGGGTACAGGCCGGTGCTGATGTAGGACGATAACACCCAGCAACAGTCAATAAAGAGCTATTTGAAAGTTTAGTTCTTAAAACCAGCAAATCAAATTGTTTGGGGACAGACTTGGTGGAGACAACCAAGCACTAACGGTGATCCTTAGTAAAGATTGCCACTTCCCCATCTTTGTAAAATCTGTCTTTCCGAGAAAGGTTAACATCAGTATTCAAAACACTCTACCTCAACCACATTTCAGTAATGACCAACACAGCTGGATTGGAGCTGTGAACCCACACTTTCAATTGATCAATTTAGGTACAGTAATAAGCTTCTAGTGTTAATGTGCAGAAAACACAGGCTTTTACGAGAGCAGAAATCAGGGAAACAGATATCAGTCAGAAGTCAGAATTGGTCAGAATTGGGGCTAGATAGATGGGCCAGGGCAATAGATGGGCCATAGGCGGAAATCCCAGGGGGGACACGACCCCCCCATCTTGGGAGATCCCCCCCAATATATCGCTGTAAACATAACTACGTAATTTCAATAATATTAATAATACGCAATGAAAGCACTTGTGCTGATTATAAACACTTAATACCCCGTTTTTAAGTTTCAAAAGATTGCGACCTCCCCCCGCCCTTTGCCTCACGATGGTTTGATCCGCTGCCATTTCTTTAGCTGGCAAGGTAATAGAGGGTTCGTATCTACTGTCCGAAAGGGACATGTACGTAACTGACGTGAGGTTAATCCAGTCAATCCATAGCAGGTCCATAGCAATGTTATTTATTTATTTATTTTTATGTTGGCAGGGTTCACACACTAGCTGAATTTGCAGAGCTAGCGCGCAAACTAAAGCAAACATTAACTATCAAGCTAGCTAGTACCTATTCCATTTATGTGGCGTCGTCAAAGATGGAATCTTTGCTATCGTCAGTTTATTCCAAGATCAGCATGCAGCTGTAGTGATTCAAAGTCCCTGTGATAAGGTTAGCGATAAACTGAAGTCCAAACTGAACAGAACTACACTCTCTTATACCATTGTCTTAAATATATTTAATGGTCTCGTTGCAAAAGCTAAATTGTCGCTAGTGAACTTTTTTTAAAAAAAAATTCACCTTTATTTAACCAGGTAGCAAAGATTATAGCAAACACCACAGAAACGGAATTGGTGCTCGCTAGCTTTGCAAATGCAGCTATTGTTGGAAGCCAGCCAATATGAAACAAACTATATTCAAATTACGAAAGGTTGCAGCATATGTTGTGTAAATGTGTGTGTGTGCAGCTAGGCCAGCCAGCCAGAAAAATGTCAGAAAAAAGTAAAAAGACGGACATCAGAGTATTTTTCAGTACACCAAAACGCAAAGTAAGAACTCTAGTAGCCTAATATCTCAAAGACTAGTTGATAAAATGTTCATAAGAAAGAAGTGAAATGCTAATGAAAATGTTTCACAATGATGTCATTAGGCAGAGCAGGCAACAGATGGCACACAGACAGCAGAGCTGGGGACAGATATGCAGGGACAGACTGGCAGAGACAGGGAGTCTCAGGTAAGTTTGTTGAGTCTTTGTTTGGCAACATTATGAAAGGTTCTCAATTCTTTTGACTTGTAAAATAGGGACATAATTGGAAAATGCCATTGATACCCCCAATCTCAATTTAAACTGGTGACTAAACTAAGATTTGTTTAAGGCAATGGTATTGCGGCCTCCCGGGTGACGCAGTGGTCTAGGGCACTGCATCGCAGTGCTAACTGCGCCACCAGAGTCTCTGGGTTCGCGCCCAGGCTCTGTCGCAGCCGGCCGCGACCGGGAGGTCCGTGGGGCAACGCACAATTGGCATAGCGTCGTCCGGGTTAGGGAGGGTTTGGCCGGTAGGGATATCCTTGTCTCATTGCGCTCCAGCGACTCCTGTGGCGGGCCGGGCGCAGTGCGCGCTAACCAAGGGGGCCAGGTACACGGTGTTTCCTCCGACACATTGGTGCGGCTGGCTTCCGGGTTGGAGGCGCGCTGCGTTAAGAAGCAGTGCGGCTTGGTTGGGTTGTGCTTCGGAGGACGCATGGCTTTCGACCTTCGTCTCTCCCGAGCCCGTACGGGAGTTGTAGCGATGAGACAAGATAGTAATTACTAGCGATTGGATACCACGAAAATTGGGGAGAAAATGGGATAAAATTTAATGGGGGGGGAAAAAAAAAAAAAAAGGCAATGGTATTGCTGTTGTGATTGATTGTGTAGTTTTGGGTACCGGTAGTTAGGAGTACGGCAAACACCTTATTTCTTTTCTAGGAGACAGACTGTGAGTCAGTGAGGGTGGTGAAAGGGAAAGAGCCAGGGAGAGAGACTTCAGAGGACAGTGTCACAGCCACGGCAGGACCAGGTGTCACCCTTGTTGCCAGCAGCACCAGTATAGGGGACAGTGGCACAGCATTGTCTAGTTACCTCAGTGATGGCACAAAACCATATTAGCCACACCCACAATTTATAGAACCGCAAACTCTTGCCAACAGAGTGTTGACGTTTCAAGAGAGATGGTTTCGCGATTTCCTCTGGCTACATTATAATCCATCAATAAAAGGAGTGTTGTGTTTTCACTGTAGCCAAGGGTTTTCAAGCCAGCCATCTTTTGGCCAAAGAGCAGATGCTGCCTTCATTAGTGCAGGATTTAGGAACTGGAGAAAAGCCATTGAAAAACTCACAGCACATCAAAACTGCCAAACCCACCGCCACTTTGTAATTGTAACAGCACACCAGCTAAATCCAATCAGTGTCCAGTTATCCAGCGCGTGGGGTAAACAGCAGGACGATGCAAGGCATTGCTTGATGAAAATTGTTCGTTCGGTGCGGCATGTAGTAAGACAGGGACAAGCCTTTAGAGGCCACACGGATGACAGTGGGAATTTATACCAGCTTTCGAAACTTAGGGCAGAAGAGGATGATCCCATTTTACTGAAGTGGTTAACAGAGCGTACCACAATGTACACAGGCCCCAAAGCACAGAATGAAATTCTGAACATCATGGCCAATACAGTCATTCGAGCCATTGCAGCTGAGATTAGGTCTCTTCCGATTGTACAATTTTCATTCATTGTTGATGGTACTCAAGATGTCTCTGGTGCTGAACAGGAGAATGTCTGTCTGCGTTATGTTGACCATGACCTTGTCCCTCACAAGGAGTTTATTGGGCTATACAGGGTGTCGGAGACAACAGGCGAGGGCATTGCGAAGGTGGCAACTGATGTGTTGTTGAGGCTCAATTTGCCCATGTCTGGCTTACGTGGGCAGAGTTACGATGGTGCCTCAAACATGGCAGGAAAATACACAGGTGCACAGGCAATTGTGAGGAGGCAGCAGCCATTAGCCCTCTATGTCCATTGTGGAGCACACTGTGTAAATCTGATTACACAGGCTGGCTGCTCAGCCTCCCCACTGATCCGGAATTCCCTTTCCTGGGTCCATCAGTTAGGTGTCCTCTATGGCCAGTCGGGAAGGTTTAATAGCATGTTTGAATCAATTGCCACGTCCAAAGATACAAATCTGACCACCCTGAAACCCCTATGTCCAACAAGGTGGACTGTGCGGACTACTGCTATTAGAGCTGTGCTAGGGCAGTATGAGAGGGTACTAAGCAGCCTAGAGGAGATGGCAAAATCTGCATCCAAGACAGCTTCAACTGCCAGTGGCTTATTCGAGCACTTCAGCAAAGGCAAGACTGTGTTGGGCTTCACACTTGCCTCTGCAGTTCTTGGAGAGCTTGAATGTCTAAACATTTCACTGCAGAAGAAAACTCAGACTGTCTCTGGTATGCAGGCTGCAGTCGAGTGTGTGCGGTCATCTCTTAGGGGCACGAGAAATGATGGAAGCTACCTTGCACTGTATGAGAAAGCAACAACATTGATTGACTCTATTGAATCCATTGAGACGCACTCAAGACGATTTGCTGACAAAGCAGTGGATCACTATAGGGCAGATATTTTAAAGTGTTGGATGGTGTGGATGTTCAGTTTGGCGACCGTTTTGACCAGGACAGTCTAAACGTCCTGCAAAAGTTGGAAAGAGCGCTTCTCACGAGGGAGTTGGATGAGTCTCTAGATCAGTACCCAGAACTGAACATAGATTCTCTTTCAGTGCAGATCCCTCTCTTTCACAACAAATACCCCTCTAGCAGCAGTGGAGAGGCAGCAGAGGTCCTCAGGAGGCTTCCAGTGGAGGTGCGGGGGTTGTTTGACCAAGTTGAGGTGCTGATCAGAATTTTGTTTGTGGTGCCAGTGTCTTCATGTGAGGCTGAGAGGAGTTTCAGTGTACTCCGCAGGTTAAAGACTTGGCTACGGGCTAGCATGGGCCAAGAGAGACTGACAGGCAGAACAGTCTCAAGAGGGAAAATATCTGCCAGCAATTTGTTGGATCCATTGAAACCCACAAACATATGTTTGGTTCTTTTGCTCAGTAGTGTGTATAGCAGTGGTTCTCACCCTTTTTTGGGTACTGGAACCCCTGCATATTTTGAGGCAAGGTTTTGAGCGGTCCTCAGGGACCTCCACTCTATATTATATGTAAACTTACTGGAAACCTTGTGGTACTGACTACATTCATTACACTTTTTTATTTCACGGACCCCTTGCAATTAGTCCATGGACCCCTGTTTGAGAACCCCTGGTGTAATTGATATTTGTTCTTTTGTTTAGTAGTTTTCAGTACACTTACAAATTATTTATTTCATGTTATTTTATTTAAAATTGCGTACTTTGTGCGACATACTTGTCCATAGCTGCTGTTTGAAGAGTTGAGACACTGACTGAAGGATATTTTGTTTGATTTATTTGGGTTTTTCATTGAAGTAGTTATTTTGCTTTTAGAACTGTACTTATTTTAAGCTTTTTGTTCTTGTAAAGATATTGTAGTAGATTTAGGCCAGTGGCACATATTTAATGACTATATAAATGTATCAGAAAAAGTCAAATTAAAAGTTCAATTCAATACGGAGACCAACTTTGTGATGGTTCTCAATGGAGATTCTTTTAGATATGATCACACCATGTTCATTGTATTTATGAAAACTACACCCATACAGTGTACAGTACCATTGCCACCTACTGGCCTTTCTTGATATTGCTGGTTGTAAGTACAAATACCTGCATACATACTGGACTGGTAAGGAGCACTGCTATAACTATTATTAGTAGTAGAATTATAATGATTTAAACATTTGAACAAGTTGGGAAAACCCTTCAGTTAACTACTGTACCTATCAATTATCCAGTTGTAGGAATTATGGTTCCTCAATATACATTTAACATATTACAACAATGTGTTACAGCACTACTTTTGGTGTCCCCCTCAGGAATTGCTCTTGAGAAAATTTAATGTAATTGTCCCCTCCAAGGTTGATATCAGATATTCGCCCCTGAGATGGGCCAGGGCGTACATGCACATTTCCAGATATCATCAACAGAAATAAAATCAAGGCTCTGCAGTGTTGATTTATGACATTTGAATGTGCATTAGATGGCAACAAGATCATATTGTACAGCAATTCCATCAGGTAACATGAATACAAAGCTGGCGAGAGGTGGTTAGAATAGGATGGGTGGCCAAAAAACAGTGTAACCAATAGAGAGTGGGGAAACAAACCTAGTCTGTCCCACGGTTGGGTAAACAAGAAAGTTAATAGTCAACAAAGCATGCAGGAGTCATGAGGCAAATAGCAAAATGCACAAGAAAAAATATATAACGACTTGGGGCTAGCCATTGTAAGTTCAGAGTCGCACGCCCCAACAATGCCTCTGTGCTGGCCGGAGGCGAGCGAAAGCTCAGGAGAGAGGGGGGAGTGTGGTGGGGGTACCTGTACCAGGCAGGGGGAAACAAGCCAGGGCAGACGGTGAACAGATCGCCAGGTGGAGTCCAAGCAGCAGTGCAGCAGGCAACGGGAGTAGGTGTCACACCCACTTGGGAGAAGCTTTTATTTCTGGAGGCAGATTTCTTGTAGAAAATGCCAGTGGATGGTCTCTGAACAGCGGGAGTGGTCTTCAAAGGCCTCTGGATTTGGGCGGGGTAGCCTGTGAGACTCCTGCCATTTGTTGGGCACAAAGGCTTCGACATCTCTCACTTCACACCTCAGTGCTAATTGAAGTTGTATCTGGTCTGTCTCAGTTCCAGGTTGGATGGTGTCCTCAGGTCTCTGCTGTTTGTTTGACAGAGCACCCTCTGTATAGCTTGTAAAAAATATATCCTTGATAGTAGTAATCCTTCCAGGTAATTTTGTCCAAAATGAGTTTGTAGGATTGGAGTTTTGATCTGGAGTGAAGGTTATGCTCTGGAGGGTAGCATCCTGTAGATGTCCCTGCTGAAAAATCCAAGTTTGTTGGTCACAGATACAATACCTTAAAAAAAAGGTAGGGACGTGGATCACAAAACCAGTCAGTATCTGGTGTGACCACCATTTGCCTCATGTAGAGCAACACGTCTCCTTTGCATAGAGTTGATTAGCCTGTTGATTGTGAATATAGTCCCACTCCCCTTCAATGCCTGTTGCAACTTGGCAGGAACTGGAACACACTGCCGTAACCGTCAATCCAGAGCATCCCAAACATACTCAATTGGTGACATGTCTGATCAGTATACAGGCCATGGAAGAATTGGGACATTTTCAGCTTCCAGGAATTGTGTACAGATCCTTGTGACATGGGGCTGTGCATCATCATGCTGAAACATGAGTTGATGGTGGTGGATGAATGGCACGACAATTGGCCTCAGGATCTTTTCATGTATCTCTGTGCATTCAAATTGCCATTGATAAGATACAATTGTGTTCGTTGCCCGTTGATTATGCCTGCCCATACCATAACCCCACCGCCAATCATTTTCAATTATTGGTTCCAACCGCCGTGTCTTTGTGAGACGTAGAGTAGGTGAACGGATGATCTCCACATGTGTTTCCCACCGTGAAGCATGGAGGAGGAGGTGTGAGGGTGTGGGGTTGTTTTGCTTTTGACACTGTCAGGGATTTTTTTAGAATTGAATGCACACTTAACCAGCATGGCTACCACAGCAGTCTGCAGCTATACGCCATCCCATCTGGTTTGCGCTTAGTGGAACTATCATTTGTTTTTCAACAGGACAATGACCCAACACACCTCCAGGCTGTGTAAAGGCTATTTAACCAAGAAAGAGAGCGATGGATTGCTGAATCAGATGACTTGACCTCCACAATCACCCGACCTCAACCCAATTGAGATGGTTTGGGATGAGTTGGACCACTGAGTGAAAGAAAAGCACCCAACAATTGCTCAGATTATGTGGGACCTCGTTCAAGACTGTTGGAAAAGTATTCCAGGTGAAGCTGGTTGAGAGAATGCCAAGAGTGTGCAAAACTGTCATCAAGGGAAAGGGTGGCTAAAATATATTTTGATTTGTTTCACACGTTTTGGTTACTACATGATTCCATATGTGTTATTTCATAGTTGTGATGTCTTCGCTATTATTATAGAATGTAGAAAATAGTTAAAATAAAGAAAAACCCTTGAATGAGTAGGTGTGTCCAAACGTTTGACTGGTACTGTATAACTAACCAGCAAAGCAACTAGCAAATTCACGTCAGTCTGTTTAAATTGGAAATAGTCTTTGTAAAGAGTATTTCAGTGGTTTTGGATGCAATGTTCTTTCTGCATCAGTTAGGCACCAACGCATGAAATATTTCAAAATGGTTCTTGCTCTCCCTTCGTCCACAATATGAACGTGATTGGCTGATGAGTTACATAAACATCAGCCTGTAAGGCAGTGTAACCTCAGCAACTTTACCACTTGTGCATATACAGCGCATAACCAGAGAGGAAGAGGCAACGTGAGAGGCTCCTCTCCTGTCAAAATCTGTCCACACGAGAATACAGCTATAAGTAGACCCAAGTAGGTGATTTTTTTTTGTATCGGGGAAAGTAGATTCATTTATTACCAGTACGGGTAAGACGTTTAATGTGGAAACAGTTTTATGTGTCTAATCATAGAATGACATATAGAATCTCTATGAAGTTAGTATGATCTCCGTGGTTCTAGCGGGCCTAGTAAAGATGTACCATATAACTTGTACCATGTATAGTGTGGCCTTAATACAACCAGTCATAATGTTTTCACGTTTGTCCACTCACAAAATAATTCCAGCTTCCAAACAGTGCATTGTGCCCTCACAATTTGATGAATGGAAAGCCTATGAAAAAAAACGAAAAGTTCGGCAATTGTCATTAGGCCCACTACACTTAGCCTGAATTGTACCGCGTCTCAGACGCGTCTCAGACACTTACTTATCTCCATGGGGCAAAACATGAGTGTTTTCCTTTTTGAACTACAGTGCAATTTTGAGGGTACACTGCCCATTTATATGCCAATTCACTCATTTTCATGCAGCTGATAATGTTAAATATTGGTTTAATTGCCTATAGTTTTCTTGGCATTTCGTTTAGGGTCACGCATTTACCGGTATTGAGCATGGGGATGAGGTCTAAACTCACACTCTATTAGTGAGATGATGCTGACTAACGTAAAATGTGTAACTTTGAAAAACAACTGATTGGACATGTTATCCAGTGAATTGCATGTCTCCTTCTCACAGCCTGTCCCTCGTTTTAATCTAAGGATCATTAAAGTTGAATTAGGACCAGGTTGTGTGTTCTCTCTGGGGACCCTTCTGCCATTGGCTGATCGATGATCAGCTGAAACCAACAAAGAGAGAAACAGTGAAGAGAAGGGGAAGCAAGCCAACCGAAACTCTAGGTCAACTCTCTCTCCCCCTTGTTGTCTCTTTGTCTCTCTCTTTGCTCTTTCTCGCTCTTTCTCTCTCTCACTCTCTCGCTCTTCCTCTGTTTCATTCTCCCTCTCCCCTCCTTCCCCCTCTCTCACTCTTCCTCTGTGTCATTCTCTCTCTCTCTCTCTCTCTCTCTCTCTCTCTCTCTCTCTCTCTCTCTCTCTCTCTCTTTCTCTCTCTCTCTTTCTCCGTGTTTGACGATTGTGCTATATATCTTCACACATTGTCAGAAAACGAACTCTCAGCCAAGGCGTGACGAAAAGAAAGTAATTGTTAAGTATATAGACAGCCATACTGTACTCCTTTGGAAAACAACATATTTGTGTTTGCTACTGCCTCTATGTCTCCCCATACACTCGCAGAACATGATTCAGTAGCTTTTTGACCCTGTGTCTCAGTCACTTAACTCTGTCTGTCTCTCCATGTTACACAGAGCATGACCACTCAAAGCCTTGTCTGTTCCTTCCACCAGCACCTGATCATACACACACTCACACACACATACTGTAACCATATTTTTGGACGAGATGACAAATGTTTGAAAGAAAGTTTATTGGATGACTGATATATGAAAAATAGATGAGGGATCCTTTGGTTTTACTTAATCTATGTCCGTAAAAGTTAAACTGATCCACAGTTTCAACTTACATTGTTGGGGGGCCTTTTTCTGCATTTTTGTTTTCCACTGAGCCAGGTTATTTCTTGATACAATGCAAACACACAAGGGTGCGTACACTCTTGGGGGAAAAAGCGCTATAAAGGGTTCTTCGGCTGTCCCCATAGGAGAACCCTTTGAAGAATCTTCCTTGGTTCCAGGTAGAACATTTTACATGGAAGCAATAAAGGGTTCTTCTATGGGGACACTTTAAAATGTATGCCAAACAAAAACCAATGATTTCAAAGTGTAACAAACCATACAAATCTATGCACTATTTATGCAGAAAATGTTACAAAAACACATTTACTGGAAGAACTGTGCAAATGCAAAATACGGTAGCAGAATTACAGTAAAATCTCCCTCACTTTTTTATGTGATCACGTTTTCCAAAAACTCTGTTAGGGCTAGGCCCCTTTTTTCTCAATTTCCGATAGAATGACGTGCCCAAAGTAAACTGCCTGTTACTCAGGCCCTGAAGCCAGAATATGCATATAATTGGTACTATTTGAAAGAAAACACTTTGAAGTTTGTAGAAATGTTAAAATAATGTAGGAGAATATAACACAATAGATATGGTAGGAGAAAATCCAAAGAAAAACCAACCAGACATTTTTGTTTTTGAGAGACCATGCTCTTACAATGGCAAGTATAAGGGCATACTGGATGCATCCCAGGATGCCTTCCACAGGGTGTCAGCAGTCTATGTTCAAGGTTTCAAAAACGAATAAGAAATATCAGTTTTAGTACAGGGACACAGTCTTGGAAATTCGTGTTTGTGCGCCCTATGAAGACAGGACGCTCCTGCTAAAATCGGTTTCCTATTGAACATACTTCTTTCCGTAAGAAATATTATAGTTTGATTCCTTTTAGGGTATCTGAGGAGTTAATAGAAACGTATTTTGACTTGTTGAAACAAAGTTCAGGGGTAGATTTTCGGATTCCTTTCTCTGTACGTTGAACAAGTGGATTACTCAAATTGATGGCGCCAACTAAACAGACTTTTTGGGATATAAAGAATGATTTTATCTAACAAAACGACACTACATGTTATAGATGGGTCCCTTCGGATGACAAATCAGAGGAAGAGTTTCAAAAAGTATTTGAATATTTAATTGCTCTTTGTGAATTTATGAAACCTGTGCCGGTGGAAAAATATTTTGATGTCGGGCACCGTCCTCAAACAATCGCATGGCATGTTTTCGCTGTAATAGCTACCGTAAATCGGACAGTGCAGTTAGATTAACAAGAATTTAAGTTTAAGTTTCAACCGATATAAGACACTTATATATATATACCTAAATGTTTAATGTCCCAAATTTTTATAATTATTTATTTGAATTGCGCGGCCTAGCCCTAAATATCTGCTCCAAATTAAGGTTAAAAGATCTGCAGAAATATTGGGGTGTTCAGTTGATTATTGAACTATAGTAAGTGAAGTGGATTTACACCCAGTAACGGAATTACAGTAACGCAATTTCATCATGGGTCCTTGATCTGTACTACACAGAATTGCATAATTATGGATATGAATGTCATTCTCTTCATGGTGATGCAATATCCTCCTTTGCATATTTGGGTATTAGTCTACACACTGGATATAATTTTAATCCTTTGTTTCTGGCCATTTTGAGCCTGTAATCGAACCCACAAATACTGATGCTCCAGATACTCAACACGTCTAAAGAAGGCCAGTTTTATTGCTTCTTTAATCAGAACAACAGTTTTAGGCTGTGCTAACATAATTGCAAAAGGGTTTTCTAATGATCAATTAGCAACATTAAAATTATAACCTTTGATTAGCTAACACGACGTGCCATTGGAACACAGGAGTGATAGTTGCTGATAATGGGCCTCTGTACGCCTATGTAGGTAGTCAATAAAAAATCTGCCGTTTCCAGCTACAATAGTCATTTACAACATTAACAATGTCCACGCTATATTTCTGATCAATTTGATGTTATTTTAATGGACAAAACATTTGCTTTTCTTTCAAAAACAAGGACATTTCTAAGTGACCCCAAACTTTTGAATGGTAGTGTAAGTGTTAATATTAATAGGCAGGGGTCGTTACTTCAACATTATTGTATTTTGATGTATTTCTAGTACCTTTTAATACTTTTTTCTGGTAGATCTTTTTTAAGACCTCTTTCATATCTGTTTAACCAGAAATCACAGCATTTTCTTATTCCTAGTATTTAGGAGAAAAAATGGTTGTAGAATGAATACATACCTTAATTAAATTATATATATAGACTCGTAGCATTCATCAAATCAAATAAAAAATGTATTTGTCACATTCGCCGAATACAACTGAAATGAAATGCTTACTTATGTAACGGATGTGAAATGGCTAGCTAGTTAGCGGGTACGCGCTAGTAGCATTTCAATCAGTTACGTCACTTGCTCTGAGACTTTAAGTAGGGTTTCCCCTTGCTCTGCAAGGGCCGCGGCCTTTGTGGAGCGATGGGTAACGATGCTTCGTGGGCGACCGTTGTTGATGTGTGCAGAGGGTCCCTGGTTCGCGCCCGTGTCGGGGCGAGGGGGCGACGTAAAGTTATACTGTTACACTTACAAGCCCTTAAGCATTTCACAGTAAGGTCTACACCTGTTGTATTCGTCGCATGTGACAAATAAAATGTCGATTTGATTTGATTTGATTGTGACACCAGCTTTGACATGGTCCTACGAACTTCACGTTGGTGCTCATCGGCCCTTTTACATGGAAATGAGTTAGATACAATATCTGGACACAACACAAACTGCTTACACAGTGGTAGCCTATTTAAAAAGAATGCATGCACGCACACACAGTGACACACATACAGTATGACATACACGCTAATGGCTGCAGTCAATTTAAGTGCTGTAACACCATAAAGAAATAAAACGATCGTTACTAATTGACTGTGAATGGCGCACTAACCTAGAGTAAATGACAAACTCTTTTCCAGCTGTTTCTTTTTTCTAGTCATTGAGGTGACATGATATTTCTTTTAAGTCAGTCACTTTCCAGAATGCAAATTATACAACAACTTTCCCTGTAAATGATCGTTTGTAGTCCCAAATTGTAATCGCAGTAAAAAAAAAAAATATCCTGCTCTCTCTCTGTCTCGCTCACCCTCTCTTTTTCTCTCTCTCTGTCCCTCTGTCTCTCTTGTCTTTGAACTTTCAACATGAGATGTTCCCTCAGATAAGAACCATAATAATATGTCATTACGTAGGAGGAGAAGAAGGTGTCATAAGGAAACTATTGTTAATGTCTAGCTTACCGCACAAAACCCAATCCAAATGTTTCGGTCCAATTACTCATTAAATGTTTCTAATATTTCACAACACCGTATTGTCCGTAATGGGATAAACGAGTTGTTTTGAATTGAAATGTCTGTAACATGCTGTGCGCACTAGCCTTGAGAAGTAACCAACTGTTGACAGTTTGATACCAGCTAGAGATAGCTATCCCTGGTTTAGCTGCGTCAGTGTTACAGGTGAGGTGGGGTGGGGCAATGCTCATTTTGAGGCAAAAATACGTAGACGGTCACTCCAGGCCACACTTTCTGAAGGAAAGGGGTAGTAGAGCGACCATGCTAAGTTATGAGCACATTACAGCACACTTTAATACACGTTTGGGGTAAATTCGAATTCAAGTCAGTCGAATCAGGAATGATTTGAATTTTAAATTCAACATTTTTAAAGCTTTTTAAATTGTTTCTATTTTTTAACTTTATTCAGTTTGTCATTGAAAATAGATACTATTTTTTTCAATTCTTGAATTGAAATTTCAGTTTAATTGAATGAGCAAGTCAGAAGAGCTTGGTGCCTCTCCAACAGGTGTCCTTCAAACTCTTTCTCCTGAAGTGTTTCACCACCACGAAATCACCTGGGTTCAAACAATGTTCAGCTCCACCTGCTAAATTTGGCAAAGATGCCTTCAACTGGGGTAAAAGAGTCTTAAGAACACTGTTAAGGGTGACACAATATGACCTCCTCCGTTCCTTGAAGGGACAAGCTGTTCTGGGTATGATCTCTCTCACGAGTGCTTTCGCCACAGCAGCCGGTGGGCTCTCCTGCAAGGGAAAACAATACTTATTCCCCTCACAAGGGGTCAACTCAATGAAGTCCATCATTAATGCTCAAAAGGTCCTTCGGGCCTTGGATTGACTGAAATGTTAGTTAGTCATACAAATCAAAAATTTCTTGCAGAAATTCTCTGCAAACACAGTACAGCCTACTCTACACCAACATTCATTTACAATATCCACCATCCCTCCTTTGACAATTTTGCAAGGAACTGGAAAGTACAACGGAACATGGCAAGTCTGCTCCGCTCATCAAGCCATACACCCGACGTGTCCTTATGACAGCACCCCGCCCACTTGAGTTGTCTCTAAAGCATCAGCCTTGGCCTGTAAAGCAACGATGTAATTAACAGAGAAAGGGTTGGTGGGAGCTGGAACTGCTGCCATCTGTAGGAGGGAGGAAACAGAAGAAGAAGTAGCCCGTTTAGCTGCACAGTTAGCCTTGGCATTCCCCAGAGAAATGTTATCTTTAGAGGGAGCATGGGCCTGACACTTTATCACTTAGATTAACGAGGGGAGTTGAACAGCCTCCAACAGACAGGACACAAGCTTACCGTGAGTAATTTGTTTTCCAGAGGAGGTCGAAAACCCTCTATTCTTCTACAATGTTCCAAATCATGCACTACACCAAATGAATACCTACTGTCGGTGTATATGTTAACAGAGCTGTCTTTATCCAAAATACAAGCTCTAGTCAAAATATAGTTATGCTCCTTGAGCTGACAGGTGAGATGGGAACCTTGCACTCTCCACAGTCTCCAAATTGGTCACAACAGCACAACCAACTTAAGGCTCTCCTTAATCATTACGCTGAGCAGACCCATCTACAAATCCGGATTTTCTAACAGGGTATCTCAAGTCCAACCTAGGGCTACAGTCAATTTCAAGAGCTAAGTCACAGTCACGGTCTTCAACCAGCATCTGCTATTGGGAGAAGCGTTCAGTTAAAGGGTAAAGAATTGTACACCGCTTCCGAGTAACATGGGACATTGTCAACAGAATGTTCTGATCGTCTAGCAGTCTCGCAGGCTTTAAATGAGCCGTTTTTGCCTGTGTAATAATTGTGTGCACAGCATGGGGCGCATGGAGGGTTAAAGGAGACACAGCCACAATATCAGAACATGCCAAAACAGCCTCAGTAGCAGCCGCTACCGATCTCAAACAGGAAACCATTCCCCTGATCACACTATCCAATCGTTTAGAATTATAACAAGTCTATATCCATGATATTCCGTCAAAAGTGCTGACATAAACTCCCCCGTCTCAGAAACAAACAGATGAAAAGGTTTTGTATGGTCGGGCAGGCCCAGGCAAGGGTTGGACATCAGAATTTGTTTCAATTTTACCAATGCCACCTCAGCCTCATCGGTCCAGACCCCAACTTCACTCGCCTCCATCTTTGTCCCATAAATACAATCCTGCAGTAGTTGAAATATCTCTGCATAGTCTTTCAACCACGGACGGACGACAGTAACCAGCCACACCCAACAAAGACATCATGTGTTGCTTGGTACCAGGTTGTTAGGCAACCCTTTAATTGCCCATTGCTCCACCATCCCCTTTCTGGGTTACATCATTGCTGCAGGGAGTGTACAGATGGATCGCGGAAAAGTGAGAGCGGTAGTGGATTGGCCCCAGTTTACATCCAGAGTGCAGCTACAACGTTTCCTGGGATTCACCAATTTTTATCGCCGCTTTTTCCGGGGTTACAGCACCCTGGTTTCCCCCCTGTCTGCACTCACCTCTCCCAAGGTTCCGTTCATGTGGTCCCAAGCTGCTGACAGGGCGTTCCGAAATCTCAAACACCGCTTCAGCACAGCTCCCATCTTGGTTCATCCTGACCCGTCCCGCCAGTTTGTGGTGCATGCCAATGCTTCGGATGTCGGAGTGGGGGCTGTCTTGTACCAGTGTTCTGCCCTGGACCTCAAGTTACATCCCTGCGCCTTCTTCTCCCACTGCCTCATCTCCACAGAGAGGAACTACGATGTGGGGAATCGTGGGTTTCTTGCGGTGAAGATAGCATTGGAGGAGTGGAGATAACCAGATGTTCGTTCCTGACAGGGTCTGCTCCTCATCCTGGAGTTGGCCCACTCCTCCAGGCTTGCCCGCCATCCGGGATCCCGGCGGACCCTGGCCTTTGTGCGACAAAGCATTTGGTGGTTCCTGACGTCTCCGCGTTCGTCGCCGCATGCACGATCTGTGCATAGAACAAGACTCCTCGGCAAGCTCCGGCTGGTCTCATTCAACCTCTGCCTGTCCCTTACCGTCCCTGGTCTCATATATCCCTGGACTTTGTCACATGTCTCCCCCCGTCTGATGACAACATCCTGACCGTAGTGGATCGGTTTTCCAAAGCTGCCCACTTCCTTCCTCTCCCCAAGCTACACTCTGCCAAAGAGGTGGCCCAGCTCATGGTGCAGCTTGTCTTCCGGATACATGGACTGCCTGTGGGCATGGTCTCCAACCGGGGTCCTCAGTTCTCATTCCGGTTCTGGAAGGCGTTCTTGCCACTCATTGGGTCGTCAGCCAGCCTATCCTCTGGGTTCCACCCCCATTCCAACGGCTAGTCGGAGAGAGCCAACCAAGACCTGGAGACAACTCTGCACTGCCTGGTCTCCGCCAACCCCACTGGAGCCGGCAACTAGTGTAGGTCGAATGCGCCCGCAACACCATTCCTTGCTCTGCCACTGGTCTATCGCCCTTTGAATGTTCCCTGGGGTATCAGCCTCCACTCTTCCCTGAGCAGGAGAAAGAGGTTGGCATACCTTCGGCCAAGATGTTTTTCCGCCACTGTCATCGTACCTGGAAGAGAGCCCGGTCGGCCCTTCTCAAGTCCACCTCCAGTGGCAGATCGAAACCGGACCCCGGGCTCCCCGGTATCGTCTCGGGCAGAAGGTATGGCTGTCCACCCGGGATCTACCCCTACGGGTGCTGGGTCCCCGCTAGGGACATCCTGGACTCAGGCCTCATCGCGGATTTCCAAAGCCGGCACCTTGGTCAGCCAGGTATGCGCCCAGGTAGGACGCCAGGTGGCGCCCCTAGAGAGGGGGAGGGGTACTGTCACACCCTGATCTTTTTCACCTGTGTTTGTGCTTGTCTCCACACCCATCCAGGTGTCGCCAATCTTCCCCATTATCCCCAGTGTGTTTATACCTGTGTTGTCTGTTTGTCTGTTGCCAGTTCATTTTGTTTCGTGAAACCTACCAGAGTTTTTCCCCTTGCTCCTGTCTGTTCAAGTTCCTGTTTTCTAGTTTTTCCCAGTTTTGACCATTCTGCCTACCCTGACCCTGACCCTGAGCCTGCCTGCCGTTCTGTACCTTGCCACACCACAATGGATTATTGACCCCTGCCTACACTGACCCTGAGCCTGCCTGCCATTCTGTACCTTGCCACACCACACAGGATTATTGACCCCTGCCTACACTGACCCTGAGACTGCCTGCTGTTCTGGACCTTTTTCACCCTATCTGGATTATTGACCTCTGCCTGCCCCTTGATCTGTCATTTTGCCTGCCCCTGTACTAGTAATAAACGTTTACTTCGACACTGTCTGCATCTGGGTCTTACCTGAAACGCGATACACTTGAAGTCAATATTACACGAATCACTCTTTATTGTCAGCAAGCTGGAGAGGTCAGTCAGTTGGGTGCAAAAATTACCAGTCTGAAGTGAGCTCTATACATATATACTTATATACGGCCACATAAAAACCAACATAAACATGATTCATTGGATTGATTCCAGCATGTGACTGGCGCCATCTCCTATCTTAATTCATAGAACATGTTCTGGGCGTTCTGCCAGATGGTCCTAAGGAAAGGGTCATGACTCCCTCGTATCTTTACCCAGCACAGGCAGGAACCAAGGATGACTTATGACACGAAAGACAAAATGAACAAGTTCAAGGCTATCTCATCACTACATACAACGATCCTTGTGTACTGTCCCTCTCCTATTAGAATCATGGTTTTACAAACAGCACAACTATACACATGGAATAGTCTTCTTCCTTTACAAGTGACAGTACAGATACAGTATCATAATATTTCGGAGAAAAAAATCTGAACACAAAGCATGCATGATATTAAAAAGCTATGTAATATATGATTGTTTGTACAAAACAAATCTTATTTTACCAAAAAATGTACACACATTGACCTAAATACAGTGAAACTGTGAAGAGGAAGACATCTATGATAATGGGACCTGAGGCTGTATCATGGACCTAGCAGAATCTCTCATAGTCAAATACATTCAAAAGACACACGCGCGCGCATGCATACACACACACACACACACACACACACACACACACACACACACACACACACACACACACACACACACACACACACACACACACACACACACACACACACACAGAATCACATGATCAATTCCATGTAAAAAAAAAAGCGAGAGCTAGTTACTCCTCCGTGTCAGTGATACACAGTGCAACATTTTAACTACAAGTTTCAGTGTAACAAAATCTTACCTTGCCAACAGAAAACTACAGACACAATAAGGCCCTCAGTACTGCACTACAAATATGAGCCCACGTACTGTGCAACTATAGCTTTTTTTTTCAAGTACTTGAAAACCAAGAACCTTCAAGTTTTCATTTACAGTACGGTGCTGAAACAAAAGGGCTTTGGTTTGTCAGCTCAAGCTTGAAATGAATGAATAAAAACTATATTTGAAACTATTGTGAAACAATTAACAGTTGTCAACCCAGCCATTTGAGATTATATGTACAGTATCTCGGTCTGACAGCCTCTACCATACGTCACACAAGCCTGCACACTATACAGCTGAACAACGAAACTAAATAGAAATGCGCAGGGGAGGAAAAGCCAAGAAGTAACATTAAAGCACACATTTCTTCATGTTGGAGTCTTTCTAGCAGATTCCTCTCCTAGTTTTTGTGTCAGACAGCAAACAAACACGCTAATGTTCAGAATAGCGATACCTCTCCTCTTCTTTTCCTTAATTTTTTTTTCTGCCCTCCATTCAATCAGGCAGGTGAAGAAGTCTCTCTCAGACGTAGTCCTTCCTGTCGTATCGCGCTGCACCCCCGCTGCGAGGGGCAGAGTAGGCCATGCCGGGGGGCTTGTACCTCTTCTCCTCCCTGGGGGGGCAGGAGCTGCACAGCATGGCCCCTCCGATCAGTAGCAGGGCTGCGGCCCCCCAGCCAATGTAGAGAGAGGCCCCCAGCTCCCTCTTCTGTGCGTTGATCAGAAGGGGGTTGTAGAAGTCTTGGATGATGGTGCTGGCCGACCAGGAGACAGGGATGAGGACTAGGATCCCGGCCAGGATGAAGAAGATTCCGGAGATGATCATGACTTTAGCTTTGGAGGGTTCATCATCGATGCAGTTGGTGCACTTGGCTCCGACGATGGAGACCATCACCCCTAGAATCCCCAGGATGATTGCGATGATTGTCATGGCTCTGGCAGCCTGCAGGTCCTGGGGCAAGGCCAGGAGGGAGTCGTAGACCTTACACTGCATCTGCCCCGTGCTCTGGGTCACACAGTTCATCCACAGGCCCTCCCATATGGTCTGGGATGTGATAATATTAGCTCCGATATAGGCTGTCACCTTCCACAAGGGCAAAGCACAGACCACGATGCCCAGGATGAATCCTATGACGCCCAGGGCAATTCCCACGATCTCCATGCCCATCGACATGCTAGCTCCCTGGGCTGGCTCTCTCCAACACCTGCCCTTCCTGGTGGAATGAGGATGTGACTTAACTAAGAAGTTCTTAGAACCTGCTGAGATTCTCAACTTCCAGAGTCCAGTGCACAAATTCTAGAACTAACAGAGGATTCAGTCAAGCTGAGATTCTAATCAAAGACAGAAGAGTCTGTTCCAAATCTGGAGCTTCTTTGTGGTTCTTTGTGTTCAGTGTTCTTCCTTGTAACTCCTCGCTCTCTCGCTCTCTCTCTTTCTCGCTCTGTGTGTGGGGGTGTGATGTAGCTAAGTGATGCTGCCACATAATCAGAGATCCTTTATACCCCAGGGTAGGCAGGAGAGAAGGAAGGGACCAGTCACCTGGTGATGATGTCTCAGTATGGTAGAACAGGAGTTTTCAAGCTTTTCACAAAAACAATGACCTGCCCATAGAGGCTACTGAGAAGGGGATGGATGGAGGAGGAGGAGGAGGAGGGAGGAGAAGCAGGAGAGATGAGAGAAGAGAAGGGAGGGAGGAGGCAGCCAGAAGGGAGGGTTTCACCTGTAATCTGACTCCCTCTTGACTGTTCCTTACAGGAACATAAGGACAATGACAATTACCCTGGCCTTGCCTGCTCCTTTCAGAAGAAATAATGCCCTCTAAATGTTGGGGGAAAGTATGCTGAATCATGTCTTCTGACTGGATTTACACTGTATATTTGAGGTACAGGCTGGTATAGGTCGGTCGTTCCACAACACGAGGGCCTTTTGTGTAACGAGTGCCTTTTTGATAAAGACTTGCTAAAGTGCCAAAATTCTGCATTTGACATGTCCCTCCCTGCACCCTCTGTGACTTCTGGGAATATTTTAACGCACTTAACCGCACACTTTATCCAAGTTTTTACCATCATTGTAAAGCTCTAGTTAATTTGTGGCTTTGACAAAGTCATTTCTGAAGATGATCATTTATTTCATGTGATTAGCGATTCATTTAAGTCTGTCCCTCATTTTAAGGTCAACCCATTTATGTGAACTGAACTCTCATTTTAATATGGTGAAACTATTCATTTAAAAAAAAAAAAAAATTCTAAAGAAACATTCAACATCTGAAAGTAAAATCATAGTGTGGATAAAAAACTGCGTGGGTCATGCATGCAGTAACACGTCAACCCTGTTACCCATAGATATACAGGCTTGAAATGTTTGAACAAATTACATTTTGTGGTGAAGCTTGCATTCAATTGCCACTTCCTGCTGTCCATTCTCCCTGTCACAGGGGGATTTATTGCTGATTTAGGATGAAATCATCAACCTTGTCACGGTCAATCCTGTTACTTTATTTGGCACTTAATGTAGTAAAGTAATTTAAAAAAAAAAATTGAGATGAGAAAACATATTTTTATGAAGTTAAATATGTTCAAATTAAGGAAAATCATTTATTATTTAAAAAAAAATTGTGACACTTCTCAAAAGGCACCGAATTGGTGGAACAAGTCAGGAAGTGTCATATCATGGTTTGAATACAGGTGTATTTCACACAAAAAACATGGAGGGGTTATGTTGGTTTGGCGACAAACATTAAGCAGCCAGTCAATTGGGTAGGGCCTGTGGCTACTTATTTGCATGGAAACACACACACACACACTCAGGCAGACACAAAAATACACAGGCAGGCAGATACACTCAGTCATAGCCACGCTCACACAAAAATGCACGCACGCACACACAGAGCAATAAAGCCTTACATTGTGATCGCCCTAGACCTATAGCAAAGTACGCAATTGCATTTTATGATAGTGATTTCTGACAGTGGTCTCTTGGTCCCTTGACTGTAATGGTAATTATTCCATAATTTGTATAATTCTTCCTTAGTTTATATTCCAAATAGAATGTATTACAGTTTTTTCCAACTGCTTACACACGTTTTCAAAACTGTCTCCTTTTTTCAAAACTCTACACACAATTCCCAAAACTGCACACACAAAATGCAAAATGCCTCACATCTCCTTCAAAATGTAACACTGCATTCAAAATGCCATAAACACATGTCAGAATGAAGCATTTGCATCAAATGGCAAACACTGCTTTCATAATAGTACATTTTTGGATATACCATGTAAACACTGTTGTTCTAAATCTAAAGCTCTTTGGTCTTTCATAGGCTTATATCTACATTTCAATACAATGTTCTACAGTGAAAGTAATCTGCTGAGAGGGGTAACAAGTACACTGTAAACACCAATGCAATGTAGAAACAGAAAATATTTATTAGGCCAAACATTACTGTTGCATACAGTAGCATACAACAAAACCATAAACATATGTAAATCAAAAGTATATTCTTTAGAATACAGTAAAGAACACAATTGTGTGTGTGGGGTCCTGGGGGGGCAGTCCAGGAATTGGTAGGGGGGGGGGGGGGCAGTCACCAGTGCTAAGCTACGCTTCATCTCTTCTCCGGCCTGGGTCTGGCCACAATACTTCGTCCACATCACAAGATACGTTTTCTCTTGCCAGACATCGAGGGAAGTATCTCCTAGCATGGCGTATCCAACCTTGGACAGAGGCAACCTCTATGTCCCCACATGCGTCCTCCATTGCCTGGAGAAGGGGCATGCGGGCATAGGGTTGGCGATCATACACTTTCCAGCGGCAGGCTGAGAAGAATTCCTCTATGGGATTTAGAAAAGGTGAATATGGGGGTAGGTACAAAACTACAAATTGTGGATGGGTGGCAAACCAGTTTTGGACCAGAACAGCCCGGTGAAAACTAGCATTGTCCCATAAAACCACAAATCTAGCAGGCTCCTGATCTGGATCAGGGACAAGCATTGTGTAAATTGCATCCAGAAAAGTGAGCATATGGCCGGTGTTGTATGGACACAGTGTAGCATTGTGATGGAGGACCCCGTTTTGAGTGATGGCAGCACACATAGTTATATTACCCCCACGCTGTCCAGGGACATTGGTAATTGCCCTCTGTCCTATTACATTTCTTCCGCGGTGCCTGGTTGAAGCCAACCTCATCCACATAAATAAATTCATGGCGAATTACATGGGCATCCAGCTCCAATACTCTCTGTAACAGACAAAAGGATATACAGATGAGTAAATATGGTATGTCTGAAGTACTGGAAGTAGTGTTGCATACATACCTCTACAAAGTCATGTCGCATATTCTTGACTCTGTCAGTGTTTCTCTCAAATGGCACCTTGTAAAGTTGTTTCATCGTCACTCGGTGCCGTTGGATGATGCGTTGTATGGTCGACAGGCTTACAGCATTGATGTTGTTAAATATGGTGTCATTATTCAAGATATGCTCTCTTATCCTAATTGCATTGTTGGCCAAAACCATATTTATAATTGCAGTCTCTTGTACATCTGTAAACAAGCATCCTCATCCTCCATGATGTCTTTGCCTTTCCACTCTGTACAGAATTCAAACATAGTATGTGTTCAGCATAGGAACTGTAAACAATGTACAAATGGCAGTAAATGGATGGCTTAGAGTTACAAATGTTTATGCAATACTATGCAGTCATACGTATTTTACAGTACATTACTGTAATTCTAAAATAGTCATTAGACAGTTGCATACCTGTCTCATTTCTGAAGATTCGAATTATGGACACCACTGTAAATTGACTCAAGTTGGGCTGGACTCTCAGTCCAGCCTCTCTCATGGTCAAACCGTGGTTGATCACATGATCTACAAGTGTTGCCCTAATCTCATCAGAGATGGCTCTCCTTCCTTCTCTTCTTTGCCCTCGTCCTCTTCTTCCTCTTCCTCTCCCTCCTACTCCTCTTGCTCGCTGTCCATTGTTGGCATCCATTGTTCAAAACAGGTAATCTGACCTTTGACCTATTTATAGGCCTATACTACAGTAAAGCAGTGATTGGTTAGTGATCAGTTAAGCTATTAGTGTTTGCACATGTGAGGAGTGTGTGTGTGACCTGGTGAATAAGTGTAGCATTTTGATTGGTTGTGTTTGGAAAAGGAAAGCAAGTCACTCCTGTTAGATTTTTGTGTTTTAGGTAGAGAATTGTGTGTAGTGTTTTGAAAAAAGTGTTTTATGCAATTGACAACTGAGTCAAAGGCTGAGAAATAGCTTATGATTTTGGATATTTGGTGTGTAGTTTTGCACTTTGAGTGAGAGGTTTCAAAAATTGTGTGACATGAAAAGATTTTGTGTGTAAGCAGTTGGAAAAAACTGTAATAAAAGACAATAAGGAAAAGGTTAACATTCCTGTCAGAATTGGTGTCGCTTTATTATGTTAGCCTACTTCCTGGTGCCATATGGTGACTTGGCTTTCCACAGCCAGCAGGTTTCTGTGTCTGTTCCTGTAACAGAGCGATTGTGTGTGCAAATATTCCCAGATCCCTGAAAACACGTTTTCTGAGTAAATAGAGAGAGAAAGAGAGAGACAAAGAGCATAGACACCCTTAGCATACAAACTCCCCCACCTCTATGATTCAGAGGGGTTGGGTTAAATGCGGAAGACACATTTCAGTGGAATGCATTTAGTTGTAAAACTGACTAGGTATCCCCCTTCCTTTCCCTCATCTCAGTATCGGTTAGATACACACTCACATTACATATATACCCAATGCCAGATTAGAAATACCATAAAAAATGTCACCCACACAATTGTTGTCCGTCATAAGTATACCTAATATTCAGTAACTTTTAAATCCTTAACTAAGAGTCTATTGACCCGTGCATCAATCTAAGTAACATAATAAAACAAATCCCCATCAAAATCTGTCATTTTAAGCTAGAGATATCTGGTGGCCGAGCTAAACAGTGTTTGTCAGACCATGAGACATCCTGAAAATTGGTCTTCTCACGAAAATGTCTGTAGCATCCGAAAGACTCGTCTGAAATCAGTACTGCTGATTTCAGACAACTGACAACTTCTGTCTGTAGCGTCCGAACCGTTTGGGCTACAAACTAATATGACCACTCTATGGTCACGATGGCGTTCTCCGTTTTCTCTACGACCCTCACAAGTGTCACAGGACTCGTCTGAAGGTAACCTGGTATCGGTTTTCAAAATGTACGGAAGTATGGAGGTAGTTTTGTGCCAACAAAAAAGAGGTTAAAAATGTGTAAAAGAAAAGTTAACATTTCCTGAGCGTTTATATGGGCTATCGTAGTAAAGGCCAAATTCAATATTTTATCAACCCTTTTTCTCAAAATCAAATAGTTAAATGATCCTGGATATGACCATCTTTAAAAAATGACATATGTTAGCTTAGTTTGCTGTTTTGTCCTTAGTTGTCCGTGAAGCACCTTTCAGCTGACAAAAGCAGTTGTACAGACAAACTTGGGGAAACACAACAGTTATGCTGTTTGTGGTCCAGCAACCCAAGATGGCCGCATTTGATGAGATAATGCAGCATTACAAATACATCACAAAGGATACAGTGTAAAGAGTCACTTTGGGGGCTGGGCCACTCTACACTCTTCTTTATAAACATTTGTCTTTATTAATGTCTTAATGAACTTTTTCTAGAACACCATATCACACACTCACAAACTGAAAACATAACGTGTGTACAATTCATTGGTTAGAGAGAGGTCTCAAATATCACTTTCATTTGTATCACCTGTAGCGTTGTAATCGGCGCAAAGTTGCTTCCTGTTCCGGTTGCGTGTTTGGCAACGTTGGCGTGGGTCAAACAAAAACACCCTAATGATTGACTGACAAACTGTGACGACGGCATGGTGCGGTTGGTGAGAAGGAACTGCAGCGACTTGAAGGTGACTTCATAAAAAAAACTCCATGATTTTTTTAAAGTTCATGTAGTCGATATAGTCAGCCGCAAGTCAATTTTTATCCCCATAATTCAAGACACTTTGAAAGGCGGTGACGTCAATGGACGTCTTGACAAAGGTGATCCGCTCAAACACACCCACTCAGTCAGGGTTGGGGTCAATTCAGAATTTTGGAATTGACTCCCATTCAACTCATGAGTTGAAATTAAATTGACCACAACCCACACGATGTAGAATTTGAATATGAATGACTGGAAGTAGAATTGAACTTAGTCATAGAACGAGTGTTTCATTGAATCTGACAAGTCACACTTCCAGATACCAAGAATACAGTATATCACTTTTCTCTGGATTTTTTTTTTCCTATACTCTTTTAACCTCAGTGCTTAGAATAGCCAATTATATTTTTTCGGCAAACAATGTAGTTAAAATAGACCCTACCTTATATATTGCGTTTTGTATTCCAAAGCCACAATCTGTGACTGGTGCAAAGATTTTGTGGACATGTATTTTCTGGATATAATGTAAACCCATTGCTTGGAGGCAGAGGACGGTGCCAGGGACGTACTGAAGTCTGTCCACAAAAACCTGGAGAGACTGGAGATGCTACAGACAAACCAGCAGAGCATCGCAGAACTGACAGCCAGTTTAGAGTTCAGCCAAAAGGAAATAGACAAACTGAAGAAGGAGAATAAATCTTTGAAAGGTACTGTGCATACCATGCGGAATGCTGTTGACACAATCGGGAGAGCAGAATGCTGAAGGAGTCACTGCTTGATATACAATCTCAGGGAATGAGAGACATTCAAATTTTTTGGGGGGGGGATTTCTAAAACAGACAATATCGAACCAGAGAATAGTGTGAATTAATTTATGACTGAAAATCTGAAACTGCCCTCTGATGTGGTGGAGAAAATCACCTTCTCCAGGGTGCACAGAATGGGGAAATCCTTCAGAGGCAGACCTCACGCAATTATTGCGTTCTTTGAACATTTCAAACAGAAGGAAATGGCCAAAAGCAGAGGCAGAGAATTAAAAGGAATAACTATGGGATGAATGACCACTTTCCTCACAACATAAAAGAGACGCAAAGTGCTCTATCCTGTCATGAGAGAACAAAGGGCCAGAGCGACCGAGTTGCACAGGTTGTGAACAAACTGTACATAAATGGCCAGATGTTCAGATACACAAAATGTACTCACTCTTGGCTAACAGGCCATTCCCTGTTTACAATGAGTCCTGAATCCAGTGTTCCACTAAAAACACAATGACTACCTCTACAAAAATGTCCTATCGATTTGCAATTATCAAAGAAAGGTCCCCATATCACCCATATAAATGTGTGTAGCCTCCCTAATAAGATCCATGAAGTCTATGACTTGGTGCATAAAGACAACGTGCATGTCCTAGCTATCACAGAAACCCATCTGGATCATTCTATTACTGATGGACAGCATCAGTGGTCATACTACGATTAGAACGGACAGGAACAGACGAGGTGGTGGTGCAGCAATATACTCTATATATACACAAAAGTATGTGGACACCCATTCAATTTAGGGTATTCGGCTATTTCAGCCGCACCCGTTGCTGACAGGTGTATAAAATCGAGCACACAGCCATGCAATTTCCATAGACAAGCATTGGCAAAAGAATGGCCTGACTGAAGAGCTCAGTGACTTTCAACGTGGCACCGTCATAGCATGCCACCTTTCCAACAAGTCAGTTCGTCAATATTCGTCAATAAGTGCCGTTATTGTGAAGTGGAAATGTCGAGGAGCAACAACGGCTTAGCAGGGAAATGGTAGACCACACAAGCTCACAGAATGGGACCTCCGAGTGCTGAAGTTTGTAGTGCATTATAATCGTCTGTCCTCGGTTGCAATACTCACTATTGAGTTTCAAACTGCCTCTGGAAGCAACGTCAGCACGAAAAATGTTAGTCGGGAGCTTCATGAAATTGGTTTCCATGGCCGAGCAGCCGCACACAAGCCTACGATCACCATGCGCAATGCCAAGCGTCGGCTGGAGAGGTGTAAAGCTCGCCGCCATTGGACTCTGGAGCAGTGGAAATGTGTTCTCTGGAGTGATGAATAACGTTCACCATCTGGCAGTCCGACAGAGGTATCTGGGTTTGGCGGATGCCAGGAGAACACTACCTGCCACAATGCCAACTGTGACATTTGATGGAGGAGGTACAATGGTCTGGGGCTGTCTTTCATGGTTCGGGCTAGGCCCTTTAGTTCCAGTGAAGGGACATCTTAATGCTACAGCATACAATTACATTCTAGACGATTATGTGCTTACAACTTTGTTGCAACAGTTTGGGGAAGGCCCTTTCTTGTTTCAGCATGACAATTCTCCCATGCTCAAAGCAAGCTCCATACAGAATGGTTTGTCGAGATTAGTGTGGAAGAACTTGACTAGCCTGCACAGAATCCTGACCTCAAAACCTTTGGGATGAATTGGAATGCAGACTGCGAGCCAGGCGTAATCGCCCAACATCAGTGCCCGACCTCACTAATGCTCTTGTGGCTGAATGGAAGCAATTCCCCACAGCAATGTTCCAACGTCTAGTAGAAAGTCTTCCCAGAAGAGTGGAGGCTGTGATAGCAGCAAAGCGGGAACCAACTCTATATTAATGCCCATGATATAGAAATACTACGACTAGAGTTTAATTTACCATTTCAACCACCAAAATTAGTTGGGTGTGTGTACATGTTCAAATGTATCTTACCTGGATGTTATATGTGACAGTATTGACCATGCTACTGATGAAAACAAAAAGTGATATATTCTCAAAGATTTTAATATTACTGTAACTGGAAGCACAAGAACGAGGGCCACAAATCCAGACTTGCCAGATTCAATGACAGTGTAAATCTAACGGAAATGGTTAATGCCACCACTAAATCCTCCAGAAAAAGGTTTGGCAACCAAACTTCATCACGTATTGGTTTGATATTTTGCAGTAAAAATATGTACCTTTGGGCTCGACCAATCATAGTATTATTAAAAACAAAAAACACCATTTTAAGTGAGAAGTTGGCGTTGGTCTGAAACCAAAAAAATTTATGAAATTCACATAAGCACCACAATGCCTATTCTACCCAGGCTCTACCGAGGTTTTCCAGCACACAGCTTTGACCTACTACAGTAGCTATGTTGGTATTGTACTTCAAACTATGTTTAGGCATGTTGCTTATGATTCAAACCTTCTCAAACAGTCTAGTTCATACTCTTAGAGGAGGTGCTTCCACAATAACGTGATGTGTACCGCATACAAGGTAAAGCATTTAATTTGTCACCCACCTCAGTAAGACATCTCATTACTCTACCTTTTCATGCTGTTTTAATTAAATGAAAGCAAGCATTTTATACTTACAAGACCATCAGGCTTAACTGAGCTGTTTTGTCTTGTAGTAATGTGGTGCATGCCTGTATTTCCTTAAACCTTTGTTTTAGCAATACATGTCATTGAAAATAATTAATAATAAAAACGTAATTTTTGGGGTCAGTAGGTGCCCAACATAACAACAGGTGGTGGTGTGTTGGACACAGAAGCTCAGATAGATACAGCCTATCTGCATTCCTGATTTCTGTAACTGTTAGCTTTCCTATGTAATAATGACATAAGCTCAGAACCACTTGTGTTTCTAACGTGGTCCTGTTTCATCAATGCTGTGCAGATCAATTCACTACCTCTGTCAAAATAATATGTAACTTAAAGTTATATTTGTACTTGTATGCCTTTTTGCAAAAAAGATGCTGACGCATTAATAATACACATTTACAATAGACCTATACGTAAAACTACATGGAGCCAACTTATATATACAGTACCAGTCAGAAGTTTGGACACACGCACTCATTCGTGGGTTGTTCTTTATTTTTAGCATTTTCTACATTGTAGAATAATATTGAAGACATCAAAACTATAAGTAAGATGGCGCCAATCGAGAAAATCCTGACTGGTTGCATCACTGCCTGGTATGGCAACTGCTCAGCATCCGACCGCAAGGAGCTACAGAGGGTAGTGCGCACGGCCCAGTACATCACTGGGGCCAATCTTCCTGCCATCCAGGACCTATATACTAGGCGGTGTCATAGGAAGGCTCAAAAAATGGTCAAATACTCCAGTCACCCAAGTCATAGACTGTTCTCTCTGCTACCGCACAGCAAGCGCTACCGGAGCACCAAATCTAGGACCAAAAGGCTCCTTTACAGCTTCTACCCCCAAGCCATGAGACTGCTAATCAAATGGCCATCCAGACATTTTACATTGACACCCCCTCCCCTGTTTTTACACTGCTGCTACTCGCTGTTTATTATCTATGCATAGTCACTTTACCTCTACCTACATGTACCAATTACCTTGACTAATCTTTATCCCCCACATTGACTCAGTACCAGTACCCACTGTATATATCCTCGTTATTGTTATTGTATTGTGTTGCTTTTTATTTATTTTTTACTTTTGTTTATTTAATAAATATTTTCTTGACTCTTTTTCTTGAACTCCATTGTTGGTTAGGGGGCCCTGAACTCCAGGGGGCCCTGAACTCCATTGTTGGTTAGGGGGCCCTGAACTCCAGGGGGCCCTGCACCCTAGGGGGACCTGAACTCCATTGTTGGTTAGGGGGCCCTGAACTCCAGGGGGCCCTGAACTCCATTGTTGGTTAGGGGCTTGTAAGTAAGTATTTCAAGGTAAGGTCTACTACACCTGTTGATTTTTGGCGCATGTGACAAATAAAATTAGATTAGATTTGATATGAAAGGCACATTGTTTATTCTATTGACCTAATCATGGCATCAACAGCCTGCAGTTTCACATTACCACAGGTATCAGCTGATGAAGTGCTCAAAACATTCATTTGATTACCTGAGGTCACATGGGCTCAATCTCATTGACAACAAACAATTTTGACTAGCAGCAACTTACTGTATATTGCAGTTCCAATTAGGCATATTGTTAACCTCCCAATAATCCAAGGAAAGTTTCCTAATGAGTGGAGGCATGCAAAATTGTGTCCAATTCCAAAAGAAAAAAAATACCTTTTATAATATCAAACAGTAGACCAATTAGCTTACTGTCGTCATTTCGTAAGATTTTGGGAGCAATTGGCAGAAACCATATATGGGAATATATAGAACAGAATAAAAGTATCACAGCCTACCAGCATGCATACCGTAAGGATCATATGGCTGCAAGAGCTCTGGCTGATTTAAAAAGATCAATGGCAGGTCACGTGACCAAGGTAAACTTCTTCTTGATTTTATTGCTGCTTTTGACCTTGATAATCATGATGTACTGTTGAGATTGTGTGACTATGGATTTGATAACACCTCATTAAGATGGTTACAGCCATATCTTGTCAACAGCAAGCAGTTTACATACATTAAATGGTGCCCATTCTGTATACTGTGGTGTTCCACAATGTAGTGACCAAGAACCTCTTACAGTGCGTGCCTACAGAATGAGTATTCACAACCCTTGACTTTTTCCACATTGGTTTGTGTTACAGCCTGAATTTAAAAAATTATTTAATTGAGCTTCTGTCACTGGCCTACACACAATTCCCCATAATGTAAAAGTGTAATTATGTTTTTCAAAAATGTTTACACACGTTTTTTAAACGAAACGCTGAAATGTCAATTATTTAACCGCTTTGTTATGGCAAGTCTAAATAAGTTCAGTTTTAAACATATGCTTAACAAGTCACATAATACGTTGTATGGACTCACTTTACATTTTTTTATTTAACTAGACAAGTCAGTTAAAAACAAATTATTATTTTCAATTATGGCCTACCAAAAGTCAAAAGGCCTCCTGCGGGGACGGGGGCTGGGATTAAAAATGAATAGATGTTACGCACGCTTCTGAGAAGAGGGAACGCAACTCCCTGCTGCAACTCAACTCTCCGTGAAGCGAAAGAGGCATGGACCGTAGGTGCGAGAAAGGACGACAAAGGCAGAATTTACCGTTACTAGGATTTATTTCCTACACGGTAATATGGGGAAAAGGGGCTGGACGGAACCAAAGCAAAGACAGTAAATATCAAAGCTTCCCCCTCTCCTATCTAACCTGCCTACCTATCTTAGCACCACCTGGTGCCCTAACCAAAATACAGGGGGTGGTCCGCCCAGGTCTTACCTAGTGTGCCTAGACATTGAATATACTACGGGTATTTGTATGCCCGCAGGCCTCTTGCCTATGCCCGCAGGCCTCTTGCCTAAGCACTCCCAAAGTGCCTTCTCCTTCCCCCCTGGGAACAAATGAAACAGAACAACAAACAATTTCAATAATCAAAACAGTGTGTCCTATAACACATAACAGACATAACCAATCAGCTCCCTCAGCAACAACTTACATAGTACATACCAAATCTCTTTGAGAAACAAACAACACTTTATCACAATCAAATTCTCCAGAAAAAATGCCTCTCTCTCTAATCTCTCAAATATTAAATCTTCTCTCCTCCTGAACAGAACACTGGCTTTTATATGGCTTCAGTAGTCTAATTGGATACAGCTGCATCTTGACGAGGGGGCGGGGTCAGCTCTCTAATCATCCCTTAGCCATTGAGTCGACCAATCAGCTGGTTGGGGAGGCTTCCAGGAAGCCATCTCCTGAAACACACACACTCAAATACAACACAGAAACTGGGGAACGTAACAATAGATAAATCAAATATAAATATAGGACAAACACACATCACGACAACAACATAGCATGGTAGCAACACAACATGGTAGCAGCAAAAACATGGTACCAGCATTATTGGGCACAGACAACAGCACAAAGGGCAAGTAGGTAGAGACAACAATACATCACACAAAGCAGCCACAACTGTAAGTAAGAGTGTCCATGATTGAGTCTTTGAATCGTCCTGAATACAAAGTGTTATGTGTAGGGAAAATCCAAAACAACTCATTACTGAGTACCACTCTCCATATTTACAAGGATAGTAGTGTCTGCATCATATTATGGGTATGCTTGTAATTGCTAAGGACTGTGGAGGTTTTCAGGATAAAAAATAAAAGGAACCAGGCAAACCTGGTTCAGTCTGCTTTCCACCAGACACTGGGAGATGAATTCACCTTTCAGCAGAACAGTAACCTAAAACACATGGCCAAATCTACACTGACGTTGCTTACTAAGAAGACGGTGAATGTTCCTGAGTGGCCAAGTTACAGTTTTGACTTAAATGTGCTTGGAAATCTATGGCAAGACCTGAAAATGGTTGTCTTGCAATGATCAACAACCAATTTGACAGAGCTTGAAGAAGTTTGAAAATAATAATGTGCAAATATTGTACAATCCAGATGTGGAAAGTTCTTAGAGATTTACCCAGAAAGACTCAGAGATATATTTGCTGCCCAAAGGTGATTCTAACATGCATTGACTCAGGAAGTTGAATACTTATACACTGCTCAAAAAAATAAAGGGAACACTTAAACAACACAATGTAACTCCAAGTCAATCACACTTCTGTGAAATCAAACTGTCCACTTAGGAAGCAACACTGATTGACAATAAATTTCACATGCTGTTGTGCAAATGGAATAGAAAAAAGGTGGAAATTATAGGCAATTAGCAAGACACCCCCCAAAACAGGAGTGATTCTGCAGGTGGTGACCACAGACCACTTCTCAGTTCCTATGCTTCCTGGCTCATGTTTTGGTCACTTTTGAATGCTGGCGGTGTTCTCACTCTAGTGGTAGCATGAGACGGAGTCTACAACCCACACAAGTGGCTCAGGTAGTGCAGTTCATCCACGATGGCACATCAATGCGAGCTGTGGCAAGAAGGTTTGCTGTGTCTGTCAGCGTAGTGTCCAGAGCATGCAGGCGCTACCAGGAGACAGGCCAGTACATCAGGAGACGTGGAGGAGGCCGTAGGAGGGCAACAACCCAGCAGCAGGACCGCTACCTCCGCCTTTGTGCAAGGAGGTGCACTACCAGCGCCCTGCAAAATGACCTCCAGCAGGCCACAAATGTGCATGTGTCTGCTCAAACGGTCAGAAACAGACTCCATGAGGGTGGTATGAGGGCCCGACGTCCACAGGTGGGGGTTGTGCTTACAGCCCAGCACCGTGCAGGACGTTTGGCATTTGCCAGAGAACACCAAGATTGGCAAATTCGCCACTGGCGCCCTGTGCTCTTCACAGATGAAAGCAGGTTCACACTGAGCACATGAGCACATGTGACAGACGTGACAGAGTCTGGAGACGCCGTGGAGAACGTTCTGATGCCTGCAACATCCTCCAGCATGACCGGTTTGGCGATGGGTCAGTCATGGTGTGGGGTGTCATTTCTTTGTGGGGCCGCACAGCCCTCCATGTGCTCGCCAGAGGTAGCCTGACTGCCATTAGGTACCGAGATGAGATCCTCAGACCCCTTGTGAGACCATATGCTGACACATGCACATTTGTGGCCTGCTGGAGGTCATTTTGCAGGGCTCTGGCAGTGCACCTCCTTGCACAAAGGCGGAGGTAGCGGTCCTGCTGCTGGGTTGTTGTTCTCCTACGGCCTCCTCCACGTCTCCTGATGTACTGGCCTGTCTCCTGGTAGCGCCTGCATGCTCTGGACACTACGCTGACAGACACAGCAAACCTTTTTGCCACAGTTCGCATTGATGTGCCATCGTGGATGAACTGCACTACCTGAGCCACTTGTGTGGGTTGTAGACTCCGTCTCATGCTACCACTAGAGTGAGAACACCGCCAGCATTCAAAAGTGACCAAAACATCAGCCAGGAAGCATAGGAACTGAGAAGTGGTCTGTGGTCACCACCTGCAGAATCACTCCTGTTTTGGGGGGTGTCTTGCTAATTGCCTATAATTTCCACCTTTTGTCTATTCCATTTGCACAACAGCATGTGAAATTTATTGTCAATCAGTGTTGCTTCCTAAGTGGACAGTTTGATTTCACAGAAGTGTGATTGACTTGGAGTTACATTGTGTTGTTTAAGTGTTCCCTTTATTTTTTTGAGCAGTGTATAATAAAGATATATTACTGTTTTTTATGTATTTTTTTTTACAAATGTATGAATTTTTCTTCCACTTGGACATTACAGAGTATTTTGTGTACATCGTAGACAAAAAAATGACAATGAAGTCCTTTTTAATCCCACTATGTATCACAACAAAATGTGGAAAAAGTCAAGGGGTATGAATACTTTCTGAAGGCACTGTATATGCTTGCTTTATACAAATTACCTCCCTCTCCAATTCTACGGCAACCATGTTTGCTGACAAAACCACTGTCTGGTAAAAGGCAATTCTGAAGGTCAGCGAAAAGAGTCTCTGAAGCTGACAGGATAAGTATTTCAAATTGGATAACCCCAAACAAATTAGTGCTAAATACAAAGAAAACCAAGGCAATATCTACGAAGAGCAGGAGGAATAAACTACCCTCCTTACAGCTGACAGTTGGCGGGACACCAATAGAAGATGTTTCAGTGACTAGGCTGTTAGGTGTGCTGCTGGACAACTGTGTATCTTGGTCATCACACATTTCACAACTCTGCAACAAAATGATCAGTATGCTAAGATGGACTCCCAGAGCAAATTCTGGAACAAATCTCACAAGCTCTCATCCATAGTCAAATTACCTCGTCTGGAGCAATGCAAGTGTTGGTGACCTGAAGAGACTGCCGATAGCACAAAATAAGGCAGCCAGAATGGTTCCTCAATGTGGTTTTGATTGGTCCTCCATAGAATTACATAATGCACTCAAATGGCCTGACTGATGTAACATGCGCAGAGAGAGCGGTTGCCAAGTGCGTCGTTGGAGCATGTGTCGATACTGATAGGATCGAAAGAAAGGGGATGTTGCTCTCAGATCAGCATTCTCAATTCAAAATCGTACGTTAACATTCTAATTATTTCACAATACTGACGACAGATCAGCTTCTAGAGAGAAATATTACCGTCTATGGCTGCAAATATTGCGGTGGTTTACTCTAATGCTTATCCCTCCCAAAATCTTTACAAAATGACAGATCTTGCACATGACTGCACACGTTAGGCTGCACATCATTAAATATATATTGAGACAAATTACAGTCAGTAGCCTACTAGTAGCAAAATATAACTACATTTATTGAACATTAAATATATTTCAATATGATTGAAATATGCCTAGAGCCTACTATATTTACATTTTAATGCAGCCATCTCGGTTTTTATTTTAAGCGTCTTTTTATGTCGCTTGTTTGTAACCATTGCAAAGACATTGGAAACTTTATACTGAATTTATCGGCTGTCACAGAGAGATGGATAAACCATGTGATTCTATGTTTAACTGATATATTCTGTGTATACAGTGACGCAGGAGGGCAAAAAAGCATCTAACAACACACTTAGCTGTTCTACGAGTGGTCTGAGGCAGGCGTTAGATTACTAGCGTTTTCAAGTGCAACGTTAATTCATGTGTTTTTGGGAAACAGCTTTAACGATGCTCCTACGAAATTTGTAACGATGAACTTAGACTTAAGACGCTATTGGGAATCTGGGCCCAGTCCAGCATCTCTTAAAGTTGAAATATATAACTTTTTGGGGTAACCCGACCAAATCCGCATAAAAATGTGAGTTGTAGACCTGTCATTCTCATTGAAAGTAAGTCTAACAAGAGGCATATCTGTTCTATGTGTGCTATTTCTATGCTTCCCTTTCTTAATTTTGTTTTTTGCGTCTTTCACTTTCGGTTGTGTACACCAGCTTCAAACTGCAGAAAATGCAACCTTTTTGGTTTTGGAAATTATATTTCACAGCGGTTAGACACTTGCTTGTTTTGTCACATAAACTGAAATTAGGCAAACTATTAGAATTTTAGCAACCAGGAAATGGCAGAGCGATTTTTGCATAGTGCATCTTTAAACATTCCTGGATGCTTTTTCATGTGTGTTTGAGGTCGTTGTCCTGTTGGAAGACCCACAACCTTCAATGGAGACCCAGTTTGTAGACACTGGGTTGAGCATTGGACTACAAAACACATGATAATCTGCTGATTTCATGATGCCTTGCGCACATTCAAGGCCCACAGTACCAGAGGCAGAAAAGCAACCCCACAGCACTATCAAACCTCTACCATCTTTGACTGCAGGGAGGATGTTCTTTTCTTTGAATGCTTCATTTGGTCATCAGTAAACACAGCGTTGATCTGTATTGCCAAAGAGCTCTAATTTTGTTTCATTGGTCCACATAACATTTACCCAAGAATTTTACTTGTTTCGGTGTTTCTGTGGGTTTTTGAATCAAGCTTTCTTGTGTCTCCTTCAGCAATGGGGTGTTCTTATGTTTACCAACGACCAAAAGAAGTGTTCAAAGAAAAGATCACCCTCTATACAATCAATTATGGGGGATGTTCGATAATGCTGTGAGGTTGCTTTGCTGCCTCTGGTACTTGGGGCTTGGGGCCTTGAATGTGCGCAAGACATCATGAAATTAGCATATTATCAAGGTGTTTTGGAGTGCAATGTTCAACTCAGTGTCCAAAAACTGTGTCTCTTTTGAAGGTTGTGGGTCTTCTGGTAGGACAACAATCCCAAACTCACATAAAAAGCAACCTGGAATGGTTCAAGAAGAAACGCTGGACTGTTCTGGAGTGGCCAGTGACGAGTCCAGATCTGAATCACATCCGTTACCTGTGGTGAGAGTGGAAAAGAGCAGTTGGTGGAGTGCACCCCTCAAACATTGAAGAATTACAGCAGTTTACTGCTGAAGAGTGGGACAAATTGCCAGTAGAAAGGTGCAGCAAGCGTATTGATGGTTCAAAGAAAGCATTTGTTGGCTGTTATCTTGGCCAAAGGATTTGCAAACCAAGTAATAGCTCCAGGGTGCCAATAATTTTATTTGCCTTTATTTTCTACTTTAAAATTGTAACTTTAAGTTTACAAGAATATAATTCGTCCTGCAATGTTGAAAATCCAATAAGAAGGTGTGGAGACCAAAAGTTTGTAGGGATTTTTTTTAACGAAAAGTGCAAGGGTTCCAATATGTTTGGCCGTAACTGTACACTGATGTTTATGAATCAAACTGAAAACACAATATTGTCAGGCAAACAGAGGTCCACCATTTACAGTACAGTAGTAACACTTACACGTACCATCGAAAGGTTATTTATTTCAAAATAATTTACAATATAAACAGAGCCCAGATTGGCTGTCAATTATAATAAGAATGGTGAAAAGATAACATAACGCAACAACAAAAACAGATTACAAACTTCCATATGAGCCGTTTTTTTTTAAACAGGTTCACTCTATGGGGAGAAAATTTGCTCCCATCCCAATGTCACTGCTGTCACATAGTTTATGGCTACAGTGCCACCTTGTTGGCTAGACTGGTTGAGCCCCAGTAACCCTGCACAGTATATTTTGGTATTTATGTATCATATAAAATATATTTATACATTTCCTAGTCCTACTGCAAGTATCTTGCTTTGTTATAACATCTGTTGGATCGATTGGACGCATGACCTATTTATCCATTGAAGAAAATTGTTTTCTGCAAACTGTGCTTGCTCTTTGGTACACACAACAGTTATTTACAATACAATACAAGCTTTGCAACGTCCTACCTCTTCTTCTCACAACAGTACAAAACCCAAAGGCTGTGTTTCACATATTCCATATAACATTTGGAAATGAGTGATTCAAACCACTACAAAGAAGAAGAGCAAACTAAAAAAAAGTTCTGATAAATATGATATAAACATTAAGTTCAGCTGTGGGTCAACTTGCCATGACGTTTTATTTATCAGAATATCTATTATATAATGACATGTGTTGTCAAGATACAGTATAATATACTGTATCTTGTAATAATTGTTGTCATAATATACTGTATCTTGTAATAATTGTTGTCATAATATACTGTATCTTGGCCGCCCTGTGCTCGATACATCTCCCTTTCCATGAAGGCGAGGATGAGTAAAAGAATTTGCCCATGGTCCTGGTATATTTAAACAAACTGTGGAAACACTCCGTTATATTCTCAAGAAACCCACAAATAAACAGATATGTTGAACACCCCCCCCCCCCACCCCTCCTTTTCTCACACATAGTCTTTCCTGTTGTAGGAGCTGGGGGCCATGGACCTTGGAGCAGCGGAATATTCCATCCGGCTTTGGGGAGGGATTGAGTACCTTGTCATTGGTTTGTCTTCCTGAGGAGGGCAGCTGCAGCAGAGGATAGCCCCCCCCACCAGCAGCAATGCGGCCGCGGCCCAGCCCAGGTACAGCGCTGCTCCGATCTCCATCTTCTGTGCCGAGGGGATGATAGGGTTGTAGAACTCCAGGATGATGGTGTGGGCTGACCAGGACACAGGCACCAGCTGGGCCAGCGAAGCCAGGATAAAGGCAGCTCCTGCGGACACCATCACCTTGGCCTTCACTCCCTCCTCCTCGATGCAGTTGGTACACTTGGCTCCGATGGTCGCCACGAGGAGAGCTAAGACCCCCAGGATGATGGTAACCACAGAGAGAGCTCTGGCAGCCTGCAGGTCCTGGGGCAAGGCCAGCATGGAGTCGTACACCTTACACTGCATCTGGCCTGTGCTCTGAACCACACAGCTCATCCATAAACCTTCCCAGTAGACCTGGGCTGTGACGATGTTGGCTCCGATGAAGGCTGAGACCCTCCACATGGGCAGAGCACAGCTCACTACGCTCAGTAACCAACCCAGCACTGACAGGATCACACCCACTAGCTCCAGAGCAAACGATGCCATCGCACCACACTACAATTAAGTCTCATTTAGGATTAAGATGGCACTCCTCTTTCTCTCACTCTCCTTTTCTTGGTCTCAGTCACTCACTCTTCTGCTGTGGCTCTTTCCCTCCTTTCTCAGTCTCTTTATTTTCTTCTTCTCTTTCACTGTCCCAGACTCTCACTTCGGCCTTATTTCCTTCTTTCGCTCTCACTCTTCTTCGTTGTTACTATTTCTCACCTTTTACCCCTCACACTGTCTTTCTCCTCTGTATGCAGTCCTATTTCCTTCTCTCCTTCAGTCTTTAGCAGCTCACCTCTCCCTTGTCTCCGTATCCAGGAAGGAAGGCTTCTCACAGTGTGTTCTCTGTGTGTGTATCTCTGTCTGTTTGCTTTCGGGTGAGGAGTTGTCCACTCTTATCTTGTTATATTTTATTGCAGCTTGGTCAGACCCACCTAAGCCATGACATCACACATCAGGGCCAACCGATTAGGTGTGGCCTGAACACCGGCCATGTTTACCGGTGTGTGTGTGTGTGTTTCTCTCATAAAAGGGAGTAGTATTTATGGGTTAGCCATTAGCCCATAGTAGCACTGTGTTCTGTGGTGTGTATCGGTGTTAATGGGTAAGAGCTTGTTATGTGGTTGATGGGTAACTAGATGATAAGGAGGCAGGGACACTGAAACAAAGCTGGTTAGGGTGTGTGTGTGTGTGTGTTTGTGTTTGTGTATGTGCGCATGCGTGTATATGTGTGCGTGTTTGTGCATGTCTGTGTGTTTACTGTGGCCTACGTGTGTAAAAATGGGCTGCATGCTGACAATTCATTCTTAGGGGCCTTGAGGGTGTGCACACCTTCGTTCCAGCCCGAGACTAACATACACACCTGTTTCAACTAACTAACCCTTGACTACTTGAAACAGGTGTTAGTGTAAGGTTGGAACAAAAACTGTGCTCATCAAGTGGTTCCCACACAGGAAAGAGATGAGAAACACTGATGTACAGCAAAGGAGACACACCAACACTGTACAGTCTGCAGCGATTTGCCATTTTTACTGTCTTAGATTGGCAGATTGGTTGGTTGTGTTGGCAGTAGAGTTGGCACCATACCTTTACACTTGTGGAGCTACCAAAGTCCAATGCGGTAGATTTATTGGAATAATTGAATAGCACAAACGGTTAAAACAGGGCATATAACAATTCCATTAGCACATAGTGTCTTGTTTGCTCTCCTTGAGCTCTCTCTCTGTAAGCCTGCATGGGGGATAGGTTACAACATGCAATATAATATATCTCACATGCTTCAGGCCACAATACTTCTACAGGACAATGGCAGGCCATCCGTCTTCGAGCTGAAACTGAAGAGCATGCAGCAAGACAATGATCCAAACCTCACAATCAAGTCTACATGAAAATGGTTAAAAAGCAACACATTTGAAGTTTTGGAATGGCCTAGTCAAAGTCCAGACCTAATCCCAGTTGAGATGTTGTGGCAGGACTTGAAACGAGCAGTTCATGCTTGAAAACCCACAAATTTGGCTGAGTGAAAGCAGTTGATGGAAGAGTGTCTCAGATGACGTGAGAGACTGATCAACAACTACAGGAAGCGGTTGGTTGGAGTCATTGCAGCTTAAGATGGTCTCAATAATTGGTTGTGCTAAGGGGGCAATTATTTTTTCACACAGGGGCATTGGGTGTTGCATAACATTGTTTATGAAATAAATGAAATAAGTATGAAATTGTTGTGTTATTTGTTTCCTCAGGTTCATTGTATCTAATATTATATTTTGGTTGAAGATCTGATAATATTCAGTATCAGAAACATGCAAGGGTAGAGAAAATTCTATGTAAAGAGGAAAATACTTTTTCACAGTACTGTACCTAAGTAACAGAATTTTAAAAAATCCCCATCAAAACCTTCAGTCTAATCCACCAGTTTAAGCATCTGCGGTGGAAGGTGGCCGAGCTACAGCGGTGTGTGTCAGACCATGGGACATCCCGAAAATCGGGTCTTCTCACGAAAATGTCTGTAGCGTCCGAACGGTTTGTCTGAAGTCGGTAGTGCTGATGTGCCACCTTCTCTCTGTAGCGTCCTGACCATTTGAGATACAAACGAATATGACCCCATGGAAAAGTGAGACTCTCACGAACACTATGGTGTTCTCCATTTTGCTCTACGACCCACACAAGTGTCACAGGCCTGAAGGTAATTCATACCAATCAATGGAAGTATGGAGGTAGTATTGTGCCAACAAAAATAAGGGGTTAAATATGTGTCCAAAAAAACACATCTCCTAGATATACTGTATCTTGACAGGCTATATATAACTTGACCACATCAGTGCATTTTTTTTGCAATAATAATCCACATAAAGTACAGTCATTTGTTAAATTAGAGGTACATATGAATGTGAAACCACTGTTGCAATACTATGAAAGACTGAAGTAATGGGAAATCGAATGAGAGATGGCTGATCTTTCTCTGTTGGAATATTTGACACACTGCATTTCGCAGAGATCACGTTGTTAGAGACAGGTGGGACTTTTTTGCGGAAAGTAGAGATTGGCCAATCAGATATCATTTCCCAAAACCAATATTATAGGATATTTGTGAGGATTTAAGACCTAGTTAAGAAAGGCAAACACATATCTTTCCAGTTCAAATCAAAGTGCTATCCACCCTCAAGTTTTTGTCGATGGGCATTTTTCAGCGGGAGCTTGCCCGATCGGCATATCACATCTCTCGATGAGCCAATGTTTTGGATGTAATTATCAGTAAAATTAAATGTAATATACAGTTTCCATACACCATCACACAACAGGTTGAAGTCAAGAGGGATTTCTTTGCCATCAATTGATTCCCAAACACAGAGAAATAGACAGTACTGACCTCGCCATTAAAGCTCCATCCCAAAATGAGTTAAACTATGTCATCAAAAAAAGACTTCCACTCTTATGTGCAGGTAATAAGTTATGTGATCTTCAAAAAAAAATGCTGCTGAATCTGGTGGCCGTGTGGAAGCTCACGACTTGTTCATTCTGCAGATCAGCAATGTAGGCCTATAAGCCTACAGGAGGGAGCTGTTGAAGATGGATGGCTTATTGGTGAGTGTTGCCTGCTCATTTGAAGTATATTTGCCATTGCTAAAGCAACTTGAACTGTCCTATTGGTCGTCTCTTTGTAGCTATGTTTTAATTTTTACTTTGCAAACCGCAACTGAGCGAGACAAATTAAAACTTTGAGAATTTGTGATATTTTGAAAACTTTTTGGGGTTGGGCCGTTGTAGACTATTTCATAGTACTGCGTTGTATATTCTCCACAGGCAAATTCAAGGGATGAATTTGACCATATATTGTTAACCTTTAAAAGTCCATGCCATTGGTGGGGGTTATACGAAGGTATACATTTTTTTTTATAACATAATTATTTGATAAAATATTGAATTTGGCTGTTACTACTATAGCCCATAGATATGCATTGAATAACACACTGAGAAATGGCATAAAAGAGAGACAAAAAAGTGTCTTTCCTGTACAAATGACCAAAAGTATGTGGACACCTGCTCGACAAACATCTAATTTCAAATTCATGGGCATTAATATGGAGTTGGTCCCCCCTCTGTTGCTATAACAGCTGCCACTCTTCTGGGAAGACTTTCGACTAGATGGAGGAACATTGCTGCAGGGACTTGCTTCAAAGAGCATTAGTGAGGTCGGGCACTGATGTTGGACGATTATACCTAGCTCACAGTCGGTGTTCCAATTCATCCCAAAAGTGTTCGATGAGGTTGAGGTCAGGGCTCTGTGCAGGCTAGTCAAGTTCTTCTACACCGATCTCGACAAACCATTTCTGTATGGACCTCGCTTTGTGCAAGTGGGCACTGTCATGCTGAAACAGGAAAGGGCCTTCTCCAAACTGTTGCCACAAAGTTTGGAACCACAGAATTGTCTAGAATGTCATTGTATGCTGTAGTGTTAAGATTTCCCTTCACTGGAACTAAGGGGCCTAGACCGAACCATGAAAAACAGCCCCAGACCATTATTCCTCCTCCGCCAAACTGTACAGATGGCACTTTGCATTGGGGCAGGTAGCATTCTCCTGGCATCAAACCCAGATTCATCCGTCGGATTGACAGATGGTGAAGCATGATTCATCACTCCAGAGAACACATTTCCACTGCTCCAGCCAACGGCAGTGAGCTTTACACCACTCCAGCCAACGCTCGACATTGCGCACGGTGATCTTAGGCTTGTGAGGCTGCATAGCCATGGAAACTCATTTCATGAAGCTCTCGACAAACAGTTATTGTGCTGACGTTGGTTCCAGAGGCCGTTTGGAACTTCTTAGTGAGTGTTGCAACTGAGGACAGACGATTTTTACGCGTTATGCGCTTCAGCACACGGCAGTCCTGTTCTGTGATCTTGTGTGGCCTACCACTTCGCGGCTGAGCCGTTGTTGCTCCTATACATTTCCACTTACAGCCCTTATATAGTTGACCGGGGCAGCTCTAGCAGGGCAGAAATTTGACGAACTGACTTGTTGGAAAGACGGCATCCTATGACGGTGCCACGTTGAAAGTCACTGAGCTCTTCAGTAAGGCCATTCTACTGCCAATGTTTGTGTATGGAGATTGCATGGCTGTGTGCTCGATTTTATACACCTGTCAGCAACGGGTGTGGCTGAAATAGCTGAATCCACTAATTTGAAGGGGTGTCCACATACTTTGGTATATACAGTGTAGGTACTGTATGTGCATGCGTACCTACTTGTGTAAGCTTCAGGGTGCATGTGTGTGTGACTGGTTACTCCAGCACTGGCACAGCCACAGAAGAAAACAGGTGTAGAATATGATCTTGTTTATTTGTACACGTTATCGCTCAACACACTTAAGAATCACTCAGACAGGCCACTCCACCTTGGACAAACTAATCATATATTAGCAGCGATAAGATAACCTGGACTGCATCCCAAATGACACCCTATTACCTAGTGCATGACTTTTGTCCAGGTCGTGGTCAGAGGTTGTGCTCAATTACTGTAGGTAGTAGGGTGCCATTTGGGACGTAGCGGTTAATCTGCGTCTGAGGAAGGATTCAACGGCACAAATAAAGCACACCTTAAGTGTTTGTTCAGTCAAATTGGAAACGATTTTAGATGAATGCTGGTCAATACTTCTGAAGAGTAGAAGATTTGTATTACTGACTGATATACTGTATTGCTGGTTTCCCAGCCTAGTCTTGGACTAAAAAATGATTTCCATTAAAACACTATTTAGTTCAGGACTAGGCTTAATCTGTGTCCAGGAACCCGGCACTCTAAATTATAGTTTGCCTCTGAATCAATAGTAAAGTTAATTGCTGATGACCTGGACTGCATTCATGCATAAGATAATTCATCACACTTTATTTGGATAGTCTGGATTGTTCATCTGTCCATTTACAGATTGTCATACTATCAACAAATGATATGTTGATAATCAACTGCTTGCTAAGGTTACGGTTAGGATTAGGTTTTGAATAGGTGTAAGCGTAAGTTTCAGGTTAAGGTAAGGGTTCAGTTTAGGGTTAGGATAAGGGTTAAGACTTGGGTTACTAGATAGTTAGTTGGAATGTTACTGTATATTGTCTGTGGAGCATCTACAGATGGACTATCCAAATAAAGAATTACCCAGAATTCGACAACCCAAAAACGAACTAGATGTGCGGGCTTTAGTTCCAGCCCAGCACTAACACAGTTGATTGAATTAACTAATCAAAATCTATACAAAGTGTGTACCAAAAAAGGGGTTTCTATGCTTCCTCCCATAAAAGGCCTTAAATTTCGAGTGAAGATGCCACTTTCATCCTAAAAGGCCTAGTGTACACGATCAATGTTAGGAGATATGGGTCCTGTCTGAAACCTAACACTATTGAAACACAGCCAACTGTACCATGTTACTGCTCTAACACTCCTACTCCTTCCCTCCCCTTTTGTAGTTGTTACGGGGAGTTTCAGTCAGCCATAGAGCTCTCTCTCACCCCCCCGCCCCCTCCTCTCTCTCTATCAATTTCTCTCTCTTTCTCTCTCTTTTTCTCTCTCTCTCTCTCTCTCTCTGGAGAATGATAAACGAGTTTCAGTTGGCAGAGGGATTATCGTGACTCTCTGTCCGTGTTCCGCTTGTTTGCTTGTAAGGTTCCCCGGACCTGAGAGATAGCAGAGGTCGTCCTTTGTTCTGGTGGGAGCAGCAGGCAAATAGGAGGCTAATTACGAAACTGTGTGTGACTGAGTGACTGTGTAAGTGTGTATGTGTATGTGTGAGAGAGAGAGAGTGAGTGCATGTGCATGGTTGTGTGTTTCTATGGGCTATGTGTGCCTTCTGGCATGTAGACTAGCAGGCCTGCTAGTCTGTGTATAGGCAAGTAGATGCTCAGTCAGAGAGCTGCTTGGTAACCCCCAGCAGGGTGGTTCCGTCCCAAGTGACACCCTACTTTCTTATATAGTGCACTTCTTATGACCAGGCCCATTGGGCTCAAAAGTAGTGTACTATATAGGGAATAGGGTGCCATTCAGAACACACTCACGTTGTCTCTACTGTCCTGTTTGATACCGTGCATTCAGAAAGTATTCAGACCCCTTGACTTTTTCCACATTTTGTTACGTTACAGCCTTATTCTAAAATGTTTTAAATAAATACAAATCGTCATCAATCCACACACAATACAACATAATGTATTGTAACTCTCCTTCCGTGGCCTCCAACTGCTCTTAAATGCAAGTAAAACTAAATGCATGCTCTTCAACCGATCGCTGCCTGCACCTGCCCACCCGTCCAGCATCACTACCCTGGACGGTTCTGACTTAGAATATGTGGACATCTACAAATACCTAGGTGTCTGGCTAGACTGTAAACTCTCCTTCCAGACTCACATTAAGCATCTCCAATCCAAAATTAAATCTAGAATCGGCTTCCTATTCCGCAACAAAGCATTCTTCACTCATGCTGCCAAACATACTCTCGTAAAACTGACCATCCTACCAATCCTCGACTTCGGCGGTGTCATTTACAAAATAGCCTCCAACACTCTACTCAGCAAATTGGATGCAGTCTATCACAGTGCCATCCGTTTTGTCACCAAAGCCCCATATACTACCCACCACTGCAACCTGTATGCTCTCGTGGCTGGTGCTCGCTTCATATTCGTCACCAAACCCACTGGCTCCAGGTCATCTATCAGTCTTTGCCAGGTAAAGCCCCGCCTTATCTCAGCTCACTGGTCACCATAGCAGCACCCACCCGTAGCACGCGCTCCAGCAGGTATATTTCACTGGTCACCCCCAATCTCCCTCACTAACTTTAAGCACCAGCTGTCAGAGCAGCTCACAGATCACTGCAACTGTACAAAGCCAATCTGTACATAGCCCATCCAACTACCTCATCCCCATACTGTAATTTTTTTGTTTGTTGCTCCTTTGCACCCCAGAATGTCTACTTGCACATTCATCTTCTGCACACCTATCACTCCAGTGTTTAATTGCTAAATTGTAATTATTTCGCCACTATGGCCTATTTATTATCTTACCTCCCTTATCTTACCTCATTTGCACACACTGTATATAGACTTTTTTTCTATTGTGTTATTGACTGTACGTTTGTTTATTCCATGTGTAACTCTGTGTTATTGTTTTTGTCGCACTGCTTTGCTTTATCTTGGCCAGGTCGCAGTTGTAAATGAGAACTTGTTCTCAACTGGCCTACCTGGTTAAATAAAATAATAATATAAATTGCAGGAGACTGAGCACCCAGGGGAAACAGAGGAGCACAGGATCAGGCTGCTTCTCAGAATGGACTGTAGGATGGATGCTGAGAAGAACAGAGGACCCGACGCTGCCAGGGCTTGTGCTCGCTAGGTTGAAATAATGACACAAACAGTGAGTCATGATGATGTGCCATGACACTTTCCTTCTTGAAAGTCCAAAAAAACATGTGGAATGTTGGATGCATAGATTGTGATTTTTGAAACAGGTTTGTGTCGTTTTTGTTATTGTAATCCAAAGGACATATTAGTTAACATATTACAATTGCTGGCTTTAAATGTGTGTTTGTAGTGTCAACTGCATCAAGAACAGTTGGCCTTGGACTTACAATGAATCTTGGAATTTGATTGACAGACTTGATATGAGGTATGAACTTTGACCTTTTCTCTTTTTAAAGAGCACATTGTGAATCCACACACACAGCTTATATGATACTGATCCACATCTGCTCCACAACATGTATTCTATGCTTGTTAGACCTGTTTTTAAGTTCACTAATAAAAGTAACTCTTTCATGTACAGTAACAATGCATTTTGACAAAATATATGATTTGCCGTTTTATTTTTGCCATACATTTGAATGACATTTTTATTTTTTACATATACATTTAAAGTCATGTTGGAATATTTTTCACAAAACATTTCCAAATACATTTTAAGAGATATATACCAACTATATTGATAGATACATTAAATACATTTCCAGATGTATTTATCATATGCTGAACAAAAATATAAACACAACCTGTAAAGTGTTGGTCCCATGTTTCATGAGCTGAAATAAAATATCCCAGAAATGTTCCATACGCAGAAAGAGATTATTTCTCACAAATGTTTTGCACAAATTTGTTTAAATCCCTGTTAAATCCCTGATAATCCATCCAACTGACAGGTGAAGCTGATTAAACAGCATGATCATTACACAGGTGCACCTTGTGCTGGGGACAATGTGCAGTTTTGTCACACAATGCCACAGATGTCTCAAGTTTTGAAGGAGTGTGCAATTGTCATGGTGACTGCACAAATGTCCACCAGAGCTGTTGCCAGAGAATTGTATGTTCATTTCTCTAGCATAAGCCGCCTCCAACATCATTTTAGAGAATTTGGCAGTAAGTTAATCCGGCCTCACAACTGCAGCACAGGTGTAACCACACCAGTCAAGGATCTTCATAGCACATCCGGCTTCTTCACCTGGGGGATTGTCTGATACCAGTCACCTGGACAGCTGATGAAACTGAGGAGTATATATGTCTGTAATAAAGTCCTTTGGTGGGGAAAAACTAATTCTGATTGGCTGGGCCTGGCACCTCAGTGGGTAGGCCTATGCCCTCTCAGAACCACCCATGGCTTTGCCCCTGCCCAGTCATGTGAAATCCATAGATTAGGGCCTAATGGATTTATTTAAATTTACTGATTTCCTTCTATGAACTGTAACTCAATAAAACCATTGAAATTGTTGCATGTTGCATTTATATTTTTGTTCGGTTATATTTTGATATGCATTTTACATACAAGTGTTCCACACCACTATTAATTCTATGTATGTACTCAACACACAGCACCTTTAAAGCTAATTGTTTTTAATTGTCCCTGGGTTCCACTAAGACTCTCCATTTATGAACACATACTCTCTCTCGCATACACGGTCACTGATTGCCTCAATCTGTTGTCTGATAAATGTTTTAATTTGTGAATCCGCATTCCTACAGAGTTCTTGCAATACAGCATTGTGATTACAATTCTTAAGCTGTGACCTTTAAAATGACACGCACAGAAACACACACCTCCCAAAATGTCCCAGTGAGTGGAAGGTGACCATATTAGGTGTTTGTCAGAGGGACTAGTATTTGGAGGAGAATGACTCACTAACCGTCGCTTGGTGACAACCCCTCCCCTCCCCTCCCCTCCCCTCCCCTCCCCTCCCCTCCCCTCCCCTCCCCTCCCCTCATCCCTCCCCTGTCACTAAACTAAACTTAGTTAAACAAGAGAGGGGGAAGGGAGAGGTAGAGAGAAAAGGAAGAGGGAGTGTAGTGTTACCCATAGGCGTCATTAGACCTGTGTTTCTGGGTATATATCTCTTCAAATGTATTTGGAAATGTTTTGTGAAATATATTCCAACATGACTTTAAATGTATTTGTGAAAAAGAAAAATGTTATTCAAATGTATGGCAAAAATAAAACGCCAAATCTTATATTATTTTATTGCAATGTTTTTGGTCCAGAACCACATTTTGATGGTGAGAGAATTTAGAAATTCCAGGCGGTATGTCTGATAGTTTGCATACTGGCGCAACACCATACACGCTAAGAAGTATGCCATATAGAAAAACTGAGCACCCCAAACCAATGAAGTTTCAAGTTTTATTATTTGTGTGTACGGGATACACATGGTATACGCACATCCAACGAAATGCTTACTTGCAGGTTCCTTCTCAACAATGCAACAACATTAAGAAATAGTAAAAAAATAAGCTAATTATATTATGCATATTACCGGAGGTATATCGTTTTTATCTATAGCGAATTCGCGGGAGTCATTTGATAAATTAAGCACTGTATTCCATGCCAAGCTCTCAGGCTCCAGTACCCCCTGCCAATGATGCTCCTTCACTTCCTTTACATTTTTGAGGTTCCTCTAGTCTCTGCTGTCACTTGCAGTTTTGGAAACGGTGGTATTTGGTATTTTATTAGGTTACCCATTAGCTGTTGCAAAAGCAGCAGCTACTCTTCCTGGGGTCCACACAAAACATGAAACATAATACAGAATGACATAATACAGAACATCCTTATAAAAGAACAGCGCAAGGACAGAACTACATACATTTTTAAAAAGGCACACGTAGCCTACATATCAATGTATACACACAAACTATCTAGGTCAAATAGGGGAGAGGCGTTGTGCCGCGAGGTGTTGCTTTATCTGTTTTTTGAAAACCAGGTTTGCTGTTTATTTTAGCAACATGAGATGGAAGGAAGTTCCATACAATAAGGGTTCTATTTAATACTGTACGTTTTCTTGAATTTGTTCTGGATTTGGGGACTATGAAAAGACCCCTGGTGGCATGTATGGTGGGATAAGTGTGTATGTGAGAGCTGTGTGTAAGTTCACAATGCAAATAATTTGGGATTTTCAGCACATTAATGTTTCTTATAAAAAGAAGAAGTGATGCAGTCAGTCTCTCCTCAAGTCTTAGCCAAGAGAGACTGGCATACATAGTATTTATATCAGACCTCTGATTACAATTAAGAGAAAAACGTGCCGCTCTTTTTCTGGGCCAGCTGCAGCTTAACTAGATCTTTCCTTGCCGCACTGGACCACACGACTGGACAATAATCAAGATTAGACAAAACTAGAGCATGCAGAACTTGCTTTTTGGAGTGTGTTGTCAAAAAAGTTTTGACCATGACAGTTTACAATCTAAGGTAACACAAAAATAATTTAGTCTCCTCAACTTGTTCAACAGCCACACCATTCATTACCAGATTCAGCTGAGGTCTAGCACTTAAGGAATGATTTGTACCAAATACAATGCTCTTAGTTTTAGAGATGTTCAGGACCAGTTTATTACTGGCCACCCATTCCAAAACAGATTGAAACTCTTTAAGGGTTTCAGTGACTTCATTAGCTGTGGTTGCTGATGCGAATATGGTTGAATCATCAGCATACATGGACAGACATGCTTTGTTTAATGCCAGTGGCATGTCATTGGTAAAAATAGAAAAGAGTAGATGGCCTAGAGAGCTGCCCTGCAGTTGACATTTGAGAAGCTTCCATTAAAGAAAATCCTTTGAGTTCTATTAGATAGATAGCTCTGAATTCATGATATGGCAGAGGTTGAAAAGCCATAGCACTTAAGTGTTTTCAAAAACAGGTTATGGTCAATAATATCAAAGGCTGCACTGAAATCTAACTGTACAGCTCCCACAATCTTCTTATTAACAATTTCTTTCAACCAATCATCAGTCATTTGTGTCAGTACAGTACATGTTGAGTGCCCTTCTCTATAAGCATGCTGAAAGTCTGTTGTTCATTTGTTTACAGAGAAATAGCATTGTATTTGGTCAAACACAATTTTTTCCAACAGTTTGCTAAGAGCTGGCAGCAAGCTTATAGGTCTGCTGTTAGAACCAGTAACGGCCGCTTTACCACTCTTGGGTAGCGGAATGACTTGGACTTCCCTCCAGGCCTGAGGACAAAGACTTTCCTCTAGGCTCAGATTAAAGATATGACAGATAGGAGTGGCTATAGAGTCAGCTGACATCCTCAGTAGCTTTCCATCTAAGTTGTCAATGCAAGGAGGTTAGTCATTATTGATTATTAACAATAATTTTCCACCTCTCCCACACTAACTTTACAAAATTCAAACTTGCACTGCTTTTCTTTCATTATTAGTTTTTTTTATGCGTGATTATAATTGCTCGCTGTTTGTCGTGGGCATTTCCTGCCTAAGTTTGCCCACTTTGCCAATGAAATAATCATTAAAATAATTGCCAACATCAAATGGTTTTGTGATGAATAAGTCATCTTTATTCGATGAAAGATGGAGTTGAATTTGTCTTTCTGCCCATAATTTAATTTAGGGTACTCCAAAGTTTTTTTTCCATCATTCTTTATATCATTGATTTTGACTTCATAATAAAGTTTCTTCTTCTTTTTGTTGAGTTTAGTCACATAGTTTCTCAATTTGACATAAGTCAGCCAGTCAGATCTGCAGCCAGACTTATTAGCCACTCCTTTTGCTTATCTCTTTCAGCCATACCGTTTTTAAATTCCTCATCAATCCATGGAGCCTTAACAGTTCTAAGTCAGTCTCTTAACAGGTGCATGTTTATCAATAAATGGAAGAAACAATTTCATAAATTCATCAAGTGCAACGTCTGGATCCTCCTCATTGATCACATCAGACCAACAAATATGTTTAACATCATCCACATAAGAGTCACAGCAAAATCTTTTGTACGATCTCTTATACACTATTTTAGGCCCAGCTGTTGGAACTTTGGCTTTCCTGGATACAGCCACTATATTGTGATCACTGCATCCAATGGGTACGGATACAGCTTCAGAACAAAGTTGTACAGTATTAGTAAAATGTGATCGATACATGTGGATGATCTTGTTCCTGTACTGTTTGTAAACACCCTGGTAGGTTGATTAATAACCTGAACCAGATTACAGGCACTGGTTACAGTGAGGAGCTTCCTCTTGAGTGGACAGCTTGATGAAAACCTGTCAATATTCAGGTCCCCAACAAAGTAGACCTCTCTGTTTACATCACATACACTATCAAGCATTTCACACATATTATTTAGATACTGACTGTTAGCACTTGGTGGCCTATAGCAACACCCCAAAAGAAAAGGCTTTAGATGTACCAAGTGAACCTGCAACCACAACACTTCAATAACACTTGACATAAGATATTTTCTAAGCATTACAGGGACATGGCTCTGAATATATACAGCAACTCCTCCCCCATAAGCATTTCTGTCTCTTCTATAAATGTTATATCCTTGTATTGCTACTGATGTACGTATCATCAAATGAATTATCTAAGTGAGCCTCAGAAATGGCTAATATATGAATGTTATCTGATGTTAACAAGTTGTTGATTTCATGAACCTTATTTATAAGGCTACATATATTAATATGGGCTATTTTCAGCCCTTTCCTGGGTAGCTATCAGAGATGGACATAATATTGAAAAGAGCTCCTCCGTGGCTGCTCAAGCACCCTCCTCACTGGCTTAGGCAGCGGCTCCTGGAGAGAGCGAGAGATTACAGGTCTCCCCAGATTCCAAAAGTTGGAGCCCGGAACTAAACGGACTCTAGAACAATCAAAACTGAACTCGAATGGACCTGAGGACAACCCGACCTAGACCCGACAAATTATTTATATATACACTAGATGACTTATTGGGGGCTCTATGTTGAAGCCAACATGCCTCCATATTGGCACTCCCCCATTGTACATTTTTTGGGAATCTACAAACATATTTTTTTTTTGCCACATGTATTCTATTACAGACACCTTAATGCATACTTTTAAATTATATTACGTGAGCTAAACATACAAATAAAAAATGAAAAAATGTATTAAATCATTTTCCTTAAAGTATATTTTTTATTACTAATGTTACTGTCCCCACTAAAACAAAAGAAATACTTAAACACATGTCATTGTAAACTTGAAACATTTAATTGAAATACTGTAGAAGTGAAGACCTTTAAGAGAGATAGAGAGAGTGAAAAAGTGAGATAGAGAGACCTGGTTTCAAGCCCGGCCCTTCCCCTCTCTCCCTCCCTCCCTCCCTCCCGGAGGGGGAGGTCAGAAGAACCTGTTCTCCTGGTAGTCCTTCCCCACTTGGGACTCAGACCTAGAGCATGCACACACAGAAACACAGCCACCCACTGTATTCAGATTAGACTGAGAGAAGACAAAGAACCTCTACATCACACAGAAAGGAAGACAAAGGGCTGTCCAGTATCACTCAGACCCAACAGACAAACCAACGGCAATCGGATCTAAGATGGTGTCGGCTGGGCTACAGATGCTGGGCACTGCCCTGGGGATCATAGGCTGGATTGGGACCATCATTGTTTGTGCCATGCCCATGTGGAGGGTTACCGCCTTCATCGGCAGTAACATAGTCACCTCGCAGACTTCCTGGGAAGGTATCTGGATGAGCTGCGTGGTCCAGAGCACGGGCCAGATGCAGTGTAAGGTCTACGACTCCATGCTGGCCTTGAGCTCTGACCTACAGGCCGCCAGAGCTCTGACCATCATTGCCATCCTCGCCGGCATTATTGCCATTCTGCTGGCCGTAGCCGGGGGCAAGTGCACCAACTGTGTGGATAACGAGGCGGCCAAGGCTAAAGTGGGTGTGGCATCCGGGGTGGTGTTCATCATTGCCGGAGTTCTGTGCCTGATCCCTGTCTGCTGGACGGCTCACAGCATCATCCAGGACTTCTACAACCCGCTCCTGGTAAGCGCTCAGAAGAGGGAGCTAGGGGGAGCGCTCTACGTGGGCTGGGGGGCCGCTGCCCTGCTGCTGATTGGAGGGGGTTTGCTCTGCTGCAACTGCCCCAAGAAGGATGAGGGTTCCTACACCGCCAGGTACAACAAGGCTCCTCGCTCCGAGACCTCAGCAACGACCACTGGAAAGGACTTTGTCTGAGTGAGGAAGAGAGAGAAGAGAGGGAGGGAGTGAAGAAAGGGAGAGAAGTCTGTTTGCCACGACAGACTGTCTGATCCAGCTGTGTATATATGTATTCTGAGTCACTGTGGTGCTTCTGTATTACGAAGGTTTGAGGACGATATTTAATGGTGATGAGCGAACCACAGTGACTAAAGATTCCATGTAACTTAACATTGAAAGAGAACCAAACCCAAAGAGGAACTGAATTCCTTTAAACCAACCCCATGTAGTCTGCAGTTTTGTGTGTTTTGTATGTATTTTTGTGTAAATATGTGTTTATTTTTTATTTCACCTTTATTTAACCAGGTAGGCTAGTTGAGAACAAGTTCTCATTTGCAACTGCGACCTGGCCAAGATGAAGCATAGCAATTCGACACATACAACAACACAGAGTTACACATGGAATAAACAAACGTACAGTCAATAACACAATAGAAAAAAATGGTCTATATACAGTGTGTGCAAATGAGGTGAGATAAGGGAGGTAAGGCAATAAATAGGCCATAGTGGCGAAATAATTACAATTTAGCAATTAAACACTGGAGTGATAGATGTGCAGAAGATGAATGTGCAAGTAGGGATACTTGGGTGCAAAGGAGCAAGATAAATAAATAAATACAGTATGGGGATGACGTAGGTAGATAGATGGGCTATGTACAGGTGCAGTGATCTGTGAGCTGCTCTGACAGCTGGTGCTTAAAGCTAGAGAGGGAGATATGAGTCTCCCTCTTCAGAGATTTTTGCAGTTTGTTCCAGTCATTGGCAGCAGAGAACTGGAAGGAAAGACGACCAAAGGAGGAATTGGCTTTGGGGGTGACCAGTGAGATATACCTGCTGGAGCGCATGCTACGAGTGGGTGCTGCTATGGTGACCAATGAGCTGAGATAAGGCGGGGCTTTACCTAGCAGAGACTTGTAAATAACCTGTAGCCAGTGGGTTTGGCGACGAGTATGAAGTGAGGGCCAACCAATGAGAGCGTACAGTTCGCAATGGTGGGTAGTGTATGGGGCTTTGGTGACAAAATGGATGGCACTGTGATAGTGTCACGCCCTGGCCTTAGTATTCTTTGTTTTCTTTATTATTTTAGTTAGGTCAGGGTGTGACATGGGGAAAGTATGTGTTTTTGGATTGTCTAGGGGTTTGTATGTTAAATGGGTCAGTTTCTTGTCTTGGTGTTTGTATGTCTATGGCTGCCTAGATTGGTTCTCAATTAGAGGCAGCTGTGGTTCATTGTCTCTGATTGAGAGCCATATTTAAGGCAGCCATAGGCATTGGGTTTTGTGGGTAATTGTCTATGTAGAACGTTTGTAGCTTTTGTATTGCACTTACGTTTGTAGCTTCACTTTGTTTTGTTTCGTTTTGTTATAAGTGTTTGTTTTGTGTTTCACTCGTCTCAAATAAAAGAGATGTATTTTTCACACGCTGCGCCTTGGTCCACTCATTATCCTCAAGACGATCGTGACAGATAGACTGCATCCAATTTGTTGAGTAGAGTGTTTGAGGCTATTTTATAGATGACATCACTGAAGTTGAGGATCGGTAGGATGGTCAGTTTTACGAGGGTATGTTTGGCAGCATAAGTGAAAGATGCTTTGTTGCGAAATAGGAAGCCGATTCTAGATTTCATTTTGGATTGGAGATGCATAATGTGAGTCTGGAAGGAGAGTTTACAGTCTAACCAGACACCTAGGTATTTGTAGATGTCCACATATTCTAAGTCAGAGCCATCCAGAGTAGTGATGCTGGACAGGCGAGCAGGTGCGGGCAGTGATCGGTTGAATAGCATGCATTTAGTTTTACTTGCATTTAAGAGCAGTTGGAGGCCACAGATGGAGAGTTGTATGGCATTGAAGCTCGTCTGGAGTTTAGTTAACACAGTGTTCACAGAGGGGCCAGAAGTATACAGAATGGTGTCGTCTGCGTAGAGGTGGATCAGAGAATCACCAGCAGCAAGAGCAGCATCATTGATGTATACAGAGAAGAGTCGGCCCGAGAATTGAACCCTGTGGCACCCCCATAGAGACTGCCAGAGGTCCGGACAACAGGCCCTCCGATTTGACACACTGAACTCTATCAGAGAAGTAGTTGGTAAACCAGGCGAGGCAATCATTTGAGAAACCAAAGCTGTCAAGTCTGCCAATAAGAATGTGGTGATTGACAGAGTCGAAAGCCTTGGCCAGGTCGATGAATACGGCTGCACAGTAATGTCTCTTATCGATGGTGGTTATGATGTCGTTTAGGACCTTGAGCGTGGCTGAGGTGCACCCATAACCAGCTCTGAAACCAGATTGCATAGCGGAGAAGGTACGGTAGGATTCGAAATGGTCGGTAATCTGTTAACTTGGCTTTCGAAGACCTTAGAAAGACAGGGTAGGATAGATATAGGTCTGTAGCAGTTTGGGTCTAGAGTGTCACCCCCTTTTAAGGGGGGATGACCGCGGCAGCTTTCCAATCTTTGGGAATCTCAGACGATACGAAAGAGACCCTCTCTTTCAGGCTAGTAATAGGGGTTGCAACAATTTCGGCAGATAATTTTAGAAAGAGAGGGTCCAGATTGTCTAGCCCGGCTGATTTTTAGGGGTCCAGATTTTGCAGCTCTTTCAGAACATCAGCTATCCGGATTTGGGTGAAGGAGAAATGGTGGGGGCTTTGGCTTGGTTGCTGTGGAGGGTGCCGGGCAGTTGACCGGGGTAGGGGTAACCAGGTGGAAAGCATGTGTGTGTGTGTGCCTTTACACCTTTTGGCAGTGTGTTTTGTTAATTGTTTTATCCCAGCCATGTTTGTTACTGTTGTACATTATTATTTATACATGTTATTGTTAAAGGGATACTTTGGGATTTTGGCAATGAGGCCCTTTATCTACCTCCCCAAATTCATATGAACTTGTCGCTGCGTGTGATTTGAAGGCATTTGCTAACTAGTGCTAGCGCAATTGCTAACTAGCTTTAGCGCAATGACTGAAAGAATATGAGTATCTGATAGCATGCTAGCAGATACCCACAGACTTCCATTAATTGTACCAACACTAGTTGTTACTGGCTGGGGAAACCTCTAACTTCCTTCATATTGTACACACAGAGACATACAATAGTATCCTTGATTTTATCTGACTCTGGAGAAGTAGATAAAGGGCTAAAGATAAGGTTTCCCTTTAATATTGTAATTTGTATTCATCTTTTTTAAAACACGTATGAGTTACAGTAGATGGTTTTGAAACTGTAAATAAATATTTTTCAAATGAATTTTTTATGTTTTGATGGCATTTCATTCATCAACACCACATTCAACATGGAAACTTATTTTAGCACTATTTCTATTAGATACATGTAACTAGCAAGTAAATATTCAACTATGACCGAAAAACAACATACACCTCCTTTTGCCCTCAGAACAGCCTCAATTCGTCATGGCATGGCAAGGTGTCGAAAGCATTCCACAGGGATGCTGGCCCATGTTGACTCTAATGCTTCCCACAGTTGTGTTAAGTTGGGTGGATGTACTTTGTGTGGTGGACCATTTTTGCTACACATGGGAAACTGTTGAGAATGAAAAACCCAGCAGCGTTGCAGTTCTTGACACACCCAAACCAGTGTGCCCGGCACCTACTACCATACCCCGTTCAAAGGCTCTTAAATATTTTTGTCTTGCCAATTCACTCTCTGAATGGCACACATACACAATCCATGTCTCAATTGCCTCAAGGCTTAAAAATCCTTATTTAACCTGTTTCCTCCCCTTCATTTATACTGATTGAAGTGGATTTAACAAGTGACATCAATAAAGGATCATATCTTTCACTTGGATTCACCTGGTCAGTCTACAGTATGCCATGGTAAGAGCATGTTTTGTACCCTCAGTGTATTTCTCAGATATCTTTTTCTTTCGATGTACTATCTAAATGACTGGCTATTAGTCATAACCTAAGGGAAGTTGCTTTGCATGTATCAACTAACGAACATTATTTCCCTAGTCAAATTGCAGAGCAGGATTTTTGGGAACCATTTTGAACAAAGCCTGAAGAATATGAAACTCACTCCAACCCATTAGTATCGATCTTGAGTTCCAATTGTTTGGAATATTCAAGATTACCCAACGAGTGTGTTGTAGTTTCGTCTTTTTGATATAAACTATTTTTCCCTCCATGCACCTGGAAATACCATAGTGTGTGTGAAGTAAACTTTTTTTAAGTGAACAAAGCCTGTTTGCAATGAAATAGAACTTGAGAAGGGTCCATTGTCTTGACTCACCCATCAGGTCTAGGTGTGGCACAGCAGAGGAGTATGGGAGCACGTGGTACTGATAGGTCCAAACTCATTCTTTGTTCAAATAGGGAGCTTTAACTGGAAACGGGACTGGGGGTTGGGGTTGTATTTGAATAAGTACAACACTGCATATAATGATCTGATAAAAAAATGTGTCTACAGAGTCTACATTGAAATGCCAGGTGATGTTTGAGAGAGAGAGAGAGATGGGTTGAGTGGAGTCAATTGTAATGAATACCTGACTACAACCGGTCTATTTTTAGCAGAGTAAAAGTGAGTGCTACGTTCCTATTCTCAGACTGCAAAAGTGAATTGGCATTCAAATCCGTAAGAGTCTATTGACACACCGGCGCATTAATCTAAGTAACATAATAAAAAAATCCCCATCAAAATCTGTCAGTTTAAACTAGAAATAATTGTTCAAAACCTTATTCCTTATGATTTATTTTTTGACTGTCTTTTTTTGCCATTTATGAACACGTCATTCAATGCGTTTCTATGGGCTATAGGAGTAAAGGCCAAAATCAATATTTTATCAAATCATTGTTTTATATATTTTTTTGAAACCTAAAAGGGTCCTAAAATTCTAAATTAATTGATAGAGATGGTATGACCATCTTTAAAAAAATCCATATGTTAGCTTAGTACTTAGTATATAGTTAGTAGGCCAAAGGTTCCCAGATGTCGTTCTAAATTCGCCAAAATACAAAGAATACAAGCAGTGGACGCTATTTCCGTGCCTATAAAGCTCATAATGCAATTCTTCAGAAAATGGGCGTGGCTTCACAATGTTTTCAGAAATTCAATGCTTTAACTAATTATGACAAATGTTAAGGAATGTTATAAAGTAACGACTTTTCAAATAAGTTACGTTACACTTTATATTGGCTGACAATTTGTTAGCTATGCTATCCTTATGAACTGCATAGCATTACAGCAGTATGTACTGGTATGTTCGCTAGTTACCTAACATTAGTTGGCTACTAATATATCAACCTTACCAGGTTGCCATCTAACTAACTACCCAACGTTTATTGACTTGATTATTCACGTCATTCTTAACTAAATGGTATAGTTGTTGTGCATTCTCAATGGACATTGTTAATTCTGTCTATCTTCTCGTCTGAGTGTGATGAATTTAACTGATGAATTTACAAACGCTCAACACCCTGCAGAATATAGCCGGTGTAAATGTTGTAAATGTTGGCAAAAAAAAAGTTATTAAATTGTTGCCAGCAGCACAGTTACAGTCACCAACGCTCTGGATAACATGAAAACAGCCTAACCAACTCTACTAGGGTGATTAAAATTGTCAGAGTGAGGTGTTCTCTCATTTGTGTCTGGAAGTAGCTAGCAAGCTAGCCAACGTTAGCCCGTTAGCTTGGGTGCTTGACTGCTGTTGTAAGGTCAGAACCCTCTGATCAACCCAACTCCTTGGCCAGACCGTCCAGTGTGTGCACTCTGAACGCTCCGAGAGCGGAACACTGAATTTACGAAGGGACAATCTAAACAATGCTCTGGATTTTTCTCTTTCAACCACATAAAATATGCAACCAAGATGAACTGAAATACTATCAGAAACATGTTGGGTCGTTTTGACAGCTTTTCATTTGTTTGAAACCCATCAACAAACTGATGTCATTTGGACATTTTTCATGCCACTCTCCTCATTTTGCCATTGGGCAGAGAAAGTTTACAGTTTTACAGCTAATTTCTTGCAATTCTACACATTTCGCCATGACTTATGCTACGTTCATGATATCTGAGTGAGAGTGACTAACAAAATCAATGGGGGCCCCCTGGGCATGCTCACTGTGTGCCCAGGCAGCATTCGGCCATAATAACTACAAGTTTATATAATTGGCTAGACTAACAATCGTTTTTTGTTGTTGTTGTTGCTGGCCTTCTAGGCAGAGTTCCTCTGTCCAGCGTCTGTGTTCTTTTGCCCATCTTATTCTTTTCTTTTTATTGGCCAGTCTGAGATATGGCTTTTTCTTTGCAACTCTGCCTAGAAGGCCAGCATCCCGGAGTCGCCTCTTCACTGTTGACGTTGAGAATGGTGTTTTGCGGGTACTATTTAATGAAGCTGCCAGTTGAGAACTTGTGAGGCATCTGTTTCTCAAACTAGACACTCTGATGTACTTGTCCTCTTGCTCAGTTGTGCACCGGGGCCTCCCACTCCTCTTTCGATTCTGGTTAGGGCCAGTTTCCGATATTTTGTGAAGGGAGTAGTACACAGCATTCTACGAGATCTTCAGTTTCTTGGCAATTTCTTGCATAGAATAGCCTTCATTTCTCAGAACAAGAATAGACTGACGAGTTTCAGAAGAAAGTTCTTTGTTTCTAGCCATTTTGAGCCTGTAATCGAACCTTCAAATGTTTTATGCTTCGGATACTCAACTAGTCTAAAGAAGGCCAGTTTTATTGCTTCTTTAATCAAGACAACAGTTTTCAGCTGTGCGAACATAATTGCAAAAGGTTTTTCTAATGATCAATTAGCCTTTTAAAATTATAATCTTGGAATATCCGACACAATGTGCCAATTGGAACACAGGAGTGATGGTTGCTGATAATGGGCCTCTGTACGCCTATGAAGATATTCCATAAAAAAATCTCTTGTTTCCAGCTACAATAGTCATTTACAACATTAACAATTTCTGCACTGTATTCTTGATCAATTTGATGTTATTTTAATGGACAAAAAATGTGCTATTCTTTCAAAAACAAGGACATTTCTAAGTGACCCCAAACGTTGGAACGGTAATGCATAATTCAAATGTGTTACAAAAATCGATACGTCCTTCTTAAAAACTACATTTAAATGTCAAAAGCCATTATTCTATGTGTGTACCCTTTACCACACTTTTTACAGTTTTTATTTAACTAGGCAAGTCAGTTAAGAACAAACTCTTATTTGCAAGGACGTCCTACCCCGGGCCAAACCCGGACGACGCTGGGCCAATTGTGCACCATTCTACGGGACTCCCAATCATGACCGGATGTGATACAGCCTGGATTCGAACCAGGGACTGTAGTGACACCTCTTGCACTGAGATGCAGTGCCTCAAACCACTGCGACTGGAACATGGTCTTGAATTATTAATTTCTTATACCTCGTATGAACTTAAAAGAAGTCAAGGCAACCTGAGTCCATCAACTTCTTAATTGGTTTCACAATTTAATTGCAGTATTAATTCATCAAATAATTAAGTGACAGTCAAAATATGAATCTTCAATATGGATCAAGAAATAGCCTTCAAAATAAACCAATGAGTATGGCATCATGCTCAAGCAATACATAGCAACAACTTATTGTCATTCACCATCAAGTCAAAAACATACACAAAACATACACAATAACATTCAGTAACAGTCAATAACCGGTTTCAACCTTATACAAAGGTGGGAATATAGTTTTACAGGGAGGGGTCAGATGTTCAGTCTCAATTCACCTACATGCTCCAAAGTACCTGCCACTGCCGGAATAGAATTTCAGCATATTGTTTTCCTTTCTATGGTATCCAGCTTCTCCTGGTGGATATGACAGACAGCAACATGGTCAATCTGCTTTGTGTCATTGTTGAGCGCAGCCACTTCTTCAACCTCCATGTCAACCAAATCAAATTAGAATGCAGTTAACAATGTTTGTGAAAGCACTTGGGCTACCGTCAGCAAAGATGAGGAGTCGAATCGATCTCTTCGCGATGTTAATTGCTATGCAACATGCTTCACCAGACTGCTTTATAACTAAAATTCCAAATGATGACCTGTTTATCCTCTTCTTCTGCCTCAACATGGGCGGAGCTCTCACTCATGTTGCTTTACTAACTGCCTCTGACCCCTGCCATGACAACCAAAATAAATCAAAATGCAGGTAACAACTGTTTTGTTATGTAGACACCAGTCAAAAGTTTAGAAACACCTACTCATTCAAGCGTTTTTTCTTTATTTTTGGAATAATGGTGAAGACATAAAAAAATGAAATAACACATATGGAATAATTTAGTAACCACAAAAGTGTCAAACAAATCAAAATATATTTTATATTTGAGATTATTCAAAGTAGCCACCCTTGGCCTTGATGACAGCTTTGCACACTCTTGGCATTCTCTCAACCAGCTTCACCTGGAATGCTTTTCCAAAAAGTCTTGAAGGAGTTCCCACATATGCTGAGCACTTGCTGGCTGCTTTTCCTTCACTCTGCAGTCCAACTAATCCCAAACCATCTCAATCAGGTTGAGGTCGGGTGATTGTGGAGGCTAGGTCATCTGCTGCAGCACTCCATCACTCTCCTTCTTGGTCAAATAGCCCTTACACAGCCTGGAGATGTGTTGGGTCATTGTCCTGTTGAAAAACAAATGATAGTCCAATTAAGCGCAAACCAGATGGGATGGCGTATCGCTGCAGAATGCTGTGTTAGCCATGCTGGTTAAGTGTGCCTTGAATTCTAAATAAATCACAGTGTCACCAACAAAGCACCCCTACACCATTACCCCACCTCCATGCTTCACGTTAGGAACCACACATGCAGAGATCATCCGTTCACCTACTCTGTTTCTCACAAAGACAAGGCGGTTGGAACCAAAGATCTCAAATTTGGACTCATCAGATCAAAGAACAGATTTCCACTGGTCTAATGTCCATTGCTCGTGTTTCTTGGCCCAAACAAGTCTATTCTTATTATTGGTGTCCTTTAGTAGTGGTTCCTTTGCAGCAATTTGACCATGAAGGCCTGATTCACGCAGTCTCCTCTGAACAGTTGATGTTGAGATGTGTCTGTTACTTGAACTCTGTGAAGCACTTATTTGGGCTGCAATTTCTGAGGCGGGTAACTCTAATGAACTTATCCTCTGCAGCAGAGGTAACTGTGGGTCTTCCTTTCCTGTGGCGGTCCTCATGAGGGCCAGTTTCATCGTAGCGCTTGATGTTTTTTGTGACTGCACTTGAAGGAACTTTCAAAGTTCTTGAAATGTTCCAGATTGACTGACCTTCATGTCTTAAAGTAATGATGGACAGTCATATCTCTTTGTTTTTTTTTGCTGCCATAGTATGGACTTGGTATTTTACCAAATAGGGCTATCTTCAGTATACCACCCCTACCTTGTCACAACACAACTGATTAGCTCAAATGTATTAAGAAGGAAAGAAATTCCACTAATGTACTTTTAACAAGGCACACCTGTTGCATTCCACGTGACTACCTCATGAAGCTGGTTGAGAGAATACCAAGAGTGTGCAAAGCTGTCATCAAGGCAAAGGGTAGCTACTTTGAAGAATCTAATCTAAATATTTGTATTTGTTTAACACTTTTTTGGTTACTACATGATTCCATATGTGTTATTTCATAGTTTTGATGTCTTCCCTTTTATTTTACAATGTAGAAAATAGTAAAATATAAAAATAAAACTTGAATGAGTAGGTGTGTCCAAACTTTTGTAATCAGATTGTTACTGAGTTTGGGTAATCCAAAAGTTACGTTACGGATTACAATTTTGAACAGATAACTAGTAACTGCAACAGATTACATTTAGAAAGTAACCTACCCAACCCTGGTTAATTGTGAGCAACACTACAGGCAGACTGGCCACGTTTATTAGTTCAGTGGGTGTGCATGGTCCAATAAACATCCACAGGTGCTTTCAATCGGCTCAATTAGTGACCACACCCTGGCAGGTGGGTATATAGGTTGGGGTCTGTAGCCTCACTACAACCATAACACTGCTACACACGGGTCCTTCTGGGTTTACGTGAGGCTTGCATGCGTACAGAGCTCGAAAGCTATGGCCTCCGCCGGTCTCCAGATTCTGAGCATCGTCCTGGCTCTTATCGGTTGGCTAGGGGACATTGTCATCTGTGCGCTCCCCATGTGGAAGGTAACTGCTTTCATAGGCAACAACATTGTGACGGCGCAGATGTTCTGGGAAGGCCTATGGATGAACTGCGTGACGCAGAGCACGGGCCAGATGCAGTGTAAAGTCTACGATTCCATGCTAGCTCTCCCTCAGGACCTCCAGGCCGCCAGATCTCTGGTGATCATCTCCATCCTCGTGGGCTTGATCGGCATTCTGCTCTCCGTGGCAGGCGGGAAGTGCACCAACTGCATCGAGGACGAGGAGGCCAAGTCCAAAGTGGCCATCGCATCCGGCGTGTTTTTCCTGGTCTCTGGCGTCCTCTGCCTGATCCCAGTGTCCTGGTCCGCCAACACCATTATCAGGGACTTCTACAACCCGCTGCTCACGGACGCGCAGAGGAGAGAGCTGGGAGCTTCACTGTTCATCGGCTGGGGCTCTGCTGGCCTGATGCTCATCGGGGGTATGCTTCTCTGCTGCCAGTGTGCCCAGCGTGAGGAGAGTGGGTACTCTGCCAAATATTCTGCCCCTCGCTTCACTGCCAGTAGAAGGGCCCATGTCTGACAGATTAACACTTAAATGTAACAGTTTTTATATGGACATTTCACGCTTGTGTAGTCTGAACGAGGGTAAATCTGTTTCCCTTCAACACTTGACAAGGATGATTTGAATATTTTAGCTTAACAGCTTCATTGCTTTAATAAATTTATATTTTAATGCTTATCATTCGTTCTTGAATTGTAACATTTGAAGAGTGTAGTTTTCAGTAGGCTAGGTCTCATGGTATAGTTAACTTGCGTGTCAGTCACAATCTGCTCATGGTCAACTCCAGTAGGCCTATTAGGCAACAGTATACTAGTCCCCTAAAGCAGACAAATGTAAGTAGGTATCTCACTTCAATGGTTCTGCGCAGTTATTTGTTGTGCAGCCTTGACAGAACCACTACGGCGACAACTTTTCTGTTTCTTTACTCAATGAGCACAGTGCTTAAAAGTAAGTAAAACTCATACAGACACAATATACTTGTGCACATTAGTTCAAGTAAAAGTGAATAAATAGTTTGCAGTCTAACATAAAGCTGTAACATTTTCAGCTTTTTTGACTTTCTCAGATTGCACAATTCAATGTGTTAAGGATGTACATCTGTCTGCTATGAAATGGTATAGCTGTTCTCAATCAAACGGACACGATGTGACTGTCTTGAATACAAAGGGTGAACTGTTACAATTTACCCCAACTCCTGGGTCAGTAACAGGGCTTTGGGTGACATGTACGTTTGAATTTAGAACTTGTATAACTGAGGCAGAATTTAAATGACTTGTGCTCCATTAACTGGCCCTTCATCTGACCTAAATGTTTGGCCTTTAGTGAGAGACTGGTGCAGTGAGTGACTGTTGGCCATGTTCAGTTGTGACAGTGTTATGGTAGTCCTGGCCTACAGGCTTGGTGGTCCCTTGGGTTTGTTACAACTGACCATTAGCTAGCTTACAATTTAGCTATAACTCTAGCATTGCTAAATTAAATCATGTCTATACACACTACAACATAACAACCTGATGTTTGAATCTAAAAAAAAAAAAAAAAAAAAAAAAAAAAGCAGGTGATGCCTTTACAAAAACAAACTACTTACCTCAATCGTTTGTTCAATCAGATCAGAGTATCTCAGGGTCTAGCGTCTTCATATGACGGTTGAGGACTAAACAGCATGTGCACAGTGAGTCTGGTTCTGGCTTGTTCCTGATTGGAGATATTTAGTGTTCCAACTATCCCCAGTTAGGACACATCTCAAATGTATTTTTACTACCGGGGTGACTGTCTCTCCCTGATGTGTAGATGTCCCTGCTAGAGCATTTCCACTGTGCTTTCTTGGAGCCAGGCCATATGAGGTCATCACTAGTTAACAGCCACAAAGTAAAACCCTTCCTGTTTCTACAATTATTCTTAATCTGTTTATTTTAATTTTTTTAATAAATGCCCCCACATTTTTGGCATATACAGCAACCCACTTTGACTTAGTGGAAGCCAGATAGTCAAAAAGACAGCAAAGGCCCTTATCAGGATTGTGTAAGGTACAGGCAAACATGCTGTTATCAAATAATATAGGCCTTCCCAAAGAAATGTAGGCCTAGTATACAAAATAAGAATGCAAATTCTGAAACAACCAAAGTCTCAAACATAAATGTTTCTACTAGAAAATTGTCGCTTTGTATGTTTACTTTTCTTTTGAAAATCCTTGATTTTTCTACAGTTGCCTTATATAGGCCTATAAAGGTGGGAAGGGAAGAAAGGATGGGTGCATATGAAAAGTATTCTAACAGGGCCATATCCTAATTTGCACACTTGGGAATGTGATTTTGGTTGTCAGATGTTAAATGGATGATCTACCAAGGAGGGGATTCGATTATCTAGCCCACGTTGCCCTGGTGGGAAGAGATTGCATTTGTTTTGGAACCGGGCTGCCACCCAGGCATGAGGCAGGTGCCCGACTCTGGCCGATGACAAAGTCCAGTCAAAACAAAAGTGACATGGTTAAGCACATGGAGTAATGAGTAGGATTCTGTAATTTCACACGCAAAAGTGATTGCTTTTGATAAAACACTATCTGCCTTCCCAATGAAAACTGGTTTTGAAAATTCCAAAATATTTTACGTAAAAGACATTGTTGTAGCCTTATGTCCTGAACAATGCACCACGTTGCCTTGTTGACAACATGACTGAGGACAGATTACTGTCTGATTTGGAATGGGCGCTCCACCCTCACCGCTTTTACCCAGTTCAAGTCATGAGCCATAGACTGGTGCACTGCGGGTCAGCTTAATCAAACTTCCTCAGTGGATACAACTGCCTGTGTTTGGTTGACATGCTTCCAATGAATGAGCTTGTACTATTAGCCTCACAGCTTGTATCAATTATGGTTAATTATGTAAGCTACATTCCACAGGTGGCAGCGAAATTCAGACCAATACTATAGGCAGACTGGGCAATTTATTATTTCGGTGGGTGTGTATGGCCAATAAACATCAACAGGTGCTTTCAATCGGCTTAATTAATCACCACACCCTGGTAGGTGGGTATATAGGTTGGAGTCTGTAGCTTTACCACTTCAGCAAGTGTTTCCCTGCTAAACACGGGTCTTTTAGGTTTTATGTGAATCTTGGCTGACTACAGAGTGAAAGTTATGTCTTCCGCTGGTCTCCAGATTCTGGGCATCTTCCTGGCTATTATTGGTTGGCTTGGGGACATTGTCGTCTGCGTGCTCCCCATGTGGAAGGTGATGGCTTTCGTAGGCAACAACATCGTGACTGCACAGACCTTCTGGGAAGGCCTGTGGATGAACTGCGTACAGCAGAGCACGGGCCAGATGCAGTGTAAGGTCTACGACTCCATGTTAGCTCTCCCTCAGGACCTCCAGGCTGCCAGAGCTCTGGTGATCATCTCCATCCTCGTGGGCTTGATCGGCATCCTACTCTCCGTGGCAGGCGGGAAGTGCACCAACTGCATCGAGGACGAGGAGGCCAAGTCCAAGGTGGCCATCGCATCCAGCGTGTTTTTCCTAGTCGCTGGCGTCCTCTGCCTGATCCCAGTGTCCTGGTCTGCCAACACTGTTATCAGGGACTTCTACAACCCACTGCTCACTGACGCGCAGAGGAGAGAGCTGGGAGCTTCACTGTTCATCGGCTGGGCCTCTGCTGGCCTGATGCTCATCGGGGGTGTCCTTCTCTGCTGCCAGTGCCCCCTGCGCGAAGAGCGGGGGTACTCTGCCAAATATTCCGCCCCCAATGGAGGGGCCTACGTCTGACAAAATGAACACTTGTTTTACATGGCTGCGTTTGGTGCAGTACAAATGATTCAAGTTCTTCGATTCACTTCAGTGGACCTGGACATTTGTCAAAAGGCAATTGTAACCCACTTTTTTATATAGTGTTTTATTTTAACTGCTTTAATAAATATTTTAATGTTCTTGAATTGCAACATTTGAAATGTTTTGTTTCAAGTAGGTGCGGTCTCATGGTATAGACAAGGGTTTAACTTGTTTTCACTCACAATTTAATCATGATCCTTTTAATCAGACATATTTAAGTAGGTAAACTAATTTAAGCGGTTCTCTATGGGGTTGTGTGAACAGATTGACAACCAGACTTTTCCATCCAATTTCAATTGTTTTAACTTTACTCCAAATAGTTTAGGAAATACAAGATGCCAACAAATGTCCAGAACCCCCTTGAGGAATAATGTGCTGACAGATCCTTGCCTTTGTCCTGGCCTTCATCATGATGGGCACCATCATGATCTGTGCCCTGCCCATGTGGAAGGTCCCAGCCTTTGTCAGAGCCAACATTGTAACCGCACAGGTGTTACGGGAATGGTTATGGATGAACTGTAGGATCCAGAGCATAGGTCACATGCAAAGTCTACACTTTCTCCTGTCCTTGCCCCAGGACCTGACTCTGTCTCCATCTGGTTCAGTGTGCTCCTCATTGGTCTAACTGTGGTCGGTGCGCGCTGAACCAACTTCTGAGATGACTGGCTGGCGGAGGTTGGCAGTGTGGCGGGAGCAGTGGTATCCTTGTCAGCTGGTCGGTGCACTCCATGCAGGGGTTCTGCCATCCAGGAGAAGAGAGCTGGGGGTGTCTTTCTACATAGGCTGGAGCTCAGCTGATCATTGGAGGGAGAAAGGAGGACATTAGTTATGGATGCCAAAAAAGAGAGAGTCTTGAATGCTGTCCTTGTCCTGGATTTATGAGGGGAGAAAGGAGATAAAATGATATCACATTTCCTCTTCCCTCAAAGACATGGATAAGTCTGGGACCGTATCCACAGTGTCTCAGAGCTGAGAATTGGTCATATGTGCTGAGAATTGAGACATTTTACTCGAACTCTTATGGGTAACAGTGAAAGCTATGTATGAAGGCATTTTTAGTCACAGTCCCAGCTAGTCAACAGATATTTCGGGGACCTTATGAGCTGTCCTAACCAGTTAAGAGTTTCCAACAGGTGTCCTGATAGTAGAAAAAGGCAGCGAGTCAGTTCCTGTGCGATAGACCGGCGATTGCTTTGGAGTTGTTGAAAGAATGTTTTGATATTTCTGTATGATCAACCCATACATAATATAGACCTAAATGCAACCATATCGCTTGTGCCTTTGACAATTATTTCATGCCTAATTCACATGGTACAGTGCCTTAGGAGAGTATTCAACCCCCTTGACTTTTTCCACATTTTGTTGCATTGAAAAGTGGAATTAAAATGGATTTAATTCTAGTTTATTTGTCAACAATCTACTCAAAATACTCTTATGTAATGTCAAAGTGAAAGAAAAATTCTTAAAGTAAAATAAAACACTATATCTTTATTAGGTAAGTTCAACCCCCTGACACCATACATGATAGAAACATACATGACGCTTGGCTTGTCCCCAAGAATACATGACGATCGGCTTGTCCCCAAGAATAGTCTTGAGCTGTTCGTAGAATGGACAAGTGGTTCACCCTGTCCAGCTTTTGTTGTTCTGTTCTTTAGTCTCCTTGTATTTGGTCTTTTAAGTTTTTTATGTTGTGCTGGAACTGTATCCCTGACTGGTTGAACCGACTTTCAGCCATACCCTGTAAAATGTCCTCATATATAGCTTTATTCCTATAGGATCCCTCAAGTCATTCACCCAAAGTGACAGAAAGCAACACACCTCTTCGGCACTCCACAAACTCTTGTCCTCCTTTGATGTGTTTGTTGTCTGTGTCGCAAAGTGATGATGTCAGACAACACCGCGTCGCATAGGGATTGATGAAAAAAACACTTCAGGGCAAATTAATCATATTTGGCCATTCAAACACACATCTCAAAGCCAGGAATCAGATTTGTATCTGACTTCAATCCACTTACGAAGGTGATTTGATATGTGGTCTAAAATATCCGATTCCATGTGCTTTTTGGCTGTTCAGACTGGAGGAAAAATAACAGATTCAAGTCGGATATGTAACAAAATTGAACTTGAGTCACTTCAATCTGCTAATGTGAACATGACTTAAGAACTTTGCACACCTGGACTGTACAATATTTGCCCATTCTTTTTTAAATTCTTCAATCTCTGTCGACTTTGTTGTTGATCATTGCTAGACAGACATTTTCAAATCTTGCCATAGATTTTCAAGCCAATTTAAGTCAAATCTGTAACAAGGCCACTCAGGAACATTTAATGCCATCTTGCTAAGCAACTCCAGTGTAGATTTGGCTTCGTGTTTTAGGTTATTGTACTACTGAAAGGTGAATTAGTCTTCCAAAGTCTGTTGGAAAACAGACTGAACCAGGTTTTCCTCTAGGATTGAAAAAATTAATGGAAGTATATACTGTATGGAAACGGTTAAGTGCCAAAAATAAGCGGTTAAATACACGTCAAAAATGTTTTCCTGATCATTCTTATATCACTCAGATATAGGACAGACACTTCAGAACAAACTTCCTTTAGATTTTTTGGGGGGGACTATCTGTTGTTCAATGTAGAGATTCTGTTACTCAATGCGTTTGTATGGGCTAATAGCAATTAAGAACAAATATTTTTGGGGTACTTTTAAGGGGCCTTAAAATTCAAAATCAAATAGCAAAATGATCCTTGGTAACTATGCCCCCTCTTACCAATGACTTTGATTACATCTATTACATGCTCCACCGCCTGAGAACCTGCTCTCTGTAAGCAGACATCTGACTACCACTGAGCAGCTTTTCAACGTCTGCTTTGGCAGTACGCCTCAGCACTACTTCTGTGGATGTTGCTCTTCTCATGCTCTTCTACTTTTTGGTGAGTATGTTTCCAACCTGTCATTCCACTCATGAAAATACTGCTGTCAGTGAGCTTGGCAAATGCCATACATATTTAACAGTATAAAGCATGGCTTTCTTCACTATATGACAGCAACTTCCGATTGGTGCCATCTTTAAAACATTAAACCTGCATCACAGTTTTTTTACATTTCTGTTGAGGATGGAAACTGTGGTAGCAATTCTATGGGAAGAGAGAAAATGCAGATTCTTTGAAACAACACTTTATTATAAGATTTGCAAAAATGGAGAATCAACCATCCACTCAACAGTTGCATAGTTGAAAGCTCAACGAACAGTGTCGGTTCTCAGCTTTTGTAGAGAAGCACATCCTTTTTGTATACGTGGCAGTCAGCAGATAGTGTGTAAAAGGCAATTCATTGTCTGTGCAGATGTAATGCATTCACAACAGCAAATACTACAATCTGCTCCTTTCTGCAAGTTTCCGTACATGTGACTTCCTGTTGATAGTAAACCCACGGGACGTCACATGCTGCGGTCACATCCAAACGTACCTCAGCTATACGCCCAGTCTTATGACTAAGTCCCACAAAGACAAGTTTGTATCAGGTTAGAAAACTAGCATATAACAAGAGACAATTCTTTAAACAGTAAAACATGGGATAGCATGACTAATTATGTAAATTTCCACGACAAAACAAAAAAACGTGTTTAGGTCGTCTGACTTGAATTAATCAAAAGTTGGGCTGGTATCCTGGCTCTCGTTGACTCTCTCTTCCGCTGCAGCTGAACTGGGCCTATCATCAACCTGGATATGAATTAATTTAATCAACTAAATAATTGTAGAGGCCCAATATTTTTACAAAATACAAACAACACAGCAGCATCCCCACCGTTTGATCAAATGAATGAATAATAACAATAATAATAATAATAAAAAACCTTTTTGTATAGCATGAATGGGGCTGGAGAAAAGTAGCTTAGCACTAAAATGCAGTAACTCATAGTTGTTTTAGCTACAAATACAGAAACATATTGGAAACGGTAGCTTAATAGTCCGGCTGAATCATCATGCTATGTCAAAGACTGACTGATGTAAATAATAGGCCTTCAAACAAACATTAACGTGTTGAATGTAATGTAAAAATATTGATTTCCGCCTAAATAGACATTCCCAAAAGTATGCATTTATCATGAGCGGGCCATAAACAATAACTATTATTGCTGCATACTCCAAGAAAGATTGAAATCTAACCTTTCTGGTAAAAATATACTGAACAAAAATATAAACACAACATGCAACAATTTCAAAGATTTTACTGAGTTACAGTTCATATAAGGAAATCAGTCAATTTAAATACATTCCTTTGGCCCTAATCTATGGATTTCACATGACTGGGCAATGGTGCAGCCATGGGTTGTCCTGGGAGGGCATAGACCCACCCACTTGGCAGCTGGAGAGCCAGGCCCAGTTAATCAGTCAATCACAATCTGAGCCAGGCCCCGTCAATCAGAATGTTTTCTTCTCCATGAAAGGGCTTTATTACAGACAGTAATACTCCTCAGTTTCATCAGTTGTCCGGGTGGCTGGTCTCAGACAATCCCACAAGTGAAGAAGCCGGATGTGGAGATCCTGGGCTGGCGTGGTTACATGTGGTCTGTAGTTGTGAGGCCAGTTTGACGTACTGACAAATTCTCTAAATAACGTTGGAGGCAGCTTATGGTAGAGACATTCATATTTAATTACCTGGCAACAGCTCTGGTGGACATTCCTGCAGTCAGCATGCCAATTGCACGCTCCCTCAAAACTTGAGACATCTGTGGCATTGTGTTTTGTGACAAAACTGCACATTCTAAAGTGGCCTTTTATTGCCCCCAGCACAAGGTGCACCTGTGTAGTGGTCATTCTGTTTAATCTGCTTCTTGATATGCCACGCATGTCAGGTGGATGGATTATCTTGACAAATGCTCACTAACAGGAGAGACATTTTTGGGATTTTTTTATTCCAGCTCGTGAAACATGGGACCAACACTTTACATATTGCGTTTATATTTTTGTTCAGTGTAAATTACTGAGGTGTACTCACATTTGAGGACACAAGCTCAAGTACAGACAGGAATAAATATCTCTCCGGGAAGAAGAAGAAGGGGTGTATGTTTCATGATTAACTACTCATGGTGTGATTGTGATAACATACAAGAACTCAAGTCCTTTTGTTCACCCGACATAGAATTCCTCACAATCAAATGCATTACCTCCCAAGAGAATTCTCTTCAGTTGTAGTCACAGCCGTGTATATTCATCCTCAAGCCGGTACCACGACGGCCCTCAAAGAACTACACTGGACTTTATTTAAGGTGTAAACCACATATCATGAGGTCACATTTATTGTAGCGGGGTATTTTAACAAAGCAAATTTGAGGAAAACGCTACTGAAGTTCTATCAACACATTGACTGCTAAAACTCGACCACTGCTGCTCCAAATTCCCTGGATGCCTACAAGGCCCTCCCCCGCCCTCCCTTCTTATAGACAGAAACTCACACAGGAAGTACCCGTGCTAAGGATTTCACAATGCTGGTCTGACCAATCGGAATCCACGCTTCAAGATAGTTTTGATCAGACAGACTGGGATATGTAACAGGGACACGCTGAGAGATGTTGTTCGCACTGTGACTTAAAACCTACCCTAACCAGAAACCGTGGATAGATGGACGAATACAAACATTGTAGTTATTCCCTCCGTAAGGCAATCAAACAGGCAAAGCTTCAGAATAAAGACAAAGTGGAGTCGCAATTCAACGGCTCAGACACGAGACGTATGTGGCAGGGTCTACAGACAATCACGGACTACAAAGGGAAAACCAGCCACATCGCGGACACCAACGTCTTGCTTCCAGATAAATTAAACACATTCTTTGCCCGCTTTGAAGATAACACAGTGCCACCGACGTGGCCCACTACCATTGACTGTGGGCTCTCCTTCTCCGTGGCTGATGTGAATAAGACATTGTGTGTAGATTGATGAGTTAAAAAAATACTTAATATATTTTAGAATAAGGCTGTAACGTAACAAAATGTGGAAAAAGAGAAGAGGTCTGAATACTTTCCGAATGCACTGTATATAGACAGGTGGGTTTCTTTCTAAATCATGTCCAAGCAATTGAATTGGCCACAGGTGTAGTCCAATCAAGTTGTCGGGACATCTTAAGGATGATCAAAGGACATGGGATACACCTAAGCACAATACTTTATTAAGGCACTGTAGAGAGAAGAATACTTGAAATAGCTTATTTACTACTATGAAGTAGGTCCAATTAAACAAGAGATGGGATGAATTGTATCCTATTTTGTTATATAAGCTACTTCGGGAGTATGAAACCATCACAGTCAGAAAAGGTGAGAAAGTTATTCTGCGATGATCATGGAAATAAAATGAATCAGGATTTTTTTATTTTTTTTTGCAAGCAGACTAGCCGATAGCCTGTGTTCTCTTCAGTTCGAGAAGGAGAAGCGAAGATGAGGATGGGAGGTAAAGTTTGATACCTTGCTACTACTATAATTGATTTTATTAAAAACAATATGTTTCTTGCCCATGATGTATCAAAGCCAGATTCATGTAACTTACATTGTGGTGTTGAAACTTGAAGCAGCAGCCGCAGCACAATCAATCGCAAATGGAAAAATGGTTCTTCGAAAAGGGTTCTCCTATGGAGACAGCCGAAGAACCAATTCTTCTGTGAAAAGTATTGCAGAAGATGAAGTTGGATACTGAAAACTTTGTTTGTTAAATTTCCTTTTGTTCCCCAAGTTAATCTGCAACATATTCTTACATTTAAAATAGATCAAGCAATGGCAAAAACAAATCTGAATCACAATTTTTCGCACATTACTGCACACATGAATTGTTTCCTAATTCACCTATAGACATTACATGCATGGAAAGACTTGGACACAGAATATATAAAGGCCCGTTGTTTTATTTGATATATAATTAATAAGAGTAGTGTGATGGGGTAGATCCTCAAAGGACCTCTGAGCAGAGAATACGATCTGGAGCTTAGTGGCCCTCTCGAAGAGTCGTCTGATGGGTCAGATCTGCAGTGAAGAGAATCCGCACATTACAACTTTATTAATTTGAGATTTTAAAAGAAAACTAGACAAGGACATTCTTGAAGAAACTTTGTGAGCTCGTGACTAGTACGATGGGAAAATGTATTTCCATGGAACTAGTTGAAGAATTTTGTGGCAGTCATAGCTTAGAGATTTCTTCCAAAAAAAGAGTAACTTGCTTATATACATACTTTGCGTCCTTCTCTACCAAGGCAGTCAGGGGCATATTTTAAGACTTTCCAGAGGGTACGCAACACATCAACCTTTGAGGTTTCTGGCTTTCATTACACTTACTGTAAGCATAAAAATATCAAATAAATTAACCCCCTAAGGTCGATGTCAGAGCCCTGCTGAAATCAAATTAGCATGATACAAAATCCACATCAAAACCTTTCAGTTTAAACTAGAGATATGTTTTTTTGCACTGGATGCATCTCAATCCACCACATCCGCCTATGTCGCACTTCTGCTGTGTTTGTCAGACCATGAGACATAGCGAATATCGGTCTCCTCACAAAATCGTCTGTAGAGTCTAAAAAGTTTAGACTCTACAGACGAACACGGTGGTTTTCTCCGTTTTGCTGTACGACTCCCACAACCGGGGGACTCGTCTGAAGTCGTTTACAGCAGATCTGCCAACTTCTGTCTGTAGTGTCCGAAATGTTTGTGCTACACACTAATATGACCCCTCTGTGGAAAGGTGACTCTCAGAAACGGGTACAGGTCGGTTGTTTTGCTTTAGGACGCCCACAGGTCTCACAAGACTCACCTGAAGGTCCCCCAGTACCAGTTGAATAAATCAAAGGAAGTACGGTGCATTTGGAAGCATTCAGATCCCTTGACTTTTTCCAAAAACAATTACATTACAGCCTTATTCTAAAATGGATTATTACCCATAATGACAAAGTGAAAACAAGAATTTAGATTTTTTTGTAAATGTATTAAAAATAACGATTTATGTAAGTATTCAGACCCTTTGCTATGAGTCTCGAAATTCAGCTCGGGTGCATCCTGTTTTCATTGATCATCCTTGAGAAGTTTATACAACTTGATTGGAGTCCACCTGTGGTACATTCAATTGATTGGACATGATTTGGAAAGGCACACACCTGTTTATATAAGGTACCTAAGTTGACAGTGCATGTCAGAGCCAAATCCAAGCCATGAGGTCAAAGGAATTGTCCGTAGAGCTCTGAGACAGGATTGTGTTGAGGCACAGATCTGGGGAGGGGTACCAAAACAAGTCTGCAGCATTGAATGTCCCCAAGAACACAGCTTCCATCATTCTTAAATGGGAGAAGTTTGTAAGCACCAAGATTTTTCCAAGAGCTGGCCGCCTGGCCAAACTGAGCAATCGGGGGAGAAGGGCCTTGGTCAGGGAGGTGAACAAGAACCCGATGATCACTCTGACAGAGCTCCAGAGTTCCTCTGTGAGGATGGGAGAACCTGTCCAGTAAGGACAACCATCTCTGCAGCACTCCACCAATCAGGCCTTTATGGTAGAGTAACCAGACGGAAGCCACTTCTCAGTAAAAGGCACATGAAAGCTCGCTTGGAGTTTGCCAAAAGGCACCTAAAGACTCTCAGACCATGAGAAACAAGATTCTCTGGTCTGATGAAACCAAGATTTTACTCTTTGTCCTGAATGCCAAGGGCCACGTCCAGAGGAAACCTAAGACCATCCCTATGGTGAAGCATGGTGGTGGCCTGCTCCAGAGTGCTCAGGACCTCAGACTGGGGCGAAGGCTCACTTTCCAACAGAACAACGACCCTAAGCAAACAGCCAAGACAAAGCAGGAGTGGTTTCGGGACAAATTTCGGAATGTCCTTGAGTGGCCCAACCAGAGCCCAGACTTGAACTCGATCGAACATCTCTGGAAAGACCTGAAAAGAGCTGCAGTGACGCTCCCCATCCAACCTGACAGAGCTTGAGAGGATCTGCAGAGAAGAACGGGAGAAACTCCCCAAATACAGGTGTGCCAAGCTTGTAGCGTCATACCAAAGAAGACTCAAGGCTATAGTCGCTGCTAAAGGTCCTTCAGCAAAGAACTGAGTAAAGGGTCTAAACACTTATGTCAATGTGATGTTTTATTTTTATTTTTTTATTTGCTAAAATGTATTTTGGCTTTTTGCTATTATTGTTTTGTCATTATGGGGTATTGTGTGTAGATGAGGGAAAAAACCTAACAATTTAATCAATTTCATAATAAAGCTATAACATAACAATGTCATTGGTGTGTGTACTGGGAGCGGAGTCTGGTGCAGGAGAGCAGAGAGTTGTGAACAGGCAACAACACTATATTTAGGCAGGAGAAACTAACATATGGACGATACAGCGTCGAAACCTCCATCCAATATGCCAAAGTGCAAAAACGCGCAAACAGACCAACGCATCAAACTTGGCTTTCATTAGTTAGGGTTAGGTTTAAAATCTAATTTTATTAAGGCGATAAATTGTGGAAATGGGCTTAGCCATAATTATGCCTTTTTGACAGTAGTGACGATGACAAATACTTTACTCCGTAAATGTGTACAGAGGCAAAACAGATCACTTTTGAGCAAGATAATATTTGATTGTTTCCGTCATATCATTCCATTCAAGGAACTCTTCTCGGCATCTGCACACGTGTGTGAGTTTGAGTGAGTGACAGGGAGAATGAGCAAGAGAAATGGGAGAAACTTCACATGGACTCACCAAGGGAGGTGTCTGTTTTTTCACCTGGAAAAAAAAGGTGAATTAAAATAGTATTTTATTCGCTTTACAAGCTTATTATTAGAAGTGATTCTATTTCAATTGGATCTACATACACTACACTTTCAGAAGAAAAAAAACGTTTCCAAAAGGGTTCTTCGGCTGTCCCCATAGGAGAACCCTTTTGGTTCTAGATACTACCTTTTTTTTCAAAAAGTGTTTTTTTGGGAACTCCATTCTCAGTTAGACCTGATGCAGAGAAAAACATTCATGATCATCAGCATAGCAAGTACAAACCTAGCTCTTACAAAGCTGGTTGGTAGGAATCAATACACATTGAAGATCAGAGTATCAAACAGAAAGAAAAATAAACATTTAGCACAAAACGTAATGATTTAAGGAGGGGATGTGGCAGAATAAGTCACTGGTAACTGAGTGGGTGGCCAAGCACTGCTGTAGAGGCCATGCATTAGGTCATTGACATGTTTCAGGAACTGTAAAGACAGAGAGGAATCATGATTAACCATTTCCTAAGGTCTAGAAACTACATTGACTATTTTGCCTCTCAGCAGTCTGGCAGTCTGCTAAACAGACGGAGAGAGAGAGCCTATGTTTTGCTGTCTATTGACATTTCTTAGTCATCAGGCTGGATAACTTCTGTACACCTTCCCTTTGTTCCCTCCTCCATCCAAGCTGGAAGATTCCTGCAAAAAAAGAGCATCAAGAATTGAAAAAGGTATACGAGAGGCTAATTAACCAACAGACAGTGTTAGAGATGATAACAGTAATGAGGGAACTTCCTCTATGCATTGATCAACTCTTCTGGCTTCTCGTGAACATGCTGTTTAGACCTGGTTTGTCTATGTCAATCAACTCTTGTTGATTAGGACATGTCTCAGAGTATGAGTGCGGATCCAGTATCAGTTTTGATTTTTAAATCATAATCATTAAGAGGGGGAAACTGATTGTAGGTCAGCACTTCTACTTTGAGAAGCTTTATGAATATAGCCCTGAGGATTTGATGTTCTGACAAAGTTGCAGTGTGTGGAGCCCTGGTAGTATGGACTGATTGAGCTGCTGCAAGGAGAGAGAAAGGGTGACAGGAGAGTATAGAGTGGAGAGTTTGACAATGACAAGCTTACTTCCTCTACATCTCTGAATTATCAGGTTTACTTTGAAAAAGGGACAGAACAGGAGTTTTGTCATCTATCTCTCTCTCTGTGAAACTCGTTTCCTAAGCCACCTGACCTGACCATATTACTCTCCTAACACACACACACACACACACACACACACACACACACACACACACACACACACACACACACACACACACACACACACACACAGTCTGAATCACCATCACCAGCAGTGAGATTATTTGCGCCATAACACTTGAAATTACTGTAATTCACAGCACCAGTCCCTCTAATATGTAGGTGGTCCTTCATAATCTCCTAATTGACAGCATGGACTCTAAACCACCCCCTGGCCACACAAAGCCTCTTTCACAACTTCACACGAAGAGTCGAAGAGTGAGATAAAAAACACTTCTCTTTCACTTTTTTAAGTCTGGGAGTGGTGGGGATATGGTTTAAAACGGGTTATCCTGAACGCCATCTTTTGTTTAAACAAAGAGTAAAGTACAGTATCCTGTTACATGTCCACCCCTTTTGCTCAATGTGTCCTTTCAAAACACGCACGCAAAACACTTTACACATGCAAAATCTGACATATTCTCTGTCCCACACACAATGTAATAACTGTGCTCAATTGAAACCCAAATTAAGACATCAAAAAGTGGCCAAAAAAAATCATGAAGGTCCAATGAGCATTTTTTTTAACCTCCTTTAAATCCTTTAAATCCTGGAGGGATTTCCAGGCCCAGGGACATGTACTAGTCTGTGGTGACCTAAATGCTAGAACCGGACAAGAACCTGACATCCTCAGCACACAGAGGGACAAACACCTGCCTGGAGGTGACAGCATTCCCTCCCCCATATGCCCCCTAGGCACAACTATGACAACATATATTAACAAATTACCTGCTAATTATCAAAGTCCAGAAAAGAGACGTTAAATTCTACAACCACCTAAAAGGAAGCGATTCCCAAACCTTCCTTAACAAAGTCATCACCTACAGAGAGATGAACCTGGAGAAGAGTCCCCTAAGCAAGCTGGTCCTGGAGCTCTGTTCACAAACATACCCCACAGAGCCCCAGGACAGCAACACAACTAAACTCAACCAAATCATGAGAGAACAAAAGGATAATTACTTGACACATTGGAAAGAATTAACAAAAAAACAGAGCAAACTAGAATGCTATTTGGCCCTAAACAGAGAGTACACAGTGGCAGAGTACCTGAGAACTGACTGACCCAAACTTGACTGACCCAAGGAAAGCTTAGCCTATGTACAGACTCAGTGAGCATAGCCTTGCTATTGAGAAAGGCCGCCGTAAGCAGACCTGGCTCTCAAGAGAAGACAGGCTATGTGCACACTGCCCACAGAATGAGGTGGAAACTGAGCTGCACTTCCTAACCTCCTGCCAAATGTATGACCATATTAGAGACATTTCCTTCAGATTACATAGAAAACAAACCCAATTTTGATAAACTCCCATATCTACTGGGTGAAATACCAGAGTGTGTCATCACAGCAGCAAGATGTGTGACCTGTTGCCACAAGAAAAGGGCAAACAGTAAAGAACAAACACCATTGTAAATACAACCCATATTTATGTTTATTTATTTTCCATTTTGTACTTTGTACTGTACTGTTTGTACTTTGTACTTATTTGCACATCGTTACAACACTGTATATATACACATAATATGACATTTAAAATGTCTTTATTCTTTTGGGACTTCTGTGAGTGTAATGTTTACTGTTAATTTTTCTTGTTTATTTCGCTTTTGGTTATTATCTACTTCACTTGCTTTGGCAATGTTAACATGTTTCCCATTCCAATAAAGCCCTTGAATTGAATGAATAGAAGAGTCTGGAACTGAAGAAAGGTCAGCTGAAAAAAAGACTAAGCCATAAAAGGACAGAGAGACTAGAGGACGTGACTACAGTCTTTCACTTCAGGACTCACGCTAGACATACAAAGACCCTGAAGGCTCCAACGAGAGAGTCAATAGAAGTGTGTTTAAGTACTCAGCGAGACAGAGGGGGGGCGAACATCAGACTAAGTATTCTGACTGACAAACAGCAACCAACTAGGGAGCCAGTGTGTCCTCTCCTCTGCCTCCTCCACCATGGCCTCTTTGGGGATACAGATGTTGGCCAGCGCCTGAGCCTGCTGGGCTGGGTGGGGGTCATCATGACCTGTGCCCTGCCCATGTGGAGGGTCACAGCCTTCATGGGCACCACCACCGTCACCTCTCAGACTATCTGGGAGGGTATCTGGATGAGCTGCGTGGCCAAGATCCAGTGTAAGCCCCATGACTCCCTCCTGTACCTGAGCCCTGACCTCCAAACCGCAAGAGTGCTTAGCGTCCTTGCCATCGCGACGGGCGCCAGCGGGCTCCTACTAGCCTTCATCGGGTGGAAGTGCACCCGGTTTCTGGACAAGCAAGCGGGAGGGGTCAAAGGCCAGGTTGCCGTAGCAGCGGGCACGGTGTTGATCGCCACGGGGGTTCTGTGCCTGATCCCCACGTCCTGGGTAACTAGGGCAGTGGTTCTACAGCTCCACCACCATTGCCCAGCGGAGGGAGATTGGGGTGTGTCTCTACATTGGCTGGGGGGCATCCATCCTGCTCATCCTGGGAGGGGGGCTGTTCATCAGTTCCTCATGCCCCCTCCAGGACCACGACAAGGATAAGAGCCCCTCCATCCACGACCTGGTGGTCCACTCCTCCAACAGGGCTGCGTCGAGCAAGGCAGCAGCCTTCCAGCGCAGCAGTGGACCGTCAGCAAAGTCCCAGTCCAATGGCCCGGCCACAACCAGGGACCACAGCAAACAGGCAGCGTCTGCAAAGTCTCACACCAGGGGAGTGTGGAAAACCAGGCCTCCCTGGGAGGAGGATGAGGGGCTGGCTGTGCTGGAGCAGGACTACAGGCCAGGGTCTGAGGGGAGTTAAGCACTGTCTTCAAAGTTTCAGCTGAGACTGGAATCTGCCATGTCCGAGGAGAGCGAGGGAGCGTCTTCAAAGTCTTAGCTGAAGAGACTGGAGTCTCTAGCAGAATCAGACAAGCCTCAACACAGAGGGGAAGCATCCTAAAACCCAACAAAGATCTTTATCTGAGAACAAACACACACGCACACACACCATCATCACTCGAGTCAAGTATGATTGTCCTCTATAGGGTCTTCTATTTGTGAGTCTACTGATGGCTTTAGAGGCCGTTCCGGGAGCTCACATATTTTGGTGCAGTGTGGGCAGGGGTGGTGGTTATGGTAGGTGGTTGAGATTTTCAGGTGTTGAGTCTCTTCTTGCATATCTGCCTCTTGTCCTCTACAGTACAGTGGAGATCTTTTTTGTGTAGTGCAGCTAACCTCTATTTAGTGCAATGTCTTCCCCGTCGTTAGAGGTGATGTCGAATTTCTTCAGGTATATTTTGATGTTGTCTTTGTAGCTGACCTTCCTTGAACTGGTAGTACATGATCTATTTGGGGAGGTGAGAGTTGGGCATCCAGATGACATGGCCTGTCCATCGGAGTTGGTGTTGCATTATGGTAGGGGTGAAGCTGTTTATGTTGGGTCTGTCACATATGCTGCGTCTTTCCTCCCAACTGATCCTTTAGGATTTTCCTTAAGGATCTTTGATGGTGTTGGTCTCGTACTTTCAGGTGCTTAGTGTAGATGGTCCATGTTTTGGCTCCATTTAGCAGTGTGGGGAGGAAAACAGCTTTGTGGTATGTTACTTAATGAACATTATACATACACTACCGTTCAAAAGTTTGGGGTCACTTAGAAATGTCCTTGTTTTTGAAAGAAAAGCTCATTTTTGTCCATTCAAATAACATCAAATTGATCAGAAATATAGTGTGAACATTGTTAATGTTGTAAATGACTATTGTAGCTGGAAACTGCTGATGTTCTATTAACCATCTACATAGGCGTACAGAGGTAAATTATCAGCAACAATTACTCCTGTGTTCCAATGACACGTTGTGTTAGCTAATCAAAGTTTATAATTTTAATGATGCTAATTGATCATTAGAAAACCCTTTTGCAATTATGTTAGCACAGCTGAAAACTGTTGTACTGATTAGAGAAGCAATACAACTGGCCTTCTTTAGATTAGTTGAGTATCTGGAGCATCAGCATTTGTGTGTTCGATTACAGGCTCAAAATGGCCAGAAACAAATTACTTTCTTCTGAAACTCGTCAGTCTATTCTTGTTCTGAGAAATGAAGGCTATTCCATGCAAGAGTTTGAGAAACAGATGCCTCACAAGTCCTCAACTGGCATCTTATTTTCAGAGCAAAAAAAAAAAAGAGTTTATTTAATTGTTGGAAATAAGACTTATTGGCTGCATGCCTGCTCCCAGATCTCTTTGTGTTGTCTTGCCATAGGAGTTGGCAAGACAGCACAAACACATCAGGGACCAGGCTAGATAGCTGCTTCTGCTGTAGTCCTTACTCTCTTCTAGGAATCCCCCCCACCCTGTGTGACACCGGCCACAGCTATGCTATGGAAAGCCTCGTCCGGAACAAACCAGTTTGACAGAGAGTGAGCTAAGGCTGAGCTCACACCAATGGTTTGCATTGTGATGTGGAAGAGAAACACCAAATACATGCTTGTACTATGTATTGTAGCGATCCTGTGTTTATAAAAGCGGGTATCAACTCTGCCACATGAGCATTCTAAGGGTCAGATGCTACAAACACAAGCTCTAAATTACTTAACATGATCTACTTCTCTAAATGTCAAATTTGAACAGCATCTATTGTTTTTGAATAACAGCTGCTCATCACTCTTGAAAATGTTACGCTAGGCTAGTGCCTTTATGAATGGTCACATCCAAACAAATCAAATCAAAAATTCTTGGTCACACATGATTAGCAGAAGTTAATGCGAGTGTAGCAAAATGCTTGCGCTTCTAGTTCAAACTATGCAGTAATATCTAGCAAGTAATCTAACAAAATTCACAACCACTACCTTATACACACAAATGTAAAGGGATGAATAGAATATGTACATGTAAATATATGGATGAGCGATGGTTTGCGACATAGGCAAGATGCAGTAGATGGTATAGTATACAGTATAAAGATATGAGATGAGATGAGTAATGTAGGATATGTAAATATTATTAAAGTGGCATTATTTAAAGTGACTAGTGATACCTTTATTAAGTTAATTTATTTAAGTGGCCAGAGATTTGAGTCTGTATGTTGGCAGCAGCCTCTATGTTAGTGATGGCTGTTTAACAGTCTAATGGCCTTGAGATAGACTGAAAAACAGCTTCTATCGGTCCCAGCTTTGATGCACCTGTACTGACCTCGCCTTCTGGATGATAGCGAGGTGAACAGGCAGTGGCTCGGGTGGTTGTTGTCCTTGATGATTTTTTTGTCCTTCCTGTGATATCGGGTGCTGTAGGTGTCCTGGAGTGCAGGTAGTTTGTCCCCGGTGATGCGCTGTGTAGACCGCACCACCCTCTGGAGAGCCTTGCAGTTGAGGGCGGTGCAATTGCCGTACCAGGCGGTGATACAACCCGACAGGATGCTCATGATTGTGCATCTGTAAAAGTTTGTGAGTGTTTTAGATGACAAGCCAAATTTCTTCAGCCTCCTGAGGTTGAAGAGGCTCTGTTGCGCCTTCTTCACCACGCTGCCTGTGTGGATGGACCATTTCAGTTTGTCCGTGATGTGTACGCCGAGGAACTTAAAACGTTCCACCTTCCCCACTACTGTCCCGTCGATGTGGATGTGGGGGGTGCTCCCTCTGCTGTTTCCTGTAGTCCACGATCATCTCCTTTGTTTTGTTGACGTTGAGTGAGAGGTTATTTTCCTGACACCACACTCCGAGGGCCCTCACCTCCTCCCTGTAGGCCGTCTCGTCGTTGTTGGTAATCGGGCCTACCACTGTAGTGTCGTCTGCAAACTTGACGATTGAGTTGGACGAGTGTATGGCCACGCTGTCATGGGTGAACAGGGAGTACAGGAGAGGGCTGAGAACACACCCGTGTGGGGCCCAAGTGTTGAGGATCAGCGGAGTGGAGAAGTTGTTTCCTACCTCCACCACCTGGGGGTGGCCCGTCAGAAAGTCCAAGACCCAGTTCCACAGGGCGGGGTCGCTTTGTATTGTTCTCATCACGGAAGTTTAAGTAGCAATCATCCAGAATTGTGCCAGCTTGTGTCGCACATTCGATATGCTGATAGAATTTAGGGAGAATTGATCTTACGTTAGCTTTGTTAAAATCCCCAGCTACAACAAATGCAGCCTCAGCATGTATGGTTTCCAGTTTACATAGAGTCCAGTGAAGCTATTTCAGGGCCGACGAGGTATCTGCTTGGGGGGGATATACACGGCTGTGACTATAATCGAAGAGAATTCTCTTGGAAGATAATGCGGTCGGCATTGTTTGTGAGGAATTCTAGGTCAGGTGAACAAAAGGACTTAAGTTCCTGTATGATGTTGTGATTACACCATGAGTCGTTAATCATAAAGCATACACCCTCACCCTTCTTCTTACCAGAGAGATGTTTGTTTCTGTCGGCGCGATACGTGAAGAAACCGGGTGTCTGTATCGACTCTGACAACGTATCCCGAGTGAGCTATATTTCCGTGAAACAGGGAATGTTACAATCTCTGATGTCTCTCTGGAAGGCAACTCGTGCCCTAATTTCGTCCACCTTGTTATCTAGAGATTGGACATTGGTGAGTAATATGCTAGGAAGCGGTCGATGGTGTGCTCGCCTTCTGAGTCTGACCAGTATGCCGCTCCATCTGCCTCTCCTGCGGTGACCGCGTTGTTTTGGGTCGGCCTCTGGGATTAGATCCCACGTCCAGGGTGGAGGTCCGAACAAAGGATCCGCTTCAGGAAAGACATATTCCTGGTCGTAATGATGGTAAGTTGACATCACTTTTATATCCAATAGTTCTTCCCGGCTGTATGTAATAACACTTGAGATTTTCTGGGCTAACAATGTAAGAAATAGTACATAAAAAAAACAAATAACGGCATAGTTTTCTAAGGACCTGAAGTGAGGCGACAATCTCTGTCAGCGCCATCTTATGGGAGGTTTACGTAATTGACAACATACATTTAACTGTTTATATACTTAACAACACATGAGAACCAATTAACAAATATTTTTACGTTAGTTACCTTCATATTATTAGACTTTTACTGTAGGTTCTACTGCAGATTATGATGTCAGATTCTATTATTGGAGAGTGAGTATCGGGGTATGAGCTGCAGCTTAATGCTGCACCTCTTTTGGTTGTACTAGTAACTTTATAGTAGAATTGACATAGAACAATAGTATCTGTATATGTTAGCAAAAATATGTGTTTTAGAATGGAATTCATCAGATCTCTGTCAAATTAAAGACCATAGATCTTTGAATATCCCACAAAGACAACCATGTACTGGTCTGTTATCCTATTCTCTACTGCCATCTAGTGGTTGAACACACACAAACTTGATTGGTCACATGCACTGAATACAACAGGGGTGGACTTTACCCTGAAATGCTTAATTACGAGCCCATTCCCAACAATGCAGAGTTAAAAAGTAGGACAAATATTTGCTAAAGAAAAAAGAAACAATAAAATAACAATAACGAGGCTATATACAAGGAGTACCAGTCCAGAGTCAATGTGCAGGAGTACGAGGTAGTTGATGTAATTGAGGCTGAAGATTATTGGAATCTGTGTATGTAGCCGGACAGGTAGGATGTCTGACAATAGTGAAGGTGAACAGGTAGTCACGGGTCAGGTGACAGAGGAATGGCGGAGGAATTCTTTTAACCATAAAGCATGATTGAGTCATTTAGGATCATAACCGTTCATCATAATAATGATCATGCAAATAAATCTATCAATTATTCGATCTATGATCTCAATAGTTCTCAGGATTATCAATTTAGCAAATAATAATTAAGTTTCATATTTCCCGGTTTCTCTTCATACGTACATATAATTCGGTTACATTTTAACCATATTTACCAGTGAAGATCTGTAGGGCGGTGATCATTGTCTATTGATATAACGCAATAGGTTTGGCGCGCAGCTTGGAGCGTGCGCTCCGTGGTAGTAGCTATAAACAATAACTGATAGCCTGCACTTCTGAGCGCAACAGATAGTTCAGTTGAAGATAACAGATTAGCTGCATTTACCGTTGATTTGTGGACGCACACAATGTCTGGATTAGATGCAGTTTGAGAGAGAAAGCAGCGAGGTCGGGCGCTGGCGATTTCCTCCTTTAATGAGTTGTAATCTGTCTGACATTTCCACCTGACCTAATTAAAGCACTCTGGCCCAGCTACACAAGTGGACATGAAATAAAGGGTGATTCCACCAACTCCATGGGACTTTTCCACATAGGTAATACAGTATGTGCTACCTTATCATGCTGCTCCAGTTTCAACTGTTCTGTCTGCGGCTATGGAACCCTGACCTGTTCACCAGACGTTCAACCTTTGTCCCGGACCTGCAGTATTCGACCCTCTTTCTCCCTCATAGGAGATGGTCTTCCACATTTATAAAGCTTATAAACCTACATTTATGAAGCCTAAAACCCAAAAGAGCAAGCTAGAAACCCAAATGATGGCTAGAAAAAAACTCCCTAGTAAGGCAGGAACCTAGGAAGACACCTAGAGAGGAACCAGGCTCTGAGGAGTGGCCAGTCCTCTTCTGGCTGTGCCGGGTGGAGATTATAGGAGTACATAGCCATTAAGGCCAGATCGTTCTTCAAGATGTTCAAACGTTCACGAAGATTTCCTCCACCGCACGGCTCGAGGGGGAGCAAAACCAGACAGGAAGATCACATCAGTGACTCATCCCACTCAAGTCGAGTATAGAAAAAAATGCCTATTACGACGTGACGCACCCCTCCTAGGAACTGCATGGAAGACCACTAGTAAGCCAGTGATTCAGCCCCCATGACAGGGTCAGAAGCAGAGAATCCCAGTTGAGAGAGGGGAGCCGGCCAGGCAGACAGCAGGGGGGGTACGTCACTCCAGTGCCTTGCCATTCACCTTCGCACCCCTGGGCCAGACTACACTCAATCAAAGGACCTACTGAAGAGATGAGTCTTCAGTAAAGACTTACAGGTCGAGAAAGAGTCTGCTTCTCTCATATGGCTAGGCAGACCATTCCATAAAAATTGAGCTCTATAGCAGAAAGCCCTTCCTCCAGCTGTTTGCTTGGAAATTCTAGGGACAATAAGGAGGCCTGCATGTTGTGACCGTAGCGTACCTGTAGGTATGGACGGCAGTACCAAATCGGAGAGCTAGGTAGGAGCAAGTCCATGTAATGCTTTGTAGGTTGTCAGTAAAACCTTGAAATCAGCCCTAGCCTTAACAGGAAGCTAGAGAGGCTAGCACTGGAGTAATATGATAGCATTTTTTGGTTCTAGTCAAGATTATAGCAACCGTATTTTGCACTACTACTATGATGGGGTCTAAAACCAGACTGGAGCATTTCGTATACATTATTTGTCTTCAGGTAGGTCTTCAGCTTTTAATTTTTCAGGAGAGGCTTTATTACTGCCACTTTTAGTGAGTTTGGTACACATCCAGAGGATTGGGAGCACAGGAAGTAGCTCTTTCAGTAGTTTAGTTGGAATAGGGTCCAGTAGGCAGCTGGAAGGTTTAGAGGCCATGACTATTTTCGTGAATGTGTCGAAAGATACAGGATTAAAAAGCTTGAGTGTCTCCATTGATCCTAGGTCCTGGTAGTTCTGTGCAGACTCAGGGCAACTGAGTTTTGGAGAAATACACATACTCCAACACGAGTCTGTAATTTGCTTTCTAAAGATCGTGATCTTTTCATGATCATTAGAGAGCAAATTTCAGACTACTTTTTGAATCTGTAAATTCAAAGAGGTACAGCCAGGGAGGAAGAGCCTTCAGTCAGACAAGCAGGCCTGAGTTTTCATCCGAAAGCTGTCTGAAGTTCACAGCAACTCCTCTGTAGGTAGGCTGTAACATCCACCACGAATGTGTAGCACTCACCTGGGTGATGCTTCGGCAGCTACACTGAGTATACAAAACATTAAGCACACATATCATTTTAGATCAAGGGGAGGAGACAGGTTAAAAAAGGATTTTTAAGCCTTGAGACAATTGACACATGGATTGTGCATGTGTGCCATTTAGTGGGTGAATGGGCATGACAGAAAATGTACACTACCAGTCAATAGTCTGGACACACCTACTCATTTTAGGGTTTCACTTACTTTTTACAATTTTCTACATTGCAGAATAATAGTGAAGACATCAAAACTATGAAATTAAACACATGGAATCATGTAGTAACCCAAAAAAAAGTGTTAAATCAAAATATGTTTTATATTTGAGATTCTTCAGTAGCCACCCTTTACCTTGATGACAGCTTTGCACACTCTTGGCATTCTCTGTACCATGCATTTTAATTAACAGGTGTGCCTTGTTAATAGTTAATTAGTGGAATTTATTTCCTTCTTAATGCATTTGAGGCAATCAGTTATGTTGTGACAAGGTAGGGGTGGTATACAGAAGATAGTGGTAGGCCTGATCACCGACAACGACGAGATACCCTATAGCACAGGTGTCAAACTCATTCCACGGGGGGCCTAGTGTCTGCGGGTTTTCGCTCCTCCCTTATACTTGATTGATGAATTAACATCACTAATTAGTTAGTAACTCCCCACACCTGGTTGTCTAGGGCTTTATTGAAAGGAAAAACCAAAAACCTGCAGACACTAGGCCCTCCGTGGAATGAGTTTGACACCCCTGCCCTATAGGGAGGAAGTCAGAGACCTGGCCGGGTGGTGCCAAAATAACAACCTATCCCTCAACGTAACCAAGACTAAGGAGATTATTGTGGAATACAGGAAAAGGAGGACCGAGCACGCCCCCATTCTCATCGGCGGGGCTGTAGTGGAGCAGGTCGAGAGCTTCAAGTTCCTTGGTGTCCACATCAGCAACAAACTAGAATGGTCCAAACACACCAAGACAGTCGTGAAGAGGGCACGACAAAGCCTATTCCCCCTCAGGAAACAAAAAAGATTTGGCATGGGTCCTGAGATCCTCAAAAGGTTCTACAGCTGCAACATCGAGAGCATCCTGACTGGTTGCATCACTGCCTGGTACGGCAATTGCTCGGCCTCCGACCGCAAGGCACTACAGAGGTAGTGCGTACGGCCCTGTACATCACTGGAGCTAAGCTGCCTGCCATCCAGGACCTCTACACCAGGTGGTGTCAGAGGAAGGCCCTAAAAACTGTCAAAGACCCCAGCCACCTCAGTAATAGACTGGTCTCTCTACTACCTGCATGGCAAGCGGTACCGGAGTGCCAAGTCTAGGACAAAAAGGCTTCTCAATAGTTTTTACTCCCAAGCCATAAAACTCCTGAACAGGTAATCAAATGGCTATGTCACGCCCTGGCCTTAGTATTATTTGTTTTCTTTATTATTTTAGTTAGGTCAGGGTGTGACATGGGGAATGTTTGTGTTTTTATAGGTTTTGGGTGGTTATATGGTAAAGGGGGTGTTGGGTGTAGTGTATGGGTTTGTGTTGAGTGCATGTGTCTAGCTGTGTCTATGTTGGTGTAGTTGTCTAGGAGAGTCTATGGTTACCTGAATGGGTTCCCAATTAGAGACAGCTGATTTCTGTTGTCTCTGATTGGGAGCCATATTTAGGGTAGCCATGGGCTTTCGTTTGATGTGGGTAATTGTCTATGTGATACGTTTGTAGCATGTGTGTGCACATCGTTATTTAGCTTCTTTATTGTTTTGGTTAGTTCGTAAGTGTGTTTGTTTCGTTTTTGCCTTCTTCATCAATAAAAGGAGATGGCTTATTTTCCTACTGCTGCGTTTTGGTCCGTCAATCCTCCACACGATCGTGACAGGCTACCCGGACTATTTGTATTGTGCCTATTATAATTGGGATACTACATGATTCCATGTGTTATTTTATAGTTCTGATGTCTTCACTATTATTTTACATTGTAGAAAATAGCATAAATAAAGAAACCCTTGAATGAGTAGGTGTGTCCAAACGTTTGACTGGTACTGTAAGTGTATTTGAACAAGGTATGGTAGTAGGTGCCACGTGCACCAGTTTGTGTCAAGAACTACAACATTGCTGGGTTTTTCACACACAACAGTTTCCCGTGTGTATCAAGAATGGTCCACCACCCAAAGGAGCCCCAGCCAACTTGACACAACTGTGGGAAGGATTTGTTTGGTATACTCAGTGTATAAACAAACGCCTGAGAGACCACCACATCTCAGTAGTAATCAGTAACAGTGTCCTACAAGGTGAGCCTCTGTCATCCCTGCACACCACAGTCCACATCCTTTCAGAAACACAGGTGGAGAAAAAACCTAGTGCTGTGTTCATCAGGTGTAGAAACTCTTGTTTTAGTTTCAAAACGGAATGTTTTGCAATTGTTTGGACTAACGATTTAACCCCAGATCAGCTAGATGCAGGCAAGAGTGTGCAAGTCGGAATTGAATGTGTCAATGTGCAAATTCGAGTATCATTTATTAGCCTAAACTTATCGATGTTATATTGAGCTGGGTGAATGGAATATGAATGACAGTCATCCAATCTGTTGTAATAGAAATACGGCCACGCTCATACATTTTTTATGGGAGCTCCCTAATTTTGAATGTCACCAACCGCCACTGATGTCCATCTATAGATTATCAACTGCAAATCAGGAGACTTTCAGCAGCTTCTCAACTGCAAACCAGTAACAACATATGAGCATGTGTGTTGTAATTCTAGTAACTATCTGTAGATATGCTTTGTGAGTATCCAAATTAAGTGAAACACAAGTTGAGCTTAGTTGGCTGTCTACTAACTATCTATTTCACATTCAAATATATACAGTGGCAAGAAAAAGTGTGTGAACCCTTTGGAATTACCTGGATTTCTGCATAAATTGGTCATCAAATTTGATCTGATCTTCATCTAAATCACAACAATAGGCAAACACAGTCTGCTTAAACTAATACACACAAATTACTGTATTTGTCTTGTCTATATTGAATACATAATTTAAACATTCACAGTGTAGGTTGGGAAAAGTATGTGAACCCCTAGGCTAATGACTTCTCCAAAAGCTAAAAGGAATCAGGAGTCAGCTAACCTAGAGTCCAATCAATGAGACGAGATTGGAGATGTTGGTTAGAGCTGCCCTGCCCTATAAAAAAACACTCACAAAATTTGAGTTTGCTATTCATAAGAAGCATTGCCTGATGTGAACCATGCCTCAAACAAAAGAGATTGCAGAAGACCTAAGCTTAAGAATTGTTGACTTGCATAAAGCTGGAAAGGGTTACAAAAGTATCTCTAAAAGCCTTGATGTTCATCAGTCCACGGTAAGACAAATTGTCTATAAATGGAGAAAGTTCAGTACTGTTGCTACTCTCCCTATGAGTGGCCATCCTGCAAAGATGACTGCAAGAGCACAGCGCAGAATGCTCAATGAGGTTAAGAAGAATCCAAGAGTGTCAGCTAAATACTTACAGAAATCTCTGGAACATGTAACATCTCTGTTGACAAGTCTACGATACGTAAAACACTAAACAAGAATGGTGTTCATGGGAGGACACCACAGAAGAAGCCACTGCTGTTCAAAAAAAAACATTGCTGCGCGTCTGAAGTTCGCAAAAGAGCAGCTGGATGTTCCACATCGCTACTGGCAAAATATTCTGGGGACAGATGAAACTAAAGTTGAGTTGTTTGGAAGGAACACACAACACTATATGTGGAGGAAAAAAAGGCCCAGCACAACAACATCAAAACCTCCCCTGTTGAGCATCATGGTTTGGGGCTGCTTTGCTGCCTCATGGCCTGAACAGCTTGCTATCCCCACTGTAAAAATTAATTCCCAAGTTTATCAAGACATTTTGCAGGATAATGTAGGGCTATCTGTCCGCAAATTGGAGCTCAAGAGAAGTTGGGTGATGCAACAGCACAATGACCCAAAACAAAGAATTAAATCAACAAGAAAATACACCTTCTGGAGTGGCCCAGTCAGAGTCCTGACCTCAACCTGATTTGAGATGCTGTGGCATGACCTCGAGAGTGGTTCACACGAGACATCCTAAGAATATTTCTGAACTGAAACAGTTTTGTAAAGAGGAATGGTCCAAAATACCTCCTGACATTTGATCCGCAACTACAGAAAACGATTGGTTGAGGCTATTGCTGCAAAACGATGGTCAACCAGTTATTAAATCCAAAGGTTCACATACTTTTTGCACTGGGAATGTTTACACGGTGTTCAATAAAGACATGAAAACGTATAATTGTTGGTGTGTTATTAGTTTAAGCAGACCGTTTGTCTATTGTTGTGACTTAGATGAAGACAAGATCACATTTTATGACCAATTTATGCAGAAATCCAGGTAATTCCAAAGGGTTCACATACTTTTTCGTGCCACTGTATCAACTGATGAGCATGTTCAGTGCATACACTAACACTAGTCCCAATGCATATCTACAGAGGGTTACTATCTAAATCAAGTGAAATACTGTTTAAGTTCATTTGAAATAATCACTCAACATATCCAAATGTGCAACTGTTGTTGGGATGAATGAAATTATCATTTGACACTTGAGCACCTGGGGAGATACAGCAAAAAGGAAACAATCACCATGCTTAAACTTGTCTTTCCTATTTGTGATGAAGAAACACAGAGGCATGATAAATGTTCAAATAAATATTTTAAGTAACAAAACACACAAGGATGAACGTTTTAGACAGAAGACAGGGCGCCCGCTGCAACTTTGCTGTAACTGATAAAATGGCTCGAAAAATCTCAAGATTAACATTTTGTCAAATTGTGGTATCCCAATACTACGAAAGTTTCTGTATACAATGCAACACTGGTGTAAATGTGTCCCTGAAAGTGTGTGTGCCTCCACCACACACTTTTCGGGGGCACATGTTTATTTCAATGTATATTGTATTCCAGGTTTCTGCTTAACTTACATGAATCATATCATGCCATAGTTGAGATCTCATTCCACCTGAACCAGTTCAAGTTGCAATATGTAACATTTTGGCCAACCTGACAAAATGCACATAGAAATGTGAGTTATAGACATGTCATTCTCATTGAAAGCAAATCTAAAAAGCTGGAGATCTGTTCTGTGTGCTATTTCTATGCTTCCAGTTTTTATGTTTTGTTTTTTGTATTTTTTACTTTTTTTGTACACCAACTTCAAACAGCTGAAAATACTATATTTGGGGTTATTGAGTTATTGATTCTTTGCCATCCTGGAGGGCATTTCCACTTGGCACATTTCCAAACCTTGTGAGAATCTAGACACATTCAAATAAACAAGGTGCAACTTCGAAATTTGGTGAGGGATCAGCAGTTTTAATCTTGTTATGTCAGTCAATTAGCCCATGTCAGCTAACATTTTTAGACAACTGGCCGCTAAATTGATTTAGCAATCTAAACTTGTTATCATGGTCGAATTACTGGCCGGGGAAACCCATTGAGTTTGTTAGTCAGTCTCACTCAGATATCATATTAAAAACTGCAAACATTTCTCTCCACCCTATGGCAAAATTTGTACAGGGCTCATACAGACAGTGGCAACACAAATTCAAGGACTTTCAAGTACTTTTTCAAGCACTAATATTTATTTTAGGACCATCAATTTGTAAAAATGTATATTATGCACTTGTTTCTAGTTGCCACCAAATGGCAGGATATTGCCACAGCCTCATTATGAAAACAATTGTATTCATCACTGCCTTAAAAGTGCTACTCAATAATACGTTGTTTCTACTTAATTACTACATATACATGAGTGGTAAGTCAATACTGATGATTTTGTCATTTGAGTAGTGAAGAGCAGAGTTTTGGGACATGACTACTGGTGAACACACATTTCCTATTCGCATTACTACACAATTCCAGTTCAATTACTGTTTTTATTTGGCATTTGGGAATCTACTACTCCATAGCTACGAAAAAGTATCTTGCTTTCGACTGGCAGCTTAGCGTCGTGAGAAGGGCGGGTGGGCTCTGTGAGAAAAACGGGATGAGAACGGTCACGTATACTCCCTCTCCGGCCTCTAGGTCATCAGGCTGCTGATTATTCCGCACACCTGACTCCATCGTCAAGCGCACCAGCGCCTAATTAACACTCACCTGGACTCCGTGACCTCCTTGATTATATTCCCTATATCTGTCACTCCTCTTGGTTCTTTCCTCAGGTGTTTTGACTCAGTTTCATGTCGGTGCGTTGTTAGTGGTTCCTGTGTGTTTGTTTATTAAAACACTCACTCCCTGTACTTGCTTCCCGACTCTCAGCGCAAAGAACTGCCACCAGAATGGCAGAAGCACGGCTACCGCTTGATAAAGTGGAATATCGCATGCGCCCCGTGAATGAGGCGTTTGGTAAACATCTCTGGAGGTTGTTGCAGAGAAAAAGTCACACAATGTAGAACTGGCGCCAGCACATGGTGCAGCATTGCGTCTTTCCCCTTCATGTGGCTCTTCATGGCGGATTCACCCATGCTTGCAAAGTCTGACGCATTTTATTGCACCTTACACGGGGTGGGTTAGGTTGAGTCCAGTGATGTAGTGGGGGGGAAGGTGGGTATATACTGAACAAAAATATAAAACGCAACATGTAAAGTGTTGGTCCCATTTTCATGTTGCCACAAAAGGCAGCATTGAATCAACATTTGCCCGGCAGTTTAGCTATCAACGTGACGTTCTGTACCTGCCTGGCTGTGTGGCAGTGTGGGTGGAAGATTGAAAAGATTGTGCTTTTGAAACAGCAGTAAAAGTGCAGTAACTGCAGTCCACTGTGGTATTTTGGACACAGTAATTGCAGAATAAATGAACTGCAGTTACACTGCACTGTAACTGTAGTAAAAAAAATATTTTGGACACAGTATTTGCAACGTACTGCAATTAGACTGTACTTTAACTGCAGTTATGCTGCGCTCTGACTGCAATCTTTTTTCGTAAGGGTAGTCTGCCTGGAAATTCATTTGCAAGACCTATATCTGTTTATTTGTCCTGAACATATTTGATCATTATCTGTTCTCTCATTTTAATTAAAGTACTTTTCAAGTACTAACTTGAGAAAATGTCTGATTTTTAAGGTATTCCAGTAATTGAATTTCAGACTGCCAAATTCAAGTATTTTAAGCACCTTGTGCAAAGCCTGTGTGTAGAATTACATTAAATGAGTTATGTACACCGACAGTGACCTTCGCCCACGCCTGCAAAACACTGCTTTCCCGCAGTTATTTTAACTCTACGACGAGGGTAATCACTACCTGGTAGTGCTACGCGAGAGTTGGCTACACTAGCAAGCTACTTCCCTCGCCGTAACTTCAACAGAACTGCGGGAAAACAGTGCTCCGCAGGCGGGTGCAAAAGAAACTGTTTACTGGTGTCCCCTAGTTAGCTAGCAGCCTTCTATGGTTGGGTTTTATGGCGGTTGGCATCCGACATTGGTTCATTACCGCCACCTGCTGTGTGAGTCAGAGACATCGCTAGCAGCCTCAATGGCAGTGGGCATATGGCGTCAAATCCGATTCAAAAGTTGAACAGGCACAGGTCAGCGTGATCTGGAGACTGGCTAGGCCACTCCAGGACCTTGAAATGCTTCTTACGAAGCCACTCCTTCGTTGCCCGGGCGGTGTGTTTGGGATCATTGTCATGCTGAAAGACCCAGCCACGTTTCATCTTCAATGCCCTTGCTGATGGTAGGCTTTGTTACTTTTGGTCCCAGCTCTCTGCAGGTCATTCACTAGGTCCCCCCGTGTGGTTCTGGGATTTTTGCTCACCGTTCTTGTGATCATTTTGACCCCACGGGGTGAGATCTTGCGTGGAGCCCCAGATCGAGGGAGATTATCAGTGGTCTTGTATGTCTTCCATTTCCTAAGAATTGCTCCCACAGTTGATTTCTTCAAACCAAGCTGTTTACCTATTGCAGATTCAGTCTTCCCAGCCTGATGCAGGTCTACAATTTTGTTTCTGGTGTCCTTTGACAGCTCTTTGGTCTTGGCCATAGTGGAGTTTGGAGTGTGACTGTTTGAGGTTGTGGACAGGTGTCTTTTATATTGATAACAAGTTCAAACAGGTGCCATTAATACAGGTAACGAGTGGAGGACAGAGGAGCCTTTTAAAGAAGAGGTCTGTGAGAGCCAGAAATCTTGCTTGTTTGTAGGTGACCAAATACTTATTTTCCACCATAATTTGCAAATAAATTCATTAAAAATCCTACAACGTGATTTTCTGTAATTTTCTTTCTCATTTTGTCTGTCTTGGTTGAAGTGTACCTTTGATGGAAATTACAGGCCTCTCTCACCTTTTTAAGTGGGAGAACTTGCACAATTGGTGGCTGACTAAATACTTTTTTGCCCCACTGTAGACAGGTGTGTGCCTTTCCAAATCATGTCCAATCAATTGAATTTACTACAGGTGGATCAAGTTGTAGAAACATCTCAAGGATGATCAATGGAAACAGTATGCACATGAGCTCGTAGCATGTAAATAATTTTTCTGTTTTCACTTTGTCATTATGGGGTATTGTGTGTGTGGATGGAGATAAAATTAATAATATAATCAATTTTAGAATAAGACTGTTACGTAACAACATTTAGAAAAAGTGAAGAGGTCTGAATACTTTCCGAATGCACTGTATGCTGAACAAAATATAAATGCAACATGTAAAGCGTTAGTCCAATGTATCATGAGCTGAAATAAAATTGTGCACAATTTTTTTTACATCCCTGGTTACTGAGCATTTCTTCTTCGCCAAGGTAATCCATCCACCTGACAAATGTAGCAGATCGAGAAGCTGATTTTAAACAGCATGATCATTACACAGGTGCACCTTGTACTGGGTACAATAAAATATGTAGATTTGTTACACAACACAATGCCACAGATGTCTGAAGTTTTGAGGGAGCGTGCAATTGGCATGCTGACTGCAGGAATGTCCACCACAGGTGTTGCCAGATCATTTTATGTTCATTTCTCTACCATACGACGCCTCCAACGTTGTTTCAGGGAATTTGGCAGTACGTCCAACCGGCCACACAATCGCAGACCACATGTAACCACGCTAGCCCAGGATCTCCACATCCGGCTTCTTCAACTGCGGCATCGTCTGAGACCATCCACCCGGACAGCTGATCAAACTGAGAAGTTTTTATTTTTGTAATAAAATCATTTTGTGGGGGGAAAAAATTCTGATTGGCTGGGCCTGGCTCCCCAGTGGGTGGGCCTGGCTCCCAAGTGGGTGGGCTATGCCCTCCCAGGTCCACCCATGGCTGCACCCCTGCCCAGTCATGTGAAATATATAGATTAGGGCCTAATTTATTTATTTAAATTGACTGATTTCCTTATATGAACTGTATTTTTTCTTCGGGAATACTTTGTTCGGTATATCATTCAATTTTTTAACTGGTACCGGGGGACCATCAGATGAGTCTTGTGAGGCCTTTGGGCGTCCTAGAGCAAGACATGTACATGTATGTGTTCATGAGAGTCTCATCTTTCCATAGAGGGGTCATAATAGCTTTATAGGACTCTACAGATGATTTTGTGAGAAGACCGATTTTCGGGATGTCTCATGGTCTGACAAACACACTCTAGCTCTGTCACTTTTCACCGCGGATGCAGAAGTACGACATAGGCGGATGTGGTGGATAGAGACGCATCCAATTGTATAAAGCAGATGTGTCTAGCTTTAACTGACATATTTTTGTATTATGCTAATGTAATTTCCGCGGGGACGCGAACATCGACCCTATTGAGTAGTGATAACTTGTTTCCTCTGCTAGAAGGGAGAGAAACAGAGCCAGACTACAGTGAAGCAGAACCAGAGAGCATTATGTCAGTAATAAGCAGCAGTAAATCACTTAAAATACTTAATCTTCTGCTTGAGTGAGCTTGCCTGCTTTAATGGACCAATACAATGATCCTAAAACTGTAAATCCGCCACTCTGGCAATCTAGGCACTAGAAAGCTAGCGCATACGCTCAAAGTATATGAAAGATTTCAAATACCCAGGTCTCATGTGTGTGTGTACCCTCTGTACTTTATGCTGCGTGGTTATGATAACGTGTATTGAACTGAAGATGGCTGCCCCTCTGGCCCAATGTGAATAGCACTATCAGCCAGAGCAGGAAGTCATTAAGAATGCACATATCCCCACCGAGACACAGTGGCCACTAGGATGCTGATGCATGAAGAGGCTCTGTGTTACTGTTTGTATGTTTGTGTGTGTGCCCTAATCTAAGTGTGAGAGTGAGAGTGTGAAATTGTCTGTGAGAATACTGTGTGAGAGAGAAAGAAAATTGTGTGTCTGACAATGAGTCTGCCTGTGTATGTGGGCCTGTGTGCATGTATGACTGTCAGAGTGGGTTGCATGTACTTAAGCATGCGTGACAATGCCTGGTTGTTTGTGTGTGTGTTTGCCCTAGTCTTAGTGTGTGTGTGTTTGTGTGTGTGTGTGTGTGTGTGTGTGTGTGTGTGTGTGTGTGTGTGTGTGTGTGTGTGTGTGTGTGTGTGTGTGTGTGTGTGTGTGTGAGAGAGAGAGAAAATGAGAGAGAGAACGAGAGAGATAAAATTGTCTGTAACAATGAGTCTCTGCCTGTGTATGTGTGCATGTATGCCTGCCTGTACTTAAGCATGTGTGTCAGTGCCTGTGTGTGTGTGTGCATTCGTACATGCTCATGTATGTACAGATAACTGCCAAAATAAAGGAAACACTTCAGTAAAGTTGAGCCATCCTTGTTTCAAGGAAACCATACCCAAAATTAACAATTTGACCAAATATTTAGGAAGAGGTCATCATTTCAATAGGTCTGTGAAGGAAGAAAACACATGGAAAAAGTGTTAGATCCAAAAAAACAAAGTCAAATTCATTTATTGTGTTTGGTTTACATACACTGCTCAAAAAAATAAAGGGAACACTTAAACAACACAATGTAACTCCAAGTCAATCACACTTCTGTGAAATCAAACTGTCCGCTTAGGAAGAAACACTGATTGACAATAAATTTCACATGCTGTTGTGCAAATGGAATAGACAAAAGGTGGAAATTATAGGCAATTAGCAAGACACCCCCAATAAAGGAGTGGTTCTGCAGGTGGTGACCACAGACCACTTCTCAGTTCCTATGCTTCCTGGCTGATGTTTTGGTCACTTTTGAATGCTGGCCGTGTTTTCACTCTAGTGGTAGCATGAGACAGAGTCTACAACCCACACAAGTGGCTCAGGTAGTGCAGCTCATCCAGGATGGCACATCAATGCGAGCTGTGGCAAGAAGGTTTGCTGTGTCTGTCAGCGTAGTGTCCAGAGCATGGAGGCGCTACCAGGAGACAGGCCAGTACATCAGGTGACGTGGAGGAGGCCGTAGGAGGGCAACAACCCAGCAGCAGGACCACTACCTCCGCCTTTGTGCAAGGAGGAGCACTGCCAGAACCCTGCAAAATGACCTCCAGCAGGCCGTTACATGTCAATTACACTACTAGCTTAGGACTGGGAATAACTACTTTTTTCTGTTAAGTCGAAGATCAGTTACCCTGCCAGCTACATCAGTCAAATAAATAGTAGCCAGTTCCTCCTTTACTTACTTTTACAACAGAGGAAAAGTACAGCTGCCTCTGTTGACACGCTCTGTGGTGTTCACGCTAGTCATATTAGTGTATGTAAACTTCTGACCCACTGGAATTGTCATAAAGTGAATTATAAGTGAAATAATCTGTCTGTAAACAATTGTTGGAAAAATGACTTGTGTCATGCACAAATTAGATGTCCTAACCGAATTGCCAAAACTATAGTTTGTTAACAAGAAATTTGTGGAGTGGTTGAAAAACAAGTTTTAATGACTCCAACATAAGTGTATGTAAACTTCCGACTTCAACTGTACTACCATTCAAAAGTTGGGTTCACTTAGAAATGTCCTCGTTTTTGAAAGAAGAGACATTTTTTCGTCCACTAAAATAACATCAAATTGATCAGAGATACAGTGTAGACATTGTTAATGTTGTAAATGACTATTGTAGCTGGAAATGGCTGTTTTAGTTTTTTTATGATATATCTACAAAGGTGTACAGAGGCCCATTCTCAGCAACCATCACTCCTGTGTTCCAAGGGCGTGTTGTGTTAGCTAATCCAAGTTTACCATTTTAAAAGGCTAATTGATCATTATAAAAAACCCTTTGCAATTGTTAGCACAGCTGAACGCTTTTGTCCTGATTAAAGAAGCAATAAAACGGGCCTTCTTTAGACTAGTTGAGTATCTGGAGAATCAGCATTTGTGGGTTTGATTACAGGCTCAAAATGGCCAGAAGCAACAACCTTTCTTCTGAAACTTGTCAGTCTATTCTTCTTCTGAGAAATGAAGGCTATTCCATGCGAGAAATTAGAGTGTCTAGTTTTGGAAACAGATGCCTCACAAGTCCTCAACTGGCAGCTTCATTAAATAGTACCCACAAAACACTTGTCTCAACGTCAACAGTGAAGAGGCGACTCCAGGATGCTGGCCTTCTATGCTGGCCTCCTTCATACCCCAGTAAAACAGGAAGCCATGAATGGCCACAATACAGTTAACAGAATATTAATGCAGATTTATTTTGTTTTATTCATAATAATCTTTAGGGTTGGCAATACTTTTCACACCTGTCTTTCTGAAAGAAAAAAATATTACAAAATCTCTTTCTCTAAAAATAATAATATTAAAAAAATAATAATTGCAGACAATATAGCTAAGTGTTTGTATTATTTCTTTTATATACAGTTTTAAAGCATCTTTAACAAGGGTGTCAACAAATTTGGAAGGAGAGAGAGAGAGAGTGAGAGAGTTTGAGTGTGTGTATTCTGTCTGTCTGGTTTCAGTTTTTTTTCTTCTATATTTGAGGTTTTTACCGGAAGCCAACATGAATGTGACTCCTACCATTTCTACCAGTAAGCGACAAGGAGTTTTCTTCAGTATTGTTTATTGTATTATTTTACTGAAAGCAGACCGTTAGAGGGGGGGGGGGGGGGGTGTAGTGGGGTGTCTATGGGGATTGTATGGGATGGGGTTTTTGTTTAAATCAGGCACAATGCAGCAGAATCTCTGGCAGAGGCACTTTGTCATTGAGATGAAAATCCAGCACAGAGGGATTAACACACCCACACTGAACTGAGCTGAGATGCGTGTGCGTGCACACATACACACACACGCACACATACACACACACGGGCACGCGCACGCGCACACGCACACGCACACAAGTACTTTTAATTTAGTTTTTGAATGGTTATTTGAAAAACCAAGTACTCTACCAAATTGTATTGAAGGGAATATAGGATTTCCTGCACACATTTGTATTTAATTTTCATTTAACCTTTATTTAACTAGGCAAGTCAGTTGACCTTAAATGTGATCAGATCGTCCAAGTCCGAATAATATATTAAGTTAACCTGATAAAACAAATAACACAAAAATACTTTTGAATGTCTTTATTGAGAAAATTGAGCCAACGTTCAATTTCTTTGTCGGAAAAGTAGTTCAACCTCTCGATTAAAGTGTAAGTGTACTAAAGTATTCAAATGTTTAGTATTTGGTCCCATATTCCTTGCGTGCTGTGACTACCTCAAGCTTGTAACTCTATAAACTTGTTGGATGCATTTGCTCTTTTTTTACTTTTTTTTTGCCCAATAGTAACTGAATGGTGAATAATATCTTGTGCCATCTATTACTAGCATTACATTGCCTTCAGATAGTATTCACACCCATTGACCTTTTCCACATTTTGATGTTTTAAAGCATGAATTTTAAATTAATTAAATTGAGATTTTGTGTCATTGGCCTACACCAAATACCCCATTATGTCAAAGTGGAAACTTTTACAAATGAATTAAGTATTCAAATCCTTTGTTATGGCAAGCCTAAATACGTTCAGGAGTAATAATTTGCTTAACAAGTCACAATAAGTTGCATGGACTCACTCTGTGTGCAATAATTGTGTTTAACATGATTTCTGAATGACTACCTCATCTCTATACTCCACAAGTACAGATGAGCAGTGAATTTCAACACAGATACAACTACAAAGACCAGGGAGGTTTACCAATGCCTCACAAAGAAGGGCCAGTATTGGTAGATGGGTAAAAATATATATATATCCCTTTGAGCATGGGGAAATTAGTAATTACACTTTGGATGGTGTATCAATACACCCAGTCACTAAAAAGATACAGAAGTCCTTCCTCCGTTGCCGGAGAGAAAGGAAACTGCTCAGGGATTTCACCATGAGGCCAATGGTGACTTTAAAACAGTTACAGAGTATAATGGCTGTGATAGAAAACTGAGGATGGATCAACAACATTGTAGTTAATCGACAGTACATATGACATAAATGACATAGTGAAGAGAAGGAAGCCTGTAAAGAATACAAATATTACAAAACATGCATTCTGTTTGCAATAAGGCACTAAAGTAAAACTGCAAAACATTTGTCAAATAAATGATCTTTATGTCCTGAGTACAGAGTACCACTCTTCATTATTTCAAGCATGGTGGTGGCTGAAAATGTTATGGGTATGCTTACACAGATTACACAGGGTCACGGCTGGCACGAAAGACCGGGAGGCTACTCCCCGGGAGTGTGGCAGAGTCAGGATTCAGACCTGAGCCAACTCCTCGTGCTTACCATAAGGAGCGTGGTACTGGTCAGACACCGTGTTATGTGGTGAAGCGCACGGTGTCTCCAGTGCGCGTTCACAGCCCGGTGCGCTACATTCCAGCTCCCCGCATCGGCCGGGCTAGAGTGGGCATCCAGCCAGGATGGATGGTGCCGGCTCAGCGCATCTGGCCTCCAGTGCGTCTCTACGGCCCAGGATATTATGCGCCGGCTCTGCGCACTGTGTCTCCGGTGCGTCTGCTCAGCCCAGTGCGTCCTGTGCCAGCGCCCCGCATTTGCCGGGTGAAGGTAACCATCCAGCAAGGACGGGTTGTGCAGGCTCTACGCTCGAGACCTCCAGTGCGCCTCCACGGCCCAGTGTATCCAGTGCCTGCTCCAAGAACCAGGCCTCCAGTATGTCTCACCAGCCTGGTGAGTCCTGTGCCTGCTCCCAGAACCAGGCCTCCCGTATGTCTCCCTAGCCTGGTGAGTCCTGTGCCTGCTCCCAGAACCAGGCCTCCTGTATGCCTCCCCAGCCTGGTAAGCCCTGTGGCAGCTCCACGCACCAGGCTGTCCATACGTCTCCTCATTCCAGTGATGATTCATGGCACGAAGCCTCCAGTGATGGTCCATGGCCTGGAGCCTGCAATGAGGATCCATGGCACGAAGCCTCCAGTATTGATCCGCGGTCCGGAGCCTGCAGCGACGGTCTCCAGTCCGGAGCCTCCAGCGACGGCCTCCAGTTCGGAGCCTCCAACAACGGTCTATAGTCCGGAGCCTCCAACAGCGGTCTCCAGTCCGGAGCCTCCAACGACGGTCCCCAGTCCGGGGCCTGCAGCGACGGTCCCCAGTCCGGGGCCTGCAGCGAGGGTCCCCAGTCCGGGGCTGCAGCGAGGGTCCCCAGTCCAGGGCTTGCAGCGAGGGTCCCCAGTCTGGGGCCTGCAGCGAGGGTCCCCATTACGGGGCCTGCAGCGAGGGTCCCCAGTCCAGAGGAGCCACCAAAGTGGGGGGAGCCAGAGGTGGAGCGGGGTCTGCGTCCCGCACCGGAGCCGCCACCGAAGTAGATGCCCACCCGGACCCTCCCCTATAGAGTCAGGTTTTGCGGCCGGAGTCCGCACCTTTGGGGGTGGCTACTGTCACGCCCTGGCCATAGAGAGGCTTTAATTCTCTATTTTGGTTAGGCCAGGGTGTGACTAGGGTGGGCATTCTAGTTTCTTTATTTCTATGTTTTCTGTTTCTATGTTTTGGCCGGGTATGGTTCTCAATCAGGGACAGCTGTCTATCATTGTCTCTGATTGGGAATCATACTTAGGCAGCCTGTTTTTCCACCTTAGTTGTGGGTAGTTGTCTGTGTTAGTGGCCTGTATAGCCCAAGTCAGCTTCACGTTTGTTTTGTTGTTTCTTGTTTTGTTGGCGACATTCATAAATAAAAAGAAATGTACGCTAACCACGCTGCACCTTGGTCCGGTCATTTCCACCCTGACGACGATCATGACACTTAGAGACTTACCCAGAAAAACTCAGCTGTAATTGTTGCCAAAGGTGAATCTGAGATGTATTGACTCAGGGGTGTGTTCTGTATTTTATTTTCAAAACATTTCCCCAAAAAATTATAAAACATGTTTTCACTTGTATTGTGTGTAGATTGGTGAGAGAAAATATACACTGCTCAAAAAAATAAAGGGAACACTAAAATAACACATCCTAGATCTGAATGAATGAAATATTCTTATTAAATACTTTTTTCTTTACATAGTTGAATGTGCTGACAACAAAATCACACACAAATGATCAATGTAAATCTAATTTATCAACCCATGGAGGTCTGGATTTGGAGTCACACAAAATTAAAGTGGAAAACCACACTACAGGCTGATCCAACTTTGATGTAATGTCCTTAAAACAAGTCAAAATGAGGCTCAGTAGTGTGTGTGGCCTCCACGTGCCTGTATGACCTCCCTACAACGCCTGTGCATGCTCCTGAAGAGGTGGCGGATGGTCTCCTGAGGGATCTCCTCCCAGACCTGGACTAAAGCATCCGCCAACTCCTGGACAGTCTGTGGTGCAACGTGGCGTTGGTGGATGGAGCGAGACATGATGTCCCAGATGTGCTCAATTGGATTCAGGTCTGGGGAACGGGCAGGCCAGTCCATAGCATCAATGCCTTCCTCTTGCAGGAACTGCTGACACACTCCAGCCACATGAGGTCTAGCATTGTCGTGCATTAGGAGGAACCCAGGGCCAACCGCACCAGCATATGGTCTCACAAGGGGTCTGGGGATCTCATCTCGGTACCTAATGGCAGTCAGGCTACCTCTGGCGAGCACATGGAGGGCTGTGCGGCCCCCCAAAGAAATGCCACCCCACACCATGACTGACCCACCGCCAAACCGGTCATGCTGGAGGATGTTGCAGGCAGCAGAACGTTCTCCACGGCGTCTCCAGACTCTGTCACGTCTGTCACATGTGCTCATGTGCTCAGTGTGAACCTGCTTTCATCTGTGAAGAGCACAGGGCGCCAGTGGCGAATTTGCCAATCTTGGTGTTCTCTGGCAAATGCCAAACGTCCTGCACGGTGTTGGGCTGTAAGCACAACCCCCACCTGTGGACGTCTGGCTCTCATACCACCCTCATGGAGTCTGTTTCTGACCGTTTGAGCAGACACATGCACATTTGTGGCCTGCTGGAGGTCATTTTGCAGGGCTCTGGCAGTGCTCCACCTGCTCCTCCTTGCACAAAGGCGGAGGTAGCGGTCCTGCTGCTGGGTTGTTGCCCTCCTACGGCCTCCTCCACGTCTCCTGATGTACTGGCCTGTCTCCTGGTAGCGCCTCCATGCTCTGGACACTACGCTGACAGACACAGCAAACCTTCTTGCCACAGCTCGCATTGATGTGCCATCCTGGATGAGCTGCACTACCTGAGCCACTTGTGTGGGTTGTAGACTCCGTCTCATGCTACCACTAGAGTGAAAGCACCGCCATCATTCAAAAGTGACCAAAACATCAGCCAAGAAGCATAGGAACTGAGAAGTGGTCTGTGGTCACCACCTGCAGAACCACTCCTTTTTTTGGGGGTGTCTTGCTAATTGCCTATAATTTCCACCTTTTGTCTATTCCATTTGCACAACAGCATGTGAAATGTATTGTCAATCAGTGTTGCTTCCTAAGTGGACAGTTTGATTTCACAGAAGTGTGATTGACTTGGAGTTACATTGTGTTGTTTAAGTGTTCCCTTTATTTTTTTGAGCAGTGTATATACATAACATGTCTGAATACTTTCCGAATGCACTGTACAGGACTGGTATCACCAGTGAGAGGTGTCTGTCCGTCTGCCTCCGGAGTGAATCTTTGGATGGGTGCTCAGAAGATTAAAAACCCCTCTTATCACCACACCAACTCCCTGAGATCTCTGATGTATTCGGAGATATAGACAGATAAGTGAGCCGTTTCAAATAGGCTACAGTTGTGCTGATGGAAGAATAACGTCGAGTAACCTGCCCTATATGATTTGAAATGGGTTTTTTAAAAAGGCATTCAAACTCTCACGGGAAATTGGGATCAGTGGTGTTTACCATGCATGGGGATCTTGGAAAAGTGAAACGAACAGTTTTGAAGATCATTTCATTATTTTTCATTATTATTTATTTTTATCACTTTAAGAACGTAGCTTGAAATCGGGTATGAGTGTTTACAGATTCTTCATTGTGTAAGAGTGGTAGCCCCCTCCAAGCCTAATAAGGAGTGTGAGTATGTGAGTGTGAGTGTGATAATGTGAGAGAGCATGTGTGTGTGTGCGCGTGCGCCTGTGAGAGTGTGACAGAACGATTGTCACGGATAGAGCGAGTCCGTTATTTTACTGTCACACTCCGGTCCCCTGGGGCTTCTTGGTGGGATGGTGCACAGCACGGTAGCGAAGCAAAGCGGGAGGAAGTTATTCGGACGCCTGCTTTCTCCCTCGGACGGTCGGTGTGTTTGGTTGCTTGGACAGTACTCTATTAATGTAGTGTAGGACAAACACACAGCTCTGTCTCTCTCTGTCACTGACTGTCCTTAGAGTATCAGGACCCTCTGCGCGTGTCTTTGGAGACCACACTGTCAGAAGACCAAGAACACTCACACCTGCCCCTTCTTGAAGCCTGCTTTGTGTAACTGACGGAGACGGAAACGGACCTTTTCCACACGGACCTTTTCCCACACGGTCGCATGCCCACCCGGTGGTACACATCAGGCTGATGATGATAGGACCAGAGAGATTTGGGCTCGTGGAGTTACCGCTGCGCCCAGTGAACGTCGAAGGTTCACCTCTCCTGGAGTTGGCGGGAGAGGAGCCGTGCGCAACGGGTGACCACCACGAGATTGAGAGCCTAGTGACAGCGTCGGTTGAGGTGCCTGTGACTGTTGAATGCAGTACGTGGGGGTAAGAGACATTAACAAGCTGACGATACTGACGGGTGGTGTGTGAAGGTAGACGACTGTACCAGTCCTGTCACTGCAATGTGGTCTCAGAGCATTTCGTATTATACTGTAAATAAATCCGAGAAACACCATTTAGTATGATACAGTATGTTACCTTTCATATGGTATGTATTAAGCCTCCTGTTGTGTTCCGGTCGAATTGGACCGATTTACAAGTTTTCTCTCTGAAAAATGTAGTTAAATTAATCTGATTGTCATAAGGTTCCATGACTTTGTCCACACAGGGCATCTGAACACACAAAATACATTGATGATTTTCATTACATTTTGGGTGTTTTATTTAACTTTTGTACACCTGTTGTGATCCCGGTGACCGGTCATTAGAAATTAATGGGTGAGACTACAATTAGTGTATAAAATTGAGTTCAGGCACATGCCCATTCATCAGATGGACACACTTCCTGTCCCCAACCCCCTCATGCATGTGTGTTTGAGCACACACACACACACACATCTCACTCCCCTTCCTCTTCAAAGGAGGAGACACTCTAGACCCAAACTGTTACAAACCTATATCAATCCTGCCCTGCCTTTCTAAAGACTCCGAAAGCCAAGTGAACAAACAGATCACCGACCATTTCGAATCCCACCATACCTTCTCTGCTGTGCAATCCGGTTTCTGAGCTGGTCACGGGTGCACCTCGGCCACGCTCAAGGTCCTAAATGGTATCATAACCGCCATCGATAAAAGACAGTACTGTGCAGCCGTCTTCATCGACCTGGCGAAGGCTTTCGACTCTGTCAATCACCATATTCTTATCGGCAGACTCAACAGCCTTGGTTTCTCAAATGACTGCCTCGCCTGGTTCACTAACTACTTCTCAGATAGAGTTCAGTGTGTCAAATCGGAGGGCCTGTTGTCCTGACCTCTGGCAGTCTCTATGGGGGTGCAATGGGGTTCAATTTTCAGGCCGACTGTTTTCTCTGTATATATCAATGATGTCGCTTTTGCTGTTGGTGATTCTTTGATCCACCTCTACGCAGACAACACCATTCTGTATACATCTGTCCTTTCTTTGGACACTGTTAACAAACGTCCAGAACTAGCTTCAACGCCATACAAACTCCGTCTGTGGCCTCCAACTGCTCTTAAATGCTAATAAAACTAAATGCATGCTCTTCAACCGATCGCTGCCCGCACCCGCCCGCCCGACTAGCATCACTAGTCTGGACTGTTCTGACTTCGAATATGTGGACAACTACAAATACCTAGGTGTCTGGCTAGACTGTAAACTCTCCTTCCAGACTCACATTAAGCATCTGCAATCCAAAATTAAATAGAGAATTGGCTTCCTACGCAACAAAGCATCCTTCACTCATGCTGCCAAACATACCCTTGTCAAACTGAATATCCTACCGATCCTTGACTTCGGTGATGTCATTTACAAAATATCCTCCAACACTCTACTCAGAAAATTGGATGCAGTCTATCACAGTGCCATCCGTTTTGTCACCAAAGCCCCATATACTACCCACCACTACGATCTGTATGCTCTCGTTGGCTGGTCCTCACTATGTATTCGTCTCCAAACCCACTGGTTCCAGGTCATCTACAAATCTCTGCTAGGTAAAGCCCCGCCTTATCTCAGCTCACTGGTCACCATAGCAGCACCCACCCGTAGCACGCGCTCCAGCAGGGATATTTCACTGGTCAATCCCAAAGCCAATTCCTCCTTTGGCTGCCTTCCCTTCCAGTTCTCTGCTGCCAATGACTGGAACGAATTGCAAAAATCCCTGAAGTTGGAGACATATCTCCCTCACTAACTTTAAGCGTCAGCTGTCACAGCAGCTTACCAATCGCTGCAGCTGTACACAGCCCATCAGTAAATAGCCCATCCAACCAACTACCTACCTCATCCCCATATTTGTTGTTTTTTTTTTAATGCTCTTTTGCACACCAGGATTTCTACTTGCACATCCTCATCTGCACATACAGTATATCACTCCAGAATAAATTGCTAAATTGTATTTACTTTGCCACTACGGCCTATTTATTGCCTTACCGCCTTACCTTGTGTTATTGACGGTACGGGAACCACACCTGTTGGTATTCTCACAAACAATCGCAACATTGTTTCAATAATATATAGAACTTTTCTCGCAGCTCTGGTGTATAAATCTTTTTTGAGGCCTTGCTCGCAATTCATTTTGTGGCAGCACAATGACCAAACGATATACTGTATGTGAGGCTCTTGATCATGTCTTTGATCATGACACTGGCGAGGAGGAGTGAGGGCAGGAAACTGACAGTGAAGTAGTTTGTGATAAATAGGACAATATGTTTAATCTGGGTATTTGTTATAGTCAAAATAATCCATACATTATAGTTTTTACTCAAAAACGACTTGTATGAACTCAGGTCAATGAGGCCTACAGGCCACAAATAGCAAATAGAAGTTCAAAACGTGTAATGTTCACAAGAACATAAGTTGATAAAAAGATCTAACACAACATTAGGTGATAATATATGTATTATTATGGATTTATATCCAGCTATAATGGGGCGGTCATTTTGGACCGGGAACACAGAATGAATTAACATGAAACAAACACAACAGGAGGGTTAATTTGTGGATATCCATCATCCATTTTATAGTATATTTAGGAAATTGGATTTCGTACAGCATTTTAGGAATTTTCTAAATGTACAATATGTTAGGAATTTTCAAAACATATATGGTTCCAATTTGTTGTGGCTAATGTTAGGTAGCTAATCCTAATGTTAGCTACAGTGAGCTCCAAAAGTATTGGGACAGTGACACATGACACATGATTACGGAATATTCTGAATGAATTGTGAATAATGATGAGTGAGAAAGTTAGAGGCACAAATATCATAGCCCCAAAAAATGCTAACCTCCCCTGTTATTGTAATGGTAAGAGGTTAGCATGTCTTGGGGGTATGATATTTGTGCGTCTGTTTCCCACTCATCATTAGTCATGATTCATTCAGGATTATCCGTAATCATGGTAGCATCCACATTAATGTAGAAGTGTTTGGAAACATATTCTATTCTTATTTACAACAAAAGTGATTCCCAAAATGACACTACATTATTTACCATTAATTTATATTGGGCACAAAATATCTGAAACAAATAAAAAAAAGTATTCAGTACTGTTGTGTCTGAGGAGAACACAAATGTTGTGTCTAAAGCCCAGAGAGCTATATGGCTCTGGTTGAGCCTTACAGAGTCCATGTCCACCGGCTGATTTGTGTTGGGTCATAATAACATAGCCTACAGTAGGCTACAGTACATGGTATTTTGTAACTTTGCTGAAAAAACGGGTAAAGGAAATCTAAGGTTATTTGTCAGCCCATATGTAGCCCTCTCTGTCCAGGTGTCCTGTTCAGGTAGAAGGATCAGGGAAATATTGCAATACTGTTGTCACGACTTCCGCCGAAGTCGGTTCCTCTCCTTGTTCGGGCGGTGTTCGGCGGTCGACGTCACCGGTCTTCTAGCCATCGCCGATCCATTTCTCATTTTCCATTTGTTTTGTCTTGTTTTCCCACTCACCTGGTTTACATTCCCTCATTACGTGTTGTGTACTTAACCCTCTGTTCCCCCCATGTCTGTGTGTGGCATTGTTTGTTGTAAGTGCTTGTGCACATGTTTGACTGGTGCGCAACGGGTTTTTGTGCCCATATTTTGTAATTCTTATGCAGTTGGTTTTACTATTAAACTGCTCCGGCTATTACCTAGTTCTGCTCTCCTGCATCTGACTTCCCTGCCACCAGTTACGCACCCCTTACAACTGTATATTTGTAAGTATTTTTCCAGTGATAAAATGAGCAGTGAGACAGACAGCGGGAACACCAGTGGGGTTGGGATTTGATCCCAGGCAGGTAGGGGACTGCATGTGCCGAGGGTGGCCAACGTCAGGCACAGGAAAATACTTAGGTATGATCACATTTAGAGGAAATGTTTGGATGTGGATTATAGTCAAATTATGTTAGATGTCCAGCAAGAGATTTGACCAACCTGCAGGTTGCGTGTCTGGTTATATGACAGTGTGTAGGTGTACCATTCAAAGCTATTTGTGTGTATGTGATAGATATTATGCTGACCCTGACCTCTCCCCCACCACTAATGCACCTTTGTCCACGGGGAAAGTGTCACGTCCTGGCCTTAGTATTCTTTGTTTTCTTAATTATTTTAGTTAGGTCAGGGTGTGACATGGGGAATGTATGTGTTTTTTGTAGTGTCTAGGGTGGTTGTAAGGTTTAGGGGGTTTATTAGAGTAGTTGGGTTTATGTTTAGTATAGAAGTCTAGCTGTGTCTATGGTTGAGTGTAGGTATCTAGGAAAGTCTATGGTTGCCTGAATTGGGTCTCAATTAGAGACAGCTGGTTATTGTTGTCTCTGATTGGGAGCCATTTTTAAGGCAACCATAGGCTTTAGCTGTTTGTGGGGAATTGTCTATGTCGAAGTGTTTTGTGTCAGCACTTATGTATGTATAGCTTCACGGTCGTCTGTTTTGTTGGTTTGTTTTGTTTTTTCCTTCTTTAAATGAAAAGAAGATGTACTTTCCACGTGCTGCGCCTTGGTCCTTTCTCAGTCCCTTTGACGATCGCGACAGAATTCCCCACCAATGCGGGATCAAGCAGCGTGAAAAGCGGCAACAGGAGCAGCGCAAGGAGGAATGGAAATGGGAGCGTAATATGGACTACACTACGTGGGAGGAGATCGACAGGTGGGCGATCGACCCAGGGCGAGTGCCGGAGCCAGCCTGGGATTCTCTGGCGCAGTGTGAGGAGGGATACCGGCGAATGGAGGCAGCACGACGACGCGGTAGGAAGCCTGTGCGTCAGCCCAAAAAAATTCTTGGGGGGGAGGCTTAGAGGTAGTGGGCCGAGGGCAGGTAGGAGACCTGCGCCCACTTCACAGGCTAACCGTGGAGAGCGGGAGTACGGGCGAACACCGTGTTACACAGTAGAGCGCACGGTGTCTCCTGTACGTGTTCATAGCCCGGTGCGGGTTATTCCACCTCCCCGCACTGGTAGGGCTAGATTGGGCATTGAGCCAGGTGCCATGATGCCGGCTCAACGCGCCTGGTCTCCAGTGCGTCTCCTCGGGCCGGCATACATGGCACCAGCCTTACACATGGTGTCCCCGGTTCGCCTACATAGCCCGGTGCGGGTTATTCCACCTCCCTGCACTGGTCGGGCGACGGGGAGCATTCAACCAGGTAAGGTTGGGCAGGCTCGGTGTTCAAGGGAACCAGTACGCCTGCACGGTCCGGTATTTCCGGCACCACCTCCCCGCCCCAGTCCAGTTCCACCAGTGCCTACACCACGTAACAGGCTTCCAGTGTGTCTCCAGAGCCCTGTTCCTCCTCCACGCACTCGTCCTATGGTGCGTGTCTCCAGCCCGGTACCACCAATTCCGGCACCACGCACTAAGCCTCCTGTGCGTCTCCAGAGTCCTGTGCATCCTGTTGCTGCTCCCTGCACTAGCCCTGAGATGCGTGTCCCCAGTCCGGTACCACCAGTTCCGGCACCATGCACTAGGCCTAATGTGCGTCCCCAGGGTCCAGTATGCCCTGTTCCTTCTCCCCGCACTAGCCTGAAGGTGCGTGTCCTTAGCCCGGTGCCTCCAGTTCCGGCACCACGCATCAGGCCTACAGTGCGCCTCATCCGGCCAGAGCCATCCGTCTGCCCAGCGCCATCTGAGCCATCCGTCTCCCCAGCGCCATCTGAGCCATCCGTCTCCCCAGCGCCATCTGAGCCATCCGTCTCCCCAGCGCCGTCTGAGCCATCCGTCTCCCCAGCGCCGTCTGAGCCATCCGTCTCCCCAGCGCCGTCTGAGCCATCCGTCTCCCCCGAGCCATTAGAGCCGCCCGTCTGTCCCGAGCCGTCAGAGCCGTTAGTCAGTCAGGAGCCGCTAGAGCCATTCGTCAGTCAGGATCTGCCAGAGCCGCCAACCAGACAGGATCTGCCAGAGCCGCCAACCAGACAGGATCTGCCAGAGCCGCCAACCAGACAGGATCTGCCAGAGCCGCCAACCAGACAGGATCTGCCAGAGCCGCCAACCAGACAGGATCTGCCAGAGCCGCCAACCAGACAGGATCTGCCAGAGCCGTCAGCCAGCCATGAGCAGCCAGATCCGTCAGCCAGCCATGAGCAGCCAGATCCGTCAGCCAGCCATGAGCAGCCAGATCCGTCAGCCAACCATGAGCAGCCAGATCCGTCAGCCAGCCATGAGCAGCCAGATCCGTCAGCCAGCCATGAGCCGTACAGCCAGGATCCGCCAGAGCCGTCCAGCCAGGATCCGCCAGAGCCGTCATTCAGCCAGGATCCGTTCCTCAGTCCGGAGCTGCCGTCCCTCAGTCCGGAGCTGCCCCTTATCCTGGTGCTGCCCCTTATCCTGGTGCTGCCCCTTATCCTGGTGCTGCCCCTTATCCTGGTGCTGCCCCTTATCCTGGTGCTGCCCCTTATCCTGGTGCTGCCCCTTATCCTGGTGCTGCCCCTTAGTCCGGTGCTGCCCCTTAGTCCGGTGCTGCCCCTTAGTCCGGTGCTGCCCCTTAGTCCGGTGCTGCCCCTTAGTCCGGTGGGGTTAAGTTGGCGGGTGGTCATTTGGAGGAGGCTACGGAGGCGGGTAGTGACTGTGGTGGGGTGGGGACCACGACCAGTGCCGGAGCCGCCGCCGTGGACGGACGCCCATCCAGACCCTACCCTAGACAATGTGCTGGTGCGCCCGGAGTTCGCACCTTAAGGGGGGGGTTATGTCACGCCCTGGCCTTAGTATTCTTTGTTTTCTTAATTATTTTAGTTAGGTCAGGGTGTGACATGGGGAATGTATGTGTTTTTTGTAGTGTCTAGGGTGGTTGTAAGGTTTAGGGGGTTTATTAGAGTAGTTGGGTTTATGTTTAGTATAGAAGTCTAGCTGTGTCTATGGTTGAGTGTAGGTATCTAGGAAAGTCTATGGTTGCCTGAATTGGGTCTCAATTAGAGACAGCTGGTTATTGTTGTCTCTGATTGGGAGCCATATTTAAGGCAACCATAGGCTTTAGATGTTTGTGGGGAATTGTCTATGTCGAAGTGTTTTGTGTCAGCACTTATGTTTGTATAGCTTCACGGTCGTCTGTTTTGTTGGTTTGTTTTGTTTTTTCCTTTAAATAAAAAGATGTACTTTCCACGCGCTGCACCTTGGTCCTCTCTCAGTCCCTTTGACTATCGTGACAGAAAGACTGAGGTGTGAGCAACACATCTCTCTCTCCCTCTATCCTTTTTTCTCTATTTCCCCTCACTTCTCTCTGCTCCTCCCCCTCTTCGCTCTCTTCTATCTGTGTGGCTGCTCTGCCCCCCTCTCTTCTCTCTTATCCACTCTTTCAGTCACTTTAACTATACCGACATGTACATATTACCTCAATTAGCCCGACTAACCGGTGCCCCCGCACATTGACTCTGTACCGGTACCACCTGTATATAGCCTCGCTACTGTTATTTTCACTGTAATTTTACAGTTTTTTTTATTTATTTCTGTACTTATCTATTGTTTACCTAATACCTATTTTTTTACTTCAAAATTGCACTGTTGAACCTCTCGCTCTCCCACATACACACTCACCCTGACTGTCATTATTTGCCCCATATTTGTCTCTAAGCAGAGATGAGAGTCAGAGAGAAAGAGGGACATACTGTATATATGTATACTTTATAAAGAGAGACAGAGAAAGAGAGACGGATACAGAGAGGTTGTAGGGGGTCAGGGGGTTGTAGTTCTGTGTCTAGGGTTGTAGTCACAGTGTCTGTCTGTATGGCTCCTTAGCGGAATGTGGGACATCTAGGGCAGGTCCAACCTGCAGCCCTCACATATTCATATTACATTTTTTACACCTGTATAAAAGCCCATTAGATATTAATTTTGATCTACAAGGACATTTTATTGGTCTGCCAGTATTTTCATTCAGATATTCCAGTTAACTCTTTGATGTGTCCTTTCATTTGCCTACCAATTATATCGGATTATTCACCATGGCAACCACTTATTTATCCGTTCGGGTTGGCTTTCGTGGAGATCAGACTGTTTTCATTTGAAGGGATATTTGTGCGTTTATGACCAAATGTAAGTCAGAACAAATACTTATTTAACTTTTATAATATTCCTGTTGCTATTATATGTAAATACAATACATTTGTATGTAGAGGGGTAACTTTCTTCACCAGTTCTCTTATCGTTTTGTACAATTATGTGATTAGCCTACCTGTTGGTGTAACTAATGTTAATTCTCTTGAGAGGAATTATGGTGTGTTTGTCACACCCTGGCCTCTGTTATATTGATTTTCTTTATTAGTTTAGTTAGGTCAGGGTGTGACATGGGGGATGTTTGTGTGTTTTGTCTAGTTTAGGGTGTGTGTATTGTTTAGGGGGTTTTGTAGAATGTGTGGGGTTGTGTTCAGTGTAGGTGTTTAGGAAAGTCTATGGTTGCCTGATTTGGTTCTCAATCAGAGACAGCTGTTTATTGTTGTCTCTGATTGGGAGCCATATTTAAGGCAGCCATAGGCTTTAGGTGTTTGTGGGTAATTGTCTATGTTGTACGTTTGTAGCTTGTGTGTGCACTTACGTTTATAGCTTCACGATCGTTTGTTTTTGTTTCGTTTTGTTATAGTGTTCGTTGCGTGTTTTTCCCTTCTCGAAATAAAGAATGTATTTTGCACACGCTGCGCCTTGGTCCTCTCTCTCACCCATAGACGATCGTGACAGTGTTATTTTTCTTTTATTGTCAATTGTGTGTGGAGATTACTAACATTACTGTTCAATGTGATATTGTCTATTGGATTTACATTATAGTAATTTTCTATTTCTTTTACCCTGCTTCCCTCTGTACACAGACCACATATACACTCTGTTTCATCATTAAACTCCTAGACTGGGCTTCTGTCTCTTTGACCAGAGTGCAGTCCGGTATCTGTTTACTCCCAGCGGCCTATCCTCACATTAGAGAGCACCAGACTCCGTCCTCTATTTAGGTCATTAGAGCATAAATGTACCTGTCGCACTTCTCTTACCCTCTATGCTGCATCTAGCACTCATCTCCTCTTCTGTCCTTTCATCCTCTGCTTTTCGTACAGGGCAATCATATTACACAGAGGAGTCTAAAATGTTTATGTTCATTACATGGAAAGGGAGAATATATTTTGATTTGTTTCAGACATGATTCCGTATGTGTTATTTCATAGTTGATGTCTTCACTATTCTACAATGTAGAAAATTGTATAAATGAAACCCCTGGAATGAGTAGGTGTGTTCAAACTTTTGACTGGTACTGTAAATATAGTAGATCGAGCCTGTAGAAGCTGATGGGATTCTCTTATTAATAGAAGCCATCAGGCTGTTCTCACGCAATTGCATAGGTTGTAGAAATGTTGTGCATTGGGTGTGTAAACTCTGACCCTGCTCTCTCTCCCAGCCGTAGACAGCCATATATCTCTCTCTGTGCAACAGGCCTGTCTACAGAAAGCTGTAGGGATCATTTCCCTCAACTCTCATTTGCTTTGTCTGGGCTGTAGCCTACATATATATGTCTTTGGCCTGTAGATGCAGTATAACTGGGCAATTCCAAGGTAACAGAGTGACAGTAAATGTCAAACAAAAACCAATGATTGCAAAGTTAAACAAACCATACAACTCTCTCTTTGCATCTGCACTGTTCTTCAAGTAAATGTGTTTTTGTACATTTTTCATGTGACATTTTTAAAAGTAGTCCTTGTCCATAAAGTTGTGTGGTTTTGTTTAACGTTGCAATCCAATGTTTTTGTTCGACATTCGTTTTAAAGTTTGAAAAAAAACTTCGTCTCAGCATCATCATTCAACTCTCATAGCGCCACTCATGGAAACACTGTCTTTTATCTCTTACAGCGCCTTCTCTACCTCTTAGAGCTCTTTGTTGACTCTGGTGCTCTGTCTCTCTCTCTACACTGTAGATATTGTTCTTTCTCCAGTCAGGGAGGAGAAGGGAGGGGGAAGTGGTAATGACAAGGTTTGAGGAGGTGATGGGGAGCGAGGTCGAAGGCAAAGAGGGACAGGACTTTAGTCAGGTATTTATCTCTCTGGGCCAGGTGCCGGGTAGACGTTGGAACGAGCAGGAGATGAGTGGAGGTAAGGAGAAAACAATTTGATGGGTGCTTATATTTGTCCTATTTCACACATGTACAAGTGTGTATGAACACACGTGTGAATTGGAAATGTGTTTATTTGCATATCCGACTCTCCCTGAAACACCATCAGAGAGTGAGGTCACAGCCAAGGTCTGCCTTCATCAACAGCAACCCTGGAGCAATTAGGGTTAAGTTCCTTGCTCAAGGGCACATGAACAGATTTTTCACCTTGTCAATTGGGGGATTCGTACTAACGAACTTTCAGTTACTGGCCCAACTCTCTAACTGCTAGTCTACCTCTCGCCCTTAAGGGAGAGGGAGGGAGAAGGGGAGGAGTAGAGGCAAAGAGAGGTAGAGAAAGATGGATGGGTTCACTCTCCTTCACACACCTATATGGGTACACAGACCCACATCATTCAAACTGTATGCGTGTGTTCTGCAGAGAGAAGACGCCGTTCCACCACGTCAGGTCTACACTGCTCTACACTGGAAGTCTCCTGAGCCGGACTCTGTCTGAGGGGAGCGAAGCATTCCAAATCACCAGTATATCCTCTGAGGAGCTAGGAGGTCAGTTTGTGTGTGTGTGTGTGTGTGTGTGTGTGTGTGTGTGTGTGTGTGTGTGTGTGTGTGTGTGTGTGTGTGTGTGCAACAGTGTTGGTATAAAGCTTAGGTATAAAGTGGTCTGTCCTCCAAATGTCTTAATTCTTCGCCACGATGTAAACAGCTATTTATCGGTTCAATAAAGAAGAAACATCGACTTGCGAAGCTACACTGGCTCAATAAGAAAGTGTTTGATTGGCTGTAGCAGACAGATACTGTCACGTTGCATAAGGATGGGAGACTGTTGGAGGATACGTAATAGTAAAAAAAACTCTACCCAAAACAAAAGAGTGAGGTGTAAACCTCTAAAATAATTCATGGGACGAGACCCGTAATAACAAGTGCACAAAAATACACGTAGCACACTGATCGACAAAGACAGTCCGGGGTTGGTGGTGATGATCCAGTTGTGACACCTAGAAGGCCGGTGACATAGACCTCTGGAGCTGGTGAACGGAATGAGCAGCAGTACCGGGGGGATCCGTGACAGATACAACCTTTTCCTGCACTGAGCAATCGGATTGGTCGAAGCATGTCCTGTGGACGGTCAAGGGCTAAGTGTTTAGAAACTAATTTGTGTAATTCTGACCTCTTAGTGTTGGGTTATCACTACGTCCTGTCAATCACACATGGGAACCTTTGATGTGGAGAACAAAGAGATCCCATTGCGTGTTGGAGATTAATGGATGTTGATAATCCACCCATCAAGGGATACAGAAGGCTATTTTTCCATCGCCTGCCTGTGAAGGGTAGTACAGTGGTTCCCAAACTGGGGGTTGCGGCCCCATGTGGGTCCAGCTGATTTGAAAATGGGGTCGCGGGACAATTTCCAAAATCCAGAGAAAAAAATACATATATATTATAATATCGTCTTTGTATGTCAAAATCATTGTAATATACTTAACCTTAAAAATCGAAATGAAAATTATTCAAATCTAAAATATACAATTCAACCAGAGTGCCTTTGGATCATGAGAAAAGACCACACATGACCTTTGCACTTGAATCATTCCCACATTGAATGGCTAGGCCTGCTACGCTATGAAACACTATTGCACAGACTTTGATATTACCAGCTGCAATTGATATGGTGAAAACAGTGTGTCACCACACAGGCTGAGGCACAGAAACTCACATCAATAGGCCTACCTTTGTTAGATAATGTTAAACATATAATTTATGCTATTGCTAGCAAAAAAGAGGAAACTCTGACTGAACAACTGGAAAAACTCCCCAGTTTATGCTCTCCAAATGGACGTGAACTGTAAGGGACAAAATGTCCATGCATTGACTTTTGTTCATTATACATGTCGGCGGATACTATTCACGAGGACATATTGTTCTGTCTCACGATTCCCAAGATTGAAATGGCACAGGAGATGTTCAGTGTGCTGTGTGGCTATATTGACAAAAACTGATTCCATGGGAACGAATGGTGGGCTTTTGCAAAGATGGGGCTCCATCTATGGCGGGATGGTGGGCAGGCCTCTGCAATATAGTTATGAATGTGTCTCCCTCTGCTATATGGACGCATTGTATGATACACTGATAGCAACTGGTGGCAAAAGAGCTGAGCTCAGAACTCAGAGACACACTGCAGCAGGTAACTTTGATTATAAAATATATCGAACCACACACTGTGCGCACGCCTGTTCGCAAAACCATGTGGAGATTTGGGATCAGAGCATGAAAATGTTCTATTTCACACCGAGGCTTGGTGGTTATCAAGGGGGAGTGTTGGAAAGAATTTTCGCATGTTTGGGGTCGCGAGAACTTTCAGATATCAAAATGGTGTTGTCGGCCAAAAAAGTTTGGGAACCCCTGCCTTATCACTTCAAGGCTAGATTCAATATGTAGCGCTGAAGAGCTGCATTGTAGCGTGGTTGAAATTTAAAGGTAATTTTTGATTGAGCCGATAAATGCAGCATTTACCGTGAATACAGTCTCCGGGAACATTGTCTTTAAAGCTGAAATATCGATCTTTTTGGGATGACCCAACCAAATTCACATAGAAATGTGAGTTATAGATCTGTCATTCTCATTGAAAGCAAGTATAAGAAGCGGTAGATCTGTCTGTTTACTATTTCTTTGCTTCCTGTTCTTAAGTTTTGTTTTTGCATCTTTTAATTTCAGTTTTGTCCACTAGCTTCAAACTGCTGAAAATACAATATTTTTGGTTATTGAAAAGATATTTCACAGCGGATTAGATGGTACATTGATTCTCTACACTATACAGTACATTGCTTGTTTTGTCACAAACTGAAATTAGGCAAACTATTAGAATTACAGCAACCAGGAAATGGCAGAGACATTTCTCCATATTGCAACTTTAGATGTCAATGGTGCTACAACGCAGCTACGGGTAGAATCGAGCCCTTACTGTTGAAAGTATCAGTTATATTACAGTGGTTGTACTTTAGTCTGGATTTGTTGTTTCTCAGTGAGGGATGATGGCTGTCCAGATTGAAGGGTGTATCACAGCGTGAGCCACACAAAACTCGCACACACTCATGCACTTGCGTGCATACATGTACAGGGCATTCAGAAAGTATTCAGCTCCTTTGACTTTTTCCAAATGTTGTTATGTTGCAGGCTTATTCTAAAATGGATTAAATAAATAAAAATCCTCAATCTATAAACACTACCCCATAATGACAAAGTGAAAACAGGTTTAGAAATGTTAGCAAATTTATTCAAAATAAAAAACAGATACCTTCTTTAAATAAGTATTCAGACCCTTTGCTATGAGAATTGAGCTCAGTTCCATCCTGTTTCCATTGATCATCCTTGAGATTTTTCTATAACTTGATTGGAGTCCACCTGTGGTAAATTCAATTGATTGGACATGATTTGGAAAGGCACACACCTGTCTATATAAGGCCCCACAGTTGACAGTGCATTTCAGAGCAAAAACCAAGATGTGAGGTAAAAGGAATTATCCGTAGAGCTCCGAGACAGGAGGCACAGATCTGGGGAAGGGTAACAAAAAAATGTCTGCAGCATTGAAGGTCCCTGAGAACACAGTGGCATCTATCATTCTTAAATGCAAGCAGTTTGGAACCACCAAGACTCTTCCTAGAGCAATCTATGGAGAAGAGACTTGGTCAGGGAGGTGACCAAGAACCCGATGGTCACTTTGATAGAGCTCCAGAGTTCCTCTGTGGAGATGGGATAACCTTCCAGAAGGACAACCATCTCTGCAGCACTTCACCAATTAGACCTTTATAGTAGAAGCCATTCCTCAGTAAAAGGCACATGACAGCCCACTTGGAGTTTGCGAAAAGGCACATAAAGGACTCTCAAACTCTGATCTGATGAAACCAAGATTGAACTGCTTGGCCTGAATGCTAAGCATCACGTCTGAAAATCTGCCACCATCTGTACGGTGAAGCATGGGGGTTGCAGCATCATGCTGTGGGGATGTTTTTTTAGCGGCAGGGACTGGGAGACTAGTCAGGATTGAGGGAAAGATGAACAAAGCAAAGTAGAGAGATCCTTGATGAAAACCTGCTCCACAGCGCTCAGGACCTCAGACTGGGGCGAAGGTTCACCTTCCAACAGGACAACAACCCTTAGCACACAGCCAAGACAACGCACAAGTGGCTTCAGGACAAGTCTCTGAATGTCCTTGAGTGACCCAGCCAGAACCCGGAATTGAACCCGATCGAACATCTCTGGAGAGACCTGAAAATAGATGTGCAGGGATGCTCCCCATTCAACCTTGAGAGGATCTGCAGAGAAGAACATCCCAAATACAGGTGTGCCAAGCTTGTAGCGTCCTACCTAAGAATACTCAAGGCTATAATCACTGCCAAAGGTGTTTCAACAAAGTACAGAGTAAAGGGTCTGAATACTTGTAAATGTGTAATGTGTAATGAGCAAAATAATATTTGTTTTGTTGCAAAAATATCTAAAAACCTGTTCTTGCATTATCACCATGGTCTATTTTATGTTTATTGATGATGGGAAAAAAAACTTACATACATTTTAGAATAAGGTTGTAACAAAATGTGGTTGTAACAAAAAGTCAAGGGGTACTTTCCGAATGCACTGTATACACACACTCAGGCGGCAGCAGCAGTAATTCAATAGAGTACAGGCTTAACTGAATGACAGAAGCAGAATACCATATGGAATGTTATTAAATAGTTTGGGGTAGGCCTAGTCTGAGAGGAATGCTCCTCAGAGCCAAATGCTGATGACAGGTTGCCCTATGCAGGGAAATATGGGAGCAGGGGCGATGAGGGACAGGGAGTGGCTGAAGGAGGCCAGACGGAGCTTGCCGCGGAGTCTTGCTTTGAGCGCACACCATGTATGCGGCAACAAAGGCTGAGACATCAGGAGCCATGGTGGGCCACCAGAAGCGTTGTCAGAGGAAAGCCAGGGTATGAAGAGCACCAGGATGACAGGTAAGCCTGGAGTGAGCCCATTCCAGGACCTGAGGCCGGGCCGTATGAACATGCGGTTAGCCGGGGTGTTGTGCCTTGCGGACTAGAGCCTCAATCCCCCAAACAACCGAAGCCGCCAAACATGAGGCAGGGAGGATGGTCTCAGATTCAGATGGAGTGGCAATGGAACTGTACAGATGGGAGAGAGTGTCCGGCTTCACGTTCTTGCACCCTGGGCGGTAGGAGATGGTAAAATTGAACCTGTTAAATAACAGGACCCAACGAACTTGCCTTGGGTTGAGGCGCTTGGCAGTGCATACCAAAAATGGATGTTCCGCCCCTTCCAGCCAGTGCCTCCACTCCTCCAGAGCCATCTTAACCACTAGGAGTTCCCGGTTCCCAACGTCATAGTTCGCAGGGTTGAGACGATGGGACATGAAGGCACAGGGATGAAGCTTTTGATCCTGGACGGATCGCTGGTAAAGGACGGCCCCTACTCCCATGTCGCAATCGTCACCTCAACCACAAACTGGCGAGTCGGGTCCGGATGGATGAGGATGAGGGCAGTAGTGAATTGCTGCTTTAGATCCCCAAAAGCCTTGTCCACTGCTGGAGACCATGTGAACGGTACCTTGGGAGGGGACAGATGAGTGCAGAGAGGGAGCCGCCAGGTTGCTGTAGCCCCGAATGAAACGGCGGTAGAAATCAGTAAACCCTAGAAACCGTTGTATCTGCACCCTGGACGCAGACTGGGGCCAATCCAACACCGCTCTCACCTTTTCCGGATCCATCTGAACATTCCCTTCAGCAATGATGTATCCCAGAAAGGAGAAAGTGGAGCGGTGGAACTCGCACTTCTCAGCTTTTACAAACAAATGATTTTCCAGGAGGCGCTGAAGGACCTGTCGAACATGGAAAATGTGTTCCTGGGCAGAACGAGAGAACCAGGATGTCATCGAGGTAGACAAGAACAAAATGATTCAACATGTCCCGGAGCACATCGATGACCAGGAAGACAGTGGACACGTTGGTGAGTCCAAACGGCATGACCAGGTACTCATAGTGTCCACTGGCAGTGTTGAAAGCTATCTTCCACTCGTCTTCTTCACGTATCCGCACAAGGACGAATGCTCCCAACGACCAGAGAGTCCTCGATGTACTCCTCTATGACTTTGGTCTCAGGACCAGACAGAGAATATAGCCGGCCTCAAGGCGGTGTGGTGCCCTGGAGGAGGTCAATAGCACAATCATAAGGAAGATGTGGAGGAAGGGAGGTAGCACGAGCCTTGCTGAAAATCTCCAGGAGGTCATGGTACTCTGCGGGAATGGCAGAGAGATCCGAGGCCGTACTCAACCCTGGAGGCAGATGTTCCAGGGAAGGCTGCGTCGCCTTCAGGCAATGTGAATGGCAGAACGGGCTCCAACCCATGATTGAGCCCATGGTCCAGTCAATGTCGGGGTTGTGCTTCTGGAGCCAAGAAAATTCCAAAACAATATGGGAAGACCCAATGAGGAGAAGCTGTATTGACTCACTGTTGTTTCCAGATACCCTTATAATAGCGGGAACTGTGCTGTGAGTGACACTTCCAATGGAGCGGCCGTCCAGTACTCTGGTATCCATGGGAACGGAGAGGACTTGAGTAGGGATACTTAGTTCCGATACCAGAGTCAATGAGCACCCGGAGAGACTTTGACTGGTCTCCCCACAAGCAATATCACATAAAAAGGAGTTTGGGTAATGAGAATTAGAGGGTTCCTAGTCAGGCTCACCAGTATAGTTGTCCCAACTAAGGATTCAGGTCTCTTCACTGGATAGGTGGCTATGTAATGCCCTACAGCACCACAACACAGAAACTATTGGAGCTTAGCCTGCATGAACATTCCCTAGGCGATAATCTAGCACATCCCAGTTGCTTAGGTTCCGGTGTATCCAGATTCCTTTGGAGGTGAGCGAGCCGCAGCGGATGGACGAGTTTGACCTAGGCCAGACCTCTTGTCAGTCCTGCATTCCCGTAGACGTCCATCAATCCTAATGGTGAGAGCGATGAGGGAATCGAGGTCCACCGGTAACTCCCGAGCAGCTAGCTCATCTTTTATCACCTCTGATAATACGTGAAGTAAGGTATCGAATAGGGACTCCGGATTCCAGGCACTCTCGGCGGCCAACGTGTGAAAGTCTGCAGCGTAGTCTGCCACACTACGGGTGTTATGCTGATGAAGGAGGACCCAAAAGCGACGAAATAGAAACAGAGTCTTTATTCCAGTCTTAGACAAAAACGATACTCCTGATATATCTAAGGTAAAAACAAAACAGGAAAACTGAAATCCTCTCGTCAGTAGAGATGAACGACTGGAGACGCGACCACTAGACACCTGCTCACACGCAGCATCTGATGAAGGCAAAAACACGATAGGGCGGAACAAGGACACAGAACAGCAAACATCAAACAAGAATCCGACAAAGACAGAAGCAGAAAACAGAGGGAGAAATAGGGACTCAAATCAGAGGGCAAAATAGGGGACAGGTGTGAAAGAGTAAATGAGGTCGTTAGGAGAAAGAGAAACAGCTGGGAGCAGGAACGGAACGATAGAGAGAGAGAGCGGGGGAGGGAGAGAGGGAGGAGGAGAGAGAGGAATAGAAAGAGGGAAAGAACCTAATAAGACCAGCAGAGGGAAGCACAGGGACAAGACATGAAGATCAAAGACAAAACATGACAACGGGAGTCTTGACGTAATTCCAGTAGTTTTTGGTCCACCTCTCTCCCGGATACCGGAGAATCTAATACCTTCCTTACCTCTGTAATGAAGTCTTCCAGATCACGACGAATGTTCAAGACGATTGTTGCTCCCAAACTGCCGTAGCCCAGGAGAGCGCCCTTCCCATCATTAGCGTATTAATATACGCTATCTTCGACCAATCTGAAGGGAACGAAGATGGCTGCAGCTCAAAAATGAGGGAGCACTGAGAAAGAAAACCCCGGCAGGTTCCAGGATTCCCAGAAAATGGTTCCGGAGGGGTTAAGCGGGGTTCTCGGGGAGCCGGGGTAGGCTGTACCACCACTAATAGTAAAAAGGTTACTGGGTGGTTGGGAGGTCTCAAGAGATGGCGGGCTGCCTATGAGTTAATACACTGATTTTCTCCATAATAGCATTGAACCCTTGGTAGTGGCGTTCCGTCAGGGAACAAAGCCCTTCCAAAAGGTCCAGCAGTAGCTCCTCATGCCTCCCAATGCTGGGTCTGTCATGGCCAGTTCATACTATAAGGGCACAGGGCGAGACCCAGATGCAGACAAGGGAAGCAGATAGTTAGAGTCTCTGATATTTATTATAATCCATGGGGCAGGCAAGAGAATGGTTGTGGACACGCAAAAGATCATAACAAGGTCAGAGTCCAGGAGTGAGGCAGGCTCGAGGTCAGGGCAGGCAGTATGGTCAGACAGGCGGGTTCAGAGTCAAAGGTCAAAACCGGGAGGACTAGCAAAAGAGAGAAAAGAAAAAGCAGGTGCACGGGAAAACCACGCTGGTTGACAAGACGAGATGAATTGGCATCAGACAAACAGGGAACACTGGAATAAATACTCAGGGACTAATGGGGAAAACGGGTGACACCTGGAGGTGGGTGGAGACAATCACAAAGACAGGTGAAACAGATCATGGCGTGACAGCTACTGTTATTTTATTGTTGCTCCTTAATTACTTTTCAATTTTTTTACCTCAGTTTTAATAAGTACTTTAACACTTTGTTTTCTTAAAACTGCATTGTTGGTTAAAGGTTTGTAAGTAAGAATTTCACTGTATTTCACTTTTCGGCGCATGTTACAAATAACATTTGATTTGATTTATTGCACGAGTGAGACCATAGGTTAATCAGCAAGTGTGGTGGAAATGCAATTATCTGCCATGCTCATTTGCTGAAGTTAATGATAAAGAGGAGAAGAGATATGACAATATCCTGACGAGGTAACATTATTAACACTACCATACTACCTGCTTTGCTGATGTTAACATGGACACTCCCATATCAATACCTGCTATGTTTATGAGGTACCATTATAAACACTACTATTAATACCTGCTATGCTGATGTTGTAACTTAAATAATACCCTATAAATACCAGCTATAATGATGAGATAACATTATAGACACTACCTTAAAAATACCTGCTATGCTGATGAGTGAGATAGTAAGCGATGTGAATTTGTCATGCCCTCTCTCCGTCGCCGGTCTACTAACCACCGGTCCTGGAAACCTATCCTTATGCACACCTGGCAACCTTCATTATGCACACCTGCACCTCATTAGGCACACCTGGACTTCATCACCTCCCTGATTACTTCCCCTTTATATAGTGCTCTGTTGTTATCACCCACCAGGCAATATTGTTTATGTTTCCATGTTCAGACACTTTTCTTGGTTTGTATCAACTGGGGACGTTGATAGATAAGGTCCTCTGCGATCTTCAACGTCTAGATCTTCCCCAAGGGGAGTCACCCCCAACGAGCAGAGGATCCTCTACCATGAGTCGACCTAGCGAACCAGCACTCCATCCCATTCACCAGTCTGCCTAGGTCAGCAATGCCCGTATGTCCCTTCCAGACAAATATGACGGGACTTCATCCAAATGCCGTGGCTTCCTCCTCCAGTTCTCCCTCTATTTTTCCCATCAAAAGGGAGCCCCCACCACCGATAGGTCTAAGGTTGTCACGGTTATTTCTCTGTTGACTGGGCGGGCGTTGGAATGGGCTACGGCCGTCTGGGACAAAGAAGAGCTTCTATGGGTGCCTATGGGAGGTTCATGGCACTGTTCAAAGGAGTCTTTGATCATCCACCGGAGGGCAGAGAAGGGGGTGAGCACCTGCTCCAAATATGGCAAGAGGACCAGACTGCTGCGTAGTACGACCTCACCTTTCGTATAGTGGCAGCATCCAGCGGATGGAATGAACCGGCGCTCCAAACCTTATTGAGAAGAGGATTGCATGAGGAGGTCCAGATGGAGCTGGCATGCCGAGATGACACCCTCTCATTGGACTCGCTCATCGCGATGGCCATCTGTCTGGATAACCTGCTTCGGGAGCGTCAGCACTCCCATCGCCTCTCTCCCTTCTTCGTTGACCGATCTGAGCCTGAAACCATGAAGGTAGGGGCCACACGCCTCCCGCGGCTGACCGATGCCATCGGAGACAACTGGGTCTCTTTCCCTATTGTGGTCAGAAGGGACACCAGCTTCAATGGTGTCTACTACGTTCTAACCCGAGAGTCACTAGAGCAGAGGGACGGTCCATCATCTCCAGGGGTAGGTGTGAGTATTCGATCATCTTCACTCTCCACCAAACCTTTCTAATTACCGATTTCACTAGCTGGCTGTCCCTCGTATGTTCGCACAGCTCTAGTAGACTGCAGAGCCGCTGGGAATTTTATTGACCAGGCCCTTGCCTCCTCCATTAACATAACATCATACCGCTCTCCTCTCCGTTTACAGTTCAAGCACTAGATAACCGACCACTGGAATCTGGCACAGTCACACACAACACCACTCACCATCCCTGTGGGACCCCTACACCAAGAAAGCCTCCCCTTCCTCATCATACAGGCACCTGTACACAGTCGTCCTTGGCCTCCCGTGGCTCCAATGCCATGACGCCATCTCCTGGCCAAGGAGATGCAGGAAGACACTGCTTTCCCTTACCTTGTGGTTCCACGTCGGTTGAGAGTCCTGAGATTGACCTCGAGGCCGACATCCCAGAGGTTTATCAGGATCTCCGGGAGGTTCTCCAAGACTCGCGACACCTGTCTCCTGCACCTGGGACTGTGCCATTGACCTGCTAACAGACTCTGTGCCTCCGTGCAGCCGCATCTACCCCGTCTGTGGCTGAAACCAAGGCTATGGAGGAGTACATCCAGGAGGCTCTCCAACAGGGTTTCATCCGCCCATCCACCTCCCCTGCGTCGGCTGCTTTCTTCATCCTGGCCAAGAAAGAGGAGGGTCTTTGTCCGTGTATTGACTAGAGATCTCAATGCCATTACCACCAAGTACTGCTACCCCTTTCCGTTGGTGCCGGCCACCATTGAACAGCTCCGCGGGGCCCAGTTTTTTTACCAAGCTGGACCTGCGGAGTGCCTACCATTTGATCCGCATCCGGGAGGGGGATGAATGGAATACGGCCTTCAGCCCGGTATCTGGGCACTACGAGTACTTGGTGATGCCTTATAGTTTAGCCAATGCTACGTCGGTGTTCCAGGCATGAATGAGATTTTTCGGGACATGCTTGGGCGCCAGGTGGTCGTGTATATTGATGACATCCTGATCTACTCGGCCACCTTGGAGGATCATATCGCCCATGTCCGGGAAGTCCTGGGGCGCCTACTGGAGACCCATCTGTACGTGAAAGCAGAGAAGTGCCAGTTCCATCAGGTCATCGTCTCCTTGGGATATTAGATCAGCCCACAGTGAGTGGTTATGGAAGAAAGGAAGGTAGATGCGATCAGATCATGGCCAGTCCCACCACCATAAAGGGACAACAACGGTTTTTGGTGTTTGCCAACTTTTACAGACGCTTCATCGGGAACTTCAGCTCCTTCGTCTCTCCTCTCACCTCTCTCTTCAAAGGTGGTCCCCGTCAGTTGGCGTGGAATCCTGCAGCTGATGAGGCCTTCCGCCTGCTGAAGAGGCATTTCACCTCCGCCCCGTTGCTGAAACACCTAGACCCTACGCTGCCCTTTGTGGTGGAGCTGGACACCTCAGAAGTGGGCGTGGGGGCCATCCTGTCACAATGTCAAGGTAGTCCACAAAAACTGTATCCATTTGCGCACTACGTTAAAAACTGTCCCCTGCAGAGAGGAACTATGACGGTGATCGGGATCGCCTGGCGGTGAAGTTGGCATTAGAGTGGAGACACTGGTTGGAGGGCGCCACAGACCCGTTTCTCATCCTCACCGACCATCGGAACTTGGAGGTGGCTGAACCTGCGCCAAGCAAGGTGACCCCTTTTCTTTACTAGATTCAACTTCATCTTGTCATATCGCCCAGGTTCATGAACATCAAAACCGATGCCCTGTCCGAACTCAATGATTCGGGAGAGGTTCCTGTCCTGAGTGGTCCCATTAGCTGCCCTCCCGAATCGTTGCCCCCATGTTCTGGGACATAGACCTGGCTCTGGAGAGGGAACCCGCACTGACTACCTGTTCTCCGGAGCGCACATTCGTTCCCATGGAGCTACGGGATCAGCTTTTGGTCTGGGTGCACACATCCCTTGCCGCTGGACACCCAGCTATCACCTGCACCACTCAATCCATCTCCATTAAGTACTGGTGGCCCACCTTGACACAGGACGTCTCCAACGTCAAGTCCTGCTCCATATGTGCCCAAACCAAGTCTCCCCATAACGCACCAGCAGGGAAACCCCTTCCCCTCCCCATGTTTCAGCGGCCTTGGACCCATCTGTTGCTAGTTTTTATTATTGTTTTCTTCTGATCTTCCCCTGTCTGATGCTTTCACCACTGTTATGGTTGTTGTGGACAGATTCTCCAAAGCCTGCTGTTTTATCCATCTCTCTGGTCTCTATACCACTCGCCAGGTTGCTGAGGCACTGTTTCAGCAAGTCTTCCTGCACTATGGCCTTCCGGAGGATATCGTCTCCGACCGTGGTCCTCATTTCACGTGACTTGTATGGAGAGCCTTCATGGAGAAGCTGGGGCTCACGGTCATCCTCACATTCGGGTACCGTCCTCAGTCCAATGGGCAGAAGGAGAGGATCGTCCACAGAAATCTCCCCAGCTCCTGGACTCACTGTCAAGACCAGCAGAGGGAGTGGTCTCGATTTCTTCCCTGGGCGGAGTACGCCCAGAACTCACTTCGTCACTCCTCCACCGGGTTGTCTCCCTTCCAGTGTGTCCTGGGGTACCAGCCGGCCCTTGCTCTGTGGACCCCGAGCCAGACCGAAGCCCCTGCGGTGGATGATTGGTTCTCGCATGCAGGAGATGTTTTGGACGCTGCCCACGTGAGGCACCAACACGCGCCCGGTGCCAGAGGGAGCAGGTGGACCACCACCGCAGTGAGGCACCCATTTTCCATCCTGGTGATCTCATCTGGATCTCCATCAGGAACCTCCCACTCCTCCTGTCCTGCCAGAAGCTGGGCCCCCGGTTTGTGGGGCCATTCAAAGTCCTCTGGAGGGTCAATGAGGTAACTTACCGACTACAGCTTTCCAATGACTACCGGATCTCACCCTCTTTTAACGTTTCCCTCCTCAGGCCGGTGGTTCCTGGTCCCCTGGCTGATGCTGTACCTCACGACACCCCTCCACCTCCCCTGGACATTGAGGGTAGTCCCGTCCATGCTGTCAGGTCCCTCCTGAACTCCAGACATCGTGGTAGTCGGCTCCAGTACCTGGTGGACTGGGAGGGGTACGGTCCAGAGGAGCGGTGTTGGGTTCCGGTGGACAACATTCTAGATCCTAACATCATCTGAGATTTATACCTTCGCCGTCTGGACTGGCCCGCTACTCGTTGTCCTGTGGCTGGAGCCGCGCATCAGGGGAGAGGGTTCTGTCACAACCACTTGTTCCCCCTCTCTGGTGTCAACGTCGCCGGTCTGCTAACCACTGGTCCTGGAAACCCATCATTACGCACACCTGGCAACCTTCATCATGCACCACGGCGCCTCATTAGGCATTAAACTCACTAACTGCACTTGCTTCCTGAATTCCAGCATCTGCGTTACAGAATTGTAGAGTTTACTAGATTAATGAAATGGCGATCCATTCAGACCAGACTTACTGATTGAACTTTCGTAACTACATTAAATGTGAGGCAGCTCTTTCAGAAACAGCAGATAATGTTTCTTCTCTCTTGTGTTGCATACGGATAAATCACTTTGCTACAGAGGAGAGGAAGCTGCTCTGTCAATCCCACTCATTTTGTTTGGAGAGAGAATGAGAGGAGCTCTGCGGTTATCTGTTGAAATGGGTAGGTTTACAGGCTTAGATGGGTGTTTTGACTTAACTCAAACATTCTGAAAACTGACAGCGCAGACAGGCGGAAGAGACATCTGAGACTGGATTAGTACAAGGACACAGGGGAGAGAGGGAGGAAATGGGTTTCAGTCAGAGAATATCAAACAGAGAAATAAACAGAAGTGGGGCTCTGTCTACACCATGGCTCTGAAGATGAATTGATACATATGGGAAATATGGAAGGGAGAGATAAAGAAGGAATCTTTAGGCTGACCTTAATGAAAACCCAGAAGAGTTTCCAGCACTCAACAATCAGACAGTGGCGTGTTTTCATGGATGCCAAGGGAAGCCAGGCTTCCCCCAAAAATGTACTAATAAAAAATACAAAAACATAAAATATATATTTTGTCTCTGTTTCATCATTTTCCTTCAATTTGCAAGAGGCTGAATGTGGAGAAAAGGAGAAAACATCCGAATGAGCGAAACAGCGCCCCTCTGTGTCTCTACCAATAGGCCATCTATTTGATGATGTCTTGTCGAAATGAGTACGACATTGTTGCCGCCCATAGCATTGAAGGCAAAGGAAGCCAGTGAGTATCTGGCCTCCCTTGACAAAAAAGTATTGATAAATTTGCCAATCCGCGTTGAGCTAAACTGAGCGAGCTCAACTGTGAATGGTCCTGGCGCACCAAAAAAAGTGTCAACGGAAGCTAGCTTGGATTTTGTGTCACTCCCATCAAATCCCATACGTCATTGACAGAAAAACTTGAGTTGTTGAAAAATAAGGAAAGGTGACTACAGTGGAGGAACACAACTAATATGAATGTATAGGTCTCAACCCACATCAAAGCAAAGCTCTGTAATGGAAAGTCACAATGTTGGAGATGATGACTTAGAAGCAACCCAGAAAGTTACTTCAGTAGAAGTAGAAGTAACCCAACTTCATTCTCTGCATGTTCACAATGTTGTGAAAAAGGATATTTAGTGATGACAATTGTATTTAAAGTTTTGCAAAAGTGGATCTAAGATATGCATTCCAGGTACAAAGGCAAAACAAATGACCAGACATTCTGCAAATGTATTTATCATTTGATCATTGTTGTTCTGCTATTGGCACTTTGAACCACAATTCCAAGAATACTTGTGGGTCTTTCTATAAATTATGGGGCCAATGTGCAATTAAAATGTAATTAAAAATAATTGTTATGCAGTTCCACATGTGTATTTAGAGGAATATATGCAAATTGGCCCGTAACTCCACCTATACAACAATAAAGGCCTAGAACTATAGATCCTTTAAGCAGGGTTCATACAGACATTGGCAAGTAAAATTCAAGGACTTTCAGGGACTTTTTAAAGCACTTAATTGTAATTTTCAAGGACCTCAATGGTATACCGTTGACCTTCATACCGTTGACCAATGGTATACCGTTGACCTGGCCAAGGCTTTCGACTCTGTCAATCACCACATCCTCATCGGCAGACTTGATAGCCTTGGCTTCTCAAATGATTGCCTCGCCTGGTTCACCAACTACTTCTCTGATAGAGTTCAGTGTGTCAAATCGGAGGGTCTGTTGTCCGGGCCTCTGGCAGTCTCTATGGGGGTGCCAGTTTCTCTGAAACTGGAAATACTTATCTCCCTCACTAGCTTTAAGCACCAGCTGTCAGAGCAGCTCACAGATTGCTGCACATGTACATAGCCCATCTATAATTTAGCCCAAACAACTACCTCTTTCCCTACTGTATTTATTATTATTATTATTTTTTTTGCTCCTTTGCACCCCATTATTTCTATCTCTACTTTGTGCATTCATCCACTGCAAATCAACCATTCCAGTGTTTTACTTGCTATATTGTATTTTACTTCGCCACCATGGCCTTTTTTTTGCCTTCACCTCCCTTATCTTACCTCACTTGCTCACATTGTATATAGACTTATTTTTCTACTGTATTATTGACTGTATGTTTAACTTTTCGTTGTTGTATGTGTCGAACTGCTTTGCTTTATCTTGGCCAGGTCGCAATTGTGAATGAGAACTTGTTCTCAACTTGCCTACCTGGTTAAATAAAGGTGAAATAAAATAAATAAAATAATACAATTGTGTAATTTATGTAGATGTACATATACAGTTGAAGTCGGAAGTTTACATACACTTAGGTTGGAGTCATTGAAACTTGTTTTTCAACCACTCCACAAATTTCTCGTTAACAAGCAATAGTTTTGGCAAGTCGGTTAGGACATCTACTTTGTGCATGACACAAGTAATTTTTCCAACAATTGTTTACAGGCAGATTATTTCACTTATAATTCACTGTATCACAATTCCAGTGGGTCAGAGGTTTACATACACTAAGTTGACTGTGCCTTTAAACAGTTTGGAAAATTCCAGAAAACTATGTCATGGCTTTAGAAGTTCTGATAGGCTAATTGACATAATTTGAGTCAATTGGAGGTGTAGCTGTGGATGTATTTCAAGGCCTACCTTCAAACTCAGTGCCTCTTTGCTTGACATCATGGGAAAATCAAAAGAAATCAGCCAAGACCTCAGAAAAAGAATTTCAGACCTCCACAAGTCTGGTTCATCCTTGGGAGCAATTTGCAAATGCCTGAAGGTAACACGTTCAACTGTACAAATAATAGTACGCAAGTATAAACACCATGGGACCACACAGCCGTCATACCGCTCAGGAGGGAGACGCGTTCTGTCTCCTAGAGATGAACGTACTGTTGTGCGAAAAGTGCACATCAATCCCAGAACAACAGCAAAGGACCTTGTGAAGATGCTGGAGGAAACGGGTACAAAAGTATCTATATCTGTCACGCCCTGACTTTAGTTATATTTGCTTTCTTGTTTATTTGGTTAGGTCAGGGTGTGACAAGGGGTGGTTTGTTTAGTTTTTGTATTGTCTAGGGGTTTTGTCTTGTCTAGGGTTTTTTGCTATCTATGGGGATTTTGTATTGTCTAGGGGTTGTAGGTTTATTGTGGCCTGAGTGGGTCCCCAATCAGAGACAGCTGTTTATCGTCGTCTCTGATTGGTGAGCCTATTTAGGTTGCCATTTTCCATGTTGGTTTGGTGGGTAGTTGTCCATGTTTAGGTTCCTGTGAGCACTACGTTGGCGTCACGTTTAGTTTGTTTGTTAGTTAAGTGTTTGTTGAATTAAAATATGTATTCCAATCGCCCTGCACCTTGGTCCACTCCTTTAAACGGCCGTGACAATATCGACAGTAAAACGAGTCCTATATCGTCATAACCTGAAAGGCCGCTCAGCAAGGAAGAAGCCACTGCTACAAAATCTCCATAAAATAGCCAGTCTACAGTTTGCAACTGCACATGGGGACGAAGATTGTATTTTTTGGAGAAATGTCCTCTGGTCTGATGAAACAAAAATAGAACTGTTTGGCCATAATGACCATCATTATGTTTAGAGGAAAAAGGGGGAGGCAATGGCAATTTAAAGGCAATGCTACCAAATACGAATTGATTGTATGCAAACTTCTGACCCACTGGGAATGTGATGAATGAAATAAAAGCTGAAATAAATTATTCTCTCTACTATTATTCTGACATTTCACTTTCTTAAAATAGTGGTGATCCTAACTGACCAAAGACAGGGAATTTTTACTAGGATTAAATGTCAGGAATTGTGAAAAACTGAGTTTAAATGTATTTGGCTAAGGTGTATTTCAACTGTAGGTACTAATATAGGACCCACCCATTACCAGTTTAAGAATAAAGCATTTTTTGGGCCTTGCTAATGCATTGATAATCTATCCTATGGAATTGCACATGGTAGACTGTGTAATCCGAGGCACAAAGACACAAAAGCATGAACTCATTACCTTGATGCTTTTCTGTGTTAAATCTAATGAGAGACTGCTGTAAATCAAGCAGACAACAGCAGATGATCAACGTTAATTCACTAGATATTAGATCCAAGGTGGTTCCAGGCACAACTGTCTTCACCGGCATAATGAATGAGACACCAAAATATTCTGGACATTCCTCATGAACACCTTTTCCAGCACTGGGCTGTTGAATTGCATGCGCTATCACAACAGCTTCTAGTCGCTTGACTGTCATTCAGAAAATTGTCACGTTCTGACCTTTATTTCCTTTGTTTTTGTCTTTATTTAGTATGGTCAGGGTGTGAGTTGGGGTGGGCAGTCTATGTTTGTTTATCTATGTTTTTCTATTTCTGTGTTTGGCCTGATATGGTTCTCAATCAGAGGCAGGTGTTAGTCATTGTCTCTGATTGGGAACCATATTTAGGTAGCCTGTTTTGTGGGTGGTTGTTTTCTGTCTTTGTGTGTCTGCACCAGACAGTACTGGTTTGGTTTTTCACATTAGTATTTTTGTATTTTGAGTGTTCACCTTCATTAAACAAATTGAACAATTACCACGCTGCACCTTGGTCCTCTTCTTCTCCTCCAGACGACAACCATTACAAAAATGCCTTCCTGGATCAGATGATGATGTGTGAAAATATCATGGTGTCATTAAACAGCTCAACACCATGCACATCCAACAAGTATTATGTATAATCATTGAAGAACCACATTAATGATAGTATCGATATAAGTTTTAAGTACCAAGGTAAGGTGACTCTTTGAATAAGAAGAATTAGATTTTACAATCTTATACATTTTGGGGGATTTGTGTGCCCATAACTGTTTTCACCCCGTAACATAAGGAAACAGGAAATGTTATGTAGTTACACTGAATTTATGAGGTCTCTAAACAAAAACCTGTCCGACAGCTAGTTCAAGGATTCAAGTTCAATGTCTATTTTAACTGATTAATGCTTAATATATGATCAACTACATGTCTCATGTCTGATTGTCTGATGTTGAGACTTATCATTGTATCATGTCTGATTGGTTCATGTTGATTGTGTGGTGAATGCAGGAATGAAGCTGTAGGGCAAATACAGCAGTTTAAGTTATTTTCCTCCATTCCTCCTGCCTTTTTCCCCCCTTTATTTAACCAGGCAAGTCAGTTAAGAACAAATTCTTATTTACAATGACGGCCTAGGAACAGTGGGTCAACTGCCTTGTTCAGGAGCAGAACGACAGATTTTTACCTTGTCAGCTCGGGGATTCGATCTAGCAACCCTTCAGTTACTGGCCCAACTCTCTGACCGCTAGGCTACCCATCGCCCCGTAATGAGGAGTAATGAGAAGCAGAAAACGGAAGAGAGAGTGAGAGAGAGAGCGAGAAGCAGGTCATGTAATTGGACGGCAAAGAAGACAAAATGAACAGAGCCAGTAATCATATAATGACTTTAATTAATGTTTGATTGCATACGTGTGTGTGTGTGTGTGTGTGCACGTGAGTGTTTATGTACATACGTGCGTACATGCATGGGTGTTTGCCTGTGTTCATGCATGGGGACACTGAGTGTACAAAACATTAAGGACACCTTCCTAATATTGAGTTGCACCCTTCCCCTTTTGCGTTCAGAACAGCCTCAATTCGTTGGGGCATGGACCCAACAAGGTGTTGAAAGCATTCCATAAGGATGCTGGCCCATGTTGACTCCAATGCTTCCCACAGTTGTGTCAAGTTGGCTGGATGTCCTTTGGGTGGTGGACCATTCTTAATACACACAGGAAAATGTTGAATGTGAAAAACCCAGCAGCGTTGCAGTTCTTGAAGTGGCGCACCTTTGGTTTCAGAGGTGGAAGAGACATAATTATTATATTATTTAAATAATTGTTTTATCCAGTCCATGAACACTCCAAACAGCCTACCCAATGTTCAGAGGCATCCGCATGGTCCTAAAGCACACTGTTGCCTCGTTTATTATCACAATCCAATTATAAAACTGGGGGGGAAATGCAATTTTAGAATGTGGGGAGGACATGTCCCCCCCGTACCCAGTGAAAGTTGCACCCCTGGTTCTTGACACAAACCGGTGCGCCTGGCACCTCCTACCATACCCAAAGGCACTTACATTTTTCCCATTCACCCTCTGAATGGCACACATACACAATCCATGTCTCAATTGTCTCAAGGCTTAAAAATACTTTTTTAACCCATCTCCTCCATTTCACACTGATTGAAGTGGATTTAACAAGTGACATCAATAAGGGATCATAGCTTTCACCTGGGTTCACCTGGTCAGTCTATGTCATGGAAAGGATAGGTGTCATGCATTTTTTGTACACTCAGTGTGTGTGTGTCCCTGTGCAGAGATCCGGCAGGCGTTCCGGGTGCTGGACCGGGATGGGAACGGGTTCATCTCTAAGCAGGAGCTGGGCATGGCTATGAGATCCCTGGGATACATGCCCAGCGAGGTGGAGCTGGCCATCATCATGCAGAGACTGGACATGGACGGTGAGACATAAGAATGAAAGACACACACACACACACTGGCCTATACTGTACGTAGGCACACACACTGAAAGTCGTAGTCTGTGATTTCCTAAATGGATTTTTCCAAGGTTAATGAATCAATTACCCCTCCAAGTCTCAGCAGTGTGGGAGAGTGGGTTCATGCTGTATGTGCACTGTGTCTGTGTTTGCATTCACCCTATATACCAGGTTCTCTGTGTAAACCACTCTGCATTAAACAGCTTTGACAAAATGCTTTACGGGTGACTGTGCACACACACACACACACACACACACACACACAGTCGTGGTCTCAACTTACTGTTGAGAGATATAATAGTAGAATGCACAAGGTGCAATTTAGACATTTGGTTGTCCATCTGCAGTTTTTTTCTTGTTATGTCATTCACCGATAGTCACTCAATTAGCATGTCAGCTAACAATTTTTTGATTGGTAAGTTAATATAGCCAGCTATCATGCCCGAATACCGACCCGGCACTCGGGCACCGGTACCGAGTCAATATGCGGGGGTACAAGTTAGTCGAGGTAATTGAGGTAATATGTACATGGCAGGTAGGGGTAAAGTGTCTATGCATAGATAATGAACAGCGAGTAGCAGCAGCATAAAAAAAAGGGGGTCAATACAAATAGTCATTTGATTACAGTACCAGTCAAAAGTTTGGACACACCTACTCATTCCTGGGTTTTTCTTTATTTTTACTATTTTCTACATTGTAAAATAATAGTGAAGACATCAAAACTATGAAATAACACAAAAGTCTTAAACAAGTTAAAATATATTTTATACTCTAGATTCTTCAAAGTAGCCACCCTTTGCCTTGATGACAGCTTTGCACACTCTTGGCACTCTCTCAACCAGCTTCATGAGGTAGTCACCTGTAATGCATTTCAATTAACAGCTGTGCATTGTTAAAAGTTAATTTGTGGAATTTCTTTCCTTCTTAATGCATTTTAGCCAATCAGTTGTGTTGTGACAGGGTAGGGGTGGTATACAGAAGATAGCCCTATTTGGTAAAAGACCAAGTCCATATTATGGCAAGAATAGCTCAAATAAGCAAAGACAAATGACAGTACATCATTACTTTAAGACATGAAGGTCAGTCAATCCGGAAAATTTCAAGAACTTTGAACGTTTCTTCAAGTGCAGTCGTAAAAACCATCAAGCGCTATGATGAAACTGGCTCTCATGAGGACCTTCAAAGGAAAGGAAGACCCAGAGTTACCTCTGCTGCAGAAGATAAGTTCATTAGAGTTAACTGCACCTCAGATTGCAGCCCAAATAAATGCTTCACGGAGTTCAAGTACCAGACACATCTCAACATCAACTGTTCAGAGTAGACTGTGTGAATCAGGCCTTCATGGTCGAACTGCTGCAAAAGAAACCCCTACTAAAGGACACCAATAAGAAGAAGAGACTTGCTTGGGCCAACAAACACGAGCAATGGACATTAGACTGGTGGAAATCTGTCCTTTGGTCTGATGAGTCCAAATTTGAGATTTTGGGTTCCAACCGCTGTGTCTTTGTGAGATGCAGAGTAGGTGAACGGATGATCTCTCCTAATGAGTGGTTCCCACGATGAAGCATGGAGGAGGAGGTATGATGGTGTGGGGTACTTTGCTGTTGACACTGTCAGTGATATATTTAGAATTCAAGGCAAACTTAACCAGCTTGGCTACCACAGCATTCTGCAGCGATGCGCCATCCCATCTGGTTTGCGCTTAGTAGGACTATCGTTTTTTTCCCAACAGGATAATGACACAAAACACACCTCCAGGATGCATAAGGGTTATTTGACCAAGAAGGAGAGTGATGGAGTGCTGCATCAGATGACCTGGCATCCACAATAACCCCGACCTCAATCCAATTGAGATGGTTTCAGATGAGTTGGACCGAAGAGTGAAGGAAAAGCAGCCAACAGGTGCTCAGCATATGTGACCGACAAATCAAATCGATCTTATCCTGTCTAGGACAGGGGTTCCTCTAGCGCCACTCCTCCCACACTCCACTGAAAAGGCAGAGCGAAATTCAAAAAATATGTTTTTAAAAATTTAACTTTCACACATTAACAAGTCCAATACAGCAAATGAAAGAAACATCTTGTGAATCCAGTCAACATGTCCGATTTTTAAAATGTTTTACAGCGAAAACACCACGTATATTTATGTTAGCTCACCACCAAATACAAAAAAGCACAGACATTTTTCACAGCACAGGTAGCTTGCACATAACCAACCAAACTAGCCAAGAACCAACCAAACTAACCAAGAAACAACTTCATCAGATGACAGTCTTATAACATATTATACAATAAATCTATGTTTTGTTCGAAAAATGTGCATATTTGAGGTATAAATCAGTTTTACATTGCAGCTACCATCACAGCTACCATCAAAAATAGCACCGACGCAGCCAGAGTAATTATAGAGACCAACGTGAAATACCTAAATACTCATCATAAAACATTTCTGAAAAATACATGGTGTACAGCAAATTAAAGACAAACATCTTGTGAATCCAGCCAATATTTCCGATTTTTTTTAAGTGTTTTACAGCGAAAACACAATATAGCATTATATTAGCTTACTACAATAGCCTACCACACAACAGCATTGATTCATGGCACATTAGCGATAGCGAATAAACCAGCAAAAGATATAAATTTTTTCACTAACCTTCATAAACTTCATCAGATGACAGTCCTATAACATCATATTACACAATACATATATGGTTTGTTCGAAAATGTGCATATTTAGAGCTGAAATCCATGGTTATACATTGTGAACATGTAGCATATTTTTCCCAGAATGTCCGGATCTATTTCTGACACTCACCTATTCTGACCAAATAACTATTCATAAACTTTACTAAAAAATACATGTTGTATAGGAAATGATAGATACACTAGTTCTTAATGCAATCGCCGTGTTAGAATTCTAAAAATAACTTCAGTACGACATCCAGCTTACGTTATGGCAAGAGAGCGCCCAAAATCTGGGCGCAAACTAATAGTAAACAATTTTCGACAGATATATGAAATAACATCATAAATGGGCCCTACTTTTGATGATCTTCCATCAGAATGTTGTACAAGTGGTCCTTTGTCCAGAACAATCGTTGTTTGGTTTTAGAATGGCCTTTTTCCCTCGTGAATTAGCAAGCAAAACTAGCCAAGTGGCGCTAAGCTGTCCTTCATGAACAAACGCAGTGAACGGAACACGCCAAAACTCCCGAAAAAAATTCAATAATCTGATTAAACTATATTGAAACAACATACTTTACGATGATATTGTCACATTTATCAAATAAAATCAAAGCCGGAGATATTACACGTCTATAGGGAAAGCTTTTCAGAAGCCAAAGCTGATGTCCATCCCGCGTCATCCTGAACAGAGGAAATTGGGGTCCTGTCATTCCAAGAGGCCTCTTTTGACCATAGAAATACCTATACACTCCATTTCACCTCTCACAGCCTATTGACATCTTGTGGAAGGCGTATGAAGTGCATGTATAGTCATAAATCTCAAGCAAAATGATAGGGAGGCCCTGGAACAGAGCCTCGATTTGAGATTTTTCACTCTCTGACAGGAAGTTTGCTGCAAAATGAGTTCTGTTTTACTCACAGATATAATTCAAACGGTTTTAGAAACTTGAGAGTGTTTTCTATCCAATAGTAATAATAATATGCATATTGTACGAGCAAGAATAGAGTACGAGGCCGTTTAAATTGAGCACGATTTTCCCCCAAAGTGAAAATAGCGCCCTCTATCCTCAACAGGTTTTAAGCAGCAAAATTTGAAATTGTGTTTTTTACATTGGATAAAAGTAGAGACTCAGAGCTACAAAATGATATGTCATGCACTGCATTTGTGGAACAATGGGAAAGTCATTTTGCTTTTAAAGTTGAGAAACTTGTAAACTCACTTTTGAGAAAATAGCTTTTGAATGTTTTAGTTTTGGCTTTAGCCCCACCGATCTCTTTAAGGATTGATACGAGCGTACTGTGCTAACAGCAGTCAAGCATCCCTGTAAAGACGTTTATTATACACAGAGACTGAAAATATTTGGCATGGGTCCTCAGATCCTCAAAAGGTTCTACAGCTGCACCATCGAGAGCATCCTGACGGGTTGCATCACTGCCTGGTATAGCAACTGCTTGGCCTCCGACCGCAAGGCACTACAGAGGGTAGTTCATACGGCCCAGTACATCACCGGGGCCAAGCTTCCTGCCATCCAGGACCTATATACACAAGGCAGTGTCAGAGGAAGGACCAAAAAATTGTCAAAGACTCAAGCCACCCTAGTCATAGACTGTTCTATCTGCTACCGCACGGTAAGCGGTACGGGAGCGCCAAGTCTAGGTCCAAGAGGCTTCTAAACAGCTTCTACCCGAAGCCATAAGACTCCTGAACATCTCATCAAATGGCTACCCAGACTATTTGCATTGACCCCCCATTCTTCACTGCTGCTACTTTCTGTTATTAACTATGCATAGTCACTTTAAGCCATTTTGCCACAACTTTGGAAGTATGCTTGTGGTCATTGTCCATTTGGAAGACCCATTTCCAACCAAGCTTTAACTTCCTGACTGATGTCTTGAGATGTTGCTTCAATATATCCACAGAATTTTCCTTCCTCATCATGCCATCTATTTTGTGAAGTGCACCAGTCCCTCCTGCAGCAAAACACCCCCACAACATGATGCTGCCACCCCCGTGCTTCACGGTTAGGATTGTGTTCTTCGGCTTGCAAGCCTCCCCCTTTTTCCTCCAAACATAATAATGGTCATTTTGGCCAAACAGTTATATTTTTGTTTCATCAGACCACAGGACATTTCTCCAAAAAGTACGATCTTTGTCCCCATGTGCAGTTGCAAACCGTAGTCTCGCATTTTTATGGCGTTTTTGGAGCAGTGGCTTCTTCCTTGCTGAGCGGCCTTTCAGGTTATGACGATATAGGACTCGTTTTACTGTTGATATAGATACTTTTGTACCTGTTTCCTCCAGCATCTTCACAAGGTCCTTTGCTGTTGTTCTGGGATTGATTTGCACTTTTCGCACCAAAGTACATTAATCTCTAGGAGACACAACGCATCTCCTTCCTGAGTGGTATGACGGCTACATGCTCCCACGGTGTTTATCTTCTTGTCAATAGGGGGGCGCCATTTCGACTTTGTAAAAATTTGTTCCCAAATTAAACTGCCTCGTACTCAATTCTTGCTCGTACAATATGCATATTATTATTACTATTGGATAGAAAACACTCTCTAGTTTCTAAAACCGTTTGAATTATTTCTCTGAGTGAAACAGAACTCATTCTGCAGCACACTTCCTGTCAAGGAGTGAGATTTCTGAAATCGAGGTCTCTGTTCTAGGGTCAGTTTATAAATTCCCATGTAAGCTATGGGGCTACATGCACTGCATACGCCTTCCTCTAGATGTCAGTAAGCGGTGAGAATTTGAATGGAGTGGATTGCACCATCTGGGGCACTATAAAAGCTCTTGGAACGGAAGGTCCGTTCTTTTCAACGGGGCGCCTGGCGCAGGAGGGACATCACAATGGTGTCCTGAAAAGCTTTCGTTTTAGCAGTTCTATATCTCCGGCTCTGATTTAATTTGATTTTTGTCTTAACTTCATAAGGTAGTTAATTTAAACCGACTTATAGCAGTTTATATCAGTTTATTGCGATTTTCTGGAATTTCTTTGTCACGCTATCGCTAGTTGGACACCTCTCCGGCACATGGTTAGCGTTAGCAGCTATTTCGACAGGAGAAGAGGACATCTTTCAACCAAAAGACGATTGTTCTGGAGAAAGGACACCTTGCCCAAGATTCTGATGGAAGCTCGTCAAATAGTAAGAAGTCTTTATGCTGTTAATTCGTATTTATGTTGACAAATGTTAAACAATAATTCCGCCATGAATTTCGGTGCGGTCTCGCTTTAGCGCACGCTGTATGCGCAGTAACGTTCATTTTAAAAATCTAACACAGCGGTTGCATTAAGAACTAATGTATCTTTCATTTGCTGTCCAACCTGTATTTTTTAGTCAAGTTTATGAATAGTTATCGATTAGATTAGGTGCCTCTCCAAGATGGCGCCGGACAGATTGCTTGAAGTTTGGCCACTACTCACATTGTATAACCACGATTTGTGCCGCTACATATGCACATTTTCGAACAAACCCTATATGCATTGTGTAATATGATGTTACAGGACTGTCATCTGAAGAAGTTTATGAAGGTTAGTCAAAAATTATATCTTTTGCTTGCTTGTTACGATCGCTAACCTTTGCTGCTGGTAAATGGTGTTGTGTTTCTGGCTATTGTGGTAAGCTAATATAATGCTATATTGTGTTTTCGCTGTAAAACACTTAAAAAATCTGAAATATTGGCTGGATTCACAAGATGTTTGTCTTTCATTTGCTGTACGCTGTGTATTTTTCAGAAATGTTTTATGATGAGTATTTAGGTAATTCACGTTGCTCTCTGTAGTTATTCTAGTCGCTTTGGTGAGAGTTGTGATGGTGGCTGCAATGGTAAACTATGATTTATACCTGAAATATGCACATTTTTCTAACAAAACATATGCTATACAATAAATATGTTATCAGACTGTCATCTGATGAAGTTGTTTCTTGGTTAGTGGCTATTTATATCTTTATTTGGTCGAATTTGTGATAGCTACTGATGCAGTAAAAAAATGGTGGAGTAAAAAAAGTGGTGTCTTTTGCTAACGTGGTTAGCTAATAGATTTACATATTGTGTCTTCCCTGTAAAACATTTTAAAAATCAGAAATGATGGCTGGATTCACAAGATGTGTATCTTTCATCTGGTGTCTTGGACTTGTGATTTAATGATATTTAGATGCTAGTATTTACTTGTGACGCTATGCTAGGCTATGCTAGTCAGCTTTTTTACTGATGGGGGTGCTCCCGGATCCGGGATTGGGAGGAATTAGAGGTTATACTTGCATACTATTGTTTGTACAGTTGAACGTGGTACCTTCAGGCGTTTGGAAATTGCTCCCAAGGATGAACCAGACTTGTGGAGGTCTACAATTCTTTTTCTGAGGTCTTGGTTGATTTCTTTTGATTTTCCCATGATGTCAAGCAAAGAGGCACTGCGTTTGAAGGTAAGCCTTGAAATACATCCACAGGTACACCTCCAATTGACTCAAATTATGTCAATTAGCCTATCAGAAGCTTCTAAAGCCATGACATAATTTTCTGGAATTTTCCAAGCTGTTTAAATGCACAGTCATCTTCGTGTATGTAAACTTCTGACCCACTGGAATTGTGATACAGTGAATTATAAGTGAAATAATCTGTCTGTAAACAATTGTTGGAAAAATTACGTGTCATGCACGAAGTAGATGTCCTAACCGACTTGCCAAAACTATAGTTTGTTAACAAGATATTTGTGGAGTGGTTGAAAAATGAGTTTTAATGACTCCAACCTAAGTGTGTGTAAACTTCCGACTTCAACTGTACATATTACCTCAATTACCTCGACTAACCTTACAGTGAAATGCTTACTTACAAGCCCTTAACCAACAATGCAATTTTAAGAAAGTATCAACAACAAAAAAAAGTAAGAAATAACAGTATCAAATATGCCCCTGTCCACTCGCCGTCCCCACAGTACCAGTTTGGCTTTGAATGCATCCACTATCTGCCAACTTAAAGACGTTTGTCATTCTCCCCTGAAGTGACAGATTGAGTTCGTTGAGCAAGGTTGAATAAGTCGCACAGGTAAGCGAGTTTTGCGACCCATTCCTCGTCATTGAAATGTGCTGCCAGTGGTGACTTCTTTTTGAAAGAAATCTCTGCAGCGGCTCTCGTAACTCAAACACTCTGGCAAGCGATCTCCCCCTGGATAGCCATCTGAATTCTGTGTATAAGAGAAGGTGTTTGTGCTCTGTGTCCATTTCCTCACAAAGCTGCCCAAACAGATGTGCGTTAAGGGTGTGTGCTTTGATGTGATTGATAACTTTTATAACATCATTCAATATGACGTTAAGTTCAGGTGACATTTTTCGGCTAGCCAGCATTTCTCTGTGAAACCAGACAGCCGTCCAGTCATGGCAGCAGCCTCATCCGTGCATACGCCAACACAGAATGATCAATCCAATTTTGGTCACGTGTAATCATCCAAAGACTTGAATAGTTCTGCGGCCGTTGTGTTAGTCGGCAGGGACAGCGCACACAACATATCCTCATGCACATCATCCTGAAATATATATCGCACATAAACAAGCAGTATTGCCTTGTTGTCGACATCGTTAGATGTATCAACCTGGATTGCATACCACAGTGACTCGTTACCAAGGTGGCTTAGCAGTTCAGACGTATTTTTCCGTGTTGTCGTGTCGTGTCCTGTATATATATATATTTACACCTTTTCTTCACATATCTTTTATTTATTTTATTATCCAAGAACTCAACTAAAAAAAGCTTTCCTGCAAAAGCTTTCCTGCAACCCGCTTCACCAATTACAATAAGTACTATTTACCTCAATCTGAAAATCCATCGTGGAAGATAGCCAGGGGCTAATTCAGAAGCTAGCCTGAAAGCTAATCCAGAAGCTACTCCGATAGCTAGCCAGAAGCTAATCTGTAGCTGCCCCGAAATTAGCCGGTTTGCTGGCTAGCGTTGGTGTTTCAGCTGCCCACGTTTTTGCGGTCATCAGCTATTCCTCTAGCTCGATAATCTACCGGCACTTTTGTGCAACGCGACTCGGACCGGAGCATTCCGGGACTTTTTTTCTCTCAGTTTCCCCGGATTCCAACCGCAGCCTCTGGACACTTGCACCTTGATTTCGCAGCTAGCTAGCTGCATACCGTGTGACTATTGGCTTACGTCGACCCCGGAGATAACTCAAATCATGCTGGAGCTAGCCAGCTGAGGAGTTCCATCACCATCCGGACCCGCTTCTTTGTTGCTGCTGCAGATACGGAACCCCACCGGGCCTTCACGACTGACTGCCGACGTTATCTGCCCGAGGGATTTATCCAACCGGCACCTCCGTCCCGGCGTTACCTGAACGCTCATCTGAGGCCCGCTAATCGTTAGCTGTCTTATCGGTGGCTATCTGAACAAAACCCCACTACACGGAACCTACCGACGGAAACGCACGAGGTATCTACAAACAGACCTCCATCCTATGCTGCTACCGATAGCCATATACCCGGCCAGCTGTCTGGATCGCCACGACCCCAACCAACCTCTACTCACTGGACCCTTATTTATCACTCGATTAAGCTTGCCTCTCCTTAATGTAAATATGCCTTGTCCATTGCTGTTCTGGTTAGTGTTTATTGGCTTATTTCACTGTAGAGATTCTAGCCCTGCTCTCTATACCATATCCAACCCTGCAGTTCCACCACCCACATATGCGATGACATCACCTGGTTTCAATGATGTTTCTAGAGACAAGATCTCTCTCATCATCACTCAATACCTAGGTTTACCTCCACTGTATTCACATCCTACCATACCTTTGTCTGTACATTATTCCTTTAAACTATTTTATCGCCCCCAGAAACTTCCTTTTACTCTCTGCTCTGGTAGCTCTAGGCGACCAATTCTCATAGCTTTTAGCCGTACCATTATCCTACTTCTCCTCTGTTCCTCTGGTGATGTAGAGGTGAATCCAGGCCCTGCAGTACCTGGCTCCACTCCTATTCCCCAGGCGCTCTCTTTTGATGACTTCTGTAACCGTAATAGCCTTGGCTTCATGCATGTTAACATTAGGAGCCTCCTCCCTAAGTTTGTTTTGTTCACTGCTTTAGCACACTCTACCAACCCGGATGTTTTAGCCGTGTCTGAATCCTGGCTTAGAAAGACCACCAAAAATTCAGACATTTTTATCCCCAATTACAATATTTTCAGACAAGATAGAACGGCCAAAGGGGGCGGTGTTGCAATCTACTGCAAAGACTGCCTGCAGAGTTCTGTTATACTATCCAGGTCTGTTCCCAAACAATTTGAACTTCTACTTTTAAAAATCCACCTCTCTAAAAACAAGTCTCTCACCGTTGCCGCCTGCTATAGACCACCCTCTGCCCCCAGCTGTGCTCTGGACACTATATGTGAACTGATTGCCCCCCATCTATCTTCAGAGCTCGTGCTGCTAGGTGACCTAAATTTGAACATGCTCAACACCCCAGCCACCCTACAATCTAAGCTTGATGCCCTCAATCTCACACAAATTATTAATGAACCTACCAGGTACCACCCTAATTCCGTAAACACGGGTACCCTCATAGATATCATCCTAACAAACTTGCCCTCCAAATACACCTCTGCTGTTTTTAACCAAGATCTCAGCGATCACTGCCTCATTGCCTGCATCCGTAATGGGTCAGCGGTCAAACGACCTCCACTCATCACTGTCAAACGCTCCCTGAAACACTTCAGCGAGCAGGCCTTCCTAATTGACCTGGCCGGGGTATCCTGGAAGGATATTGATCTCATCCCGTCAGTAGAGGATGCCTGGTCATTTTTTAAAAATGCCTTCCTCACCATCTTGAATAAGCATGCCCCATTCAAGAAATTTAGAACCAGGAACAGATATAGCCCTTGGTTCTCTCCTGACCTGACTGCCCTTAACCAACAGAAAAACATCCTATGGCGTTCTGCATTAGCATCGAACAGCCCCCGTGATATGCAACTTTTCAGGGAAGCCAGAAACCAATATACACAGGCAGTTAGAACAGCCAAGGCTAGCTTTTTCAAGCAGAAATTTGCTTCCTGCAACACAAATTCAAAAAAGTTCTGGGACACCGTAAAGTCCATGGAGAATAAGAACACCTCCTCCCAGCTTCCAACCGCCCTGAAGATAGGAAACACTGTCACCACCGACAAATCCACTATAATTGAGAATTTCAATAAGCATTTTTCTACGGCTGGCCATGCTTTCCACCTGGCTACCCCTACCCGGGACAACAGCACTGCCCTCCCCTCTGCTACTCGCCCAAGCCTTCCCCATTTCTCTTTCTCCCAAATACAGTCAGCTGATGTTCTTAATGAGCTGCAAAATCTGGACCCTTACAAATCAGCCGGGCTAGATAATCTGGACCCTTTCTTTCTAAAACTATCTGCTGAAATTGTTGCCACCCCTATTACTAGCCTCTTCAACCTCTCTTTCGTGTCGTCTGAGATACCCAAAGATTGGAAAGCAGCTGCGGTTATCCCCCTCTTCAAAGGGGGGGACACCCTTGACCCTAACTGCTACAGACCTATATCTATCCTACCCTGCCTTTCTAAGGTCTTCGAAAGCCAAGTCAACAAACAGATTACCGACCATTTCGAATCACACCACACCTTCTCCGCTATGCAATCTGGTTTCAGAGCTGGTCATGGGTGCACCTCAGCCACGCTCAAGGTCATAAACGATATCGTAACCGCCATCGATAGGAAACAATACTGTGCAGCCGTATTCATTGACCTGGCCAAGGCTTTTGACTCTGTCAATCACCACATCCTCATTGGCAGACTCGACAGCCTTGGTTTCTCTAATGATTGCCTCGCCTGGTTCACCAACTACTTCTCTGATAGAGTTCAGTGTGTCAAATCTGAGGGTCTGTTGTCCGGGCCTCTGGCAGTCTCTATGGGGGTGCCACAGGGTTCAATTCTTGGACCGACTCTCTTCTCTGTTTACATCAATGATGTCGCTCTTGCTGCTGGTGATTCTCTGATCCACCTCTACGCAGACGACACTATTCTGTATACTTCTGGCCCTTCTTTTGACACTGTGTTAACAACCCTCCAGGCGAGCTTCAATGCCATACAACTCTCCTTCCGTGGCCTCCAACTGCTCTTAAATACAAGTAAAACCAAATGCATGCTCTTCAACCGATCGCTGCCTGCTCCGGCCCGCCTGTCCAACATCACTACTTTGGACGGCTCTGACTTAGAATATGTGGACAACTACAAATACCTAGGTGTCTGGTTAGACTGTAAACTCTCCTTCCAGACCCACATCAAACATCTCCAATCCAAAGTCAAATCTAGAATTGGCTTCCTATTCCGCAACAAAGCATCCTTTACTCATGCTGCCAAACATACCCTTGTAAAACTGACCATCCTACCAATCCTCGACTTCGGTGATGTCATTTACAAAATAGCCTCCAAAACCCTACTCAATAAATTGGATGCAGTCTATCACAGTGCCATCCGTTTTGTCACCAAAGCCCCATATACTACCCACCACTGCGACCTGTACACTCTCGTTGGCTGGCCCTCGCTTCATACTCGTCGCCAAACCCATTGGTTCCAGGTCATCTACAAGTCCCCCCTTATCTCAGCTCGCTGGTCACCATAGCAGCACCTACCCGTAGCACGCGCTCCAGCAGGTATATCTCTCTAGTCACCCCCAAAACCAATTCTTCCTTTGGACGCCTCTCCTTCCAGTTCTCTGCTGCCAATGACTGGAACGAACTACAAAAATCTCTGAAACTGGAAACACCTATCTCCCTCACTAGCTTTAAGCACCAGCTGTCAGAGCAGCTCATAGATTACTGCACCTGTACATAACCCATCTACAATTTAGCCCAAACAACTACCTCTTTACCTACTGTATTTATTTATTAATTTATTTTGCTCCTTTGCACCCCATTATTTCTGTCTCTACTTTGCACTTTCTTCCAATGCAAACCAACCATTCCAGTGTTTTTTTTTTTAGTTTTTATTTTACTTGCTGTGTTGTACTCACTTCGCCTCCATGGCCTTTTTATATTTTTATTTATTTATACATATATCTGTTTGCCTTCACCCCCCTTATCTCACCTCACTTGCTCACATTGTATATACTGTAGACTTATTTTTTTATTTTTTTCACTGTATTATTGACTATATGTTTGTTTTTACTCCATGTGTAACTATGTGTTGTTGTATGTGTCGAACTGCTTTGCTTTATCTTGGCCAGGTCGCAATTGTAAATGAGAACGTGTTCTCAATTTGCCTACCTGGTTAAATAAAGGTTAAATAAAAAAAATAAAATAAAAAAAACAAAAACAAATTAGGAACATTTGAGGAGTCTTGACCCAACATTTAATGAACAGAAATGCAATGGTTCATTGGATCAGTCTAAAACGTTGCACATACACTGCTGCCATCTAGTGGCCAATATCTGAATTGCACATGGGCTGGAATAATACATTATGGCCTTTCTCTTGCATTTCAAAGATGATGGTACAAAAAAAAAAAAAATGGGTGTTTTCTTTGTATTATCTTTTACCAGATCTAATGTGTTATATTCTGTTACATTCCTTTCACATTTCCACAAACTTCAAAGTGTTTCCTTTCAAATGGTACCAAGAAATGCATGTCCTTGCTTCAGGGCCTGAGCTACAAGCAGTTAGATTTGGGCATGTCATTTAAGGAAAAAATTGAAAAAAAGGGGCCGATCCTTAAGAGGTTTTAAGCCTCTAACAATTGTGCCTCAACGTCCTCCGCTATTTCATCAATTCGCCTAGTAACGGTGGTAGCCGAAAGAGGAACCTGTGCTATCTTTTTAGCTGCAGCCTCTCCTAAGAGTTCACGGCAAATGTCCTTAGCAGCAGGTAGAATCAACTCCTCGCCAATAGTGAAAGGCTTCTTGGCCTTAGCAATACGGCTAGCCACTTAGTATGACGCTCTCAGTGCAGCCACGTTTGTTGATGCGGTGGCTTTCAAAACTTGCTTCTGTCCTTCTTGTTCACGTTTTCTTCGCTCAAAGAATTCAACAGGTTTGTCTTTAAGTGCAGGGTGCTTGGATTCGATGTGCCGAAGTAGTTTTGAGGGCTTCATTGCCTCGTTAGATAGCCTATCTCCACATACTACGCACAGGGGGCTTGGAGCATGCGAGTCACCTGTCGCAGTAAAGCCATATTTTAGGTAGGACTCATCATCTTTTCAAATGAATGAGGCTTTCTTTTTTTTGCAGTCTCGGGCTCTGCTGTCTCTGTATTATCGACATCGTCGTTGGGCCTTCGAACTCCCTTACCCCTTCGGAAGAATCTCTCCAGCGACGTTTGTTTGTTTTTATTCATGTCAACTTACGTAGCTAGCTAGTCCAAAGTTGGCGGGCAACACAGCTCACACAGACCGTGATGAACTCATTACTCAAGTTCAAAATCTGTAAACTGTTGTGGGCGTGACATAGATATTAGAGTGGTGAGAAAAGGACCAACAGACTGCACCAAGTTCAATGTAATTACTGCACAAATAGCCTATGATTGTATATAATTATTATTTTATTTAACCGATTAAAACAATTTCAAATGAATGTATCCTTTCCGTGCGGCCCGGTAGAGAATGTGCCCGGGGGTTGGGGACAGGTGGTCTACAAGACTGTGTGTGTGTGTGTGTAGGTGATGGCCAGGTGGACTTTGAAGAGTTTGTGACGATACTGGGACCCAAACTTCTGTCGTCTGAGACCAGAGAAGGTTTCCGAGGAAGCACCATCGATAACATCTTCTGGCAGGTAGGACCACATAGTCCTCTCTTCTCTTGACTTCACTTATCTTCTGTTTTCTTCTGTCAAATCCTCTTCTCTCCTCTTCTCTTCAGTTCGGGTGTCTTGGGCAAAAACTGGTTGAATCAACATTGTTTCCACGCAATTTCAACCGAACAATTCAATGTGGTGATGTTGAATCAACGTTGAAAACTGATTGGATTTTTTAAAAGTCATCAATGTAAGGATGTCTTTGCCCAGTGGGTTCTCTCCTCTCTTCTCTTCTCTTTTTCTGCTCTTTTCTCTCATGTTCTCGTTTCTCCTATCTCAAATCAAATTGTATTTGTCACATGCGCTGAATACAACAGGTGAACATTTCACCTTACAGTGAAATGCTCCCTTACAAGCCCTTAACCAACAATGCAGTTTTAAGAAAATCCCCCCCCCCCCCCTAAAAAAAAGAATTAAGATATAAGAAAAACAAATAATTAATGAGCAGCAGTAAATAACAATAGCGGGCCTGTATACAGGGGGGGTACCAGTTCAGAGTCAATGTGTCAATATGCGGGTCGCACCGGTGTCGACGTAGTTGAGGTAATTATGTACATGCAGGTAGGGTTAAAATAGCTGTGCATAGATGATAACAGAGAGTAGCAGCAGCGTGGGGTGGGGTGGGGTGGGGGGGGTGGGGGGGGTAGTCTGGGTTGCCATTTAATTAGCTGTTCAGGAGTCTTATGGCTTGGGGGTAGAAGCTGTTTAGAAGCCTCTTGGACCTAGACTTGGCGCTCCGGTACCGCTTGCCGTGCGGTAGCAGAGAGAACAGTCTATCTCCTTTCTACTCTTCTGTTCCTTTCTATTCCTTTCTCTTCTCTTTTCCTGTCCTCATTTCCTTTCATCTTCTTCTCTTCCTTTTTTATTTCCCAGTCCTCTCTCCTCCTCTCCTCTCTTCTTTTTTCTCCATCATCTCTACCCCTTTTCTCGCTTTTTGTATTTCTGTTTCTTCTCTTTTTGATCTCTCCTTTATCTCATTTCCCCAAATCCCCATATCCTCCTCTTCTGTTCCCCTCTCCTCCTTCTGCCCCTACTCTCCTCTTCTCCCTCCCTCTGCGATGGCTTCTGCAGTCAGGGCACGTGGAGATGCTTGCACAAAAACCTGTTTTTGCTAGATATTAACACACACACACAGATAGAGACCCCATACCTTTGCCTTTTGTCCCATGATGATGCGGAAAGGGATATTTGGGCCCATGTCTTCAAAGGAAAAAGACATGCCAGTGTGTGTGTGTGTGTGTGTGTGTGTGTGTGTGTGTGTGTGTGTGTGTGTGTGTGTGTGTGTGTGTGTGTGTGTGTGTGTGTGTGTGTGTGTGTGTGTGTGTGTGTGTGTGTGTATGTGTGTGTGCGTACATCCATGTGTGCATGTTTACAGACTTCAAAGTAATCCTAGGGGGTCTCTGCTTCAGAGAAAGGAGAGCTTTCGGGCTCCCGAGTGACACAGTGGTCTAAGACACTGCATCTCAGTGCAAGAGGCGTCACCGCAGTACCTGGATCAAATCCAGGCTGCATCACATCCGGCCATGATTGGGAGTCCCATAGGGCGGAACACAATTGGCCCAGCATCCTCCGGATTTGGCCAGGGTAGGCCGTCATTGTAAATAAGAATTTGTTGTTAACTGACTTGCCTAGTTAAATAAAGGTTACATTTTCTTCTCTAATCTATTTTCCAGTCCTCTCCTCTCTTCCCCTCTCCTCTCTTCTTTCTTCTCCATCATCTCTACCCCTTTTCTCGCTTTTTGTATTTCTGTTTCTTCTCTTTTTGATCTCTCCTTTTTGTCCCATGATGATAGGGAAAGGGATCATTGGGCCCATGTCTCCAAAGGAAAAAGACATGCCAGGGTGTGTGTGTGCATGTATGTGTGCGTAGTGTTTTTTAATTCACTTGTGTTCAGCGAATATATGTGTTTTTGGGGAAAGTAAAACTAAACTACTTTCAGTTCAGTGGTCTTTGCTGCATTATAAAAAGGGTTGAGATGGAGAGAGAAAACAAGGGAAAAGGGAAGAGAGAACAACGATGGAGTGACAGGCAGAGAGTAGACACACAGAGAGAAGGGGGCATGGAGAGAAATGTTTTATAAAAGACAGAAAGGGAACTAAGAAACAGAAAGGGAATAAGAGAAATGGAATGAAGCATGAAACACACTGAGAATCTTACTGCCGATAGACTGCCGATAGGTACTTATCACAGTGGGAGACCGGTCTTTCTCTTGCTAGAACAGAAGCGGTACCTGCTGATTGCCGACCCGGTAGCGACGAACCTGCCGATTTTGTATTTGTAAAATCGCAATGCTCGTCAGTGGCCAACAACTTGACTTTGAGCCAATCAGAGAGCACGAACCCCCACGTGAGGAGACAACAACAAAAAATTGGGGGAAAATACGGAATTTTCTCTGTGGATCCACGGATGAGCTCATCACACTTTTATGCAATGTAGGCTAGGGGACGGTCGCTAGCTAAATGCACAAACGCAATGCACGTAATGCTAAATACTTCCTCCAAGCTAGCTAACCACTGTAGCTAGTATTGACATAATTAAAGCACAATGGATTGGCTAGTTTCCATGAAACAGCTGCCTGTGTTAGCTGCTGAGTTAGTGGATTATCCTTAGCTAGCTAGCTAAACTCAGCATAAAAAGAACCATCCCTTTTTCAGGACCCTGTCTTTCAAAGATCATTCGTAAAAATCCAAATAACTTCACAGATCTTCATTGTAAAGGGTTTTCTTTTCGCAATCTGGTACAGTAATAGTGTAGACCGACCTTCTAAAATCAATAAATGATCAATCGGGCGTACTTGAACTTGTTAGTAAAGAAATAAAGGCGATGAAGGCGAGCCTCTAAATGAGTGATGAAAAAGCTGTGACAACGGAACAAACAAGCTGAAAGGTACAGTCAATACTATTAAAACGGACGCTAAAGAACTTAAAAGAGAGAATATGTTTCTGAGATAAGCCTTACTTGGAATACAGACTAGATCTATGCGGGAAAATCTGGTACTTACTAGTATTAAAGAAAGTGAGGGAGAAGATCCTGAAAGTGTGGTGAAATAATTCCTTCTTAAAGCGCTACAGATCCCAGGCGATACCGTCTACAAAATCAAACTCTAACATGTACACCGTTTCGGATAGAGGACAAAAATACGAACGCCTACTCGTTGCCAAATTTGCATTCTTTAAAGATAAAATAATGTTTGACAAGAGACTCGCTGGCAGGAAAATAGGAATGAATGATCAGTTCCTGAAGAAAAGTGTAGACCGGCTTTAAGTTCTGTACCCACTCTTTAAGGTGAATAGACTTGAAGGGAATCGTGTAGCTCTCGTAGTCAATAAACTGTACATTGATAGCCAACTGTTCCGAGACACCAAGACGGTATTGTAATAGAAAGAAATTGTAAAACAATAAAATACAACAATTGATAAAGAAATAAACTACAAAATACACTATACCATTCAAGATAGGGAATGTTGTAAAATAATTAGTATTCAACTTCCTATTCATAGTATTAATAAATAGATAAGACAGCGTTAGAAGAAAGGATAATTATTGAAATAATACATCTTTACTTATAAGGAACTGGAACACGAAAGTACTCAAAATGTTGATGTTGATTCCTACCTTATTTCAGGCTTTTGAGTACTTTTCGATAAAAACACAGCAAACAGAGTACATAGAAGGCACAGTGTGTGGGTATGTGCAGGTGTATTGTGATGGAAGGTGGGGTGTGCGATTTTTGTGTTTGGAAAAGTGTGCAATGTGCAGTTAAGGAAAATAGTTGCAAATGACAGAGCCCGTGTGTGCCTGCGAGCAGCAGTTGTGACAGAGAGAGCTTCCAGTTCTGTGCAGATTTATGATATATATATTTTAAAACAAGTGTGTTTATTTATTGTTCTATCATGATGGAACAGTCCCCGACCCTAGACACCCACCTGAGCAACCCACACACTAAGGAGAAGTCCTTATCTGTTTAATAGGCTTACTGCAAGTAGCCTATATAATACGCAGCCAAGAAAGATGAACGTGTTCAGAGACCCACTAATGCAACACTGCCCCCTCAAGAGTCTGAGCCTGCCTGGCAGGGTTGGTCCAACAAAGCCAAAGCCCTTGGATTGGGTGAGCATAATGTACGAGGAATTTCTCAAATCTGCTAATGAGAACCTTGATGACCTTGTACCTAGCTGGTGGGGATTCCGGGGGGGGGGGGGGGTGTATCTGAGCTCCATCACTTAGGACTTGACGTTGGAAAATCAAATCTCCCCATTTTTGCTCAATTGTTCGTGCCTTTTCAAACAGCTACAACTGTATATGCATTCGCACATCAAGTCTTCTTTTCAGCTGGCCTCAGGGATGGAATATCTGAACTTGTGGTTGTTTGTGGGGGAACGGTGGGCAGTGTGTATGTGTGTGTGTGTGTCCCACATCTGTTGCTATGGGGTAATGATGTTACGGACAATACAGGATGAATCTTAATAATTGTTTGCCAAAATAATAATCGCTTGGCAAAAATGTAATTTTTGTATTGCCAACTTTGTTATAGGTAACAAATCCTCCGTGTGAACTGCCTAATGTCACAGTGTCACTTTGCTGGAGTCTAGAGCTAGCACGATCACATGGCCTACATGTACGCAGCAGAGATTGCAGGATTGGATGGAAAGCATGATCTGTCTGTAGCCTTTTTCTTTCTTACAAATATCGTAATTAATTTGACAGAATATTTTACATCTTCATCCCATAAGTATTAAAGGTAGTGCCATGTTACAGCCATCTTTAGACATATAGCCAGTACCACCACTGAGGTATATAATTATAACCCACCCAAACTATGCCTAAATGAAATATAAAAAGTATCAATTAAATCGCCAGGTAGCCTATTATTGTGGCAAAGATGCGTCTGTAGAACTTTATATGGATAATATTAATGTAGGTAGGCTACTCTGTTTTTGCCAGGCAACACCTGATAAAATGTAACAAGTGCTTTCTGGTCACTAATCTGGATATGTGCCTGCCTTTGCGCTCAAATGCTGATGACGGGTCATTGGTCAACAATCAAGACATGCAACTTTTTGGTTCTGGATCTGAAGCCCAGATTAGATGTTTTTGAAACAAGAATTTGTAGGCCTATGTTAGTGACCAGATCGAATAAGCAAAGGTATAAATATAAAATACAAATGGTAGGCTATATGTAGCCTATTAAAATATGTATAAAAAAAAATCCCATTAAATTCCACACTCACAAGCCCCCAAAACCTTCTCACTGGCTAGCTCACCCGACCTGTATTGCTTGACCTTCCGGCGCCGACCGAGATGGCCGCTTCGCGTTCCTAGGAAAATATGCAGTATTTTGTTTTTTTTATGTGTTATTCCTTACATTGGTAACCCAGGTAATCTTAGATTTCATTACATAGTCGGGAGGAACTACTGAATATAAGAGCAACATCAACTCACCATCGTTACAACCAGGAATATGACTTTCCCGAAGCGGGTCCAGTGTTTTGCCTTCCACCCAATACAATGGATCTGATCCCAGCCGGCGACCCTAAGCGACGCCGTAAAAGGGGCAAACGAAGCGGTCTCCTGGTCAGGCTTCGGAGACGGGCACATCGCGCTTCACTCCCTAGCATACTACTCGCCAATGTCCAGTCTCTTGACAATAAGGTTGATGAAATCCGAGCAAGGGTAACATTCCAGAGAGACATCAGAGATTGTAACGTTCTCTGCTTCACGGAAACATGGCTCACTCAAGAGACGCTAACGGAGTCGGTGCAGCCAGCTGGTTTCTTCACGCATCGCGCCGACAAACAAACATCTTTCTGGTAAGAAGAGGGTCGGGGGTGTATGCCTTATGATTAACGAGACGTGGTGTGATCATAACAACATACAGGAACTCAAGTCATTCTGTTCACCTGATCTAGAATTCCTCACAATCAAATGTCGACCGCATTATCTACCAAGGGAATTCTCTTCGATTATAATCACAGCCGTATATATTCCCCCCCAAGCAGACACATCGATGGCCCTGAACGAACTTTATCTGACTCTTTGTAAACTGGAAACCACACACCCTGAGGCTGCATTCATCGTAGCTGGGGATTTTAACAAGGCTAATCTGAAAACAAAACTCCCTAAATTCTATCAGCATATCGATTGTGCTACCAGGGCTGGTAAAACCTTGGATCATTGTTATACTAACTTCTGCGACGCATATAAGGCCCTCCCCCGACCTCCTTTCGGAAAAGCTGACCACGACTCCATTTTGTTGCTTCCAGCCTACAAACAGAAACTAAAACAGCAAGCTCCCGCGCTCAGGTCTGTTCAACGCTGGTCCGCCAATCTGATTCCCTCTTCAAGACTGCTTCGATCACGTGAATTGGGATATGTTCCGCATTGCGTCCAACAACAACATTGACGAATACGCTGATTCGGTGAGCGAGTTCATTAGAAAGTGCATTGATGATGTCGTACCCACAGCAACGATTAAAACATTCCCAAACCAGAAACCGTGGATTGATGGCAGCATTTGCGTGAAACTGAAAGCGCGAACCACTGCTTTTAACCAGGGCAAGGTGACCGGAAACATGACCGAATACAAACAGTGTAGCTATTCTCTCCGCAAGGCAATCAAACAAGCCAAGTCCCAGTATAGAGACAAAGTAGAGTCGCAATTCAACAGCTCAGACACAGGAGGTATGTGGCAGGGTCTACAGTCAATCACGGATTACAAAAAGAAAACCAGCCCCGTCGCGGACCAGGATGTCTTGCTCACAGACAGGCTAAATAACTTTTTTGCTCGCTTTGAGGACAATACAGTGCCACTGACACGGCCCGCTACCAAAACCTGCGGGCTCTCCTTCACTGCAGCCGAGGTGAGTAAAACATTTAAACGTGTTAACCCTCGCAAGGCTGCAGGCCCAGACGGCATTCCCAGCCGCGTCCTCAGAGCATGCGCAGCCCAGCTGGCTGGTGTGTTTAAGGACATATTCAATCAATCCTTATCCCAGTCTGCTGTTCCCACATGCTTCAAGAGGGCCACCATTGTTCCTGTTCCCAAGAAAGCTAAGGTAACTGAGCTAAACGACTACCGCCCCGTAGCACTCACTTCCGTCATCATGAAGTGCTTTGAGAGACTAGTCAAGGACCATATCACCTCCACCCTACCTGACACCCTCCAATTTTCTTACCGACCCAATAGGTCCACAGACGACGCAATCACAACCACACTGCACACTGCCCTAACCCATCTGGACAAGAGGAATACCTATGTGAGAATGCTGTTCATCGACTACAGCTCAGCATTTAACACCATAGTACCCTCCAAACTCGTCATCAAGCTCGAGACCCTGGGTCTCGACCCCTCCCTGTGCAACTGTGTCCTGGACTTCCTGACGGGCCGCCCCCAGGTGGTGAGGGTAGGTAACAACATCTCCACCCCGCTGATCCTCAACACCGGGGCCCCACAAGGGTGCGTTCTGAGCCCTCTCCTGTACTCCCTGTTCACCCACGACTGCGTGGCCATGCACGCCTCCAACTCAATCATCAAGTTTGCGGATGACACTACAGTGGTAGGCTTGATTACCAACAACAACGAGACGGCCTACAGGGAGGAGGTGAGGGCCCTCGGAGTGTGGTGTCAGGAAAATAACCTCACACTCAACGTCAACAAAACAAAGGAGATGATTGTGGACTTCAGGAAACAGCAGAGGGAGCACCCCCCTATCCACATCGACGGGACAGTAGTGGAGAAGGTGGAAAGTTAAGTTCCTCGGTGTACACATCACGGACAAACTGAATTGGTCCACCCACACAGACAGCGTTGTGAAGAAGCCGCAGCAGCGCCTCTTCAACCTCAGGAGGCTGAAGAAATTCGGCTTGTTACCAAAAGCACTCACAAACTTCTACAGATGCACAATCGAGAGCATCCTGTCGGGCTGTATCACCGCCTGGTACGGCAACTGCTCTGCCCACAACCGTAAGGCTCTCCAGAGGGTAGTGAGGTCTGCACAACGCATCACCGGGGGCAAACTACCTGCCCTCCAGGACACCTACACCACCCGATGTCACAGGAAGGCCATAAAGATCATCAAGGACAACAACCACCCAAGCCACTGCCTGTTCACCCCGCTATCATCCAGAAGGCGAGGTCAGTACAGGTGCATCAAAGCAGGGACCGAGAGACTGAAAAACAGCTTCTATCTCAAGGCCATCAGACTGTTAAACAGCCGCCACTAACATTTAGTGGCCGCTGCCAACATACTCACTCAACTCCAGCCATTTTAATAATGGGAATTGATGGAAATTATGTAAAAATGTACCACTAGCCACTTTAAACAATGCCACTTAATATAATGTTTACATACCCTACATTACTCATCTCATATGTATATGTATATACTGTACTCTATATCATCTACTGCATCTTGCCATCTTTATGTAATACATGTATCACTAGCCACTTTAAACTATGCCACTTTATGTTTACATACCCTACATTACTCATCTCATATGTATATACTGTACTCTATACCATCTACTGCATCTTGCCTATGCCGTTCTGTACCATCACTCATTCATATATCTTTATGTTCATATTCTTTATCCCTTTACACTTGTGTGTATAAGGTAGTAGTTGTGGAATTGTTAGGTTAGATTACTTGTTGGTTATTACTGCATTGTCGGAACTAGAAGCACAAGCATTTCGCTACACTCGCATTAACATCTGCTAACCATGTGTATGTGACAAATAAAATTTGATTTGATTTGACAGTTTGCTGGTCCAATCAGAGAGCCGAGGGTGTGTTTCACCAGCCAATCTGTTTATTTGCAAGTGAGATGCTGCATAGAAAGTAATCCGCTGAGACTCTATGCCACAAAATGAGTAACACAACTTTACAAAACCTGGCCTGAAAATTTCAAGTCATCAGTTTCAAGTTAGCCTCATCAAGAACCAAGCTTCCATAAAGGTGTGACAACGATGTGATTTTGGAGGTATGGCAATGTGAGACTAGTCTCAAGTCAAAGTCGAGTCCAAAATCTTGAGGCTCCAAGACAAGTATCAAGTTACAATATTTTATATAAAGTCAGTCTCAAGTCATCAAATTTGTGGCAAGTCAGACTTGAGTAAAAGTCATGTGACTCGAGTCCACACATCTGTAAAATACTTATCATTAAAAAAAACATTTGACTTGTCGATCCAGGGACAACAGGAATGTCAACCACTTGGAGAAATCAGGACAAGAGTCTTGCAAAAGGTTAAACATAGCCCTGCTGGACACCTGCCTGGTAGACACCATTCTAAATCAAATTGTATTTGTCACACACATTTAGCAGATGTTATTGCGGGTGTAGCGAAATGCTTGTGTTTCAAGCTCCAACAGTGTAGTAATATCTAACAATTCACAACAATACACACAACCTAAAAGCTAACAATTCTAACAATACACACAACCTAAAAGCAAAATAATGGAATTAAGGAATATATAAATATTAGGATGAGCAATGTCGGAGTGGCATAGACTAAAATACAGTAGAATAGAATACGGTATATACATTTGAGATGAGTAAAGCAAAAATATGTTAACATTATTAAAGTGACTAGTGTTCCATTATTAAAGTCACCAGTGGTTTCAAGTTTGTATATGGGGCAGCAGCCTCTAAGGTGCAGGGTTACGTAACCAGATGGAAGCCGTCTAGTGATGGCTATTTAACAGTCTGATGGCCTTGAGATAGAAGCTGTTTTTCAGTCTCTCGGTCCCAGCTTTGATGCACCTGTACTAACCTTGCCTTCTGGATGATAGCGGGATGAACAGGTAGTGGCTCGGGTGGTTGTTGTCCTTGATTATCTTTTTGACCTTCCTGTGACATCGGGTGCTGTAGGTGTTCTGGAGGGCAGGTAGACAGCGGCACCCTCTGGAAAGCACTGCGGTTGCAGGCGGTGCAGTTGCCGTACCAGGCGGTGATACTGCCCGACAGGATACTCTCAATTGTGCACCTGTAGAAGTTTGTGAGGGTTTTAGGTGCCAAGCCAAATTTCTTCAGCCTCCTGAGGTTGAAGAGGTGCTGTTGCGCCTTCCTCACAACACTGTCTGTGTCTAAATGCTCCCTCTCCCTCTCTTTGTTCTGTCTTTTAGTAGTCAGCGGACAGACTAAAGCTGGTCACAGTCCGTCTATCGACATGTCAGTAGACAATTGTTGTAGCGACATCATTAACTTTCTTTGTCGTCCGACATCAATGAAAAGTTATGAAAAAGTATAAACACAAAACGACAGCCTTTGCATGACATCAGCAGCCCGAGTTATCACTTGTGAGAATGCAGACAGGAGTAGTTGAGAAAGACAGCAAGTCAAACGCCTATCTGACTGTAATTGATGTGTCTATACACCCTCAGTCTGTCCTCTAGCTCTGTTGACAAGCACACACGCACGCAAGCATGCACGCACAAAAACACACACACACACACTTACATTCACATTCCTTCACACTCTTCACATACACTGCTGCTACTCTCTGTTTATCATCTATGCATAGTCACGTTACCCCTACCTACATATTACCACAGTTACCTTGACTAACCCGTTCCCCTGCACATTGACTCGGTACCGGTACCAATTGTATGTACCATCATTATTATATTATTGTTTTACTATTTGTACTTTATTTTATTAAGCACATTTTTCTTACTTACTTTTTAAAAACTCTGCATTGTTGGTTAAGGGCTCGTAAGAAAGCATTTCACGTTAAGGTCTACACCTGTTGTATTTGGCGCATGTGACAAATCAAATTTGATTTGAAACAACACACTAAAACTCTAAATCAGCCCTAATGAGGCAAGCTTTTAGAATCACAAACGTGTGTGTGCGTGTGTGTGTGAGCGTGTGTGTGATAAGATCAAACAGTCTTGCTGCATTATTGCAGAACACTCTGCAATGGCGTCTCCTTATTTTTAATCGGTCAGCAGAATAGAATAGACACAACCCATTCATTAATTGACCAATCAATCAGTCACATTTTGCATTGCAACAACTGAAAACTGACCTGGACTCAAGCCCCTCCAAAAAACAAACCTAGGGCAACGGTGACAAGGAAAACCCAGGTAGAGAGACACCTAGAAGGAGAGAGAGTCCGACTTCAGAATGGGCGCATTAAAGTTATGAAGCATTAAAGGTATCCTTTTTAGATAAAACTATACTAAATACTTGGCACCAAATAATGTCACCAAATAATTGATTTAAACACACTATTTTGCAATGAAAGTCTACAGTCGCCTCAGCAGCACTCTGTAGGGTAGCACCATGGTGTAGCCGGAGGACAGCTAGCTTCTGTCCTCCTCTGGGTACATTGACTTCAATACAAAACCTAGGAGGATCATGGTTCTCACCCCCTTCCAAGGACTTGCGCAGTAATTGTGACAACTTCCAGAGGATGTCCTCCAACCTATCAGAGCTCTTGCAGCATGAACTGTCGTATTGCCCATCCAATCAAAGGATCAGATAATTAATCTAGTACCGAAAGCATAAGCTACAGCTAGCTAGCACTGCAGTGCATGAAATGTGGTGAGTAGTTGATTGAAAGAGAGAGAAAGACAATTATGGAGAAGCAAGAGAGCGAGTAGTATATATTTTTTTCTCTTTCACTTTCACTTAGTATCGAATGCAGCTCATTAGTTTGGCCTACTCAAACACCCGGCTCAAACAGAGAGGGATGCTATGTTAGTTGATGCTATGATAGATGCTATGCTATGTTGATTAACAGACCTGAATTTGTCCAATAGAAACGCTTGTTTGCAACTGTTAAACTAATAATTAAACCCTATATCAGCTAGATGCAGGCAAGAGTATGCAATGCGGTAATTGAATGTGTAACTGTCTCTCACCTTGATTACAAAAAATGCTCTCAACATGTGCACCTAAGTTGTAAACTTTCATTCATAAGCTAGGTTGTAGCAGGGAGTATCATGTATCACATAGTAGCCTAAACTTATCGATGTTACATTGAGCTGGGTGAATGGAATATGAATGACACTCATCCAGTATACTGTAATAGAAATAAGGCCATGGTCATCAAAAAAATAATCGTCCTCCCTCATCTTAAACTGCAGCGTCTGCCACTGCGGTACAGGTATACCTCTAGGCCATCAGTCACTCCACAGGCATATTTTCTTCTCTCCTCTCCTTCAGGTCATTCTGACCACAGTGGCAGGGGAACAAAAGAGTTCTCTCTCTCTCTCTCCTTAGTCTCTCTTCCTCTCTCTATCTCACTCCCTCTTTCTTTTTCTCTCTCTCTGTATTTGCTGTGTCAAACTGAGTGAATAGATTGTGTTTCACAAGGTAAATAGGCATCCAATTGTGAATTGGGGAGTGGGAGGCAAGGACAGGAGGGGAGATTAAAGCGCTCAAAAGTGAAATGAATGAAAAAATAAAAAACATCTGAGACTCAGACTCTCTATTGATTGGAATGAGACTTCACTCACTCACACACACACACACACAAATGAGTTAAAAGTTCTGTAATATGACCTTGGAATGTATCTGCATAGTACTGTCATTTTGTGTGCATATATCTTCAACTCTTACAGTGTGTGTGTGTGTGTGTGTGTGTGTGTGTGTGTGTGTGTGTGTGTGTGTGTGTGTGTGTGTGTGTGTGTGTGTGTGTGTGTGTGTGTGTGTGTGTGTGTGTGTGTGTGTGTGTGTGTATTCATGCATGCCTGTGTGCGTGTTTGGGTGCATGTGTTCCTGTGTGCTTGCGTGTGTGTGTGTCTTGCCCCTGCAGTTTGACATGCAGCAGATGTCTCTTGACGAGCTCAAGCAGGTTCTGTTCCATGCGTTCCAAGACCACCTGACAATGAAGGATATCGAGAACATCATCATCAACGAAGAGGAGAGCCTCAATGAGACAGGGAACTGCCCCGAGTACGAGGGAGGTGAGGGGGGGGGGGGGGGGACAGATAGGGCTAGAGCTGAGAGAGATAGATGGTAGAGAAAGAGGGACAGAAATCTAAAATGAAACCTCAGGGAACAGCCAGACAGCCTGAAGTAGGAGAGAGTGGAGGGGAGTAAAATAGAGAGAGAGAGATTTCCCCTACCACATAGAATAAGGATTTCAGAATATCCAGCTAGAGATACTACATTTTCAGTCTCTGGGCTCAGTGCTTCTATGTGGTGATCTCAACGCCAGGACTGAGGTGAGGTGGACTACATAGAATCAGAAGGAAACACCTATCTATTTGGAAAGGCATCTCTCTACAATTAAACAAATCCCCATTTCACAGAAAGAGTTATGATAGTGTGGTTAACAAAAGTAGGAGAGAGATACTTCAGCTCTGCAAAGGTCTCAGTATATACTGTATATTGTTAATGGTAGGACAAGGGGTGACTCATTGGGCCGATTCACATACAGCTCTGTGCTAGGGAGACAGTGTGGTGGACTACTCCATAACCGATATTCCACCTCAACATAATAATGCATTTACAGTCATACATTTACATTTACATTTAAGTCATTTAGCAGACGCTCTTATCCAGAGCGACTTACAAATTGGTGCATTCACCTTATGACATCCATGCCACAACTTGCCCTGTCGGATCACTTCCAGATCACATTTAACCTTAAAGATCTATGGAGTCAACCAAAATCCCAAATCAGAAACCATATATATTCAATCTCCCTCCCATTTACAAATGGAAAAAGACCAGTGACAGAGCATTTGAGACAACATTAAAACGATTTTTAGTTTAATGATTTTTTTTTTAAACCCGTTTTTTTTTCATCTAAATGTATTTGTTTGAAGAAATGCCTTTTTGAACATGTGAACTTTTATGTGCTTGTATTTAGTCTGTAAATATAAATAAAATGTGAGCGCACTAATCTGTTTAGACAGAGAGAAATACAGAACCGTGCCTAGCCATGATTGGTTGAGATAATGAGGGGCCGGGACATTCACGAGAAATCCATTCTGTCCTGCGAGGCTTCTCTGTCAAATGGCACATCCTGCTCTCTGCTACCACGAATATTTGAAAGATCCGTTGGATTTACTCATATTTTCATCATGGACAACACGCAAAGTGTAGCTACAGCTTTCAATAACAGTGTCGTCCTGAATACAGCTGCTGGTATCGACACAGCTCTGTCATCTGTGGCAAAAGCAGTCTGGACTGGTTGAAGCCGAGTGGGAAGGATTATTTTGGGAGTGTTTCAGTCAGCTGTGAATCATCATAATCCATACACAGGTAAGAGTCTATAGTTAAAACGCCGAGATAGCTACATGTGTTTATACGTTTTGTCTCAACTATATCAAAAAGTAGTTTTCATTGCTGGCTATTGTTAGCTATATACGGTGCATTCGGAAAGTATTCAGACCCCTTCCCTTTTTCTACATTTTGTTACGTTACAGCCTTGTTTTAAAATGGATTACATTTATTTTTCTCCTCAACAATCTACACACAATACCACATAATGACAAAGTGAAAACAGGTTTTTAGTTTTTTTTGCTTGTTTAAAAATAAAAAACAAAATATATAATTTACATAAGTATTCAGACCCTTTGCTATGACAAATTGAGCTCAGGTGCATCCGGTTTCCATTGATCATCCCTGAGATGTTTCTACAATTTGGAGTTCACATGTAGTGAATTGATTTGATTGGACATGATTTGGTAAGATACACACATGTCTATATAGTGTCCCACAGTTGACAGTGCATGTCAGAGCAAAAACCAAGCCATGAGGTCGAAGAAATTGTTTGTAGAGCTCCGATACACAAATCTGGGGAAGGGTACAAGAACATTTCTGCAGCATTGAAGGTCCCCAAGAACTCAGTGGCCTCCATCATTCTTAAATGGAAGAAGTTTGGAACCACCAAGACTCTTCCTAGAGCTGGCCGCCCAGCCAAACTGAACAAACGGGGGAGAAGGGCCTTGGTCAGGGTGGTGACCAAGAACCCGATGGTCACTCTGACAGAGCTCCAGAGTTCCTCTGTGGAGATAGGAGAACCTTGAAGAGGACAACCATCTGCAGCACTCCACCAATCAGGTCTTTATGGTAGAGTGGCCAAATGGAGGCCACTACTCAGTAAAAGGCACATGACAGCCCGCTTGGAGTTTGCCAGAAAGCACCTAAAGGACTCTCAGACCATGAGAAAAAAGATTCTCTGGTCTGATGAAACCAAGATTGAACTCTTTAGCCTGAATGCCAAATGTAACGTCTGGAGGAAACCGGACACCATCCCTACGCTGAAGAATTTTGATGTTAGCATCGTGCTGTGGGGGATGTTTGAAGGAAAGATGAACAGAGCAAAGTACAGAGAGAACCTTGATGAAAACCTGCTCCAGAGCGCTCAGGACCTCAGAATGGGGCGAAGGTTAAACTTCCAACAGTACAATGACCCTAAGCACAAAGCCAAGACAACGCAGGAGTGGCTTTGGGAGAACTCTCTGAATGTCCTTCACGGCAGCAACGCTCCCCATCCCACCTGACAGAGCTTGAGAGGACCTGCAGAGAAGAATGGGAAAAAACTCCCCAAATACAGGTGTGCCAAGCTTGTAGTGTCATACCCAAGAAGACAAAGGTGCTTCAACAAAGTCTCTGAATACTTATGTAAATGTGATATTTACGTATTATCTTTATTTATACATTTTCAACCCTTTTCTAAAAAAGTCAAGGGGTCTGAATACTAGTAGAAAGAGGAGGAAGGGAAGCTAAGGTACACAATAATACATTTTGGTAGACAGAAGGTGCTCTTTGGTAAAAGGGGTAAATTGGCCATCAAAAAGAAAGGAGGACCAAGGCACTCTTCATATAATTAATTAAAATGCCTTTATTAGTATGGCATGTTCAATAGAAACAAAGTCTCATCCAGCGTTTCGGGTGCATGGCCTTCGTCAGGGAGTGTAGCTAGCTAGACAGTTGCATACTGCGCTTAATGTTGATTGCTGATGTACTAATCCATGCCATGGACATAGCTACTGTATCGATTAGCAAGCTAATCAAACTCCATGTTAAGTGGAGCTCCCAAGTGGCGCAGCGGTCTAAGGCACTGCATCTCAGTGCTTGAGGCGTCACTACAGACACTCTGGTTCGAATCCAGGTGGCGCACAACTGGCACAACGTTGTCTGGGTTTGGCTGGTGTAGGCCTTCCTTGTATATAAGAATTTGTTCTTAACTAATGTGCCTAGTTAAATAAAACTTGAAAAATGTGATTGGGACAATAAAGTGATAGCTAGCTAGCTTTTGAGTTTTTTTTTTTGCATTTTCATCTCGCTTGATAGCTAGATGAATACCATTTACATGTAGCCAGCTGGTAATTATGATGCTAAATGTTTTCTAAATCTAGCTAGTTATCTTCAATCTTGTAGTTTTTGCATTACCATCGTTGGGCTGGAAGCAGGATGAATGTGTACAGGGTATTTTAGTACAGCTGTAGCAGTCAACAGGCAATAACAAGCTATTCATAGCTTGCACCTCTGTCACTCGGCCGAGTCATGCCATTGTTATGAATGTTCTCAAGCCCCCCTCTATCGGCGGTGCCCTAAAGTGGTGATAAGTCATTCTGGACGGAGGCTAACTACTGTTTCGTCTAAATTACACTATAGTGCCTGGAGATACGATGGCATTGCTAAAGTAGTCAAACATTTAGTAGGAAACAACTTTGCCAGCATTATCGTCAAATTGACTTTAGAAAGATGGCAATGTTGTCATTCGTCACAAATAGCTAGCAATGCTAACATTGGCTAGCTAAAATCCGGTGGCCTCCCATCAAAATGATGACAAAAGGTCCTTACTACTGATTTACCTCCTTCTGAATGTCATTGTATTTCCAAGCCACTGTCGTGCACTTTTGATTCAATCTATAACAGTGCTCATTGACGATGCGTTGAGTAGAATGCTCAGTCAGCGATCAGTTCAAAACAAACTTTCAAAACAATATTGTGACAACATGCAACCTATGAAAAGGATACTAATGAATTCATGTTTTGACATATTTTTCTGGAACTTGTCGTTCAGCATAAACCTGCTCTCTGCCACTAGTACAAGGAGATGATCGAGGGGGAACAAGCAATGCTTCAGGTATTTTGTCTTTGTACTTATTTCTTGAACTTGGGGGGGTCAATAAATGTTATTGCTGGTATGCAAAAGTTGAATGTCTTGTCTGTTTTTGTCTGCTTTCCTCCTTCACAGCTTGAATTGTCTGGGGCCTGGTGTTGTGGCCAAGGACCTTTCACTCGGATGGAACCTGCAGTGTTGACATCCTTCCTGCCAGAGATGTGAAAGCATCCCCGGGACTGGACACGGCAAACATATATTTCTGAGAAGATCAGGACTTTTGCAATGAGAACACCATGGATATTACATGTCCTGCTCCAAAGGGCAGGACAGAAATATGCTCTCAGGCTAGATTCCTTTGTTCGTATCATATCACTGAAAGGATCTTATGATATAGGCCTATGTCTAGATAGTCTTTTTCCTAATTGTACTGTAGGCTACTACCTTTAGCTCTTGAAGTTAATAAAGTATTTTATTGCTGAGATATTTTTTGTTTTTTTAAGAACGACTTCACTGCTTTATCACATGGCCACATTACCATATGAATACTTTAAGAGATGGGTGGGTCTAATGCTTAAGAGGGTTTGAACAATGCTAAATGGGCGGAAACAAAGAGCAGCATCGTAGCTGTTCAATGTTAAAGGTTATCTTTATTATACAACAATAGGCAATTTAATACTGTTATTGATTTGCCTAATGGGGGAACTTGGTGAGAATAATGTTCAGAGAATCCATTTAGGTCATTTGGTAAAAGTATTCATTTTCTAAATATATGTTTCCCAAGTGTTAGGTTCTAATTTTGAGTAAATAACTCACGGACACTAGAGAAGTTTAACCAAGTTTAATTCTTCTATACATTACCCGCTCTCCCTCAGTGACATTGTTAGTTTACAAGATCTTCACCCATTCCCTCCACATTCCACATTCCAAGCTTCTTGACTGATGTCTTGAGATGTTGCTTCAATATATCCACATAATTTTCCTGCCTCATCATGCCATTTATTTTGTGAAGTGCACCAACCCCTCCTGCAGCAAAGCACCCCCACAACATGATGCTGCCACCCCCGTGCTTCACGGTTGGGTTGGTGTTCTTCGGCTTGCAAGCCTCCCCCTTTTCCCTCAACATAACAATGGTCATTATGGCCAAACAGTTCTATTTTTGTTTCATCAGATCACAGGACATTTCTCCAAAAAAGTACGATCTTTGTCCCCATGTGCAGTTGCAAACCGTAGTCTGGCTTTTTTTATGGCGGTTTTAGAGCAGTGGCTTCTTCCTTGCGGAGAAGCCTTTCAGGTTATGTCGATATAGGACTTGTTTTACTATGGATATAGATAAGTTTGTACCTGTTTCCTCCAGCATCTTCACAAGGTCCTTTGCTGTTGTTCTGGGATTGATTTGCACTTTTCGCACCAAAGTACATTAATCTCTAGGAGACAGAACGCATCTCCTTCCTGAGTGGTATGACGGCTGCATGGTCCCATGGTGTTTAAACTTGTTTGTACAGGCAATACCTTCAGGAGTTTGGATATTGCTCCCAAGGATGAACCAGACTTGTGGAGGTCTACAATTTTTCTTCTGAGGTCTTGGCTGATTTCGGTGGTCCCGCAGGTCTGGGAGAGTCTCACTGGTCTGGGCGGGGTGTCTATTGATCTGTTGCTCCTGTTTGAAGTGTTGGGGCTGCGTTTGAGAGCGATGTCCTTTAGGGTCCGGGGCGAAGGTGGGCACTGCTGCCTTGTATAGGTGGACCTGGTCGTAGAGGCTGTTCAAGTCCAGGGTGGTGGGCCAGGAAAATATTTGGTTTTAAGGCACAGTCATGGGAAGTACTTGCATTTACGCACTGTATGGTAGCATGGTGGAAGTCTTTTCGGGATTGCAGGGTGGGGATAACCACTTGTGCGTTGGGGAAAGTAGAAGAAGCTTTTTCAATCAATCCCTTGAGAGCTGTGGCCACCCTTTCCTGCTGTGCTCTCAGGTCGTTTGTTCCTGTGTGTATCATTATGTGGCTGGGTGACCCTAGTTGGTCCTCAGACAGAAGGTCTAGGTCGCGCTGGGTGTTTGGACACCAGAGTCCGTGTTTGGGAAAAATATTTTTTTCCTTTTATATATTTCCCGTTTTGAGTCCATAAGAAGTACAGTCTGTGTCTGTGTATATCCTCAGTGGATGTGGGGGGTTGTCAGGAGGGCTATCAGGGTAGCTGACAGGGGGGTGCTCAGAGGGGGTGAGATCCCCTGGGCTTGGGATTCTTCATTTGTCTGTCCCGCTGGGATTTTGACGCTATGGTCAGGGTCTGTGGTGGACTGTTCTGCTGTGGTGTCGAGACTTTTGTCAGGAGCTGAGGTGGGCTGATCTGCTGGCTTCTCTGTGGGAGTGGCCACCTCTCTAGTAGGCTGTTCTCTGTTACACACCATCCCCCTCACCCTCTCCTCCAGCAGTCTGATCCTCTCCTCCATCCCCCTCACCCTCTCCTCCAGCAGTCTGATCCTCTCCTCCATCCCCCTCTCCCTCTCCTCCAGCAGTCTGATCCTCTCCTCTAGTGCTCTGTTCTTCTCCTGCTCCTGCTCTTTCTCCTGTTGATGTTGTCTCACCACAGTCCAGAGTGCAGATATGTCTCTCTCCACCTCCAGCTCTCCAGGTCTAGTTAAGGGGGTGTTGTTGTGCTGGACTGTTGTCTGGGTCTGTGCTGACTGGAGTGTAATCACCTGCTGTTCCAGCTCTTTTTTTTTATTTAACCTTTATTTAACCAGGTAAGCTAGTTGAGAACAAGTTCTCATTTACAACTGCGACCTGGCCAAGATAAAGCAAAGCAGTGCGAAAGAAACAACAACAAGAAAAAAACACAATAGGGGAAAAGAAAGTCTATATACAGTGTGTGCAAATGGCATGAGGAGGTATGGCAATAAATAGGCCATAGTAGCGAAGTAATTACAATTTAGCAGATTAACACTGGAGTGATAGATGAGCAGATGATGGTGTGTAAGTAGTGATACTGGTGTGCAAAATAGCAGCAAAGTAAATAAAAACAATATGGGGGATGAGGTAGGTAGATTGGGTGGGCTATTTACAGATGGACTATGTACAGCTGCAGCGATCGGTTAGCTGCTCAGATAGCTGATGTTTAAAGTTAGTGAGGGAAATGTAAGTCTCCAGCTTCAGCGATTTTTGCAATTCGTTCCAGTCACTGGCAGCAGCGAACTGGAAGGAAAGGCGGCCTTACTTCCAGCTGGGTGAATTTACCCTTTTCAATGAGGGAGTAGTACTCTGTGCTGGGAGGTTGACTTTCTGTTTGGGGTTGCTTGTCTGTGGGGTTATATAATGAAGAGGTCTGGTTAGACTCGCTTGGGGTGGGGGTATCTTTCTCAAGGGAGAGCTTCTCCTGCTGGGCTAATTCTTTGATTAAGTGAAAGTCCAACTGGAACTGTTTGGGGTTGCCCTGTACCAATACTGTTCCAGACTAATAGAGATGTATAGCTGACTCAGAGTCCTCGTTGTCTAGTATCCTGAGTTTCCACCCATCGTTAACACCCCCCTTCTTAACAGAGTGGTAGTGTGTTAATATAGCACTGTGCCATGCCAGGGGATGGTCTGTGTGGAAGATTAAGTTGCTTATGTTCCAATTTTATAACAGTCAGCAAAAAGTGTCTCTTGATTTTCCACAAGGAGGTTCATTTTGTACTCTTTTCTTGCCTTATCATTTTTTACATAGAGGGTACTGTATTTTATTTACCTCTGAACAGCAGTAGGCAGCTTCAAAGCCCTCTGCATATGGTTGGGGTAGCCTGTTTGATTCTCCTGCCATTGTTGGGCTAAAGGGCGTTGAAACCTCTCACTTGACACGTCAGTGCTAATTGCAGTTGTATCAAGCTTGGTAGCCTTAACTTAGCATTCAGTCCTTATAATGTAAAATATACCATTGTAATGTATTTTTCTTCTTGGCTTTCGGAAATAAAATGTAGCTTCAGACTAAACATTACTCACTTAGTTCCAGGTTTGATGGTGTTTTCAGGTTTCTGTTTGTTTTCCAGAGCATTTGCTGTATAGCTTTGGAATAATAATCTTTGGTAGTTGTAAGCCTTTGTGGTATCCCGGGAGGTCTACCCCGGGGGGCGGTAATAGAGGAGAGGTGCGTGTTGCGACGTTGGCTCCCTCTGCTGGGAGTACACGAGCTGGGCACCCCGACACGGATGGCTCCAAGTGGAGGTAATTAGGGTAAAGTGCCAACCAGCCGTGGAGGTCACATAAAAGGAGCACTGTGGCACGCACCGGGAGAGACCAACACAGAGCCAAAGCTGAAAAAAAGGACCAAGCCCAAACCTACGTGATCTTCTTTGTTATGTTTATTTTATGGCCTAGTAAAGTCGTGTTTGCTGACTAAAACCTCCCGGTCTCTGTGTTAATCTCTGCACGCTCAACCCGACACCCCACGGTTTACCACATATGGTGGAGAATGCGGACAACTCAGTAGCTTTGGGTGCCGTGGGGTCGAGCGTACGGAGATTACCATGGAGGAGCTGGTGGCTCAGTTTATCCGCAGCCAGCAGAAGCAACAGGCTCTCCAGGACCCAGCACTGGAGGATCAGCGCCAACAAAACCTCAGACTGGTAGCGGAGGTAGCCCAGTTGAAGGCTGGGAGGGCTCAGGAGTTAAGTTAAGTTAAAAGAGGAAGATGACGTGGAGACATATTTGTGCAACTTCGAGAGGACGGCGCAGAGGGGAGGATGGCAGAGAGAGTGGACCCAGCGAGGGGAAGAACTGCACAGAGAGAGGCGAGGGGCTGAAGGGGGCCCGGACGGAACCAGCCGAGGCCGTGAACCGGGAGAGTGACCCAAACCGATGACGTCGGCCACTGCTGGCCCTAGATCAGAGGCGTTGCTATGAGTACGGTGAGTCCGGACACCTCGTGTGGAGCTGTCCCGGCCAGGAGGAGGCCATGCCATCCACATCCCCCAGCCCTGGGATAACCCAGATGGCGAATTATGTCACCTCCTGTTGGGCGCACACCGAGATGGCCCCTCCGATGGTTCCTGTAGGAATCGATGCCATCGGCACCAGCGCTCTGCTGGACTCCGGCAGCATGGTGACCCTGGCCCACCCACAGTGGCTCACACAAGAGGGGAAAGACGAACCGGGGGATGAGGAGGTGACAGTGTCCTGTGTACACAGGGACACAGAGGTATCCAACTGTGCCGGTGGGGATAACCACCCAAGATGCGAGTGGGTGCTGTCCTAAACCTGCCCGTGTCCATTCTCCTCGGTCGAGATTGCCCTCTCTTCCAGGCACTGTGGAGGAGGGACCTTGGGAGACACACACATGAGGTAGGAAGGAGAGGAAAAGGACGGTGGCCTGTACAACCCACCCCCTGCCGCGAGAGGTGTCCACTGGGCCCGAGTCGTACCCGGAGAAGGGAGACGGCCCCGCTCCGGAAAGCAAGCCACCGTGCGAGGAAGACCTTAGGCTCCCCTTTATGGAGGTGGAGGCACCAGACGGACCTCCCAACACGGGAATCCTCACGGGTCAGTTCAGGATGGCCCACTTAGAAGACCCCAATCTCCAGAACGCGAGGGGCCAGGTGATTGCGGTGGATGGCGTGCTGTTACCTGGGGTAAGTGAATGGCGCTACCCCCACTTTGCCATCAAGCATAATTTATTGTATCAGGTAGTAAAGCACAATGGGGAGACGATGGACTTGTTACTCATACCCAGCCAGTATGTTAGGACTGTTTTGCAGCTTGCCCACACCCACCTGCTTGGGGCACACCTGGGGATGAAGAAAACCAGGGAGCAGATCGGGAACCGGTTCCACTGGCCTGGAGTCAAGCGCGCTGTGGTGGACTACTGTGAAGACCGCGAAGGCACACCAATACATCCTGGTGATCATGGATTACGCCACCCGGTATCCTGACGCAATCCCGTTACGCATGGCGGCAGTGAAAGGTAACGCACGGGAGCTCTTCCATTTATTCAGCCGGGTGGGTATTCCATGGGAAATCCTGTTTGACCAGGGCACCGCATTCATGTCTCGCGTGATGAAAGATGTCTGCAATCTACTACAAATCAAATAGGTGAGGACCAGTGTGTACCATTCACCTACGGACGGGCTAATCGAACACTTCAATAAGACCCTAAAGCAGATGCTGAAGAAGGCCATCAAGCGAGACGGGAGGAACTGGGACCAGCTGCTAGCCCACCTGATGTTCTCAGTGCGCCAGGTACCCCAAGCGTCCACTGGGTTCTCCCCCTTTGAGCTCCTTTATGGCTGTCAGCCCCGCGGACTGCTGGATCTAGCCAAGGAGGTCTGGGAGGAGCAGCCTCTCCCCCCTCCCCCCATCGCAGCATAGTAGAACATGAGGAGGAGCTGAGGGAGAAGATGACGGCAATTTTTCCAGTGGTGAGAGAGTACATGGCCCAGGCGCAACATGCCCAGGAGCGTGTCTACAATCGGGGGACCCAACCACGAGAGTTTCACCTAGGTGAGAAGGTCTTGGTGTTGATCCCTACAACGGAGAGTCAATTCCTGACTACATGGCATGGGCCCTACGACATTGTAGAGAGGGTAAGTGACGTCAATTACAAGGTCCTCCAACTGGGGCGGAGAAAACCCCTCCAGCTTTTCCATGTGAACTTGCTGAAGAAATGGCACGCACGAGAGGCGCTGTGCGCGACGTGGACCCGGCCACAGCAGAGCCCGCCCCCTGTCGAAGTTGCAATGGGGGAAGACCACAGCCCGACCCAATGACAAGAGCTCAGTTGGTCCAGCAGAATACGGCCGTGTTCTCAGAGGTGCCGGGGCACACAGATCTCATGGAACATCATATCCACACAGCCGGGAAAGTGTGTAAATGGCCATACCGGATACCAGAAGCCCGGAGGGTGACGGTCCAGCGGAAGGTGATGACAATGCTAGAGATGGGGGTACTGGAGGAGTCCCACAGTGAGTGGTCTTGCCCTATAGTGCTGGTGCCGAAACCTGACGGAACTGTCCACTTCTGAAATGACTTCCGGGGTCTGAACGAGGTCAGTAAGTCCGACGCCTACCCCATTCCCCGGGTGGACGATCTGATCGACCGCTTGGGGATAGCGAGATACGTCAGCACCTTGGACCTGACGAAGGGGTACTGACAGGTGCCGCTGGCAGTGGCCTCCCAGGAGAAGACGGCCTTCTCCACCCTAGGGGGGCTATACCACTACCGGGTTCTTCCTTTCGGGCTCCACGGGGCACCAGCGAGCTTTCAGAGACTCATGGACCGCGTCCTGCGGCCACACGGTGAGTACGCGGCTGCTTGCTTGAATGACATAATTGTGCACAGTGACAGTTGGGAGTCCCATCTCTGTAGGTTACAGGCAGTGGTGGATGTGCTAAGGGATGCTGGTCTGACCGCGAACCCCCACAAGTGCAAGCTGGGCTACGCCAAGGTGGAGTATCAGATCGGCGGGGAAATGTGAAGCCCCAAGAGAAAAAAATCGCTGCTATTAAGGAATGGCCAGTCCCCCGAACCAGGAGGCAGGGGAAGTCATTCCTGGGGTTAGCAGGCTACTACAGTTGATTTGTACCTTACTTTGCCGCAATAGCTTCTCCCCTCACAGACCTAACGAAGGCACGACTACCCTAGAAGGAGAGATGGACGGAGGACACAGAGGCGGCATTCCAGGCCCTGAAGGATGCATCATGTTCGCACCCGGTATTCGTCACCCCGGACTTCTCAAAAACCTCATAGTCCAGACAGACGCGTCTGACATGGGTAGGGCCGTCTTGTCCCAAGAGCAGGAAGGCGAGGAACACCCAAATCAAGTATGTCCGCAGGAAGCTCCTCCCGAGGGAGAAGTACTCGATTGTCGAGAAGGAATGCCTCGCCGTAAAGTAGACACTGGACACCCTCAAGTATTACCTCCTCGGGAGGAAGTTCACCCTGATCACTGACCATGCCCCCCTTGTGTAGATGGCAAGAGGTAAGGACACAAATGACCGTGTCATCCGCTGGTTTCTGTTCTTACAACGATTCTCTTTCTGTCATCCACAGGTCGGGGGCCTAGCACGGCAATGCTGATGCCCTCTCCAGGGGGGATGCAAACCTAGCCTTGAGCATGCCTCCCTCCCGGTCAGGTATCCCAGGATGTATACCCCGGGGGGCGGTAATAGAGGGGAGGTACATACTGCGACGTTGGCTCCCTCTGCTGGGAGTACACGAGCTGGGCACCCCGACACAGATGGTAATTAGGGGAAAGTGCCAACCAGCCGTGGAGGCCACATAAAAGGAGCACTGTGGCACACCGCGGGAGAGAAGAAGGACCAAGCCAAACCTACGTGATCTTTTTATGGCCTAGTAAAGTCGTGTTTGCCGACTAAAACCTCCCGGTCTCTGTATTAATCTCTGCACGCTCAACCCAACACCCCACGGTTTACCACACCTTCCAGGTAATTCCGTCCAAAATCAGGTTGTAGGTTTGTAGTTTTGATTTTGAGTGATTTGTTATGTTGTGGAGGATGATATCCTGTATATGTCCTTGCCAAAAAATGTAAGTTTATCTAACTCTAAATGAAAAATGCAGGAGCTCATTTGCTCATGACCTCTGTCTCTCTCTTCTTCTCTCCCACGCCCCAAATATCTCTCTAGTTAGTTTCATTTCCTAAAGCCTAAGTAATTCACTTTTGGTTCTTTGTATTGTTTTTTTTCTCAAGCATACGGACGTGAGATGAATTATTAATTGTGCGAATCAATGAGTCCCCCGCCCCAAGTTGTGTGGCCTGGTCCCTATTAGGCTTATGGCTTTAATATTTTTTGTTTAAGTCAAATGATTTCTCACCTTTTCTCATGTTGATTATTATTTCGGCTCTGCTGGCCCATTGTAAATTATCAATACATTTCTGATCAATAGATACAATTCTGAACATAGTCATTTATCATGCTAACGCAGAGGCACCAATAAATTGTCCAGTACACTTATTGTATGCCGTTTGAATGTACATTCCCTTATGTCTATGCTTCTAAGGTGACTAAGAGGCTTTACTAATTCTTGTGACGAAGTGTATCAGTGACCTGTATTCTGTAAATAGTTGCAAAACCATAGAAATGCAATTGTGTATTGCTGCTGTTTGTCAGATATCCAACCGTCACCTCTGTTGACCATGAGAGCATTTTGCAGGGAAAATGTGTTGAGGCATATTATTTAGGCTCGGAAGGACGTGGTCCATTGTTTACCTTGTCATCAATGACATGGGACCCATTGTTACTTGGCAACGACCACAAGGGCGTTTTAAAGAGCTGTCAGTCAAGGTGAGCTCATGAATACAAGCTCCCAGTGTACTCAGCCTGTTTTTTCAGGCTTCCTGATAGTTAGAGGTGATAGAAGGTACCATTTCTTAAATTCTTCTAAATATTATGGGTGATGCTTTGGTCATTCAAATGCTAGGGAGGGAGGGGGCAGGTAGGAGAGAGGATAGGAAGGGTTGAGGGAGAGAGGATAGGAAGGGTTGAGGGAGAGAGGATAGGAAGGGTTCAGGGAGAGAGCAGGAGGAGATGGGTTCAGGGAGAGAGCAGGAGGAGAGGTCGGGTTGAGGGAGAGCGCAGGATGGGTAGGACGATGGTCACCTCTGGTTAAGCTTCCAATTCTAGTTGTTTCTTCTCTCCCTCCCTTATCCTCTTCACTCTTTCCATGTTTCTCACATCCTCTTATCTCCTCTTGCTCTTCTCTTTAAAATCTCCTCTCAGACCCTCCCCATCTGCTCTCACTTACTGCAATCTCTTCATCTCTCTCTCTATCCTTTCCCTTGCTCAAACTGTCTGACTGTGGCAGACTAACAGTTCTCCTCTCCTTTCTGCATTTCCTTCTGTCCTCCATTCTCTCATTATCTCCTTAATTTCTCTACTCTCTCTCAAATTCAATATGCTTTAATGGCATGAATAACAAGTTCAATGTTGTCAAAGCAAAGTGATGCACACAATTCTGAAAGAAAGTGACAACAATAAAACAGTAGCTATAATACAAAAAAACAAATACATGTCTTACACAAAAATGTTATATATATATGTTAACGTTCAGAATATAATTCCTGAAACAATAAATGATTGGTGGAATTTATATTGTTTATATAGCTACTATTGTTATAATACATAATAAATAGTACATTTTATGTTTCCTCCCTTAACTTGTGACAAGCTGTGAGAAATTGTGCTGCCATGTTTTTTTTATTACCAATTTTAACACATTTATTTTCATTGCTTTAATAACGTTGTAAGTTCTTCCTCCAATTCCACTTTGGATGAGTTTGAGAAAGAATCCTTTATGCCAGATGGAATCGAAAGCCGGAGGGTGTAGATGTGATCAGAAGTTCTTTGTTTTGGTAGGAAGACAATTTGACAAGGACTTAAAACACTGTTTTTCTTAAGGAAGGTCTGTATCCTCCTATTAGTTATGCTGTAGAAAACCTTCCATAGATAGATTACTGGTCACTCAGATCTCCCTGTTAATTATTATGATCGAATTTGTCTCCACTTTTGAATATGGCCGTTATTATGCCTTTCTTTCATATTTCTGGAAAGTATCCTACATTCAGCACTAGGTTGAAGCGTATGGCTTCCTGCAGCTTAGGGCTGCTTTTATTTAGCATATCAGTGCAGATACCGTCTGGCCCACAGTCTTTACCGCACTTCAGGGCTTTTATCTTCTGTTTCAGCTCAGTTATAGTGATTGGTATATCCAATGGATTTTGGTTGGTCTGTAGATGTTGTTTCTAAGTTTTGTAATTTATAAACTCATTTGTCTCAGTTCATTTCTGGTATTCTGGATTTTCATACACTTTTTCTAAGTAGTTTTTCCAGGTGTTGCCATTTCGCATGGGAATGTTTTTCTTGTTATGTGAGGCATTACGTTTTCCCCGTAGTTCCCAAAATGAGTTTTGGTTTATTGCCTCCTCAATTTCTTCAAGCTTTTTATATTGTTTTTGGGCCAGGTGATATTTTAGATGTCCGTCCAGAGGGGTATCGCAGAAAGCTGGATAAGTGACTTAGCGAGATCTGTCAAACCAGAACTTGTGCAAACTCAGACTTTCTGGCTCCAGAAAGAGAGCTTGAAAGACAGCCTGATCAGAAACCATAGCAAAGAATGCTCTGAAGCAAACCTGCTACCTTCTAGTTTAACTTGATCTTAGCCTGTCCTGGTGAATAAAAACAGGACTTCTCTGCCAATCAGATTCTTGTTTGTTACTATGGCCTGTCCCTTCTTGGAAAATTATGAGAATTTTGTTCTCATGTTCATTAACCAATTCAATTAAACTACTCAGTCTGCTATATCAGGATTTGTAGGATACTGATAGAAATGAAAACAGACAGAGGCCAGTCTACAATAGTCATGAATGTTTATTTACGAGAGCTCTGCTAATCATTTCCTGTACATTGGTCTATATACCTCACATTTCATCATAAATGTCCCTCCTCCTCTCCGAGACAATGACAATATAGTTCACAAGTCTTCTCCTTCTCATACATTGTCTGCCACCTGTTATTCAATCTACTATAAGCCCAAGGTCTCTCCCCTCCCTGGGTGGGGACAGAATGTCCTGTAAGGAACACAGTAGTACAGCTTGTCTGGCGATAGCTCCTCTTATCATTTGTTCCACACTTGCACCCTGCTTACATACTAAAAAGGAACAAAAAGTTATTGTTCTAATTCTGACAAACTACACACATCAGATTTATAGATGTATGATTCTTATACATTTCATACAATCATACAATGACAGGGTAGAATTCTGTTAGTTATAGTTCTACGTTAAATGTATACATCGTTTAGTCATTATTCAGAACATTCAGAACAAAAATCCACTTAACATCGGAGACTGCATTGTTCGCCGTGCTTTACAAAGGGAACAATTTATTGGACCTTGAATACATCCTTTAGATAATTCAGAATAATTTTTAAAAATGGCACATTCACTCATACAGTGCATTCGGAAAATATTCAGACCCCTTGACTTTTTCCACATTTTGTTACATTACAGCCTTATTCTAAAATGGATTTGAAAATAATATTAACCTTTCACGAGTATCTAGCTCCGGGAGCACACCCCCCCCCCCCCCCCCCCCCACACTGAGTAGCATAGCCTAGCATTGCGTCACAATTAAATAGTAGCATCTAAATATCATTAAATCACAAGTCCAAGACACCTAATGAAAGATACAGATCTTGTGAATAAAGCCACCATTTCAGATTTTTAAAATGTTTTACAGGGAAGACAAAATATGTAAATCTATTAGCTAACCACGTTAGCAAAAGACACCACTTTTCTAACTCCATCAGTTTCTTACTCCATCAGGTGCTATCCCCAATTCGGCTAAACTAAGATATTGATAGCCACTAACCAAGAAAAAACCTCATCAGATGACAGTCTGATAACATATTTATGGTATAGGATAGGTTTTGTTAGAAAAATGTGCATATTTCAGGTAGATATCATAGTTTACAATTGCACCCACCGTCACAAATGGACTAGAATAAATACATAGAGCAACGTGTTTACCTAATTACTAATCATCAAACATTTCGTAAAAATACACAGCATACACTAATCGAAAGACACAGATCCTGTGAATACAGACAATATTTCAGATTTTCTAAGTGTCTTACAGCGAAAACACAATAAATCGTTATATTAGCATACCACATATGCAAACGTTACCAGAGCATTGATTCTAGCCAAAGAGAGCGATAACGTAAACATCGCCAAAATATGTAAATTTTTTCACTAACCTTCTCAGAATTCTTCAGATGACACTCCTGTAACATCACATTACAACATACATATACAGTTTGTTCGAAAATGTGCATATTTAGCCACCAAAATCATGGTTAGACAATGACAAAAGTTGCCCAGCTGGTCAGACAATGTCGTGCGCCATATTAGACAGTGATCTAGTCGTATACATAAATACTCATAAACGTGACTAAAAAATATAGGGTGGACAGCGATTGATAGACAATTTAATTCTTAATACAATCGCTGATTTACATTTTTTTTATTATCCTTACTTTTCAATACAGTTTGCGCCAAGCGAAGCTACGTCAAACAAAATGGCGTCATAAGCGATTAACATTTCTCGACAGAAACACGATTTATCATAATAAATTGTTCCTACTTTGAGCTGTTCTTCCATCAGAATCTTGGGCAAATAATCCTTTCTTGGGTCTAATCGTCTTTTGGTCGAAAGCTGTCCTCTTGCCATGTGGAAATGCCAACTGCGTTCGGCATGAACTGGAAACCTGCCCGGCTCTTCAAAAAGTCTCAGAAATAAATGTCCCAAAATGCGCACTAAACGGATATAAATTGCTATAAAACGGTTTCAATTAACTACCTTATGATGTTTTTAACTCCTATAACGAGTAAAAACATGACCTGAGAAATATTACTGGCTCCACTAATGCTTGGAAAAAGAACGGGTCGGTGTCCACCGTGCGTCCGGCGCAGCTGGAAAGGAGTTCCTACCTACACGTGTTTTTGTTTTATAGTGGCTGTGATTGGGCAATCGATACCATTCAAAGCGTCATCACGTAAAGGCATCCAGGGGAAGACGTAAGCAGTGTCCGTATCCTTATAGCATTCACAGTGGCCTTTAAACTGACTCCAGATCAGGGGCCAAAATGTGTGAAATCTGACTCCATGTCAGGGAAATTGCTGTAAAATTCCAACGGCTATAGAAACTAGAGACTGTTTTCTATCCAATAATAGTAATAATATGCTAATGAGTAAACAGCACCCCTTGTAGTCGCAAGAAGTTAATACGTCTCATCCATCTACACACAATATGATGACATTATGACAAAGCAAAAACATGAAATATCACATTTACATAAGTATTCAGACACTTTACTTAGTACTATATTTAAGAATACAGCCTTGAGTCTTCTTGGGTATGACGCTACAAGCTTGGCACACCTGTATTTGGGGAGTTTCTCCCATTCTTTTTTTGCAGATCCTCTCAAGCTGTGTCAGGTTGAATGGGGAGCGTCGGTTCACCGCTATTTTCAGGTCTCTCCAGAGAAGTTCTATCGGGTTCAAGTCCAGGCTCTGCCGGGCCTCTCAAGGACATTCAGAGACTTCTCCCCAAGCCACTCCTGTGTTGTCTTGGCTGTGTGCTTAGGGTCCTTGTCCTGTTGGAATGTGAACCTTTGCACCGGTCTGAGGTCCTGAGCACTCTGGAGCAGGTTTTCATCAAGGATCTCTCTGTACTTTGCTCTGTTAATCTTTTTCTCGATCCTGACTAGTCTCCCAGTCACTGCCGCTGAAAAACATCCCCACAGCATAATACTGCCACCACCATGCTTCACCGTAGGGATGGTGCCTGGTTTCCTCCAGACGTGACGCTTGGCATTCAGGCCAAAGAGTTCAATCTTGGTTTCATCAAACCAGATAATGTTGTTTCTCATGGTCTGAGAGTCCTTTATGTGCCTTTTGGCAAACTCCAAGCAGGCTGTCATGTGCCTTTTAATGAGGAGTGGCTTCCGTCTGGCCACTCTACCATAAAGGCCTGATTGGTGGAGTGCTGCAGATGGTTGTCCTTTTGGAAGGTTCTCCCATCTCCACAGAGGAACTCTGGAGCTCTGTCAGAGTGACCATTGGGTTCTTGGTCACCTCCCTGACCAAGGCCCTTCTTCCATTTAAGAATGAGGGAGGGGACCTTCTTGGGGACCTTCAATGCTGCATAATCTTTTTGGTACCCTTCCCCAGATCTGTGCCTCAACACAATGCTGTGTCTGAGCTTTACGGACAATTCCTTTAACCTCATGGCTTGGTTTTTGCTTCGACATGCACTGTCAACTGTGGGACCAAAAATAAACAGGTGTGTGCCTTTCCAAATCATGTCCAATCAATTGAATTTACCACAGTTGTAGAAACATCTCAAGGATGATTAACGGAAACAAGATGCACCTAAGATCAATTTTGAGTCTCAAAGTAAGGGTCTGAATACTTATGTAAATAAGGCATTTCTGTTTTTTAATTTGCAAAAAAACTAAATACCTGTTTGTCATTATTGGGCTATTGTGTAAAATTATTTAATCCGTTTCAGAATAAGGATGTAACGTAACATGTGAAAAGGGGGAAGGTGTCTGAATAGTTTCCGAATGCACTGTATACATTTATACATTGAAAAATGTTGCCATTTAGCAGATGCTCTTATCCAGAGTGACTTACAGTTAGTGCATTCTTCTTAGAAATGTCTTAGTGCTAGTTGTCCTGCACTAAAAATGTCTTAGTGCTAGGGACAACTTCCGGTGAAACTGGAAGACGCGCAATTTAAATAAATAATCATTAAAAAAATGGATATTAAATATTTAGGTTGAAAGCTTAAATTCTTGTTAATCTAACTGCACTGGCCGATATACAGTAGCCATTACAGCGAAAGCATGCCACGCGATTGTTTGAGGACAGCGCCCCACATCAAAATATTTTTCCACCAGCACAAGTTTCATAAATTCACAAATAGCGATTAAATATTCACTTACTTTTTGAAAATCTTCCTCTGATTTGTCATCCAATGGGTCCCAGCTATAACATGTAGTGTCATTTTGTTAGATAAAATCCTTCTTTATATCCCAAAAAGTCAGTTTAGCTGGCGTCATCTTTTTTGAGTAATCCACTCAAAACTCAGATCTACCGCTAAACTTTAAAACAAGTCAAAATACATTTCTATTGACTCCTCAGATACCCTAAAATGTAATCAAACTATAATATATAATGCAGAAAGAAGTATGTTCAATAGGAAACCGATATTAGCAGGTGTGTCTTGTCTTCATCGTGCGCCCAAACACGAATTTCCAAGACTATGTTCTTGTACTAAAACTGTTGTTTCTCATTCGTTTTGGAAGAAACAAGCCTGAAACCTTGAACATATAGTGCTGACACCCTGTGGAAGCCATCGGAATTGCATACTGGGAGCTAGACCTGCCCTCCAGGACACCTACAGCACCTGATGTCACAGGAAGGCCAAAATGATCATCAAGGACAACAACCCCCGAGCCACTGCCTGTTCACCTCGCTACCATCTAGAAGGCGAGGTCAGAACAGATCCCTGTACTTTCCATTGTAAGAGCATGGGCTCTCAAAGAAAAACACATTCCGGTTGGTTTTTCTCTGAATTTTCTCCAACCATATCTATTGTGTTATAGTCTCCTACATTATTTCAACATTTCTACAAACGTCAAAGTGTTCTCTTTCCAATGGTACCAATTATATGCAAATCCTGGCTTCAGAGCCTGAGCAACAGGCAGTTTACTTTAGGCATGTCAGTCAGGCGGAAATTGAGAAAAAAGGACACTAGCCCTAACAAGTTTTAAGATAGCTAGGTGGGACAACCACAGGCATAGAAAGTACATTTTCCCTCAATAAAGTAGCTGTCAGTAGAGTCAGAGCTGGGGGGGAGAAGTTCTGGTTCAGGTTTTATGTTGTATATTTTTTGAGGGGGGGGGGGGGGGGTCAAGGTGAGGAAGATAATTATTTAAGACACTGTTTGAAGAGGTAGAAAGCGTCATGTTTGGGGAGAATCCAACAAAGTACCACTCTTTATATTTATCCTAGAGGAAAACCAGGTTCAGTCTGCTTTCCACCAGACACTGGGTGATACATTCAATGCACCGTTCAGCAGGACAATAACCTAAAACAGAAAGCCAAATCTTAATATGCAGACCTAAACTTGTTGCCTGCCTTCATTTCCTGCCTTTGGCACAACGACTCCCATTGTTAGGGCAGAGACATGAGCATCTCATCATTATATACGGATCTTTGACTAAGGTAACACCGAAATCATATTTTAGGTAGCGGTAATGAGGTGACCAATAACAGTTGCAATTGAGATTGTGAATCTCGTGAATTTAGCGCATATTGGTGGTTTACCGAGACATCAGCTGGCAATAAACTAGTGCCATCGATGATTGCAGTCGACCCCTTGATATTTTATTACATAAGCTACATTTTGTAGGCTACCCATTAGCCTATCCATTGTCACATAATGAAAGGTGTGAAAAGTGATAATAGACTTCTGTTTGTTTCCCTGGCTGAGTTGATGAGCTGATTTGGGTCATCAGTTGATTGACAGATGTTTGACTACTGTAGAACAACGAACTTTCCTCCAGTGTGGATGCTCGCCCACGTTTTATAGTTATTTATAATTTGCAGAGGTGGGTAGAGTACTGAAAATCTGTACTTAAGTAAAAGTACTTTTACTTGAAGTTTAATTCACTCCAGAAAAAGTAAAAGCCCTCCTAAGAAACAACTACTGAAAATGACTAGTTACAAATTTAGTTTGGTAATTTTTTACACTTTATGGTAAATGGTGACAGCAAACAAAAGAGACAACAACTTAGTGCAATTGATTTGACATGAATGTATTACTTAAGCCTGCCAGCACCATCTTGCTGATGTCCTCCAGCGCAGGTAGTCTCCAATGAAGACTAACATCAACGTCTGTAGGCTGTACAGTTTCAATTACGGTCTTATTCAAAGTTGACTTAATATCTATCAATGTGCTCAATTTCATAAAAAGATAAATGGGACTCAATTAGCCCGACTAACCGGTGCCCCCGCACATTGACTCTGTACCGGTACCCCCTGTATATAGCCTCACTATTGTTATTTTACTGCTGCTGTTTAATTATTTGTTACTTTTATTTTCTCTTTTTTACTTCTCTTTTTTACTGAACACTTATTTTTCTTTAAACTTCTTAGCGCATTGTTGGTTAAGGGCTTGTAAGTACATTTCACTGTAAGGTTTACACCTCTTGTTTTCGACACGTGACAAATACGATTTGATTTGAGACACTGGAATCATTTTACAATTTCAATAGCATTAATGAAAAGAAATCACAACATCACAACATCATTAAATGCATACTAAAAAGAATGGAGAGGTTTGCATACTAGTACCATGATTGATAGTGACATTTCGATATTTATTGTCGTTTGACTGTTGTAACACTTACCTGGTCCTCTATGATATTTCATTCTGAATGAAAAATGAAACCCACTTGGTATAAAACGTTGAGAGCCAATGAACCTAAGAGTTTTGATGAAAGCTATTTTGAATATATTTTCATTGATCAAGGCTTCGTGAAATGTTCATTCAGACGTGAAGGGGAACCAAGAGTATCGAGTACATGTAAAAAAAAAATTACAAAAATGTAATCACCAAATTGAGAGTTTAATTTAAGGACAAAAAAAATGATAGCCATGCCATATAGATTGCAAAATAGTTGGGAATAGATTTTTGAGGTACCGATTCCATGGCAAATGGTTTATGAACTGATACGTAAAACGACTCCGCATTCAGAACGTATAATTTTTCAAATAAAATCATTACACAGAATTCTTGCAACCAACAGAATGGTATTTATATGGGGGATACAACCTTCCCAGCTCTGCAGATTTTGCTGCAAAGAGGCAGAATCATTAGATCATTTGTTTTGGTACTGTCCATATGTAGCTTGTTTTTGGTCACAGGTCCAGGAATGGCTGAAGAATTGCAATATTTACCTGGAATTAACCCTGCAGATAGCACTACAGGGTGATCTGAAAAGTCAGTCAATCAATCAATAATATAATACTTTTAGCAAAAAAATATATTTTCAATTTACAATCCTGTAGGAACAATGAGAATAGAAAGGATCAAATTGTATTGGTCACATACACATGGTTGGCAAATGTTATTGTGAGTGTAGCGAAATACTTGTGCTTCTAGTTCTGACAGTGCAGCAATATCTAACAAGTAATCTAACAATTCCACAACAACTACCTAATACACACTAAGTAAAGGAATGGAATAAGAATATATATGGATGAGCAAATACCGAGGGGCATAGGAAAGATGCAATAGATGGAACAAAATACAATATATACATATGAGATGAGTAATGAAAGATATGTAAACATTATTAAAGTCACTAGTGACCCATTTATTAAAGAGGCCAATGAGTTATAATCTGTATGTAGGCAGCAGCCTCTCTGTTTTAGTGATGGCTGTTTAACGGTCTGATGGCCTTGAGATAGAAGCTGTTTTTCAGTCTCTCGGTCCCAGCTTTGATGCACCTGTTCTGACCTCGCCTTCTGGATGGTAGCGAGGTGAACAGGCAGTGGCTCGTGGTTATTGTCCTTGATGATCTTTTTGGCCTTACTGTGACATCAGGTGCTGTAGGTGCCCTGGAGGGCAGGTAGTTTGCCCCCGGTGATGCATTGTGCAGACAGCACCACCCTCTGGAGAGCCCTACGGTTATGGACGGTGCAGTTGCCGTACCAGGCGGTGATGCAGCCCGACAGGAAAAGTTTGTGGGGGTTTTAGGTGACAAGCCAAAATTCTTCAGCCTCCTGAGGTTGAAGAGGTGCTGTTGCGCCTTCTTCACCACACTGTCTGTGTGGGTGGACCATTTCAGTTTGTCCGTGATGTGTACGCCGAGGAACTTAAAACTTTCCACCTTCTCCACTACTGTCCCTTCAATGTGGATAAGGGGGTGCTCCTTCTGCTGTTACCTGAAGTCCACAATCATCTCCTTTGTTTTGTTGACATTGAGTGAGAAGTTGTTTTCCTGACACCACACTCCGAGAACCCTCACCTCCTCCCTATAGGCTGTCTCGTCGTTGTTGATAATCAAGCCAACTACTGTTGTCGTCTGCAAACTTGAGGATTGAGTTGGATGCGTGCATGGCCACACAGTCATGGGTGAACAAGGGGTACAGGAGGGGGCTGAGCACGCACCATTGTGGGGCCCCAGTATTGAGGATCAGCGAAGTGAATATGTTTTCCTACCTTCACCACCTGGGGTCGGCCAGTCAGGATGTCCAGGACCCAATTGCACAGGGCGGGGTTGAGACCCAGGGCCTCAAGCTTAATGATGAGCTTGGAAGGTACTATGGTGTTGAATGCTGAGCTGTAACCAATGAACAGAATTCTTACATAGGTATTCCTCTTGTCCAGGTGGGATAGGGCAGTGTGCAGTGTTATGGCAATTGCATTGTCTGTGGACCTATTGGGGTGGTACGCAAATTGAAGTGGATCTAGGGTGACAGGTAAGGTGGAGGTGATATGATCAGAACTTTTGTGAAACATCACAGCACAGGTGAAAAATATATGGCAAATAGAAATCCAATATGTATGGTGTTAAGTGTCTCCCTCACTCATATCTCCCTCACTAGCTTTAAGCACCAGCTGTCAGAGCAGCTCACAGATCACTGCACCTGTACCTAGCCCATCTGTAAACAGCCCATACAACTACCTCATCTCCATACTGTATTTATTTATTTATCTTGCTCCTATGCACCCCAGTATCTCTACTTGCACATCCATCTTCTGCACATCTACCATTCCAGTGTTTAATTGCTATAATGTAATTACTTCACCACCATGGACTATTTATTGCCTTAACTCCCTTATCTTACCTCATTTGCACTCACTGTATATAGACTTTTTGTTTTCTTTTGTTCTACTGTATTATTGACTGTATGTTTTGTTTATTCCATGTGTAACTCTGTGTTGTATGTGTCGAACTGCTATGCTTTATCTTGGCCAGGTCACAGTTGCAAATGAGAACTTGTTCTCAACTACCCTACCTGGTTAAATAAAGGTGAAATAAAAAATAAAAATAAAGAGATAGATGGGAGGGGTTGAATGGAGCTGAAGGTTGGGACTAATAATAACAAGATAACTAATGTAAAACGTATATAGGTTAAGAACTTTTTTGAAAGGGCACAGTTTGAAATAGATGGCAAATAGAAATCAAACCGGATGGACATCATACATATATGGGAGAGGTTGAGGGTAGAGGAAGGACAAGAGTTAAAAACAAACAAAATAAAACTATCGTAAATAGACTTTGTCTATAAAATGTATATAGTATGTATAAGCTGGAAATAAAGGCCTAAACGTTGATGTTCACTAATTTGATTCCAATTCGGCCAAGACCTCCGAGAAAAAATTGTAGACCTCCACAGGTCTGGTTCATCCCTGGGAGCAATTTCCAAATGCCTGAAGGTACCACGTTCATCTGTACAAACAATAGTACGCAAGTATAAACACCATGGGACCACGCAGCCGTCATACCGCTCAGGAAGGAAACCCATTCTGTCTCCTAGAGATGAATGTACTTTGGTGCGAAAAGTGCAAATCAATCCCAGAATAACAGCAAAGAACCTTGTGAAGATGCTGGAGGAAACCGGTACAAAAGTATCTATATCCACAGTAAAACGAGGCCTATATCGACATAACCTGAAAGGCCGCTCAGCAAGGAAGAAGCCACTGCTCCAAAACCGCCATAAAAAAGCCAGACTACAGTTTGCAACTGCACATGGGGACAAAGATCGTACTTTTTGGAGAAATGTCCTCTGGTCTGATGAAACAAAAATAGAACTGTTTGGCCATAATGATCTAGAGTTTTGTTTGCTCTCTAGTTGCACAGGTGTCATGATGCTAAAAATGAGGTAAAACGGATTTCCATTTGCCTGCATTAAAATCACCAGCCACGATAAACACCGCCTCTGGATGTACACTTTCTTGTTTGCTTATGGCCCTATACAGCTCGTTGAGTGCGGTCTTTGTGCCAGCACCGGATTGTTAAATAGAAAGCTCAGAAAAAATATAGATAAACTCTCTTGATAAATGGTCTGCAGCTTATTATGAGTTATTCTAGCAAAAACTTGAGACTTCCTTAACATTAGAGATCGCGCACCAGCTGTTGTTAACAGACACAACTTTCTGCCTTCGTCTTACCCTTCGTCTTCCGTCCAGATTGAATAACCAGCGAGATGTATATTATCCATGTCCTCTTTCAGCCACGACTCTGAGAAAAACAGAATATTCTATTTTTCAGTTCCCGTTGGTAGGGTAGTCTCGAACGACGCTCATCCAGTTTGTTCTCCAGTGACTGCATGTCCGGCATTAGAACCAAGGGCAAAGGCAGTTTATTTGCTTGTCAACATAGTCTCGTCAAGTACCATTTCTAGACGTAAGCAAAAATCTGTCTCTACTTACTGTTAATTAGGATAGTACAATACACAACGTGCAATTTTGAAATATGGTAGTGCATTAGCAGTTTCCCTATTGTTAAGACAGTCACTCAATTAGCCAATGTCAGCTAATGTTTTATAGATTGCTAGGTAAGTTAGTCTAGCCAGCTTTCTAAACCTTGTAGCAATCATGGCTGAATTATTGACCTGGCACGCAAGGCAAGTGCCCAGGGGCCCTCACCTCCAGGGGGCCCCCATTGATTTTGTTAGTCACTCTCACTCAGATATCATATGAACATGGCATAAGGCAAAATGTGTAGAATTACAGGAAATTAGCATTCAAAATATCTCCATCCTATTGCTAAATGTGTAGAACTTCAGGATATTAGCTTTAAAACTGCAATATTTTTTCTCCATGCCAAGGTAAAATATGTATAATTGCAGAATAATTGCTTTAAACTGCAACGTTTTATCTACGCCCTATGGAAAAAGATGTACAATTGCAGGACATTAACTTTAATTAAAGCTGCACATTTCTCTCTCCGCCGCCAAGAGACGGGCCACGAACATGTTTTGTCCACGAGGTGTACAACCAAATCTTGCTTAGGGCCCCAAAAATGATAGAAACTTTATTTAACGAGATTGTGATGTTAGGCGAGGTGAGGCATATTATCCTCCGATGTAGTAAGCGACTTTTCTTATACTTATTTCCTCTCTTTTCTCCTCTTCTGTCCTCTCCTCTTCTGTCCTCTTCTCCTCTCTCGTTCAGTCCATCCTAAGAAGAAGAACAGACAGACGTGCGTGAGGAAGAGTCTGATCTGTGCATTCGCCATGGCCTTCATTATCAGCGTCATGCTCATCGCGGCCAATCAGATGCTTCGGAACGGCATGGAGTAGCCAATCACAATGTGAGCCTGGGGAGTGGGCGGAACAGTTATATAACCTCACTTCCTCTCTCTGCAGTAAAAAAAAAGGAAGACAGACCAGCCAGAACCCAAACACATCTGTGAAAGACAACTATATGTTCTTTTAAATAAAGTTTGTTTTGATTTATACCGTAAACAGACAAGAGGGTGCAAGGCCTGAAGGACAACAAAGTAAAACGAAAAGCCATTTTCTTTCAAGTCACTAGGAGGACTTGATTAACATAGACTGGAAGGGATGCAGAGCAATCGTTTTATATTTTGTGGGGATTATTTCTTTCATTTCTGTATCAGAGAAGGCCAGCCGTTTAAATTAAGATTGCTTTTCTAATCTCCCCTTTAAAAGATTTTCTAATCAACAGCAATCTATTCAATATGCAGCAGGTGCTTTGAGCCATTCCTGAACTTTTGGATCAGGGCAATATCTGAGGATACTGATACTGTACTACTGTTTAATGTTTTAAACTGTATATAAACATGTTAATCTGTTAATTTAAAAAATATATATATTGTACTATCTTATATTTAGATTGTATATCTACTCAGTCACTCACCTGTGGACATTCTACACATTTATTTTTACACTGTAACAGAGGTGGTTTGCAACTTAAGGACAGACTTGTGTTAGCTCCCAGAGCAAACACCTAGGCTTTAGCTCAGCTGACTAACATAGTCTTCAGTAAACTAGTCAACCTTCTACTGTACACCTGACATTCACTCCCTCACAATGTTCTTACAATATAGTCGACTGTCTATTTGTCTGCCTGTCTGTATACACTGCATGTGACTCTGTGGATATTTAAAGGCACTGTATGTATGTACAGTATTTACCATATGTTGTGTCATTCTACGTGTCCATAGGACAGTGTGCTGTGTGTGTGTGTGTGTGTGTGTGTGCTAGACTGTCTGCTTGGTCAAGGTTGCTTTCTGGTGGCTAAGGAGAGAACTTCACCCAAATGCTTGGAATTTGAACCACAGATAATACAGTTGTGGTCTAAAATGTCTTTGACCAGGCCAATTAAGATTGCATTTCATTCCAGAAGGTTTTTCCCTTTTGCCCTCGTTCACTCCCCTTCACAAATCTGATAGGACTAGATGGATGAAAGCATATGGTGGAAACTCCAACACCTATCTAACCTGAAGGTTTGGTGGAGCTTTTTCTTTACACCTACTGTACCAAATCCAGGGCCAATATTCATGAAGCATCTCAGAGTAGGAGTGCTGAACTATTACCACCTAGCGGATTCATGTCATTTACACTGCTGGTCATAAGACTCACAAGGCGTCTTGAGTAGTGCTAAGAAGATACATTTGACTCCTACTCTTATGGGTGAAAATAAAAGCTATGCGTGAAGCCGCTTTAGTCATTAGAGTCCCACCTAGTTGACAGATATTTAGGAGTCCTCATGAGCTGTCCTAACCAGTTGAGGTACCAGCGGGTGCCTTGAAAAGAGAAAATGCAGCGAGTCAGGGGTTCCTGCACCACATGCAATTGCTTTGGAGTTGTTAAAAAAATGTTTTGATATTTCATTTATATATGGTCAATCCATAAATAATCTAGACCTACATGCAACAGTATTTCTTGAGATTTGGACAATTACTTCTCCTTGGCCTATTTAACATGACATGCCTAAATACTTATGATAGGGGTATTCAACTATATCCCTACAAGGTCTGGATCCTACTAGTTTTCTGTTCTACCTGATAATGAATTTTACCCACCTGGTGTGCCAGCTCTAAATCAGTCCCTGATTAGAGGGGAACAATGGAAGAAAAAAAGCAGTGGAACTGGCTTTGAGGTCCAGAGTTGAGTTTGAGGGCACTAGGCTAACAAATAAACATTTTTCTTCTGATTATTTAATTACCTACTTCATGTTATCCCTTTGGAGCACAATATCACATTCTTAAAAAATATGTCCAAATTGGGCATTCCTATAAATTGGGCAATTGAAGGCATCTAGGGCTTATGTTAACTTTGATTGTGTTCAATGAAAATGATAGACCTTTCAAACATTGTATGCAACGTTATCAGCAAGATTCCTACTGTGCCAAAGCGATTTAGAGTTGTTAAGTGGGAGTGACGTGCTATAGAGTTCACAGCCGGAGATGCCTCATCCCGATTAGTTATTCCACATCATTTGCAACAATGTCAATGACCGTCATCACTATCTTTCCTTTGCGGTACCTCAAACTGTCGTGATTACCAGCTGAGTTGATTTTACTCCCGGCTCAGAGCTTGAATGGGCAGTTTCTTAAAGGTCGCCGTTGGGCAAAAACACAAAAATAGCGGCTTTAAACTGTATAACTGATCAATGCACCATCAGACCAGGTCATTTAATGCTTAAAAACAAAATGATTAATAAAATATTTGGCTACAGAAAGAAGTGCCATTTGTTATCGACCTCTACAGCTTCCGTCCAAAAACAAATCCTTTGAAATGATGTCATCACATACTGGAGGAGTTACTGACTAGAGATAGTGCAAATTTAGCTAAGGAATTAGCTTCGTCAGTCGCGACACGCATGACCAGAATGACACATCGACGAACCGCCAAAGGCACACCCCATTTCTGAAAGGGGCGGAGCTGGACTGCAATTCCTGCCAAAAATCGACCTTTAACATTATCGTAAACCCTAATCTGAGCTGGGAATTTTTGTTGTTGTTTTAAAACAGGTTTTAACAAGATTCCTTTGACCTTTTTCTGAGGTGCTTTGTGGATACGGGCCCTGGGGACATATGTATCAAGCAGCTCAGAGTAGTGCTGATCAAAAATCAGTTTTGTCTTTTAGATCACAATGAATAGAAAGATTACATGGACAGGATGGAGCTAATCCTAGATTAGTACTCATACTCTGCTACACTTGATACATACAGCCTCTAAAATCCACATATTGTACACACCGTAACGTGTTCAAGAGACAGAGTAGTTTACAGAGGTCGTTCATCATTAATGTTTTCACTTTCAATATCACATGTGCGGTCTACTACAATGTATTTATATTCTTGGCCATGTAGTGTAGCTCATCACACACAAAAATCTCCTCGCTGTCTCAGATATTTTAATATATTTATATGTGATTGGTCCATCAGTTTATTATAAAACCATTATGGTCCCTGACACCAGCATCTAATCGTAATGTATATCTAGATTAGACATAGTTTTACTATTGAAAATGTTTCTGACATATCTTTTCCGACCTGGTAAAGGGAATGTAACGAAAGAGGTCTATTGCTTGAGGAAATTTCTGTCACTGAGTTTTCTACAGTGCCTTCGGAAAGTTTTCAGACCCCTTGACTTTTTCCACATTTTGTGAGGTTACATCCTTATTCTAAAATGTATTAAATTGTTATTTTTCCTCATCAATCTACACACAATACCCCAAAAATGACAAAGCAAAAACAGGTTTAAAAAAAAAAAAAACACTGAGATAATACATTTACATAAGTATTCAGACCCTTTACTCAGTACTTTGTTGAAGCACCTTTGGCAGCGATTACAGCTTCGAGTCGTCTTGTGTATGATGCTACAACCTTGGCACACCTGCATTTGAGGAGTTTGTCCCCTCTCAAGCTCTATCAGGTTGGATGGGGAGCTTTGCTGCACAGCTATTTTCTGGACTCTCCAGAGATGTTCTATCAGGTTCAAGTCCAAGGTCTGGCTAGGCCACTCAAGGACATTCAGAGACCTGTCCCGAAGCCACTCCTGCGTTGTCTTGGCTATGTGCTTAGGGTTGTTGTCCTGTTGGAAGGTGAAACTTCGCCCACTGTATGTCAATCAAATGTATTTATGAAGCCCTTTTTACATCAGCAGATGTCACAAAGTGCTATACAGAAACCCAGCCTAAAACCCCAGACAGCAAGCAATGCAGGTGTCTAGGCTTTAGGATATGTGATAAACAGAGTAGCAGCAGCGTATATGATGATTGTATGTGAGTGTCTGTGTGTGTTGGAGTTTGAGTGTGTGTGAGTGTGCATAGTGTCAGTGCAACCAAATAAATGTAAGGGTAAATGCAATAGTCAGTGTTGCCATTTTGTTAGCTATTTAGCAGTCTTATCGCTTGGGGATAGAAGCTGGGGACATACTCAAGGTTGTAATCGCAGCCAAGGTGCTTCAACAAAGTACTGAGTAAAGGGTCTGAACACTTATGTAAATGTGATATTTCAGTTCTATTTTTAATACGTTTACAAAAATGTCTAAAAAACTGTTTTTGCTTTGTCATCATGGGGTATTGTTTGTATTTTAATCAGTTTTAGAATACGGCTGTAACGTAACAAAATGTGGGAAAAAAGTAAAGGGGTCTGAATACTTTCCGAATGCATTGTATTGTATCTATGTCTACCACTCAAGTATCCCTGTACATTGTAAATATGGTATTGACACTGACCCTGGAACTGACCCTGTATATACAGTAGCTTACTTACTTTCTTGTGTTCTTCTTATTTCTATTTCTTGTGTTTTGTCCTACTTTACTATATTTTATAATACTACTGATATTGATTACTGCATTGTTAGGAAAGAGCTTGCAAGTGAAGCATTTCACTGTACTTGTGCACATGACAAAGAAATGTCTCTAAATAGCCTTTATGACAAGTTATCTCCAGCACCACCCCAACATCTACAAAAAAAGAAAGATGGAGTTAAGTGTTTCCATTGACATCATCAACCAATTTGGTTAAAATCACATGATACACACCGATGACGTCATAGGAAACACTTATCTTTCTAAAAAATGTTACTACAAAACATAGAAACCATTTTCACATATGTTGGGGTGGTGCTGGAGATTATGAATATGAAGTAGAAAAATGTTGAGATTTCCCTTTAATACTGTCATATGCATGACAAAACACAATACCTTAGTTACAAGAGGGATTTATTGAACAATGCAATACAAATATAACTGTTCAAAATATTCATGTCGGCCCATGTCATTCTTGAATGGAGTTTGAATGTCTGTCTAATTTTAGAAACACCTCGAGGTTAACCTCTAAAAGTGACAACTTTAGATATAAAAAAAACCTGCGTTGAATAACACATTCATTAATGGCAAAAAAGACAGTAGAAAATACATCATAAGGAATTAGGTTTTGCAGTGCTTGTCCTATATCTTTGTCGGTATAAGAAAGCTCAGGAAATATTTTAAGTTTTTTTTATACATATTGAACCCCTTATTTTTGTTGGCACAAAACTACCTCCTTACTTTCATTCATTTGTATGAGTCCCGTGACTCTTGTGGAGGTCGTAGAGCAAAACGGAGAACAACATTGTATTCGTGAGAGTCTCATCTTTCCATAAGGTGGTGATATTAGTTTGTAGGCCGTTTAGACGTTTTCGTTAGAAAGACGATTTTCAGGATGTCTCATAGTCTGACAAACACCGCTGTAGCTCGGCCACCTTCCACCGCAGTTGCGGAAGGCCAACATAGGCGGATGCCCATGCAAAAAAACATATCTCTAGCTTAAACTGACATATTAATTGCTGGGCAATTGTGCGCCGCCTCAAGGGTCTCCCGGTCACGGCCGGCTGTAATACAGCCTGGGATTAAACCTGGGTCTGTAGTGACGCCTCAAGCACTGAGTTGCAGTGACTTAGACCGGAGGCCTAAACTGACATATTTTGATGGGGATTTTTTTATTATAAGGATTAAAAAACATGTAAAGGATTAAAAAACATGTAAAACATATTGCTCTTGGACCTTCTCACTATTTCCAAGGCAACCCCAAAAATTCATATTTAAGTTGACCCCTGCTGGTGTTTCTCTGGCCTGCCAGATGCGAGAGCATATCCTAGCATCTGTGGTGGAGGTTATAGAGAGGAACTGTGAGTCTGAGGAACAGTGTCTACAGGTTCAGACAGAACACTGCTCACACATCTCATCCTTCACCCTTGACACACAGGTCCTAGAACACTACAGACACACCTGCTATGACTGGACACACCCAAATGTGGGGAACACACACAAAAACACTATGTCATGCTCTTGAGTACTTATTTATGTTACTGAGTTCTACAGTACATTATCAAAAGTATGTGGGCACCTCCTCGTCAAACATCTCATACCAAAATCATTGGCATTAATATGGAGTTGGTCCCAGCGTTCCAATTCATCCCAAAGGTGTTCAATGTGGTTGAGGTCAGGGCTCTGTGCAGGCCAGTCAAGTTCTTCCACACCAATCTCGACAAACCATTTCTTTACGGACTTCGCTTTGTGCATGGGGGCATTGTCAGGCTGAAACAGGAAAGGGCCTTCCCCAAATCGTCTATGTCATTGTATGGTGTAGTGTTAAGATTTCCATTCACTGGAACTAAGGGACCTAGCCCGAACCATGAAAAACAGCCCCAGACCATTATTCCTCCTTCATCAAACTTTACAGTTGGCACTATGCATTCGGGTAGGTAGCGTTCAACTGGCATACGTCAAACCCAGATTCGTCTGTCGAACTGCCAGATGGTGAAGCGTGATTCATCACTCCAGAGAACGCGTTTCTACTGCTCCAGAGTCCAATGGTGCTTGGCATTCCACATGCTGATCTTAGGCTTGTTGATAGAATAATTTGTATGTTTAAGATGATGACTAAAGTATTCCACCCTGAAACCATATAATTGTATGAAATGTGTTAGAGTCATAATCCAATAATGTGTGTGACTAGGCCATTGTGTTACTATTTCGCAATGTGAGCTGGGTATAGTTGAGACATTCAAGGACAACTGAACTGTCGACTTGTGATAACGGTGAAACTAATAACTGGAAAGAGGCCTCCCCACCCTAGGGAGGAGAAAAACTGTTAGAAATGACTAGGCTTGGAGAAGATGATGAAACATGTTGCAGAAGGGTGATAAACAATGTATGTGAACTTTTGAAAAATACAGCCCAACTAAAGAGAGGTGGAGTTTCTACTGATGTGAGTTCATTTGTGTGTGCTATAAAAAGATTGTGTTCTCATTTTGAAGACAGAGCGCTCTCTGAATAAAGTGTTGATCTATTGCAGCCTGGGACTTTGTCTAATTATTCATTAACCAGAGCCTTACAACCTCTGGGAATTGGTCAAAGCTATAAAATAGTTCAGTTAGAACATAGGGATAGAAATTCTCGTGACACTTGTGTCTGGCTGCTTGGCCATGGAAACCCATTTCATGAAGCTCCCGACGAACAGTTATTGTGCCGACGTTGCTCTGAGGCAGTTTGGAACTCGGTAGTGAGTGTTGCAACTGAGGACAGATGATTATTATATATTCAAAAGTATGTGGACATAATGGGGGAGGGAGGTACAGGGAGGGCTGTCAATATCACTGGCACAGTATTGGCAATTGCAGTGGTGGAAGGGGGTGAGCACTCGGTGGTCCCATTGTGTGAGCTTGTGTGGCCTACCACTTCGTGGCTGAGCAGTTGTTGCTCCTAGATGTTTCCACTTCACAATAACAGCATTTACAGTTGACCGGGGTAGCTCTAGCATGGCAGAAATTTGACAAATTGACTCATTGGTAAGGCGGCATCCTATAACGGTGCCATGTCATTCTCCTGCCAATGTTTGTCTATGGAGATTACATGGCTGTGTACTCAATTTTATACACCTGTCAGCAATGGGTGTGGCTGAAATAGCCAAATCCACTAATTTGAAGGGGTGTCTACATACTTTTGTATATATAGTGCATGTCAAGTTTGAGTTCTATGTGCCCCCTGTGCAGTATCAGTGGGCTAAGAAGCACATCTACCTGTTAGCCAGCCTGTGTGAAGAGAAGATTCCACTGGAACGGTGAGGACTACTAGCACTGTGAGTCCGGGACAATAAGTTCTAGTCTTTCACTCAAACCTGCATGCATATTCAATAGTCAATCACTCTTTATGTCAAGTTGCTCCAATACAGTGTTGTTAAACAGTTGTGTAATTATCTGTAGCTACACAGTTACAGCTCTCACAATCTCAATGGAACAGTAGTGTTGTTTATTTTACATGTCTCTATGCCGAGCCATTGATAAAGTGGGTAGAAATCTGAAGAGAAACCTTTAAAGACCTTTCCTGACTTTTCTTTACAAACGAGTTACATCATCAACCAGAGGCAAGAGAGGACACACACACACACACACACACAGAGAGAGGACATAACACTGGTTTGCACAAAACATCCATTTAATTGAGGTATCGATTGTGTTTCATCATGTACAAATCTCCTGAAAACATAGCTGTTGGGATGAACACTCAAGACAGCTGATGGTTCCTACAAAGTTCTCTATGTCAGACAAGACAGGGTGTTGCTGTCAACTCCTTGGACACGGACAGCAGGGCTGGGGTCAATTCCAATACAATTCTTTCAGTTCTAGAAGTTGAATTGAGAAATTCCATTCTAGAATAGGAAAAGTGCCATTCGTTTTCAAAGGCACTTTAATTCAGAATTCCAGTTCACATACTGAACTGACAGAATGCAATTGTCCCTTATGGCTGACAAATAATACTGTACTGGACACAGAAAGCTGATACACTTTATGTTTCAGCTTAGTCAATGGAAGAGAGATGTAATACTGTATTGAATTAAACTGGAATCGAAAGTCAAATAAAAAAAAACACTTGCTTGTTTGTCGTAAAGAAGGCAAGGGGTGTTGTAACCGTGGGAAGAGACAGTCTGCTATAAAAATGTGTATTTAAAACAGAAAAGTGCTCCTTCCTCTTTAATGATACACTTATATGAATAGTACGAGAAACTATATCATGTTATAAAGGCACCGTAACAATCCTGTTTGTCCATCTACAATCAGACTAAAAACAAGGCTTGTTCTTCAAATAAACATGGCCTTTACTTAGAACTGTTCCATTGCACTCAATTTTGTACACAAATCGTTGGGACTTGTAATCAACACAGACCTGCAAATTTTATATGGACTATTGTCCGTACAGTGTCCATTGTTGATCATATGACATTAATTTGTCAGAGGAGCAATAAAGTAATGTATACTGTATTCCTTTCTATTTTTTAACACATCATGGGCAGCACACAGTCTTTGAGACAGTAGGGTGGTTCCACGTGTGGGAGCGGAAAATATTTTGTCCATCTCAGATTGTTCTGGCAATTCTCCCATAGAAAATTCAGGAAGGAAATACATGTTTTAAATGCTTTTTCCATGCATCACAAACCATTTTTGATAAAATAATGATAGAAGGGCCATTTTATTCCCTTTTTAAAAAGATCCCTCCTGTAAGACCCTATGATCGTGAACTGTATGGACATCTCGGTGTCATACTCCTTATAGTGTCCTCTAAAATATGGAGTATGTCTATATTCTGAACAATAAAAGCACTCGTTTTTGTTCTGGTGGCTTTGGGCAGTATTTCTGGAGACTGACATTCATTTTGCTGTCTATGTTGAAGTGACATATTGGGAGGTGTGGGAAGAGGGCCTTCACTACATCCTGTTGTAGCCTTTTTGGTTGGTTTAGTGCACGTGTCAAACTCATTCCACGGAGGGCTGAGTGTCTGGGTTTTTGCTCCTTCCCTGTACTTGATTGATGAATTAAAGGTCCCTAATTAGTAAAGAACTCCCCTCACCTGGTTGTCGAGGTCTTAATTGAAAAGAAAAACCAAAAACCCGCTGACACTAGGCCCTCCATAGATTGAATTTGACACCCATGGTTTAGTGTATCAAAATAGTCTGTTCCCAGCTGTTGATCTGTGACCGACAGGTCAAAGAGCAGGTGAAGTCATGTGACAGTGATTTGTTTTGATTGGTCAGGAACAGTTCTGATGTTGTCCTGGCGACCCCTAGATCAGAGAACATCCACTGTGGCACTTATGCCGGACTGTGTCCTCGAAACAGAGGGAGGAGAAACAGGTTGGCAGACAAGAATAGAGGTGGGTAAAATAGATCCTGGGTGAAGTAGACACTGGTCCTGGGTTAGTTTAGCATTTCTGCAACTAATGGTGAAGGTCAGGATTTAAGGAGGGCAAGCTGATCATAGAGCCCTACCTAGGGGAAACTTCACCCCAGAGCGGGAAAACAGAAAGGGGGCAAAGAAGGCAGGTAGTGAAAACCTCAAGCGAGTCTGGAGAGGCCAAAGTAGTGTATATCAGAACTCTGGGTGGGAGAGAGCAGGCGAGAGAGGGTAGGAGAGAGAAAAGGAAGTAAATGCTATAGAGCAGTATTTCTTAATCCTGGTCCTATGGACCCTAAGGGGTGAACATTTTTGTTTTGCCCTAGCACTACCAGCACTCTAGACTAACTTTTTCAGTTGATGTCACCGGCACATGACTTGGTCAAACCAATTTTTCAAAAAAAGAATTGGTAGTGACCTGACCTGTGTTCCGTAATGTACCTGCATTCCATACAGAACCAGGCTAATAATGACTGGTCATCTTTTAAATTAGCATGCCCTTGCAGGGCTTGACATTCAGGTACATTTGCCAGTGGCACACCAGGCCAGTGCCAACTGAAAGCTACTAACCTGAATGGAAAAGAATACTGGCCCGAGAGAGTGGATGATGCGCACATCATTGGAATGTTCTATAATTTGCGGGCTGAGCAAGTAGCCTATATCCTATAATGACCTACCCTCCATACACGTTCATACATGTTCGCTATGTTAAACAGTCACACTACAGTTGTAAGGCCTATAAAATCTGTTTTATCTTTTGGTAAATTCTGTTTTCACGATTTTTTTTTCTCTCCGGGTTTTTGAGTTCTCCTAGGTTTTTCTTCTTCAGGTTCACACTCAAATCACACCTTTTTTTTTTTATATGTTGGGATGTTACAAGTTCACAACAATGCTTAAACCCCTTTTGAGGTCTGGGTGTAGTTGCCTTTTAATTAAACTACACACTTAGCAAGAGACCCTTGTGTTTGGCTAGCAGTGTTTTTGTACTGCACAGTGTAGGCTACATGTGATGGCAGTCCATTTGCAAAACAAATGCCCCATGATTGAATCAAATCATCATGATATCATTCTGCCAGGTAGGCTTCATTTGCAGTAATTTAATTGGGAAGGTTTTTTTGTGATAGCCTTTAGAAATGCTCATTCAAACTGCGCATGATGACTGAATTGCGCATCGCAAAGATTCAATCAAGACTTCGGACTAAACTTTTTGAATACCTGGTCTGCATACCCATTGTTGCATGCATACACATTGCTGTTTGAATAATTCTTGATAATAATAAAAGAAAGCTAATTGTGAACCAAAAACTAACGTGACCAGACCAAAAAAATATATAAAATCACTGGCACCCTAACGATCAATTAAAATTGGTGTCGCACTACCAAGTCAAAGGGTTGCGTTTTGAGCCCTGACTACACAGCTGACTCAAATTATCAAGTCATCATCAAGCTTTGATGATTTTAAAAATCAGGTGTGTAGTGCTAAGGCAAAAACTAAAACACAGCTTTCGGGTCCCCAGGAACAGGATGAAGAAACACCGACTAGTTCGATAGCTGGGTCAGGTAACAGGTTGATGGAGAATTAGAACTCTGTGTGTAGAGGATGGCTGTAGTCCATGTTCCCTAGTGGGCTTTCACTGGGCTTCATAAACACCCCCTCCATGGCCCTCCACAGGCTGTGCTGGCTGGGGCCCGTCATAGCGTGCACCTCCCTATGCCCGTGGATGGGCCGGCCGTACTGCTCCCCCGTAACAGATAGCAACGTATCAGTGGAGGCATGCTGGAAGCGGACGGCCTCCTCGCGCTCCCACACCAACCCTCCGCACTGCACCGTCCACTCATCCAGGTGGTCCCCCTCTCCCTCCTCACCAAACGCACTCACCTCCTGAGAGGGGAGAGAGAGAGAGCGCGTGTCAGAGAATGCATTATCAACAACAATCATACAATGTTATCTTCTTGGTATTGTAGTTAGTGATTGAGGGGGGAAGACAGAGCAGGGGCTCAAACCAGTTACAGGTTGAAGACAGTATACCACACCACCTCCTGTGCCGTTAAAGAGGAATTTCACTGCTGCTCTATTTCACTATATACGGTATGTCCGTTAATATGTTATGAACATATCATGTACGATAAGACACTGTCTGTACTCTTAAGGTCATGGCCGCCCGTGGATGTTTACGCAATTGATGTGAGGAAAGTCAAAATGTCTGTTTGTAGCCAGCAATTTCAGCCAGAGGATTTTGAATCAACTGATGGGATTGCCATATTGTTGAACGCTGAAAATGTACACTATTCCATGGATTTTCCCCTTCACTTCAAAGAGGAAGGCATCTGAACAGCGCAGCAGAAAAGAGGACATGGTAACTAACGTTACCTAGCTAACTACATTTGTTTATCTAAACCAAAATCTAGCTAGCTTTCTTAATACACTGGCTAGACATTCCAAAGCATATACATGTAATTAGCTAGCTACTATCTAGCGAAGTGATTTGTAACTTTGCAAACTAACATTAGCTTTCAAAAACTAAGGAGGACCAAGGTACTCTTCATATAATTAATTTAAATGACTTTATTAGTATGGCATGTTCAATAGAAACAACGTTTTTTTTTTTTTAAACAACGCATTTCGGCTGCATGGTCTTCGTCAGGGAGTACAAAAAAAAAAAAAAGAGTACAATGTCCTCTTTTGAACAGCTTTTCCAATTAGCCCTAATTGGAAGAGGGAGTGGTTATAACATTGATTAGACACACCTAGTAAGCAATACTATACACATTAAAAGGTGAAATACTGAAGCTATGTTATCATAAAAATACAACTCCAAGCTAGAAGTATCAGAACACTTAGAAAGGTAGTTCTAACCTTAAATATGACTGGGAGAAGTGTCAAGAATAAGAAAGCAATTAATTCCATAGTACACTAGAACACAGCAAAACATGAACAACAGTCTAAACATAGCTGAGGGCAATTGAGCAAAATGTCCACTAGATGACAGCAAATGGATCCATCACGACCCTACAGGAAAGGTGAGAAATCCATATCTTCATTTAAACCAGGGTATTTAGTGGCCTGTAGTTTGTAAATCCAAAAACTTTCCCTTTGGTTTAACTGTTTAAGACGGTCCCCTTTTCTAATAGAGGCCGCAATATGATCAATACCCATAGCTTGTAGGGAGGCAGGGTTGCCATGGTGTAAGGACTTGTAGTGCCTTGCCATGGGGTAGTCTTCATTGCCTACCCGTATGGTACACTTGTGTGTAAAATCAATACACTAAACTGTCGACAAGACAAGTGCTCCTCAAACGTTTCATACCCTTGCAGTCAGTTCTTTCGCATGGGGTAGAGGGGCTGTTAGTGTACTCTTCTAGCCTATTCACTCTATTGGCAGTGCTTGTCTACTCAAGAGCACAACTGTAAGTGCTTATACACAACAAGACTGTTTGCAAGTCAAGCCTCCCTCAAACTTTTCACATCTTTGCTAACAGCCCATCTCAATGCCCCAACATTGTGTAACAAAACATACATAAGTTAGGGGGTAGATAAGCTTTAATATTGCAAATAGATTGATGGAAGTCAATGTATCTCTCAACTATGAAATAACATATGGAATCATGTAGTTACCAGGCCAGGTAATCTGATGCAGCACTACATCAATCTACTTCTTGGTCAAACAGCCCTTACATAGCCTGGAGGTGTGTTAGGTCATTGTCTTGTTGAAAAACAAATGATAGTCCCACTAAGCCCAAACCAGATGGGATGGCATATCGCTGCAGAATGCTGTGGTAGCCAAGCTGGTTATGTGTACCTTGAATTCTAAATAAATCACAGTGTCACCAGCAAAGCATCATCACATCTCCTCCATGCTTCACAGTGGGAACCACACATATGTGTGGAGATCCGTTCACCTAATCTGCATCTCACAAAGACACAGCGGTTGGAACAAAATATCTGGAATTTGGACTAAAGGACAGATTTCCACCAGTCTAATGTCCATTGCTCGTGTTTCTTGGCCCAAGCCAGTCTAAAATGCAACAAGTTCAATGATTTTACTGATTTACAGTTCATATTAGCCAGAAGAGGACTGGCCACCCCTCATAGCCTGGTTCCTCTCTAGGTTTCTTCCTAGGTTTTGGCCTTTCTAGGGAGTTTTTCCTAGCCACCGTGCTTCTACACCTGCATTCTAGCTGTTTGGGGTTTTAGGCTGGGTTTCTGTACAGCACTTCGAGATATTATCTGATGTACGAAGGGCTATATAAAATAAAATTGATTGATTGATTGATTGAAATCAATCAATTGAAATAAATTCATTAGTCCCTAATCTATGGATTAACACTAGTAGCAATGTAACCCCACTCCAGGGGAAGCACTGGTGATCAATTTTGCCATTTCTTTTAGAAACAGTCATAACCCAGCTCCAATATCTCCAGACGGGGTTGTAATGCTCGTTCATGAAAACATGCTTATATGTTGCATGTGACAGTTTGATAAATCCCAATCATTTGTTGCGCACACAAATCCTAGAATCTCCACACATGCCAAAATGTAGTGAGAAATGTATGCACAGTTGATAAATGAGGCCACAGACCTCTTGGCTGAGGCCGTAATACGCTTATCTCCACACAGGGAGCCAGGCTACAGTGTCTTTCAGAACAAAATAAACAAGTATTGACATAGGCATTTGTCCCAAATGACAGCCTATTCCCTGGGCCCTGGTAAAAATGGGCATTTGTCCCAAATGACAGCCTATTCCCTGGTAAAAATGATGCTCTAAATTGAGAACTATTTAGGATGCAGACATGTTTCCCCGACCTGGTTGGAGGACAGCGGAGAAGCGAAGTAGTGGCTGTGCAGGTTGCGTCCGGTGTTGAGGTGGGTGAGGCGGATGGTCTGTCCACACTTAACAGGAGTCCCCCGGTGACATAGGGTTCCGCTGGTGCCCCGTACACTCCAGTAACTGTTGCTGTCCTCCAGTGTGGTTACCCCTGTCACTGACTGCTGCCCGCTACCTGGCAGGGGACACAAAATCGAATACAGACAGAAATCAATACACAGACCATCAATCATCACTACACACAGACAGACAGAAATGAATACACAAAGTCAGGCAAACAGACACATTAAAAAGTACATTTAAGAACACCAGTCAGTAACCTTAAGTAAACACGCTCAAAAAGAAAGGAGGAACGGAGAGAGACAATCTAATCAAGCATCCTGATGTTTCTATTTCCTCTGGCCAAGCTAGCTAGCTAGAATGTATTGACTCACCAGAGCCGTAGCGCACGTCGTGAGAGTGCAGTCTGACATTGTGCTTTACGTTTAACAGCTTCACAACCGAGCCGCAAGTCACAAAGCTGAGTTCCGTTGCGAGCGATAGCCCAAATAAACATGATAATAAGAAAAAGCGAAATAAAAAGTGTGTTGGGCCAGTGCGTTTATCCATTATAGCTCTCCGCTGCCAATAAAATCAACGACTGATATTAGTTTATTCTACGTCATCGAAATGGTACAGTGGGAAAGAAGAGAGAATCTGCCTTTGCGCCTGCTGCTGGCGCGGAGTAGTTATTGCAGATTCGAGACATTTACTGAGTTACTAGAGTTGAGTATTTCTGAGTCTTTTTCGTTTCTTATCGCTGGAAACAGTACTTTAAGTTCGTTATTTTACTTAAATCACTGCAGAACGTAGTCACAGGACTTGACGTTCCACCATTGTCCACCAGAGGGAGGGGTGAGATCAACGAGCTAAACCGCTTCTGTGACACAGCAGCAGGACGTCGGAAGTTTCGTCAACACCGGAACTCATCAGCCATTTGTATTATTAGAAGCTGCATGAGAAGATAGCATACCAACACATCCTTCTACATTTCAAGGATTTAAATAAAATCTCGTCGCAGGGAGAAGTAAGTTATTTTAACAAAGGAGTTTGGTGACCAGTGAAATAATCCCGCGCCAAAAACATAGGAACAATATAGTCGTGACTCGACTGATTGTCCCCCTGGCTAGTTAGCTAACATATTGCTATTGTTAGCTAGCTTACTGCGAAGTGCAGCTAGCCTAGGGGCCTTGTTGTCTCCCAGTACCGTGATTTATCAACAAAACCGATTTCTAGCTGAAGTCAAGGGTACATAATTCACAATTCATGGTTCATTATCAACGTGTATTGTGAAAATCGCCACATGGCTAGTAACGTAACGAATACAGGTTGTGTGCTAGCTAGCCATTTAGGAAGTCCAAAACTAAGAAAAGGCATAACTATGTCTTTCCAGAGAGAGCATTATATACAACTGTAGGGTAAGTTGGCTAGAAACCCAAGCATCACAGAGCAATAGTGGTTCCCTATCTAACGTTAGTTAGGTAACGTTAGCGAAGTGTGCTGTTTGCATTTTCTGTTCACAGCTGTTTTGTCGTCTTTTGTACGCGAGACGTCAATCATCTCCAGTTTAGGGGAACATTATGTTCCAGATTCGCGCAACTCCTTCTGTTCAGCAATCCATCCACCAGTCTCTCTTCTGGACACTGTTCCGTGGGATTCAGTGCCATGCTAGTGACTTCTTTGCAGCCGCATCAACCCTGTATTCTCGAGTTTTCCTAGTTTGCAACTCTGAGACCAATATTCTCTGATGATACAAATTCTCTTTTGCGCAGTGGTTCCCACCCACTTGGCCTATCCACAGGGATGTACTTGAGAAGAATCATGAGACCATAGGTCTACCGGTAAAATGCACACTAGGGTGTTCTCCAGGCAGAGCAAAATTCAGTTGGTGGTACAGCAACCAAAAAAGGTTGTGAGCGAGCCACTGCTCTACCACTCATCTTGTGTTAACCTGTAGTGTGTGTCTTGTGTTAACCTGTAGTGTGTGTGTGTAACGGATGTGAAATGGCTAGCTACTTAGCGGGTACGCGCTAGTAGCGTTTCAATCAGTTACGTCACTTGCTCTGAAACCTAGATGTAGTGTTGCCCCTTGCTCTGCAAGAGCCGCGGCTTTTGTGGAGCGATGGGTAACGACGCTTCGTGGGTGTCAGTTGTTGATGTGTGCAGAGGGTCCCTGGTTCACGCCTGTGTCGGGGCAAGGAGACGTACTAAAGTTATACTGTTACATGTGTCTGTCCAGGCCCTGCAGACATGTCTGACTTCATCGACAGCGAGGCTGAGGAGTCAGAGGAGGAATTTGAGGAGAAAGACCTGAAGCCCAAAAAGACCCAGGTGTTTATGGATGATGGTAAGCTTGAGCAGATGATTACAATTTACTGATTTCTCATGTAATCATAAGAAGATGTGTGAGTATGACAACTTAATGTCTGTCAGCCCGGGCAATTCTTCTGTCATGTCTTCATCAGTCAGTTCTTGTGTGTGTGTTTGTTTATGAGCAAATGTGTTTGTGTGTGTGTTTAACTCTTCCTCCCCGAACAGAGGAAGAGGAGGAAGAGTTAAACACAGAGGACCAGGATGAGCACGGGAACCTGAGGGGGCTCATCGATGATGATGTGGATGAAGATGAAGAAGCGGAAGAAAAGAAGAGCGGAGGAGCGGGTAGCGGCAGCGACTCAGAGGATGAAGTCAGACACAGGCGCAAGAAACGCAGTGAGTTTGGGCTTCGGGGGCCTCGTTTATAAACGTTGCGCACATTGCACTGTAAATGTCTGCGTGCGCCATTTCTGAAAAGACTGCGCACTTAACAAAAAGATTGAGATTTATAAACTTGGCGCAAGCCATACATACGCATGTTTCCACTTTATAAATCAGTCCCGTCCTGAAACTGAACAAGCATTAAATCTCTGCCTGTAAAATGCCCATCATTCACCTTTTATGGTGACAATAACGGCCACATTTGCTATACTTTCGAAGTATTGGATTTAGGCTAAGGCAGTATCTAAAGGAAATAGCAATGGCGAACTTGATTAAATGTCTCTGGAAGTGTTGGCAGTGACATTTTCTGCAGTTTCTGAACAATGTGTTGTGGACCTGTGAACCGATCGTTTGAATTCAATAATGTTTTGCGTTGACTTTTTCCCTGACCTAATATACTGCACTGCCCGCAAATTCTGAAATTTGCTGCACTGCCTAGTAGCCTATGTATACATGAATTTCCTTTCAACTACAGCATGCCTACACACAGTGGTAGCCTGAACACTGTATATTATAAACCGTGCTCCCTTTTGGATGCATAGGCTAATATTTCAAATATTTTGATCTATCTAATATGCCCAATTAAATGCGCATGGTTTTACCTATGTCTAATTATTTGACATTCTAAAAATAAAACGCATTTAAGAGAAAGAAGAAGAAAAATTGCTCCTCACCAATGGCAAATGGCTGCATTCTTGTTAAGGTTTTCCTGTGTTTTTTTAATGAATAATCTTTTCATCATATCCCTCATTTGCACAACATACTTACTTGCCAGTTTGCAATTCAGTATTTCAACCACTAGCAGATGTGCATACATGGTCTAAAGTGTACTGGGTGGTTGGCACATTCTCACGTCATTTTTATAAATGCCAACTTTTGTGTAAAAACTGGCGCAAGCACATTTTGGGTATAATTTGTACGTATGCTCGGTTTATAATTGAGGCCACTGGGCTGTTTAAGAGTTTCATTCCAAAAGGTTGTTCACTCCCTTCCACTTTGTGGATCTGATAGTCTTGTCTAGTAGATAAATGAAAACAATTTTATGGAAGCTAATTTCCGCTCTCTCTCTTGCCTCCCCCCCCACCTCCCTCTCCTTTTTTCCCTCCCTCTCTCTCCCTCCCAACCTTTTTTCTGCCCCTCTCCTCCCTCTTTCTCCTTCCCTCCCTCCAGACTATGATGACTACCTGGATGATGATGACCTGGACCTCATTGAGGAGAACTTGGGGGTCAAAGTCAAGAGGAGGGTAAGCAGACACATCCTCTCTGACGTGCTTTCAATCGGGAATCTAAGCCTATATTAATAAAGCCACTGATCTAGGATCACATCCACCCTGGCTATATTATCATATCATTTGATCATATTAATTATTATCTAGAAGGAAAAACTGATCCTTTAGCAGATCTCCTACACAGAGATGCTTTGTTATTAAAATGACTCACGATTACACATTAGTAATGGCACACATTCAATTATCATATGAACACATGGACCCCGGTTTTAAAGCTCTCTCCCTCTGTGGCCCTGACAGAAGAAGAAGTATGACCGCGTGAAGCTGATGGATGATGATGAAGATGACGAAAAGGACCAGATAGCAGATGAGATCTTCCACGGAGGAGACGACGACGGAGAGGGGGAGCTGGAGGAGGGAGAGACCGTCGACCCGCCCCTCCGTCGCCATGGTGAACGCCACGATGAAGAGGAGGAAGAGGAAGGAGAGGAGGAGTCAGGTACTTGTGATAATGCTAATAATGTTACAGATTTAAGTATTTTTGAGATACTAAAAGCTCTATATAGGCAATTGTAAACATATTACAGGAAAGGGAATTATACATACTTTTGGCTGAGTACTTCCTGGTTCTATAACTTACACTGATTTCAATAATTTCCTCAGATATTGACGACTTTATTGTGGATGACGATGGCCAGCCCATCACAAAGAAGAGAGGCAAAAAGTTCTCAGGATACACGGACGCGTGAGTGTTCACACACACCTCCTCAGTCAACTAGACAGAACGGTATGATGCCCTTTGACCTAGTTCTTTCCTTCCTGCATACAGTGCCTTCGGACAGTATTCAGACCACTTGACTATTTCCAATTTTTTTACGTTACAGCTTTATTCTAAAATTGATAAAATAAATACAAATCCTCAGCAATCTAAACACAGTACCCCATAATGACAACATAAAATAAGGTTTTAAAAATAAAAAAACAGAAAATCCTTATTTACCGTAATTGCTGGACTATTAAGCGCACCTGAATATAAGCCGCACCCACTGAATTTAATTATTTTTTATTTTTTGTACATAAATAAGCCGCACGTGTCTATAAGCCGCAGGTGCCTACCGGTACATTGAATCAAATGAACTTTACACAGCCTTTAAACGAAACACGGCTTGTAACAAAAATAAATAGGCTTTAACGAAACACGGCTTTTAACAAAAATAAATAGGCTTTAACGAAACAGGCTTGTAACATTTTTTTATTTTAAATAGCAGTAAACAATAGCCTACCAAGAAAGTCCTTGGTCACTATCTTCCTCCTGTGCACTGAAACCACTGAAGTCATCTCCTTTGGTGTCGGAGTTGAATAGCCTCAGAATTGCTTCATCCGATGTTGGATCGTTTTCATTGCGCTCTCCTCACTTTCATCCGGAGGCAAACTCATCCAAGCCTCATTTTCTAGTTCGGGCCATCTGCTTTTCTTTCCTCTGAAAACTTTTGTTGTCTTTTTGCACTAAGTCAGTTTCTCACGCTGCTGTTTCCAACGTCTTATCATCGACTCATTAAGGCTCCCGTGCAGCAGCACTATTTCCTTTTCCAACAGCCAGATCGATCGCCTTCAAATTGAAAGCTGCATCATATGCATTTCTCCGTGTCTTTGCCATGATGAGGGTGACAAAATGACTACCGTAATCAGAATGATGGAAAGTTTGAGCGCGCTCTATTTACGTCACATTATGTGACGGTGCTCAGTTTTTTGGCGGCATGAATTTGTGAAAGCGGGAAAAATCCATAAATTGGCCGCGTCATTGTATAAAGCGCAAGGTTCATAGCGTGGGAAAAAAGTAGCGGCTTATAGTCCGGAAATTACGGTACATAGGTATTCAGACCCTTTGCTGTGAGAATTTATATTTTTTATTTTTTTATTTAACCTTTATTTAACCAGGTTGGCAAGTTAAGAACAAGTTCTCATTTACAATTGCGACCTGGCCAAGATAAAGCAAAGCAGTTCGACACATACAACAACACAGAGTTACACATGGAGTAAAACAAACGTACAGTAGAAAAATAAGTCTATATACAATGTGATATTGAGCTCAGGTGCATCCCGTTTCCATTGATCATCCTTGAGATGTTTCAACAAATTGATTGGAATCCACCTGTGGTAAATTCAATTGATTGAACATTATTTGGAAAGGCACACACCTGTCTGTGTAAGGTCCCACAGTTGACAGTGCATGTCAGAGCAAAGACCAAGCCATGAAGCCAAAGGAATTGTCTGTAGAGCTCCGAGACAGGATTCTGTCAAGGCACAGATCTGGGGAAAACATTTCTGCAGCATTGAAGGTCCCCAAGAACCAAGTTGCCTCCATTCTTAAATGGAAGAAGTTTGGAACCACCAAGACTCTTCGTAGAACTGGCCACCCGGCCAAACTGACCCATCGGGGAAGAAGGGCCTTGGACAGGGAGGTGACCAAGAACCCGATGGTCACTCTGACAGCTCTAGAGTTCCTCTGTGGAGATGGGATAACCTTCCAGAAGGACAGCCATCCCTGCAGCACTCTACAAATCAGGCCTTGTGGTAGTGAGCAGACGGAAGCCACTCCTCGGTGAAAGGGACTTGACAGCCTTGCTTAGAGTTTGCCAAAAGGCACCATGAGAAATAGAATTCTCTGGTCTGGTGAAACCAAGATTGAACTCTTGGCCTTAATGCCAAGCGTCATGTCTGGAGGAAACCTGGCACCATCCCTACGGTGAAGCATGGTGGTAGCAGCATCATGCTGTGGGGATGTTTTTCAGCGGCAGGGACTGGGAGACTAAGTCAGGATCGAGGGAAAGATGAACAAAGCAAAGTACAGAGAGATAATTGATGGAAACCTGCTCCAGAGCGCTCAAGACCTCAGACTGTGGCTAAGGTTCACCTTCCAACAGGACAACGACCCTAAGCACACAGCCAAGACAGTGCGGGAGTGGCTTTGGGACAAGTTTCTGAATGTCCTTGAGTGGCCCAGCCAGAGCCTGGACTTGAACCCGATCGAACATCTCTGGACACCTGGAAATAGCTGTGCAGCAACACTCCCCATCCAACCTGACAAAGCTTGAGAGGATCTGCAGAGAAGAGTCGGAGAAACTCCCTAAATACAGGTGTGCCAAGCTTGTAGTGTCATACCCAAGGAGACTCCAGGCTGGAATCGCTGCCAAAGGTGCTTCAGCAAAGTACTGACTGAAGGAACTGAATACTTATGTAAATGTTATATTTCAGTTTTGTAGTTTTTGTAAATTTGCAAGAATTCATAAAAACCTGTCTTTGCTTTGTCATGGGGTTTTGTGTGTAGATTGAGCGAGGGGAAAAAACTATTTAATCCATTTTAGAATAAGGCTGTAACGTAGCAAAATGTGGAAAATGCTTCAAAAGGTCTTTCCGAAGGTGTTGTACATAGAAAGTGCAGAACAAACATTGAGAGTAGAGTCTTTAAAACTTACCCGTTCAAAGCAGCTATGATCCATGTATCTATTTATTTTAATTACGTACATTGTTTTATGAAGCAGCTCTTCAACATGCCTACCAAGATATGCACCTATGTATGAAATTATGTATGAAGTGATCAAATAATACAAAATGTAATCTCTTTTATTAAAAAAAAAAAAAAAAAAAAAAAACATTTTTTATCCCCTTTTCTCCCCAATTTTCGTGGTATCCAATCGCTAGTAATTACTATCTTGTCTCATCGCTACAACTCCCGTACGGGCTCGGGAGAGACGAAGGTCGAAAGCCATGCGTCCTCCGAAGCACAACCCAACCTAGCCGCACTGCTTCTTTAACACAGCGCGCCTCCAACCCGGAAGCCAGCCGCACCAATGTGTCGGAGGAAACACCGTGTACCTGTCCCCCTTGGTTAGCGCGCACTGCGCCCGGCCCGCCACAGGAGTCGCTGGAGCGCGATGAGACAAGGATATCCCTACCGGCCAAACCCACCCTAACCCGGACGACGCTAGCCCAATTGTGCGTCGCCCCACGGACCTCCCGGTCGCGGCCGGCTGCGACAGAGCCTGGGCGCGAACCCAGAGACTCTGGTGGCGCAGTTAGCACTGCGATGCAGTGCCCTAGACCACTGCGCCACCCGGGAGGCCTTACAAAATGTAATCTCACCCTCTCCCTCACTCCTCCACACCCCATCCGTCTCTCTTCCTCATTCCTCTTTCCTCTTCTCTCCCCGTCTAAAGAGCCCTCCAGGAGGCCCAGGAGATCTTCGGCGGTGACTTTGACTTTGCAGAGTTTGATGCCGACGGAGCATATGACCAGGGTGAGGAAGAGGAGGAGGACCAGGATGAAGAGGGCTGGGACCGGCCCAAGAAGCAGACGAAGAGGAGAGTGGGGAGGAAGAGCATCTTCGAGATCTATGAGCCCAGCGAGCTGGAGAGTAGTCACATGACAGACCAGGACAACGAGATCCGCTCCACAGACATGCCAGAGAGGTTCCAGGTAGGGGGGCGGGTGTTTTTTTGTGTGTGTGTGTTTCTTTGTCTGTTTCACCCTCCTGTGTCCTTGAATATAGTTGTGCCTTCTCAATCAAGCCCTGTGTGTGTGTGTGTCTCACCCTCTCTCTGTGTTTTGTTCTGTAGCTGCGCTCCATCCCAGTGAAGCCTGCTGAGGATAATGAGTTAGAGGAAGAGGCAGAGTGGATCTACAGAAATGCCTTCTCAACCCCCACCATCTCCATGCAGGTAGGAACCTCTGACCATACTGCACATTCACTTCATACACACTACACACTGACTACATACTCACACACTATCTTAGCCCACCATCTCCATACCGGTAGGAACCTCTGACCTTACTATAAAGCCCTAACTTACGATATGATATATCCAGGGCTCCAGAATCACATTTTCTCCTGGTGGCACTGGTGAAACTAAGTTTTTCAGTTGGTGGCACCAGGCCATGATTTGGTCACACTAGAGCTGTGGCGGTCACACAATTTTGTCAGCCGGTGATTGTCAGGCAAATAACTGTCGGTGCTCATGGTAGTTGACCGTTAATTAACATGAACACGTTTATCATCTCCTGGCTTTCACGCATGCTGAACTTTGGAACATCTATATTTTAAAAAGGCTAATAAATCCATGTAATATAGCCTATACCTTCTCAATAAATCCATTATTTATTTTAGACAGGTCTAAAGAAGCATGATATGAAGAAAATGTAGTCTATTTCAGAAGAACAGAATAGCACACTCGTGAGTTGTCCTGATGAGGCTATGCCAAATGACTGTGGGTTACACGAGTTCATTTAGCAGACAAGATTTGCTTAGAATTCCGTGGCATTATTTTATAGTAATGAACAATACAATTGAACAAAGCTGAATAAAATCAAAATGATATTTTCTGAAACGATTTGAGGGAGTGCACACGTGGCTATTCTTTGTTTAACAGCGTTTAACAAAGAAATAGGTATTCCTATATGCTTAATTTAGAGTTATTCATGTGACTTTAGTTGTTCTACAAAAGTTGAGCCATTTGTTTTGATTTTTAATACATTGTAAGGGTGCATGATGCGAAACAGTTGCTTTAAAGGCATGAGCTCTGCTTTCTTTATTGCGCAGGCCGTACACACTACATCAGTCGCTCATTCAATATTTGACTTGATAATGTCTAAAATTTCACGGTGGCATATTGTCACCCATCAGACTATTCTTGATTTCATCTTATCTTTACATATACTAAATAATATGTGACACTTTATTTAGAGTGGACCATTATCATGCACCTGTATCGAAACAGGGGCAGCGGGAAAAAATAAGTGTCATCTATGCACTTAAATAGCGAAAGGAGGATGATTTCCCCTTTGGTTTATTTTCATGCCAGCCAGGTAGGCTATACTCCTGTTGTAAATATAATCAATGTGCTTAATATTGAGTTGAGAAATAAATATAGTAGGCCTAGTCCGTAGAAAGCTGATCGTCCTCTTTTTAGTAGAGGCCATCACTCTGATTTCTTGCTCAATTGCATTGCCTGTTGAAATGTTGCATTACATGAGCTCATGGGCTCTCATGAAGTGTTTGATTAGCTTTTTGAATATGTTTTTATTGATGTCAAAGTGATTAGAGGGACAATAGAGTGCTGAGTACAGAGTACCAGGCAGTTAGCAAGTTTGGTAGGCTACTAATGGCCATCAGCAGCATCAGAGCTTGGAGAAGCCTAATTACCGTGACTAAACGGTCATGTGGAATTTGAATACCTTCATGACTCGTGACTGCCGGTGTGGCGGTAATGCGGTCACTGCAACATCCCTAGGTCACACCAATTTCTTTATGCGGTGTCACGCAATTTTTTATTTTTTTTCATCTTATAATGTATTTCACAATACTTTTTAAAATGTAAGTGATCGACTACTGAGATGGCATTCAATAAATACGTTTCATTTAATATGTTATGATTCAAAATGTGTTCATGTGCTACATAATCCATTGATTGTCATTAATTTTGGTTTGACAATTAGGCTGTTGTATTTTACTATTAAAATAGGGTTCCAGAATTATACTTTTTTTGTTGGTTCAATCAAGATGAATTGGCCTGCATCTTTATGTGCACTAATATCATAGGCACATTTATTTGGGACCATCTGAGTAACTCAAATAAATATATACTAAAAATATAATACCCACTGCTAGTAGCCATGTATTAATTTAACAGTAAATGTAAGGTCCAAAAGAAAGCGTACCCCGCTCCTCATCTCAAAGCCTTATCAAATATCTCAGTTGTAGGCTTTAATAGTTGCTATTGAGCTCAAATTGAGAAATTATACCTAAAGAAAGCTGAGAACATTCTCTCCAACTGTGACAACAGGATAGTTGTGTTCTCCCCGCAATTGGATTTGAAAATGTTATACATTCAGAACATGTTTTCTCCCGGAGCATTTTTTTGGGGGGGGACACCGCAACAGGCCCCAGCGAAACAGGTACATGGGTAGGCAGACACTTTCATCACAGGAATCGTGAGGATAATGTACTTTACAGTTTGACCAAATCATGGGTTTAGCCTCCTAAAAAAAATAGGACATTTTTAGTGAGGTGACCATGTAGAATGTGCAGCTCGCACCGATGCGACTAATTCAAAATGTAACTCACACAGCCAAGTCAAATGTCACAAAATGTGACTAAATGGCCTCAGTCTGAAACCCTGGATATATCCATATCAATCATCCTACAACCACCACATACCTTACAGACAACTCACAGACACCCAACACCCCAATAATTCACAAAATATCCCACTTCATTCTCCTCATCCAATACCCCACTATCTTCATACACATGAACAGCCCAGCCCATTCCTTACTGTCTCGGCCGACTCCATACTCTTCTTTCGTTGTTAAAAAAAACAATCAACTGTTTTCTGGGTGTTCAGGAGAGTACAGACTACCTGGACAGAGGGACCACCACAAACTTCAGCAGGAAAGGCCCCAGCACCATCGCTAAGATCAAGGAGGCCCTCAACTTCATGAGGAACCAGCACTTTGAGGTACACCACCCGATTACATGTGTGTAGTGGCTAAGGCCCTAAAGTCGTCCGCATACAAAGGCTCGGTTTGCTCCTACCAGATCCTGGCTAGGCGACGCAAACGTCTGTGCTCGCATATTCCCTTAGAATACCTTTGCTTGAAAAACAAGCAATATTACTGTTTGTCCCTCTTGAGACGCCGTAGCAAGAACATAGCCAGTAGTCTGAATTAATCTGTAAATCAAGCTTTACAGTGGTGTCTGTCTCATGTTCTCACCCACTTTACATTCTTTGTTTCCTCCAGGTTCCGTTCATCGCGTTCTACAGGAAGGAGTACGTGGAACCAGAGCTCAACATCAACGACCTGTGGAAGGTCTGGCAATGGGACGAGAAGGTAAAGGATGACCTCATCACAACCTTTGGCATCTAACATGACTTTGAGGTTCACGCCCCAGCCCCACACACTTTTGCATATACCAGAAGTTGGTCACCTTAGCTTAGATTATGTTACAACTGTAATCCAATAGAAAGAATGTTGTTTCTTATTGAGCCACTTCCTGTCTCTTGACCCTTGACCTGTACCTCCTGACCTCTGGGACCCCAGTGGTGCCAGCTGAAGAGCAGGAAGCAGAACCTGACACGACTGTTCCGGAGGATGCAGTCACACCAGTATGAACAGATCTCTGCCGACCCTGACAAACCTCTAGCTGATGGCATCAGACCCCTGGACACGGCTGATATGGAGAGGTACGTACAGCCAACCATAGGGTCAGAGGAGGTATGGACTGCGTCTGAAAGGGCACCCTATTCCTCTTCTCGGGTTGGCAACATGCGGCCCGCAGGCCAGGTCTCAATTATAGCCCGACCAATATGGGATTTTTCTATCCAATTCCTATTTTAGAGTGAAAATATTGTCCAATAACTGATTTACAGTACCAGTCAAAAGTTTGGACACACCTACTCATTCAAGAGTTTTTCTTTATTTTTATTATTTTCTACGTTGTAGAAATTGAAATAACACATGGAATCATGTAGTAACCAAAAGTGTTAAACAAATCAAAATATATTTGAGATTCATCGAAGTAGCCACCCTTTGTATTGATGACAGCTGTGCACACTCTTGGCATTCTCTCAACCAGCTTCATGAGGAATGCTGAGTACTTGTTGGCTGCTTTTCTGTCACTCTGCGGTCCAACTCACCCCAAACCATCTCAATTGGGTTGATGTCGGGTGATTGTGGAGGCTAGGTCATCTGATGCAGCACTCCATCACTCTCCTTGGTCAAATAGCCCTTATATAGCCTGGAGGTGTGTTTTGGGTCATTGACCTGTTGAAAACAAATAATTGTTCCACTAAGCGTTAACCAGATGGGATGGTGCGTCGCTGCAGAATGTAGACAAATAATATACCTGCACATTATGAATGAAAACATATGACTTATGGAAGTGGATAATTCAATAATAACAGTAGGCAAAAACAACAAAATGCAGAATAATTCAAAATTGTTAAGCAAGCTTTGAATTTGTGTCCTAAAAGGTTAGGAGCATCACAAAATCTATGGTAGCATCAGAAAGACAATATTTTTTTATGGAAAAACTGTTGCTCTTGTGAACGGAGGATAAACTGCATGGATTCCAGCCAAAACAATAGCCTAGGCTTGAGCTGCCTCATTGAGGCTACGCCTTGCCGCTTTGCGCCTCGCTCCAAGTGTAGCCTCAGTGAACGGTCCTTGCTATCCAGGATCCTTGGGACCTCCCTACCCTCCATTGAAATTGAAAAGTTAAATGGTTACGTTAAGTTTTGGGTTATGGGTAGTGGTTAGGGTTTAAGGATATCCCGAGGGTCCCGGATAGCACTACCCCTTAAGTACTCTCACACAGCTAGTTAGTTGAGTACTCGTCCTGGAAATGAGGGTGGCGAAATGGGAATTTGGACCAGTCCCTGACAAGTAACAACCCTACATTAAAACTAGCAAAAACTACTATGGGACCTGCTATGTTATTTTTGTGTCTTTGAAAACATTGGAATGACCGCTTGAGGAATTCCCTTTGCAAAGAGCAAATATAACACCAGATTTCGCAGGCTTCTCTAAAGGGCTGTAATGTTAACGTTACCACAGAGTTGATCGTTCTTAGCGTGGCACTTGCTTCACATTTGGACATAGAATCCATTGTTTGTCACGACACCCAATACCTTACCATGTAACAGTATAGGTCCAGTGTGCATTTTTGGCACTTTACTGAGCTGGCACTCACCATAGAGGCAGTAATAGTTAGTTCACAGTATTTCACTCTCCACTCTGACTGGTGTAGTTGCTTTGGGTGATTGTGTCCAATCTTGCTGTAGCATGCCAAGGCAAGATAGACTAATGGCCATGTAAAGAGCGCCATCTTCAGCACAAATAATGAAATGCCCCCCCCCCCATGAAGAACAGCTTTTTTTCCTGCTTTTTCCCCCTTTTTTTGTGGATTAAACGCTGATACAAATGCATCCAAAAAGGCCAATATCGTCCGATAATATCGGTCAACCGATAAGCCCGACTGGGCTCTCTTCTCAATGTAGTCAAGGTATGATATTATTGTTATTTTCAAATCAAATTCTATTTTGGGGCTTAGTTGTGGTCACTTTGCAATGTACAAATTATGATAATGTTTTTCCGGGCCCCGACCATTCACGCCGACCCGCGGCTGAATCTAGTTGCCTACCCCTGCCTTATATAGGGCACTACCTTTGACCAGAATTTGTCTTAACACAGGGCCATAGGAGAACACTGTGGTATGAGGGTGTCAGTGTGACCTGGTCACACTGATATAGTTGATGATTGACAAGCTCTGTCCTGCACATTGTGTAAACTTGAAGCAACAGGTGTAAAAAGGCCGATAAGGGATATTGTAGAAATAGAAGTTCAGGAATCAGTGCTTTTTTTTAAACAAGATTGTGTGCTCCAGTGTTGTAATGCATTAGGGGCCAGTTTCCCAGACACACAAAGCCTAGAGAATCCCTCCAAAATTCTGTACCTGGTATTCTGACTTGACATATTAATAACCAGATATTGAAACAGTTTATGAAAAGGCACAATAATGTATTGAATAGGTTATGTGTATAATCCCATGTCCTTCGGTGCTGCGATGTAGCCTGTAAAGCGAGAAAGATGCATGTTAGAGTTTGGTTGGCACGCGGGCAAATCCTGTTATTTACGCTTTCCATGCATGTATTTTTGTGCATTTAATTTGCCTTACAAAGTGCACATTGAAATGGTATTGAGATCACTATTTCTACAGGAATATATGTTACACGCCTCACTATTAATCCTCGTTATTGATGAGATAAAACGTTACCTCCTGCTGCTTCGGGAGTTTTGGCATACCAGGTCTGAAGTCTGAAGCTTTTATCTCCCCCTGGCCAAATCCCAGGGGGAGATAAAATCCCAAATCCCATAAATGTTACTCCAATCTATTATAGGCTTTTTTCATGGGCTAATTGTTACCTAAAGCTAGTTAGTTGAGCTATATGTTATGGTGCATTTAATGCCTGTATTTCAACCTGTTAATTGTTGATACAGTCCGAGGTGAGCCCTGATGGAATTTCATTTAAGCCATGTCATTCCTTTCTTGGCCGGGTTGCGGGCAGTTATTATCAAGGCCTGTTGTGTATTGAGTTTAACCTTGATTTGATTTATTTTCAGTTTACCCCAAGTTTGTTTCCTGTTCTGGCCATCGTCATGTTTATTTTGTTTGTACATTGCTGTACATTTACATTTACATTTGAGTCATTTAGCAGACGCTCTTATCCAGAGCGACTTACAGTAGAGTGCATACATTTTATTACATTTTACATACTGAGACAAGGATATCCCTACCGGCCAAACCCTCCCTAACCCGGACGACGCTATGCCAATTGTGCGTCGCCCCACGGACCTCCCGGTTGCGGCCGGCTGCGACAGAGCCTGGGCGCGAACCCAGAGACTCTGGTGGCGCAGCTAGCACTGCAATGCAGTGCCCTAGACCACTGCGCCACCCGGGAGGCTACTGTACATAGTGTATAGCTACTGTACATACTGTATACTGTACATAGTATACAACAGTTGTGGTGCCTCTTCTCCAATAATAAAAGTCACCCCTGGGCACTGCACTGGGTCCATTTGTCTGCCTATAACCTAAACCTCCACCACTAGGGCGGTGTCCCATACAATTCGTTTGTGTCCAAGAAGCTGGACCCAGATTTCCCATTACATGATTGTCCAGCTAGTGTAACTGTTTCCCTCTCCCCTCCTCTTTTCTCCTTTCCTCACCTCTTCTCCCCTCCTGCAGACTGAAAGACGTCCAGTCCATAGATGAGCTGAGCGACGTGTACAGCCACTTCCTGCTGTACTACGGCAGAGACATCCCCAAGATGCAAAACACAGCCAAGGCCGCCAATAAGAAGAAGAAGCTGAGGAAGATCAAGGAGGTTAACGAGGACGGTAGGAAAACATAATTTCTTGGGCTTACTGTTACATTTTTTTACTGAAAACTGTTATAGTAAATAACTACATTGTTACCCAGAAATGATTTGATAAGGAGATCGAAACAGCTGCAATGAGGATGGCATTGTTGCATGTAAAGTAAAATAACGGCACCTTTTGAGCAACCATGCTTTGTCTTTTTTTAAATGCGTTTACCAAACGCCACACTGTGTGACATCATGTCTATTCCCTGTCCATTCAGGTGAGGAGGAAGAGGTGGAGGTGGAGGAGGAGGAAGAGCAGAAGGGGCCAGACCTGAAGCTGGCATCTCGTAGAGACATGTACAGCATCTGTCAGAGCGCAGGGCTCGGTAAGTCACCTCTGCTGACCTCTAATATGTTGTCTTTATCCCTACTTTATTGGACATATGCTTGACTTCGTTGTGCGTGTGGTGGATGCAAGGGCCTTGACATGTGAAATGTAAACCAGGTATGTGCACATGCAGTACCCTGCTCTGCCTCAAGACATTACTTCTGGCAATCTGTCCTTTTCGAGAGAAAAAAGCCATAGTCAATCAATCAATAATATAATAATTATTTTAGCAAAAATGTTTATTTTTAATTTACAATCCGTGGAAGCTATGAGAATAGGAAGATTCAAATCTTTTGTGAAGCATCACAGCACAGTTGAAAAATATATGGCAAATAAAAATCCGAAATGGATGATGTTGGAAGATAGATGGGAAAGGTTGAGTGGAGCTGAAGGGTGGGACTAATAACAAGATAAACAATGTAGGGCATACGGGATCTGTGAAATGTGTATAGGTGCGGAGCTATTGTGAAATAGCACAGTTACAAGTGGAAATCAAACTGGATGGACAACAGAAATAGAGGAAGGACTAAGAACAAACAAGAGAGAACTATTATAAAGTAGACTGTGTCTGTAAAATGTGTATAAGATGTATAAATTGAAGGTAAAAACAGAAATGTTTATCAGTTTACTCCAATTGGGGGATCGGTGGTAGGGTTTGCAGGGAATAATAATAAAGGTATACTCTTTAAAAAAAGTATGTATGTCTATGTAGGTATGTGTATGTATATATGTGTATATGTATGCATACGTGAATGGATATATATATTTACCCCAAAAATAATGGGGGATTGGAAATGATGCAGACAATTACATTGGAAGCAACATTCTTTCCGCAATATTAAGCTGATCCACCCCCCCACAAAAAATTACAAAAAAATCTGTCCTTTTCGTATTCAGCAGAGACTGATGTTTTAAAATTCGTGCTGTCAAAGTTGATGCGTTAATAACGCCTTAATGCGTTACATTTTGAATGCCTTTTGAACACATGTCCTGCACCGCGCAGTCTCCAAAGGTCCCTCAGTGTCCTTACACAACAGCGGGTTCGACAATGCCCTAGCCAAACGGCAAAAAATGGTTGGCCGTTTCAATAACAGCCCACCGAAACAACAACCACTGATGCTCTGGCCCAACAGAAAACGTACATCACCATGCCAACCACAGCTGACCTGGAGAAACTGCAGAATCTGGGGGCAGTACTGGAGCCCTGCAAGTAATCTTCTTTATCACTCTGTTAGTGAGTGTGAGAGAAACCATTTTCTGTACATTTCCTGCTCAATGGTGTTGGATGCTTTGTGTCATCTCCTTCGGGTGACCGAGAGCTCTGATGACGTTCACAGACCTGGAGAAACACAAGGAAAGCACCAACCTCACGTGGCTGAAGATCGCCACAGCACCCGACCCAAGGTTTAAGGACCTGAAGTGCCTTCCTAGACCTGAGAGGGGTGAGGTGTGTGCTTTGGTCAGCAACTTGCTGAAGGAAGAGAGGCCTGCACATCAACCTGATAAAGCAACAGAGTCAGAGCCACCAAAGAAGAAAGCTGCCCTCTTGTTCAGTCCTTCTGAGTCTGTGTCTGGTGAAGAGGAGGAGTCCTTTGAGAAATGTGTGGAGTGTGGGCACACACCAGGCTGGCCTGCATTGCACGAAGGCTCCTGGCAACGCCTGCCACATCAGTACCTTGTGAGAGGTTGTTTTCACTCTTTGGCCGTATCGTACAAAAGAAGAGAGCAGCTTTTTCATCTGAAAATGTCAATGGGCTTGTTTATCTTAGCAACTTAGTCAGTGAAAAGAAATGGGAGGACGACTGAAGTGTATGGTCACAAGTTTATGTTCAGTGGAATTCATGACATTGTTGGACAGGTTTATGCTATTTGTTCTTTGTATCCATAGAGCCAGTGCTTTTTTCTTATAGCCAACCCTCCAATCGGTAACTGGGAGAACAATAATTTGGAACGGCTGACGCTTTAAGTGTGTGTGTGTGTGTGTGTGTGTGTGTGTGTGTGTGTGTGTGTGTGTGTGTGTGTGTGTGTGTGTGTGCGTGTGTGTGTGAACTTCATGAACATTTATGAGCGAGTAGGCCTACTGGGAGCATTATTAGTAAGTTACAGGACTTTTTTATTGCTTGTTTGTGGTGAATATGCCATTAAATACATTCTGATACAGAGTAGTTGTTGTGTTTCAGTCCCTACATGCCTATAACTCAATACACTGCTTCTTTTTCAAGTGGGATTTATTTATTTTTTTGCACCAAATTTGAGCAAATAAACTTTTGAGATTAACCACAGAATTTTATGCGATTAATTATTTTAATAATTTGACAGCCCTAGTTAAAATATGAGTGCACTGAGACATGTATAAAGATTGAAGATCCTGTCTTCCTTCCCTTCTCTCTGTCTCAGACGGCCTGGCTAAGAAGTTTGGTCTGACCCCAGAGCAGTTTGGGGAGAATCTGAGAGACAGCTACCAGCGCCACGAGACAGAGCAGTTCCCTGCCGAGCCTGTAGAGCTGGCCAAAGACTACGTCTGCAGGTAACTACACCACACACACAGCAAGTAATAACAAGTAACTCTGTAGAGCTTGCCAAAGACTGTCTGCAGATAACGCACACACTGACCCCTCTACCTCTTTTTGCTGTCTCTCTGTAGCCAGTTTAACAGTCCCGAGGCTGTGTTGGAGGGGACTCGTTACATGGTGGCCATGCAGATTTCCAGGGAGCCTCTGGTCAGACACGTCCTCAGACAGACCTTCCAGGAGAGAGCCAAGATCAACATCAATCCCACCAAGAAAGGAAAGAAGGTACCGGAACCAAGACAATGCACTAACACTAATGTCGAGTTATTTAGGGTATTTGGACTAAATGCCATGATATCTTCCCTATGTATCACCACTCGGCTTAACTATAATTTAACAAAATGACAAGATACAAACGGGCTACAATGCTGTGCCAAAATATACCAAAGTATGAGTGAGACCTGTCTCTAGGCGACAGCAAACGTGCAGACAATACAACTAGGGCTGACCCCAATTAGTGGGCGGCAGGGTAGCCTGGTGATTAGAGCGTTCGACTAGTAACCGAACTGTTGCAAGATCGAATCCCCGAGCTGACATGGTACACATCTGTCGTTCTGCCCCTGAACAAGGCAGTTAACCCACTGTTCCTAGGCCGTCATTGAAAATAAGAATTTGTCCTTAACTGACTTGCCTAGTTAAATAAAGAAAATAGTCAACTGGTCGATTGTTTGGTCGCTAGGCTGTTGGTTGACCGAGATCGTTTTAATCGAGCAGTAACAAATATATATACACTGCCGTTCAAAAGTTTGGCGTCACTTAGAAATGTCCTTGTTTTTGAAAGGAAAGCACATTTTATGTCCTTTAAAATAACATCAAATTGATCAGAAATATAGTGTCGACATCGGTAATGTTGTAAATGACTATTGTAGCTGGAAACCGCTGGTTTTTAATGGAATATCTACATAGGCGTACAGAGGCCCATTATCAGCAACCATCTCTCCTGTGTTCCAATGGCACGTTGTGTTAGCTAATCAAAGTTTATAGAAGTGAATCGCAAATTCAAAACCACTGGACAGCAACGTAATACGCTAAAGCACTGATCATTGGGAACGAGACTGCTAAGGTTTCCTCCATAAATTAAGTAGGTAGTCTAGCCTACAAAACTAAAACAATCCAGATGTTCAAATCAAAAGGCCTGATCTAAAATTACATCAATATTGTAGCCACATCCCACGTCCCCGGTGGTGACACATTCAGAACTCAAAAGATGATTTAGTATTTATACTGAACAAAAATATAAACACGACATGATTAAAATGTCAACTATTTTACTGAGTTATAGTTCATATTAAGAAAATCAGTCAGTTGAAATAAATTCATTAGGCCCTAATCTATGGATTTCACATGACTGGGCAGGGGCAAAGCCATGGGTCGGCCTGGGAGGGCATAGGCCCACCCACTTGGGAACCAGGCCCAGCCAATCAGACTGAGTTTTCCCCCACAAATGGGCTTTAATACAGACAGAAATATTTAATCAGCTGTCCGGGTGGCTAGTCTCAGATGATCCCACCGGTGAAGAAGCCGGGTGTGGAGGTCCTGGGCTGGTGTGGTTAAACGTGGTCTGCGATTGTGAGGCCGATTGGAAGTACTGCTAAATTCTCTAAAACGATGTTGGGAGGCTGCTTATGGTAGATATATGGTAGATAAACATTCAATTCTCTGGTAGCAGCTCTGGTGGACATTCCTGCAGTCAGCATGCCAATTTCATGCTCCTTTGTGTTCTGTGACAAAACTGCACATTTTAAAGTGACCTTTCATTGTCCCCAACACAAGGTGCACATGTGTGATGATCATGATGTTAATCAGCTTCTTGACATGCCACACCTGTCAGGTGGATGGATTATCTTGTCAAAGGAGAAATGCTCACTAACAGGGATGTAAACAAATTTGCACACAATTTGAGAGAAATAAGCTTTTTGTGCATATGGAAACTTTCTGTGATCTTTTATTTCAGCTCATGAAACATGAGACCAACACTTTAAATGTTGCGTTTATTTTTGTTCAGTATACTTTAAAAGCTCTGACGAAGGCCAAGAGAATAAGAAACATTAAGTCAGAAACAAAAATCTAAAAATACTTCTATTTTCAATGGTGTAGCCGACGATGCGGTACTCGTGGTCATTTTATGGCGAACAAAAACTACTTGCCTACATTTGAACACCAGCGCAGAAGCTTCAGACATCTTCCCAATTAAGTAGCCTAGTCCCCATATCTAATTGTTCAGCTGTTGTCAAAGCTGAAATTAGAATGACATCCGGTCATTTAAAGTATACTTGATTTTCGAAATGTCGCGTACTTTATTTAAGCTTGAATTTTTTTTTTGCATACTCAAACGGCCTACTATTTAGAACCCAAGTGTGGGCGTTCGGACACGGTCAACGTTTATAATCACTATGTTTGACGTACAGCTACTTTGCGTCATTCCCTGGGTTGTTCTGAACAGAATGAGCCTATGTTTGTCGTATTGTGAATATAATTTGCCGCAGAACACGTATCTCAATGCACTCATGACTCCATTCTATGCGCGACCAATTTATGATCTGCTTCTCTGAATTTCCTGGTAAAAGCCTAACACTTAAAGATGGCGTTTTATAACTTTGCTAGTCATGTTGGCAATAGAACAAGCTTTCAAATGATGCCCACCTGACCCAGATTGTGATTTTAAAATTTGAGTTTTTTTGGATTGCTTAAACAAAAACAGTAATTGTGTGATGGTGGGGATACAGGGCTGTGTTCATAACAACTACAAGTGTGCTTTCTCTAGTTCTTCAACGACACAGCTAGGAGAGCTCAAAAAAGCACCTTATCATTGAAGTCATAAAAGTGCATTGGAATAACTTGAACTGAGAGGTGTGTGGCCACTTGGAGACACCAGTTAGACCTCTCACTCAAACCCTTGTCATTTTGTCTTTCTTGGCACCTACCCCAACTTTTCTATTAGTATTCTTATCAATGTATCCAGAGTGTTTTCAGATTTCGCTATCAACAAATGCGGCGAAAAGTACAGTAAATGTCAAATACTGTACAGTGCCTTCAGAAAGTATTCACACCCCATGACTTATTCCACATTTTATTGTTACAGCCTGAATTCAAAATAGGTTAAAGATTTTTTTTCTCGCCCATCTACACACAATACCCCATAATGGTGAAAATGTTTTTGTAAATGTCTTCATGTTTATAGAAAATTAAATGCAGAAATATCTCATTAACATAAGTATTCACACCCCTCACTCAATACTTTGTAGATGGACTTTCTTGGTAAGTATCTAAAAGCTTTCCATACCTGGGTTGTGCAACATTTGCCCATTTTTTTTTTTTTTAAATAAAATCTTCAAGCTCTGTCAAATTGGTTGTTGATCATTGCTAGACAACCATTTTCAGGTCTTGCAGTAGATTTTCAAGCAGATTTAAGTCAAAACTGTAACTCGGCCACTCAGGGACATTCACTGGCTTCTTGGAAAGCAACTCCAGTGTAGATTTGTGTTTAATAGTCACATGTACAGGGTTGCAGGTGTGATTGCAGGGTACAGTGGAAATCTTGCAGGACTAAGTGAAGTAAAATAATTACAATTGTAATAATAACAATGGGAATAGAAATGGCACTATATACATAATAACTAAATGTCCATAGTGGGAGTAGCAGAGGGGGAGGAATGTCCGTAGGGACAGTAGCAGGGGGAGCAGGTAGCTGACTAGTGGTGGATATTCAGCAGCCTGATGGTCTGAGGGTAGAAACTATTGGCCAGTCTTTAATTTTTTGTCATGGTGCCCTTGTACTGTCTCTGTCATTGAAGTGGGGAGAACAGAACAGGGCATGGCTTGGCTGGCTGATGATCTTGGCCTTTCTGTGACACCTGGTGTTGTAGGGTAGGGGTCCTGTAGGGCAGGCAGTGTGCACCCAATGGTGCATTCGTCTGCACGTATCACCCTCTGAGGAGCCTTGCGGTCCGCGGCGGTGGAGTTGCCGTACCAGGCTGTGATGCAGGCCGAAAGTATGCTCTTGATGGTGCTCCTGTAGAACACTGTGAGGGCCCTCAGGACAGGCCACATTTCTTCAGCATCCTGAGGTTGAGGAGTCGCTGTTGTGCCTTCACTATGGTGTCTGTGTGGTTAGACCATTTCAGCTTCACTGAGATGTGTACGAATTGGAAGTTAATGATCGTCCCCACGGCGGCCCCAATTGATGAGAATGGGGGGGGGGGGGGGGGGGGGGGCGGCCTGGTTCCTCCTGAAGTCCACAATCAGCTCCTTTGTTTTGCTCACTTTGAGGGAGAGTTTACCTGTCACCACGCCATCAGAGGGCCTACCTCCTCCCTGTAGGCTGTCTCATTGTTGTTTGTAATCAGGCTTACTACTGTCGTGTCATCAACCAACTTGATGATAGTTTAAACTGTGTAAGACCACGCAGTCGTGGGTATACAGGCAGTACAGGAGGGGGCTGAGGACGCAACTTTGTGGGCCCCCATGTCGAGGAGGTAACGTTGCCTACCTTGACCACCTGGGAGCGACCCGTCAGGAAGCCCAGGACCCAGTTGCATAGGGAAGGAGTTCAGAGCTGTGAGCTTTGTAATGAGCTTATAGGGCACTATGGTATCGATGAACAGCATCCTCACACATATATTCCTTTTGTCCAGGTGGGTAAAGCCTAGATCACATTAGTGTCATAGCATTTTGGTACACCAGAAGTACATTCATTTCCTAAGGAACGCCGCGTTTGCCTTGCAGCGTTGCAGATGCCGTGGCAGTGCGTTCTGTGGCGCATACGTTGGATTTATCAAACGTATACATCAAACTGTATGCGTAGACGGCTTCACATCATTTTTTTCTTATGCTGGGCATCATTCACAAGTGTTATTATATAATTCACAAGTGATTCACGAATAATATTGTCACCCATCTGACTGTTCTTGATTTAATCTTGACTTTACATATACTAAATAATATATGTGACTTTTCTTTTCTTTTCTTTTTTTAATGGACCATTATCATGCACCTGTATCGAAACAGGGGCAGCGGGAAAAAATACATGTCATCTATGCACTTAGATAGCAAATGGAGGACGCTTTTCCCCGTGGTTTATTTTTATGCCTTCCAGGTAGGCTATACTCCTGTTGTAAATGCAAGCAATGTGCCTAATATTAGGAAAGTTGAGAAATAAATATAGTAGGCCTAGCCTATAGAAAGCTTACATTTTTATTACATCTGCAAACATTTTGAAAAACCTGTTTCCACTTTGTCATTCTGGGGTATGCACAATACGTAGATTGATGAGGAAAATGTTTTATTTAATACATTTTAGAATATGGCTGTAACGTAGCAAAATGTGGGGAAAAGTCAAAGGGGTCTGAATACTTTCTGAATGCACTGTAGCTCCGAAGCGCTACTTTGTAACCTATGTTTTTTTTGTGTGTCTCTGAAAACAGAGCTTCAGGAATATCTTTCGCAGATAGCAAATACAGCACACCGGATTTCGCAGGCTTCACTAAATGGCTGTAACGTTAACGTTACCACAGAGTTGAACGTTCTTAGCACGGCATTTGCTTTACTTTTGCAACACCCTACCATGACACTTCACTTAACAATATATAGCCATTGCTTATTTTTGGCACTTTAATGAGCGGGCAAGCTTCTATCTACTCAGCACTCACCGTAGACGCAGTAACAGTTAGTTCACAGTATTTCACTCTCCTCTCTGACTGGTGTAGTTGCGTTGGGTGATCGTGTCCAGTCTTGCTGTAGCTTGCCATTACAAAATGGGTTTATAGTCATGTAAAGAGCGCCCTCTTCAGAACAAATAATGAAATGCAAAAAAAACAAGTGAAATTCTATGAACAGCTTTTTTTTCAATCGTTTTCTCCGCATTTTATATCGGTCCTTTACGGTGGATTAAACACATACAAATACACCTGTAAAAGGCTAATATCGGTCAACCGGTAAATCAGTCAGGCTCTACTGATATTGCCTGGGGTTGTTCATCATGGAAAATGTATGTAGAGCAATGACTGTCAACACAGTTACATGCAGTTCGACACTGAAAGAGGACACATCAGTTATCACAAAATGGGTATTTTCGGAAGGTAGAATGTGAACCGGCGATTTGTAACATTTTAATCGATTTTCTGACAGACGCCTGCTAAATTTGGATCGGTTTGGGGTCCGCAGACTGATACACTTGTATCTTAAACATTTGAATCGCGGACCGATGCTTATTGGTGAATCGTTACATCCCTAATGGTTATACATATGCTTTTCATATTTCTTTAAGAAAATTTAAATGAAGCCCTATCCATCTAGGTTCATTCCCACCAGTATAAAGGGTTAAGACATTATCTTCTTTGTACCATGCCATGTTAATTGACCTCCGGTTTGTTATTAGGATATGGATGAGGCCCATTTTGGCTACTCCTTCAAGTACCTGAAAAACAAGCCAGTGAAGGAGCTGAACGGAGAACAGTTTTTAAAGATGTGCCAGGCTGAGGAGGAGGGCCTTCTCACCATTGACATCTGCATCGACCTCCTAGGGGTCAAAGGGTAAGGAGAGGCATTGACCTCCATTGAGGTCAAAGGGTAAGGCGAAGGGCATCACTCTCATAGGGGTTAAAGGGTATGGGGAAGACGACCTTTGAGTTAACCCTTGTCTCCTGGAATGGTCAATTGTGCAAAATATTTATTTTGTCTGTTCCGCTGGTTTGTTTCAGAACAAGGCTAAAGGCTTCTGCTCTGTTATTTCATAATAGTTTTTCTCTCTCTCCCTCCCTTCCTATCCACCCTCCCCCCCAGGTTTGCAGGTGACCAGACGTACTTTGATGAGATCAAGCAATTCTATTACAGAGATGAGTTCAGCCACCAGGTGCAGGAGTGGAACAGACAGAGGACCCTGGCCATCGAACGCTCCCTCACACAGTTCCTCTACCCTCAGATGGCCAAGGAACTCAAGAACAAACTCATCGCAGAGGCCAAGGACAACATCATCAAGGTATATACTTGATAGTGTTACAGCACACCTAGCTACATCCAGGACTCAGTATCATGTATTCCATACACTGTTGAATACCTCAAGAGTTGGCGTAACTTGATCATTGGAGATTTTTTTTTACTTTTCATGATATTGTGAATTTCAATTTAGAAGAGCCGATGTTCCAGCACATGTTGTGAATAAACATCCATTTCAAGCTTTAGTGTACATTTTGGTCACAGTGGTGTATTATTCCTCTTCCGGTTCACCTTTGACCCTAGTCGTGTTGCAGGAGGCTGTATAACTGGCTGAAGGTGTAGCGGTGTAGTGTAAGTTTGTATACACTGTGATATTGTGTGTCCGTCCAGTCGTGTTGCAGGAGGCTGTATAACTGGCTGAAGGTGGCTCCCTACAGACCAGACCAGCAGGCGGAGGAGGAGGATGATGATCTGATGGATGAGAGTCAAGGAAAAGGCATCAGAGTCCTGGGAGTGGCCTTTGCAGACAGCAGGTGTGTGTGTGTGTGTGTGTGTGTGTGTGTGTGTGTGTGTGTGTGTGTGTGTGTGTGTGTGTGTGTGTGTGTGTGTGTGTGTGTGTGTGTGTGTGTGTGTTTGCGCAAAAGGGAAGGCGGTGTGTGTGGGCACGTTTTGTTTGTTTGTGGTGTCCTCCAACTTATTGTATACCATGTGCATTAATAATAACTGAAAGTTGTAATTCTGTTACCGTAGAGACACGCCAGTGTTCTGTTCTCTGATCAACGGAGAGGGAGAGGTGGTGGACTTCCTCCGTCTGCCTTACTTCCTGAAGAGGAGGAATGCATGGAGGGAGGACGAGAGGGACAAAAAGGTACAACCTCTCCTCTCCTCTGTCCACCTCTCATGCCATCTTATCATTTAGCCATGCATTCATCACTTCGTCAGTGTAGTTGTATCAAAAGATAGTTCACCAAAAGTAAAGAAATACACGTTTTCTCACTTTGGAAGCATCATTCCAGGAGATAATACAGTCCACACTTTGGGTTTGTTTATTCAGCTGCTGTCACCAACCTGTTAATCTTTAGATTTTGTCTCATTTTATTTTGTTCTACTCAGTCTTTTATTTCAGACTTTCATTCATATGATTATTATCATGGAGCGTATTATTGTAGTGTTTTGTCTCCTCAGCTCCAGGACATTGAGAACCTAAAGAAGTTCCTGATCAGTAAGAAACCTCACGTGGTGGCTGTTGCCGGGGAGAATAGGTGAGCCTTCTCCAACTACTGACCACAATTGAGAAGAAAAAGTCGGAGTTGGTTCTCGTTGGTTTATTTTTGGATACCTACGGTAAAGGGCTTTTTTGGCGTGCGTGTTTGGTGCGTGTGTGTGTAGAGATGCCCACATGATAATGGAGGACATTAAGAGGACAGTGAGTGAGTTGGAGCAGGAGTCTTCTCTACCTGCTGTGGGAGTGGAGCTGGTGGACAACGAACTGGCCATGCTTTACATGAACAGCACGAAGTCTCAGGTACACACCCTCCGTATACGCACACACACACGCACACACAGTCCACATGAACTGCAAGAAATCAACAAGTCTGTTTTGACACAGCATGAATGCATAGCTACGTATACACACACACACATCTGCTGACACATCTAACCATACTCACGACTCCTCCCTCCTTCCCTATTCTCTCTCGCTCCAGGCTGACTTCAGGGACTACCCGCCGCTACTGCGTCAGGCCGTGTCCGTAGCCAGGAAGATCCAGGATCCCATGGTGGAGTACGCTCAGGTCTGCAGCACAGACGAAGACATCCTCTGCCTCAAACTACACCCTCTTCAGGTGAGACACTGAGTGTGTGTGATGTGTCATCAGGACCCATATTCATATAGCCTCAGAGTGGAAGTGCTGATATAGCAATCTTATATGTTGTTTAATTTAGATCATAATTAATAAGATTAAATGGACACGGGGGACCCAATCCTAGATCTGCTTGAATATTGTCAGGGAAAAGTTATCAATACTCAGTGGCCTTCGTGGAATGTTGATTTTATGGTACCCTCTCTTTCCCCTTTGTCCCCTCCCCACCTCTCTCCCTCTCTCCCCTCCCTACCCTCTCAGGAGCATGTAGTAAAGGAGGACCTGCTGAATGCTCTGTACTGTGAGTTTATAAACCGGGTCAACGAGGTGGGGGTGGATGTGAACAGGGCCATATCTCACCCCTACACACAGAGCCTGGTCCAGTTCGTCTGTGGCCTCGGACAAAGGAAGGGATCGCACCTGCTCAAGGTCCGTCTTTGTCTCTCGCTCTCTGTGTCTGCCTGCCTGCAGGTTTTGAGTCAGAGCCGTGTTCAGTATATCTACTTGCTCCGTGTCTGTACACGGTCTGTATTGTGTCTCGCCCTCTCCGAAGTGAGTCCTGTGTCATGCTAATGTGTATGTATTCCTTTGTCCTATGTAAAGGAGCAACATTAGACATTTTTACAGTATTAGTATACCAGCGATGTCTCTCCCCAGATCCTAAAACAGAACAACACTCGTTTGGAGAACAGGACTCAGCTGGTCACCATGTGTCACATGGGCCCCAAGGTCTTCATCAACTGTGCCGGCTTCATCAAGATAGACACCGCCTCGCTTGGAGACAGGTACGTGTGTCTCTCTCTCACTCTCTCTCTCTCTCTCTCTCTCTGTGTGAAGGGCAAAAAGTTATATTTGGATGGAGTTTTTTTTGCCACCTAGAATGTTCTTCCCCCACTGCGTATTCCTACGAAAAATATGTATTTTACATTTTTATGTCCAATAATTTACAGTTGTTTTGTATGCTCTTGGTATAATGTTGGTTCTAACTCAGTCCCTTTCCACCTCTGCAGTACGGACTCATACATCGAGGTTCTGGACGGGTCCAGGGTGCACCCGGAGACGTATGAGTGGGCCAGGAAGATGGCGGTTGACGCTCTGGAATACGATGAGTCCGCGGAGGACGCCAACCCGGCCGGTGCGCTAGAGGAAATCCTGGAAAACCCGGAGCGACTCAAAGACCTGGACCTGGATGCCTTCGCTGAGGAGCTGGAGAGACAGGTACGGATAGGAGGGTGTGTTGGAGGGGTTGTATGTGTCTTCCTGTCTTATATGTTGTTCTTAAATCCCCTGAGAACCTTATTCTCTCCACATATACCTTTTCAATGACCTCTCACCTGTCCAATCCTTGCTGGGTTACGTTTATAAGAACATCATGCCATGTCCTCTCACCTTGTCCTCTTCCCTGCAGGGTTACAAACATTATTTGTATGATATATTCCCCTTGTTATCCATCTTACCTCTATTCTCTCCTGTAGGGTTATGGTAACAAGGGCATCACACTGCACGATTTACACTCCCCTACATATTTACTTGGACAGTGAAGTTGAAACGTTTAATTTGGCTCTATACTCCAGCATTTTGGATCTGTGATCAATTGTTTTATTTGAGGCGACAGTACAGAATGTCACTTTTTATTTGAGGGCATACATGTATATCTGTTCTACCATTTAGAAATGAAAGCGATTGATGTATCTAGTCCCCCGCATTTTGAAGGTGTCATAAGTATTTGTTTAATTCACTTATGTTAAAGTAGTCGAAAGTGCGGTCTAAGGCACTGCACCGCAGTGCTTGAAGCGTCACTACAGATCCGGGTTCGATCCCGGGCTGTGTCGCAGCCGGCTGCGACCGGGAAACCCATGAGGCGATGCACAATTGGCCCAGGGTTGTTCGGGTTATAGGAGGGTTTGGCCGGCCGAGATGTCCTTGTCCCATCGCGCTCTAGTGACTGCTGTGACAGGCCGGGGGCATGCGCGCTGACACGGTCGCCAGTTGTACTGTGTTTCCTCCGACACATTGGTGCGGCTGGCTTCCACTTTAAGCGGGCAGTTTGTCAAGAAGCAGTGCAGCTTGGCAGGGTCGCGTATTTGGAGGACGCATGGCTCTCGACCTTCGCCTCACCCGAGTCCGTACGGGAGTTGCAGCGATGGGACAAGACTGTAACTACCAATTGGATATCACGAAAAAGGGGTAAAAAGTACAACAAATAATAATAAAAACATTTAAAAGTTGTCAAGTTTAGTATTTTGTCCCATATTACTAGCCCGAAGTGACTACATCAAGCTTGTGACTCTACAAACTATTTGGATACATTTGCAGTTTGTTTTGGTTGTGTTTCAGATTACGTTGTGCCCAATAGAAATGAATGGTAAATAATGTGTCAAAGGCTAGGTAGGAGAAAACTGAGGATGGATCAATAACGTTGTAGTTACTCCACAATACTAACCGAAATGACAGAGTGAAAAGGAGGCCTGTATAGAATACAAATATTCCAAAACATGCATCCTGTTTGCAATAAGTCACTAAAGTAATACTGCTACAAATGTGGCAAAGAAATGAACAAATTCACCTTTCAGCAGGACAATAACCTTAGTCACAAGGCCAAATATACACTCAAGTTGCTTACCAAGACGACATTCTGAATGGCCTAGTTACAGTTTGGCTTAAATCGTCTTGACAAGACTTGAAAATGGCTGTCTATCCAACCAACATGACATAGTTGGAATAATTTCTTGAAGAATAATGTGCAAATATTGCACAATCCAGGTGTGCAAAGGTCTTAGAAACTTATCCAGAAAGACTAACATGTATTGACTCAGAGGTGTGAATACTTATAAAAATTTGATATTTCTGTATTTAATTTTCAATAACAATAAATGTAAAAAGAATTCTGAAAACGTGTTTTCACTTTGTCATTATGGGGTGTTGTGTGTAGATGGGTGAGGAAACATATGTATGTAATCCATCTTGAATTCAGGTTAACACAGCAAAATGTAGGTATACGTCAAGCGGTATGAATACTTTCTGAAGGCAATTTATAAAATAAAATTGGTGTGTTGACAGACAGTTAACACTGGTTAAATCAAAGAGAAACGGGCTGTCAAACTGAGCGACTCATTTAAATGTATTTTGGTTGTGAGCAAACTTTGTCCAACATGTACGTGGGTATACTGTGGGGTCTGAAATTGACACCCTTGATAAAGATGAGCAATAATAACTGCATAAAATAAATCATTCAAATACTGAGCAATGTTGTATGCTCAAAATTGGAAAATTATATTGGTTTATACTAATACATCAATTAGCATTAAGGTTAGCATGTCTTGGGTATGGTCTTTGACCCTCTTTCTCACTCATCAATCAATCAATCAATTTTATTTTATATAGCCCTTCGTACATCAGATAATATCTCGAAGTGCTGTACAGAAACCCAGCCTAAAACCCCAAACAGCTAGAATGCAGGTGTAGAAGCACGGTGGCTAGGAAAAACTCCCTAGAAAGGCCAAAACCTAGGAAGAAACCTAGAGAGGAACCAGGCTATGAGGGGTGGCCAGTCCTCTTCTGGCTGTGCCGGGTGGAGATTATAACAGAACTATGCCAAGATGTTCAAAAATGTTCATAAGTGACAAGCATGGTCAAATAATAATCATGAATAATTTTCAGTTGGCTTTTCATAGCTGATCATTAAGAGTTGAAAAACAACAGGTCTGGGACAGGTGGCGGTTCCATAACCGCAGGCAGAACAGCTGAAACTGGAATAGCAGCAAGGCCAGGCGGACTGGGGACAGCAAGGAGTCACCACGGGCGGCAGTCCCGACGCATGGTCCTAGGGCCCAGGTCCTCCGAGAGAAAGAAAGAGAGAAGGAGAAAATTAGAGAGAGCCAAGATTTTCAAAATGTTCATAAATGACAAGCATGGTCAAATAATAATCAGGAATAAATCTCAGTTGGCTTTTCATAGCCGATCATTAAGAGTTGAAAACAGCAGGTCTGGGACAGGTAGGGGTTCCATAACCGCAGGCAGAAGAGTTGAAACTGGAATAGCAGCAAGGCCAGGCGGACTGGGGGCAGCAAGGAGTCACCACGGCCGGTAGTCCCGACGTATGGTCCTAGGGCTCAGGTTCTCAGAGAGAAAGAGAGAACGAGAGAATTAGAGAGAGCATACTTAAATTCACACAGGACACTGGATAAGGCAGGAGAAGTATTCCAGGTATAACCAACTGACCCTAGCCCCCCGACACATAAACTACTGCAGCATAAATACTGGAGGCTGAGACAGGAGCGGTCAGGAGACACTGTGGCCCCATCCGAAGAAACCCCCGGACAGGGCCAAACAGGAAGGATATAACCCCACCCACTCTGCCAAAGCACAGCCCCCACACCACTAGAGGGATATCCTCAACCACCAACTTACAATCCTGAGACAAGGCCGAGTATAGCCCACAAAGGTCTCCACCACAGCACAAACCAAGGGGGGGCGCCAACCCAGACAGGAAGTTCACGTCAGTAACTCAACCCACTCAAGTGACGCACCCCTCCTAGGGACGGCATGAAAGAGCACCAGCAAGCCAGTGACTCAGCCCCAGTAACAGGGTTAGAGGCAGAGAATCCCAGTGGAGAGAGGGGAACCGGCCCTGGAGAGACAGCAAGGGCGGTTCGTTGCTCCAGAGCCTTTCCGTTCACCTTCACACTCCTGGGCCAGACTACACTCAATCATATGACCTACTGAAGAGATAAGTCTTCAGTAAAGACTTAAAGGTTGAGACTGAGTCTGCGTCTCTCACATGGGTAGGCAGACTGTTCCATAAAAATGGAGATCTATAGGAGAAAGCCCTGCCTCCAGCTGTTTGCTTAGAAATTTTAGGGACAATTAGGAGGCCTGCGTCTTGTGACCGTAGCGTACGTGTAGGTATGTACGGCAGGACCAACTCGGAAAGATAGGTAGGAGCAAGCCCATGTAACGCTTTAAAGGTTAACAGTAAAACCTTGAAATCAGCCCTTGCCTTAACGGGAAGCCAGTGTAGGGAAGCTAGCACTGGAGTAATATGATCAAATTTCTTGGTTCTAGTCAGGATTCTAGCAGCCGTATTTAGCACTAACTGAAGTTTATTTAGTGCTTTATCCGGGTAGCCGGAAAGTAGAGCATTGCAGTAGTCTAACCTAGAAGTAACAAATGCATGGATTAATTTTTCTGCATCATTTTTGGACAGAAAATTTCTGATTTTTGCAATGTTACGTAGATGGAAAAAAGCTGTCCTTGAAACAGTCTTGATATGTTCGTCAAAAGAGAGATCAGGGTCAAGAGTAACGCCGAGGTTCTTCACAGTTTTATTTGAGACGACTTTACAACCATCAAGATGAATTGTCAGATTTAACAGAAGATCTCTTTGTTTCTTGGGACCTAGAACAAGCATCTCTGTTTTGTCCGAGTTTAAAAGTAGAAAGTTTTCAGCCATCCACTTCCTTATGTCTGAAACACAGGCTTCTAGCGAGGGCAATTTTGGGGCTTCACCATGTTTCATTGAAATGTACAGCTGTGTGTCATCCGCATAGCAGTGAAAGTTAACATTATGTTTTCGAATAACATCCCCAAGAGGTAAAATATATAGTGAAAACAATAGTGGTCCTAAAACGGAACCTTGAGGAACACCGAAATGTACAGTTGATTTGTCAGAGGACAGACCATTCACAGAGACAAACTGATATCTTTCCGACAGGTAAGATCTAAACCAGGCCAGAACTTGTCCGTGTAGACCAATTTGGGTTTCCAGTCTCTCCAAAAGAATGTGGTGATCGATGGTGTCAAAGGCAGCACTAAGGTCTAGTAGCACGAGGACAGATGCAGAGCCTCGGTCTGACGCCATTAAAAGGTCATTTACCACCTTCACAAGTGCAGTCTCAGTGCTATGATGGGGTCTAAAACCAGACTGAAGCATTTCGTATACATTGTTTGTCTTCAGAAAGGCAGTGAGTTGCTGCGCAACAGCTTTTTCTAACATTTTTGAGAGGAATGGAAGATTCGATATAGGCCGATAGTTTTTTATATTTTCCGGGTCAAGGTTTGGCTTTTTCAAGAGAGGCTTTATCACTGCCACTTTTAGTGAGTTTGGTACACATCCGGTGGATAGAGAGCTGTTTATTATGTTCAACATAGGAGGGCCAAGCACAGGAAGCAGCTCCTTCAGCAGTTTAGTAGGAATAGGATCCAGTATGCAGCTTGAAGGTTTAGAGGCCATGATTATTTTCATCATTGTGTCAAGAGATATAGTACTAAAACACTTAAGTGTCTCTCCCGATCCCAGGCCCTCGCAGAGCTGTGCAGATCCAGGACAGCTAAGCCCTGGAGGAATACGCAGATTCAAAGAGGAGTCCGTAATTTGCTTTCTAATGGTCATGATCTTTTCCTCAAAGAAGTTCATGAATTTATTACTGCTGAAGTGAAAGCCATCCTCTCTTGGGGAATGCTGCTTTTTAGTTAGCTTTGCAACAGTATCAAAAAGAAATTTTGGATTGTTCTTATTTTCCTCGATTAAGTTGGAAAAGTAGGATGATCGAGCAGCAGTGAGGGCTCTTCGGTACTGCACGGTACTGTCTTTCCAAGCTAGTCTTTCCAAGCTACTCATCATTATTCACGATTCATTCAGGATTATGCGTAATCATGGTAGCATCCACATTAATGGGCTCCCGACTGGCGCAGTGGTCTAAGGCACTGCATCTCAGTGCTAGAGGCGTGACTATAGACCCTGGGACGATTCCAGGCTGTATCACAACCGGCCGTGATTGGGAGTCTCATAGGGCGGCGCACAATTGGCGCAGCGTCGTCCGGGTTAGGGTTTGGCCGTGGTAGGCCGTCATTGTAAATAAGAAATTTGGTCTTAAATGACTTGCCTTAGAAGTGTTTAGAACCATATTCGTATTTATAATAAAAGTGAGACCAAACTGACACTACATTATTTACCATTCTTATTTACCAACTTTGATGTAGTCATTTGCGTGCTAGGAATATGGGACCAAATACTAAAACTTTGGACTACTTTATTAGTAAGAATCTTTAGGGGTGTCAATATTGTTGACCCCAACCTTTCTGAGAAAAAAATATAAACTTAAACAAAATCACTTTCTCTGAGCAATTGCATTAGTATAAAATATAATTTCCCCATTTATTTGAGCATACAATTTAGCTCTGTATTTTAGGGTGTCAATTTCAGAACCCCCTGTATATTTGTTGTCTTAAAGGGAGATTTGTTATGGATTTTGGTTTCTCTATCCATTTCGGGGTTGATTAGGTGTGGCACACTGATTGGAGTCACCTCATTAGTCAGGATGTGTTTCACCTGTGCTGACCAAGCTGGTTTTTAAGACCTGCTGGCCCAGTGCATCAGTTGGAGAGGAGGCGTTGGAAAAGCTACACCTCACCTTAGCGGAGATACGATTTACAGCGCCACCACTTTAATTAACCAAAAGAAGCCTGAGTTTTGTGTCTCCCCCCCATTTATTTTTCTCCATATTGTTTTGCTCTGTTTTACACCCTATCCTAAGTCTGTGTTTATTTCCTTTAGTGTCTTTTCTGAGTTCAATCTAGTGGGTTCTAAAACCCCCCTCCCTGTTGCTTTTCTAACTTTAAGTGTATACCACCATGGGTATCTTCCAGAACCCCGTTTGAAACCCTTAGTTTTTTTTTGTCTGAGTATCTTTGTTAGTTCCCTTTTCTGTGAGCGACGACATTTTGAGGTTGTCTTCTGGGAACATAAAACTGTCAAAATAAATACATAGGGTAGTGTATGTTATTCTCTTATGTAGGGTTATGGTAACAAGCTCTATATCGCTGTATGAGATGTATATGTGTGCTGGGAATTGACAGGAACCTCACGATACAATATTATCATGTAATTTAAGGGCCGATATGTATTGTAGGGTGTCCATCCACTCTGCATAGAGTGGGTGAAAACACGCTTTGGTGGTGATAGTTTCATTTCCTTATGTTATAAAATACATTTTATCAAGACAAATATGACTATTCATGTTCTGAATTGTTCAGTGGGGTCTCTCGAACATATCATTAGTATTATATCCAAAAAGTTGGATTTCGTAACCTAATAAATCCGATAATAAGCACAGAGCTCTGTTGACATAGCGATGCAGGTTTCTTGGAACAGCTTCTTTTACGTTTTATGCTGTCTTCAAAGTTGTTTCCGCGAGTCGCAAAAAGCTAAATTAGCATGACACGAGCTGAATTAAATGTAAAAACTTACGGTACACTCAGTGCACTGTTGACATTTAATAGAGATACACTTGTTTTTGTGTAAAATCTTTGGGAAAAGAACAGTAGTTTCGAATTAATATGAAAAGCGTATCCTAAAATATGAAAATACTACGTCATGTCTCAATCGATATTCATCTTACCTCTATATATTTTTTTTATGTCCTGCAGATTTGAGAAGATGACGAGTTCAACGGGAAAGTGAGCCTGTCAGGTAGCCAGTAGCCTTAATCTTTGCACAGAATCCAGCCTAGCTGACGCGATGTCATTTTTATGTTTTTCTGACACTTTTTTTCTCTGGCCTCCATTGATTTAGTCACCCTAATTCTGGACATCCTACAAGGGTAAAAACTCTTATATTTCAAGCAGATTACGATAGAGACATGAGGTTTTCTTAGATGATTATCAACACAATTAACCAATTGGTCAAAATATTTGTTTTTGATTGGACACCTTATGTATTGCGATTCCATACTGCGATTTTGTGATTCGATGTTCAAAACATATTGCTCACCATATTTCTGCTGCAGAGGGACAAGAGAGCCATGAGAAAAGTTTTGATCAATCATGGAAATAAAAGTACTGAAAACAAATTGAGTTTGGTGCAGGTACAGCCGACTAGCGCAAAAAATAATATTGCGATATATCACCAACAATTATATCCCGATATGTAACTGTATTTATTTTTCCACTCATCACTAATGATATATGTTATTCTCCTCTGTACGGTTATGGTAACAAGCTCTATATCGCTGACATATATTAACCTTTATTCTCCCTTTCCCTGTAGGGTTACGGTAACAAGGGCATAACGCTGTATGATATCCGTGCTGAGTTGAGCTGCAGGTATAAGGACCTGAGAGTTCCCTACAGAGCTCCTAACACCGAGGAGGTGTTTAACCTGCTCACCAAAGAGACACCTGAGACGTTCTATATAGGTAACACACACATCTTCTACATAGGTAACACACACATAAACTCAGCATAAAAAGAAGGACCCTGTCTTTCAAAGATAATTCGTAAAAATCCAAGTAGCTTCACAGATCTTCATTGTAAAGGGTTTTAACACAGTTTCCCATGCTTGTTCAGTGAACCATAAACAATTAATGAACATGCACCTGTGGATCGGTCGTTAAGATACTAACAGCTTACAGACGGTAGGCAATTAAGGTCACAGTTACGAAATCTTAGGACACTAAAGAGGCCTTTCTACTGACTCTGAAAAACACCAAAAGAAAGATGCCCAGGGTCCCTGCTCATCTGCGTGAACGTGCCTTAGGCATGCTGCAAGGAGGCATGAGGACTGCAGATGTGGCCAGGGCAATAAATTGCAATGTCCGTACTGTGAGATGCCTAAAACAGAGCTACAGGGAGACAGGACGGACAGGATCAGTGCTCAGACTGTCCGCAATAGGCTGAGAGAGGCTGGACTGAGGGCTTGTAGGCCTGTTGTAAGGCAGGTCCTCACCAGACATCACCGGCAACAACATCGCCTATGGGCACAAACCCACCGTCACTGGACCAGACAGAACCGGCAAAAGTGCTCTTTACTGACGAGTCGCGGTTTTGTCTCACCAGGGGTGATGGTCGGATTCGCGTTTATCGTTGAAGGAATGAGCGTTACACCGAGGCCTGTACTCTGGAGCGGGATTGATTTGGAGGTGGAGGGTCCGTCATGGTCTGGGGCGTTGTGTCACAGCATCATCGGACTGAGCTTGTTGTCATTGCAGGCAATCTCAACGCTGTGCGTTACAGGGAAGACATCCTCCTCCCTCATGTGGTACCCTTCCTGCAGGCTCATCCTGACATGACCCTCCAGCATGACAATGCCACCAGCCATACTGCTCGTTCTGTGTGATTTCCTGCAAGACAGGAATGTCAGTGTTCTGCCATGGCCAGCGAAGAGCCCAGATCTCAATCCCATTGAGCATGTCTGGGACCTGTTGGATCGGAGGGTGAGGGCTAGGGCTATTCCCCACCGAGATATGTCCGATAACTTGCAGGTGCCTTCGTGGAAGAGTGGGGTAACATCTCACAGTAAGAACTGGCAAATCTGGTGCAGTCCATGAGGAGGAGATGCACTGCACTACTTAATGCAGCTGGTGGCCACACCAGATACTGACTGTTACTTTTGATTTTGGCCCCACTTTGTTCAGGAACACATTATTCCATTTCTGTTAGTCACATGTCTGTGGAACTTGTTCAGTTTATGTCTCAGTTGTTGAATCTTGTTATGTTCATACAAATATTTACACATGTTAAGTTCACTGAAAATAAACGCAGTTGACAGTGAGAGGACGTTTATTTTTTTGCCAAGTTTACATACACACACCTTTACATTCTATGTAGCTAACACAAATACTGCTCACATACTCACGACCTTGTCTCTCCTCTCCCTCCCCGTTCGTCTCCAGGTAAGCTGATCACCAGTGTCGTGACAGGCATTGCTCACCGGCGCCCACAAGGGGAGAGTTATGACCAGGCCATCAGGAACGACTCTACCGGGCTGTGGCAGTGCCCCTTCTGTCAACAGGACAACTTCCCTGAACTCAGCGAGGTGAGAGACCCTCACCCCATGGCTTCTGACTTTAAGCCTCTCGCTCATTTCCCTCATTACCCATTGATGACTTTAAATGGTGGTTTTGGAAATAAAAGATTTGGAGACTTTAGAGGAAACTTCTGTTCTATGTTTTGGTTTGTGTTCCTCTTCTTATTCCTCTCTCTCCCTGCCCCTTCCCCACATCTTCCTATTGCTTTCTTTCTCCTCTATCTGTTTTTCTCTCGCTCGCTCCCTTCCTCTTCCTCTCTCCCTTCCTGTCTCCTCTTCCCCTCTCTCTGCTAGGTGTGGAACCATTTTGACAGTGGATCGTGTCCAGGCCAGGCCATCGGCGTGAGGTCTCGAATGGACAACGGTGTCCAGGGCTTCATCCCCACCAAGTTCCTCAGTGACAAGGTGGTCAAGCATCCTGAGGAGAGGGTCAAGGTGAGACACACGCTATCTCTCTCTTTCTCACACACACACACACCGCCCAGCACTAACACATCTGAATCAAGTAATCATGCAGGTCTTGTAGCTCTCTAGGCCTTGGGTAAGAGAAATCTTCTACAGTTGTTTCCAGGAGTTAGTTGAGTTCCTGTACAAGTGTTCACCCGTCTCCCCTCCTCCCTCTCCCAGGTGGGTATGACAGTACACTGTCGCATCATGAAGATTGACATTGAGAAGTTCAACGTGGACCTGACGTGTCGTACGTCTGACCTGATGGATAAGAACAACGAGTGGAAGCTTCCTAAGGACACCTACTACGACTTTGACGCAGAGACAGAAGACACTAAGGCAGAGGAGGAACTCAAGAAGAAGCAACAGAGAACCAGTAGGTATACACGACGAGTAAACATTTACATTACATTACATTTAAGTCATTTAGCAGACGCTCTTATCCAGAGCGACTTACAAATTGGTGCATTCACCTTATGACATCCAGTGGAACAGCCACTTTACAATAGTGCATCTAGATCTTTTAAGGGGGGGGGGGGGGGGGCAGAAGGATTGCTTTATCCTAGGTATTCCTTGAAGAGGTGGGGTTTCAGGTGTCTCCGGAAGGTGGTGATTGACTCCGCTGTCCTGGCATCGTGAGGGAGTTTGTTCCACCATTGGGGTGCCAGAGCAGCGAACAGTTTTGACTGGGCTGAGCGGGAACTGTACTTCCTCAGTGGTAGGGAGGCGAGCAGGCCAGAGGTGGATGAACGCAGTGCCCTTGTTTGGGTGTAGGGCCTGATCAGAGCCTGAAGGTACTGAGGTGCCGTTCCCCTCACAGCTCCGTAGGCAAGCACCATGGTCTTGTAGCGGATGCGAGCTTCAACTGGAAGCCAGTGGAGAGAGCGGAGGAGCGGGGTGACGTGAGAGAACTTGGGAAGGTTGAACACCAGACGGGCTGCGGCGTTCTGGATGAGTTGTAGGGGTTTAATGGCACAGGCAGGGAGCCCAGCCAACAGCGAGTTGCAGTAATCCAGACGGGAGATGACAAGTGCCTGGATTAGGACCTGCGCCGCTTCCTGTGTGAGGCAGGGTCGTACTCTGCGGATGTTGTAGAGCATGAACCTACAGGAACGGGCCACCGCCTTGATGTTGGTGGAGAACGACAGGGTGTTGTCCAGGATCACGCCAAGGTTCTTAGCGCTCTGGGAGGAGGACACAATGGAGTTGTCAACCGTGATGGCGAGATCATGGAACGGACAGTCCTTCCCCGGGAGGAAGAGCAGCTCCGTCTTGCCGAGGTTCAGCTTGAGGTGGTGATCCGTCATCCACACTGATATGTCTGCCAGACATGCAGAGATGCGATTCGCCACCTGGTCATCAGAAGGGGGAAAGGAGAAGATTAATTGTGTGTCGTCTGCATAGCAATGATAGGAGAGACCATGTGAGGTTATGACAGAGCCAAGTGACTTGGTGTATAGCGAGAATAGGAGAGGGCCTAGAACAGAGCCCTGGGGGACACCAGTGGTGAGAGCGCGTGGTGAGGAGACAGATTCTCGCCACGCCACCTGGTAGGAGCGACCTGTCAGGTAGGACGCAATCCAAGCGTGGGCCGCGCCGGAGATGCCCAACTCGGAGAGGGTGGAGAGGAGGATCTGATGGTTCACAGTATCGAAGGCAGCCGATAGGTCTAGAAGGATGAGAGCAGAGGAGAGAGAGTTAGCTTTAGCAGTGCGGAGCGCCTCCGTGATACAGAGAAGAGCAGTCTCAGTTGAGTGACTAGTCTTGAAACCTGACTGATTTGGATCAAGAAGGTCATTCTGAGAGAGATAGCAGGAGAGCTGGCCAAGGACGGCACGTTCAAGAGTTTTGGAGAGAAAAGAAAGAAGGGATACTGGTCTGTAGTTGTTGACATCGGAGGGATCGAGTGTAGGTTTTTTCAGAAGGGGTGCAACTCTCGCTCTCTTGAAGACGGAAGGGACGTAGCCAGCGGTCAAGGATGAGTTGATGAGCGAGGTGAGGTAAGGTAGAAGGTCTCCGGAAATGGTCTGGAGAAGAGAGGAGGGGATAGGGTCAAGCGGGCAGGTTGTTGGGCGGCCGGCCGTCACAAGACGCGAGATTTCATCTGGAGAGAGAGGGGAGAAAGAGGTCAAAGCACAGGGTTGGGCAGTGTGAGCAGAACCAGCGGTGTCGTTTGACTTAGCAAACGAGGATCGGATGTCGTCGACCTTCTTTTCAAAATGGTTGACGAAGTCGTCTGCAGAGAGGGAGGGGGGGGGGGGGGGGGCGGAGGATTCAGGAGGGAGGAGAAGGTGGCAAAGAGCTTCCTAGGGTTAGAGGCAGATGCTTGGAATTTAGAGTGGTAGAAAGTGGCTTTAGCAGCAGAGACAGAAGAGGAAAATGTAGAGAGGAGGGAGTGAAAGGATGCCAGGTCCGCAGGGAGGCGAGTTTTCCTCCATTTCCGCTCGGCTGCCCGGAGCCCTGTTCTGTGAGCTCGCAATGAGTCGTCGAGCCACGGAGCGGGAGGGGAGGACCGAGCCGGCCTGGAGGATAGGGGACATAGAGAGTCAAAGGATGCAGAAAGGGAGGAGAGGAGGGTTGAGGAGGCAGAATCAGGAGATAGGTTGGAGAAGGTTTGGGCAGAGGGAAGAGATGATAGGATGGAAGAGGAGAGAGTAGCGGGGGAGAGAGAGCGGAGGTTGGGACGGCGCGATACCATCCGAGTAGGGGCAGTGTGGGAAGTGTTGGATGAGAGCGAGAGGGAAAAGGATACAAGGTAGTGGTCGGAGACTTGGAGGGGAGTTGCAATGAGGTTAGTGGAAGAACAGCATCTAGTAAAGATGAGGTCAAGCGTATTGCCTGCCTTGTGAGTAGGGGGGGAAGGTGAGAGGGTGAGGTCAAAAGAGGAGAGGAGTGGAAAGAAGGAGGCAGAGAGGAATGAGTCAAAGGTAGACATGGGGAGGTTAAAGTCACCCAGAACTGTGAGAGGTGAGCCGTCCTCAGGAAAGGAGCTTATCAAGGCATCAAGCTCATTGATGAACTCTCCAAGGGAACCTGGAGGGCGATAAATGATAAGGATGTTAAGCTTGAAAGGGCTGGTAACTGTGACAGCATGGAATTCAAAGGAGGCGATAGACAGATGGGTATGTGGAGAAAGAGAGAATGACCACTTGGGAGAGATGAGGATCCCGGTGCCACCACCCCGCTGACCAGAAGGTCTCGGGGTGTGCGAGAACACGTGGGCAGACGAAGAGAGAGCAGTAGGAGTAGCAGTGTTATCTGTGGTGAGCCATGTTTCCGTCAGTGCCAGGAAGTCGAGGGACTGGAGGGACGCATAGGCTGAGATGAGCTCTGCCTTGTTGGCCGCAGATCGGCAGTTCCAGAGGCTACCGGAGACCTGGAACTCCACGTGGGTCGTGCGGGCTGGGACCACCAGGTTAGGGTGGGCGCGGCCACGCGGTGTGAAGCGTTTGTATGGTCTGTGCAGAGAGGAGAGAACAGGGATAGACAGACACATGGTTGACAGGCTACAGAAGAGGCTACGCTAATGCAATGGAGATTAGAATGACAAGTGGGCTACACGTCTCGAATGTTCAGAAAGTTAAGCTTACGTTGCAAAAAAATAAAAATAAAATACAAGATCTTATTGACTAAAATGATATAGTACTGCTGGCTGGTGAAGTAGCCTGGCTAGCAGTGGCTACGTTGTTGAAAGTGAAGCTGGCTAGGTAACCTCGACAATTTCACTAAATTTCTCTAAACTACACAATTATCATGGATACAAGGACAGCAAAGACAACTAGCTAACACTACGCTAATCAAGTCGTCCCGTTGTAATGTAAGTTTCTACAGTGCTGCTATTCGGTAGAAGTTGGCTAGCTAGCAGTGTTGGCTAGGTAGGAGGACGGCAGCGCGGCAGGCGAAAAATAGCTGGCTAGGTAACCGATAATTACTCAAAGCTACACAATTATCTTAGATAAAAAGATAGCAAAGAAAACTATGTAGCTAGCTAACACTACACAAGTCAAGTCGTTCCGTTGTAATGTAATCGTTTCTACAGTGCTGCTAATCGGTGGCTAGCTGGCTAGCTAGCAGGGTTGACTACGTTACGTTACGTTACGTTAGGGCGAGAATACCTGGCTAGCGAACCTCAGCGAACCTTGATAACTACACAATTATCACCGATACAAAGACGGCTATGGAGCCAGCTAAGTAGCTAGCTAAGATCGAACAAATACAAATCAAAGATAGCAAAGACAACTGTGTAGTCAGCCAACACTACACTGATCAAGTCGTTCCGTTGTAATGCACTCGTTTCTACAATGCTGCTATTCGGTGGCAAGCTGGCTAGCTAGCAGTGTTGGCTACGTTGCGTTACGTTAGGGCGAAAATAGCTGGCTGGCGAACCTCAATAACTACACAATTATGTTTGATGCAAAGACGGCTATGTAGCTAGCTAAGATCAAACAAATCAAACCGTTGTACTGTAGTGAAAATGAAAATCAGACCGTTGTACTATAATGAAATGTAATGAAAAGTTTATACTACTATTCGGTAGACGGTGGACGTTTGCTAGCTGCTGGGCAGATAGCAGTGTGGACTACGATAGACGACGGAATACGATAATTACGCAATTATCTTTTATACACAGACGGCTAAGTAGCTAGCTAAGAAGAAATTGCTAAGGTTAGACAAATTAAACCGTTGTACTATAATGAAATGTAATGAAAATGAAATGAAAAGTTATACTACCTGCCGAGCGAATGCAAATGCGACCGCTCGCTCCAAACCGGATGTTAAAAAATGAGATGAGATCTCTGGTAAAGACTACTTACTGGTTTGGTAGAGAAATGGCCACAGTCGTAGAGCTCTGGTAAAGACGACTTGCTGCTTACTCCATGATGCCCATCTTTACTGGAGCCCAGTCATTTAGGTGGTAGTCCTCCAAGGAGTCTGACTAAACAATAGTATACAGAGAATAAACTGTCAGAGCCAGTTAGGGCTGGCACAATTACCGTGTAACAGTGTAATCGACGGTTATGGATGAAGACTGTCATGAAAATAACATAATGACTTAAAACACTTTTTTGTGGAAAGAACAGCTGACTGAAGATGGGACGGCCGGGCATCCGTTTCTGGTGTAGCATGGACTCTACAGTAACATGGGCATTAAACTTTTTTGCACCTTGCTGAAACAAGCAAGGTTTTGTAGCAAACAAGTCTTTGGCTGCCTAGGCAATGACCTCCTTCTTGCAGCACATGCAGGAATGGAGAAGAGGAGAAAGTGTGCATTAAAAAACAGAAAATGATTTTTTTTACATTTATTTGAACTTAACCTTACTCGTCCCTTTCTCACTTTCCTCTCCTTCCTCTGTCTGTCTTTCCGCCCTTTTCTCCTGCTCCTTTTTCTCCTGCTCCATAGCCTATATAAAACGTGTGATCGCCCATCCATCGTTTCACAACATCAACTTCAAGCAGGCTGAGAAGATGATGGAGTCCATGGACCAGGGAGATGTTGTAATCAGGCCCAGCAGCAAGGGAGAAAACCACCTCACTGTCACATGGAAGGTATGGAGGGAGAGGGGGAAAGGGAGGAGTGCTTTCAATGAGTGTATTGACAGAGGCTTGTAATATACGTAATGTTCATTCATGGACCACCAGGTTGGTTAGTTGATTGATTATTGTTTTGGGATGCTAATTCTTGTTGTAGGTGGCTGATGGTATCTACCAGCATGTGGATGTGAGAGAGGAGGGCAAGGAGAACGCCTTCAGCCTGGGACACACACTTTGGATCTACACAGAGGTACCTCAGTGGCACACGCGCGCAAAGTGTGTACGTGCGTGCATTATTCACATGCTTAAAGAGATCCGACCAAATTCACATAGAAAAGTGAGTTATAGGTCTGTCATTGAAAGCAAGTTTGATACGCGGAAGATCCTTTCTATGTGCGGTATTTCTATGCTTCCTGTCCATCCTTTTTTTTTTTTTTTTTGCGTCTTTTTACTTTAGGTTTTGTACATCAGCTTCGAACTGCTGAAAATACGATATCTCTAGTTATTTAAAATATATTTCACATTGAATTATAGTAAGATGATTCTCTACTGCACTATACATTGCTTTTTGTCACGTAAGTAATTAGGCAAACATTTAAAAAGTTTAGCAACAAAGGCAATATATGGGTAAGGAAGGGAATTCACCATGCATTTTCTGTATTCAGGGTTCACACAGATATCGTTTTAAAGTTTGTTTTACTATTGACAGGTACAGCTGATTTCAGGATTGTATATCAGTTTGTTCCGCTTAAATATAAGTCATCTGATTTATTCATTTCAGTCTCTGAATTTTTTAATAAAACTTTTCGCTGCCAGCTCCTGATATCAGGGCATAAAAACTACAATCTGTCTCCTGAATTAGCCTAGTGCGCATTTTTGCCCAGCTGGCGCCAAACTTCATATATACTGCACTTTAAAACTCCTTTGTTAGTTATACAATCATGTAACTTAGAAATTCGCCGGAAAGTAACTAGTCTTGGAACTGTGACAATGGGCAGCCTCTCCCCGCTTGGCACGATGAGATACAGTACCTTCAGAAAGTATTCATACCCTTTGACTTATTCCACATGTTGTGTTACAGCCCGAATTCCAAACGGATTTCAATAAAACAAAATCTCAGTGATCTACACACAATACTTGCCATAGATTTTCAAAACTGTAAACCGGCCACTCAGGAACATTCAGTCTTCTTGGTAACCAGTATAGATTTGGCCTTGTGTTTTAGGTTATTGTCTTGCTGAAAGGTTAATTCATTTCATTTCCCGGTGTCTGGTGGAAGGCAGACTGAACCAGGTTTTCCTCGCGGATCTTGCCTGTGCTTAACTCCTTTCCGTTTATTTTTTATCCTGAGAAACTCCCCAGTACTTAACGATAACAAGCATATCCATAACATGATGCAGCCACCACAATGCTTGAAAATATGGAGTGGTACTCTGTGGATTTTCCCCAAACATAACACTTTGTAGTCAAGACAAAACGGGAATTGCGTTACCACATTTTTTCAGTATTTCTTTAGTGCCTTGTTGCAAACCGGATGCATGTTTTGGAATATTTTTATTCTGTACAGGCTTCTTCCTTTTCACTCTGTCAATTAGGTTAGTATTGTGGAGTAACTACAATGTTGTTGAATGCAATATTAATGCCTCCAGAGGCCTCCGGAGTGGCGCGTCCGTCTAGCGCACTGCATCACTACAGACCCGGGTTCGATCCCAGGCTGTGTCACAACCGGCCATGATTGGGAGTCCCATAGGGCTTCGCACAATTGGTCCAGCGTCGTCCGGGGGGAGGGGGGGGGGGGGCTTAACTTGGCTCATTGCACTCTCGTGGCGGGCCGGGCGCCTGCAGGCTGACTTCGGTCGTCAGTTGAATGGTGTTTCCTCCGACACATTGGTGCGGCCAGGTTCCGGGTTAAGTGAAGAAGCACAGTTTGGCGGTCATGTTTCGGAGGACACATGACGAGATTTTCGGCTCCCGGGCCCATGGAGTTCCAGCAATGAGATAAGATTTAAAAAAGAGGGTAAAAATAAAAATGAATGCATTCAAACTGAAGAAATGCTCAACCGAAATGAATCAGAGAGGTGGGGAGGCTGCCTTAATTAATATCCACGTCATCATCGCCCGGGGAGCAGTTGTTGTTGCGGGTTAACTGCCTTTCTTTCTCAAATTTGTTGATAAAATCGGACTTTATTAATATAACGAGTAATCCAGGAATGTTATGGGTTAATTGACCAGGGAAAACTAGCAACTCTACAGATTGCAATGGCTAAATGAATTCCAGACACTATGGGTCCGCGGAGCTCCTCCTCGCCACTCTATGGCAGAATGTTTTCTATATATTTAGCCTTTAAAGGGATAGTTCACCCAAAATGCAAAATTACATATTGGTTTCCTTACCCTGTAAGCAGTCTATGGACAAGGTATGACAGCAATCCATAAATGCTTCCACATGCTAACGTTTTAGCATTTGTGGCACAAATCACATTCAAGTCATGGGACCGAGATTAGCATTTTTGGCGCATCACGTTCAAATCATCTATAAGTGACTTTGCTGAGCTTCACAGTTAATTTTAGGGCATACAAAGTTGATTTACTGTTTAACGGATTATAATTTTTTTATGCAAGGCAAACGAGCAGAAAAAAATGTATGTATGAAAAACGTCTAAGCAATTTAGACATTTTGTAAAATACTAAACGACCTCAGTACAACACCTAGTGACTTTAGATATAATGGTGTTGGAATGACAGTCACAGGGCCATTTGGGTCAACTGTCCGTTTAATTGTGTTTTGAATCTCAAACAAATATTTCTTTATTTGTCTCTCTTTCTGTAGGAGTTTGAGGATCTTGATGAGATCACAGCTCGTTATATTCAGCCAATGGCAGCGTTTGCTCGCGACCTCCTGGGACATAAGTACTTCCAGGACTGTAACGGAGGGGACAAGAAGGTATGGTGGTGTGAATATTGCCATAACCACAGGAAGTGGCACAGAGTATTCGTGTTTATTTTGATCAACCTCAAGTATCTCACAGAGTATTTGTTTTACAAAGACTTACAAAGAAACTAACCTCCTTTCTGTCTATAAAACATGTTTAATCTCTCCAGTGACAATTGTTTAGTTCTATTGTTCTCTATTTATAGAGCTACATATCTTTTTATTCATCCACTCATCTTTTCTGACCCTCTTTCTTTCTCTTCCTCCCTCGGTCTGTGTAGAAAATGGAGGAGTTGTTGATTAGGTGTAAAAAGGAAAAGCCTGCGTTCATCCCCTATTTTGTCTCAGCCTGTAAAGACCTGCCAGGGAAGTTCATACTTGGGTACCAACCTCGCGGAAAACCACGGTGAGTTACCATGACTACAGCTAACTAACCCTAACCATGCTGAGTTACCATGACTACACTTAACTAACCCAAACCACGGTGAGTAACCATGACTACAGCTAACCTAACTCAAACCACTGTGAGTTACCATGACTACAGCTAACTAACCCTAAATCCTGTCCCCTTATCCAGCCAGAGGTGATATGATCCTGAAGTAGCCTCAAAGCACTTCATGATGACCGAAGTGAGTGCTATGGGGCGATAGTAATTTAGTTCAGTTACCTTTGCTTTCTTGGTTACAGGAACAATCGTGGCCATCTTGAAGCATGTAGGGACAGCAGGGAGAGATTGAATATGTCCACTGGTCTGCACGTGCTCTGATGACATGGCTAGGGATGCCGTCTGGGCCGGCAGCTTTGCGAGATTTAACACGCTTAAATGTCTTACTCACGTCGGCCATGGAGAAGGAGAGCCCACAGTCCTTGGTAGCGGGACGCGTCAGTGGCACCCTCAGAGGGCGAAGGTATTTAGCTTGTCTTCGGTAGCGTTTTCCTCTAATTTGCTTTGTTAAAATCCCCAGCTACAATAAATGCTGCCTCGGGACATGTGGTTTCCAGTTTGTATAAATTCCAGTGAAGTTCTTTGAGTGCTGTCGTGGTATCGGCTTGAGGGTGAATATACACGGCTGTGACTAACCGAAAATAATTATCTTGGGAGGTAATACATTTGATTGGGGTATTCTAGGTCGGGTGAACAAAAGGACTTTAGTTCCTGTATGTTATCACAATCACACCATGAGTAGTTAATCATGAAACATACACCCCCGCCCTTCTTCCCGGAGAGATAATTATTCCTGTCTGTGTGATGAACTGAGAACCCAACTGGCTGTACGGACTCAGGCAGTGTATCCCCAAAGGAGCCATGTTTCCGTGAAACAGAGTATTTTAGAATCCCTGATGTCTTCCTGGAAGGAAATCCAGAGACTGAACAATAGCGAGTAATATACTCGGAAGCGGTGGGTGGTGTGCGCGCCTCCTGAGTCGGACTAGAAGTCCACTCCGAATACCTCTTCTCCGCCGGCTGGGTTTTGGATCAGTCTCTGGAATCAGTTCAATTGCCCTGGGGGGTACGAACAAAGGATCCGTTTCGGAAAAGTGATATTCCTGATGGTAATGCTGATAAGTTACCGCCGCTCTGATATCCAAAAGTAGTTCCCGGCTGTATGTAATAACACAACAAAAACTCTGGGCTAATAATGTGAGAAATAACACACCCCAAATTATTACGTAATCACTCCTGCGTTGTCTTGGCTGTCTGCTTAGGGTCGTTGTCCTCTTGGAAGGTGAACCTTCACCCCAGTCAGGTCCTGAGCGCTCTGGAGAAGGTTTTCCATCAAGGATCTCTCTGTACTTTGCTCTCTTCATCTTTGCCTCGATCTTGACTAGTCTCCCAGCCTTTTACAGAGGAGTGGCTTCCGTCTGGCCACTCTACCGTAAAGGCCTGATTGGTGGAGTGCTGATTGGTGGAGTGCTGGTTGTCCTTCTGGAAAGGATGAAATAACACATATGGAATCATGTAGTAACCAAAAAACTGTTAAACAAATCAAAACAGAAATGTCTCTTTTTCAGGACCCTGTCTTTCAAAGATCATTCGTAAAAATCCAAATAACTTCACAGATCTTCACTGTAAAGGGACAGATGAGACAAAAATGTTAATATGTCCCTTGAAGGGGTGGGAGGTTACCGTGGTTACGTGACTCGAGAGCTTGACTAATAGCCGCGTTGTCTAGCAGTTGAAACTCAAACATTGAAAAACTATGTTTTTGGACAAAACAATGTAAATAGCCAAGAAACACAGGGATAAAATCTCACTAAAGTAAACATTTGTTTCAAGAAAATTAGCTATTTATGTGCACAGTCCCTAGCCAGGCTGTGTTGCAGCTGGAGGTAGAATAGGTTATAGGATTTGTAGTTTATTTTACTTTGTGCGATTAATTTACCAGCTATGTAACTTTGCTATAAATGTGATCGAACTTCAATATTTTTTATATACAAATGCGAGTGATACTGGCATTGTGGAGCCCTGATCACCTGACAACGTGGCTGGTGAAATGGGCGTCTTGTCCACCAATGCAAAAATCGACCCGCAATTGGCAGGTGTTAATTTTACGCCCCGTATTATTATTATCATTCGTCATTTAGGCCTACAGTGAACATGTGTTTTGCATAACTCACAACCTATACTATACTTGTGAGAAACAAGTTTTTGTTTATTTAATTCCATTTGAGTTGTCAATTTATTAGTCTTTTGTTTGAAACGCTGCTGTCAATGTTGAGTAAGGACGTGCAACTGATTATGCATATAAGTAGGACTAGTCTACATCTGCACGTAGGCCTATATACAGTTGAAGTCGGAAGTTTACATACACCTTAGCCAAATACATTTAAACTCAGTTTTTCACAATTCCTGACATTTAATCCTAGTAAAAAGTCTTTGTTTTAGGTCAGTTAGGATCACCACTTTATTTTAAGAATGTGAAATAATAAGAATAATAGTAGAGAACGATTTATTTCAGCTTTTATTTCTTTCATCGCATCCCCAGTGGCTCAGGTTTACATACACTCAATTAGTATTTGGTAGCATTGCCTTTACTTTTTTTAAACTTGGGTCAAATGTTTCGGGTAGCCTTCCACAAGCTTCCCACAATAAGTTGGGTGAATTTTGGCCCATTCCTCCTGACAGAGCTGGTGTAACTGAGTCAGGTTTGTAGGCCTCCTTGCTCACACACGCTTTTTCAGTTCTGCCCACAAATCTTCTATAGGATTGGGGTCAGGGCTTTGTGATGGCCACTCCAATACCTTGACTTTGTTGTCCTTAAGCCATTTTGCCACAAGTTTGGAAGTATGCTTGGGGTCATTGTCCATTTGGAAGACCCATTTGCGAGTAAGTTTCAACTTCCTGACTGATTTCTTGAGATGTTTCTTCAATATATCCACAACATTTTCCTCCCTCGTGAAGCCATCTATTTTGTGATTTGCGCCAGTCCCTCACAACATGATGCTGCCACTCCCGTGCTTCACGGTTGGGATGGTGTTCTTTGGCTTGCAAGCCTCCCCCTTTTTCCTCCAAACATAACAATGGTCATTATGGCCAAACAGTTCTATTTTTCTTTCATCAGACCAGAGGACATTTCTCCAAAAAAGTACGATCTTGTCCCCATGTGCAGTTGTAAACCGTAGTCTGGCTTATTTATGGCGGTTTTGGAGCAGTGGCTTCTTCCTTGCCAAGCGGCCTTTTAGGTTATGTCGATATAGGACTCGTTTTACTGTGGATATAGATACTTTTGTACCTGTTTCCTCCAGCATCTTCACAAGGTCCTTTGCTGTTGTTCTGGGATTGATTTGCACCTTTCGCACCAAAGTACGTTCATCTCTAGGATACAGAACGCGTCTCCTTCCTGAGCAGTATGACGGCTGCGTCGTCCAATGGTGTTTATACTTGCGTACTATTGTGTACAAACAATACAAATACATCCATAGGTACACCTCCTATTGACTCAAATTATGTCAATTAGCCTATCAGAAGCTTAGAAAGCCATGACATAATTTTCTGGAATTTTCCAAGCTGTTTAAAGGCACAGTCAACTTAGTGTATGTAAACTTCTGACCCACTGGATTTGTGATAGTGAATTATAATTGAAATAATCTGTCTGTAAACAATAGTTGGGAAAATTACATCTGTCGTGCACAAAGTAGATGTCCTAACCGACTTGCCACACGAAATTTGTGGAGTGGTTGAACAACGAGTTTTAATGACTCCAACATAAGTGTATGTAAACTTCCGACTTCAACTGTATGTGCCCATTTGGGGATGTCTGATACTATTTCTGATTGTCTTAACTCGCCACCACTAATGAGCAGTGGAGCTTCCCAAAGTAATTTTTCTTTACCTCAAACAGCAAGTGAAGTAAGTCTGTTTTCAGATAGTTCCTCAAATTATTTTAACAATATTTCCAGTTCTCTCCCTTTCGATAGCCACTTCATACGAAAGGGGAAAATGTAATGCTCTGATCCAGAGGAGACGTCATAAAATACCTGATTACTTCTTGTCCCTTGTACAAATAGCCTACAGCTGTGTCTGTCCCGAGTTCACTGGCTAGGCGAACTCTGAGAGCCCAGAATATTTTACACAATGTTTCAAGTTTGCTAGCGCGAGTTTCGGCGACCCAGTTGATAGTTGATGCAATATATCAAGTTTGTGGCTACGCATGGCCTGCCTGCAAATGTGATTTATAGGATATTTATTTTTATCAGGATATTTTCTACCTGCAGGCTGCAATGCTTTAATGTTTTGGTTTTATGTAGGCTATTTTTACATAGTTGGCAATGGCATTAAGTTACATTTAGATTTATATTGAATGTAGATTAACCAAAGGCTATTATAAAAGAAATTAAACTGTTCCACGAAAATGTGCATATGAAAATCCTAACTGTCACTCAGATGGGTAGAAATGGTAAGATAAATTGGCACTCCAAATTGAAAAGGTTGCCGCTGGTGTAGCCTATTACCATCAAATTCAGACGCATAATGGAAGAATCTGTGAAGGCCAGCAGCAGCAAGAGGATGGTCGGGAACAGGTTATTCTTCTGGTTAGTCTCTCTCGATCTCTGGCTCATTTGTGTGTCTTAATTATTTCATCAAAAGTAAAGTACATATAGCCTAGATGATTTGATTAATACACATAGGGTGTGTCTATATATGTAAAAAAATACGCATTTGAAAATTACGACCAATCGATTGGAAAAGACTGTTCTTGGTCGACCAATATTTTTTTTTAGTTGGGGACAGCCCTAGTAGAAATGCAGGAAATTAGCTTTAGATGTCCCAATGCCTCCCTTATTTTTGGACAATATGTTAAATTAATGTCAATAGAAAATGGAGCTTTCAATAGATTTTATCTTTTTAAATTAGGAACTAAATAGGGTGTCCACCCACTCTGCCCAAATTGTAGGGTGTCCACCCGGTCTGCCCAGAGTGGGTGAAAACGCACTTTGGTGATGAAATTTCACTTCCTTATAAAATCGATTTTACCAAGACAAATATGATTGTTCATGTTCTGAATTGTTCAGTGTGGTCTTTCTCTAACATATCATTAACATTATATGCAAAAAGTCAGATTTTGTAACCTAATACATCCGATAATCCCTGTCACTTAGCCTTCATTCAGCCTGTCACTTAGCCTTCATTCAGCCTGTCACTTAGCCTTCATTCAGCCTGTCACTTAGCCTTCATTCAGCCTGTCAGGTAGCCTTCATTCAGCCTGTCAGGTAGCCTTCATGCAGCCTGTCAGGTAGCCTTCATGCAGCCTGTCAGGTAGCCTTCATGCAGCCTGTCAGGTAGCCTTCATGCAGCCTGTCAGGTAGCCTTCATGCAGCCTGTCAGGTAGCCTTCATGCAGCCTGTCAGGTAGCCTTCATTCAGCCTGTCAGGTAGCCTTCATTCAGCCTGTCAGGTAGGCTTCATGCAGCCTGTCAGGTAGCCTTCATGCAGCCTGTCAGGTAGCCTTCATGCAGCCTGTCAGGTAGCCTTCATGCAGCCTGTCAGGTAGCCTTCATGCAGCCTGTCAGGTAGCCTTCATTCAGCCTGTCAGGTAGCCTTCATTCAGCCTGTCAGGTAGGCTTGATGCTGTGTGCAATTGTTTGTCCACTTTTTTTTTCTCTGGCCTCTCATTTTGGCCGTCGTGCAAGGGTAAAAACTCAAACTTTTGAACGGATTATGATAGAAACATGAAGTTTGGACCATTGGTTTTCTTAGGGGATTATCTACACAATTAACATTAGTTTACTCATTGGTCAAAATATGAGTTTTGATTGGACACCCTCAACCAAACTCTAAACCTTTTAACCATTACAGTTTGGAGCAGCTGACTGTTCTGAGTGAGGTGATGTGTTGTATCTGAATCTGTCTTGTTGTCCTCTGCTCTGTCTCTACAGTGTTGAGTTTGTGACCATCAGTCCTGACGGGTTCCGCTACCGCTCCCAGATGTTCCCCACAGTTAACGGACTGTTCCGCTGGTTCAAAGACCACTTCCAGGAACCGGTACCAGGTATGAGTGTCGTTCCACGAGTAGAATACATTTTGGGTAGTGTAACTTGATTTTAAAAAATTATTTAAAAAACTTAATTTCACCTAATGTTAACATTCTGTCATGTTTTCCCATCTCAAGGGTTTTAAATGAAATAAAATACTATAGAAAGTGCTAGGGTTGGGCCGTATCCAGATTTTCATATTGTCATACCGTCCTACTCATCACGGTATTTACGGTATTAGCGTTTTAGTACACAAGGGGGGGGGTAAACCGCAAAAAAAATGAAATATTACCAGAATGCTAACAAAATTAGCACAAGTAATGGCGCATTTCCATGGAGGCTGCTAGCTAAATATGCTAACAAGTGCAAACAAAAATAAACTAATTGCAAAGATAAAGGCTAATAAAGTTACAGAAGTATAGGTAGTAGTTACCGAATGTCATTTTTGGTGAATTTGGACATTTTACATGCGAATGTGAACGAGAGACAATGTGCCAATAACCAAGTTTTGATGCATGGAAGAAGAGCACTGGCTCTGAAGCAGCATGTGCACACACTATCTGTGTTGAGTCGCTAGGGCAACGGCCCTGCCAGCTCTGCTTGGAGAAGAGGGGGGAGGAGCAGACTGAGGGTCTGAGAATGGAAAGGAGATAAATCTAAAATAGCAGTGGCAACTGTACAGATTACTCACTCAAAGCGCTATGACTTCTCAAACACCCAGAAAGCTAAATATGATATGATATGATGCTCCATCTCATTAATTCAGCCACTTACTTAGCCAACTAGGAAGTTAAACCAAATACACAGCTGTACTCACCAGCTCCTGCTTTCTCCCATTGTTCTATTTATAAACAAACACATGACTGGCTCAACTGTTCTGGGGAACTACAGTTAGCTTCATAATGTAAAATAATGTGACCGGTGAAATGAAGAACGCAGTCTGCTTTATCTCCTAACATATAGCACAAGTTGACTGCAGGTATTAACTTAAGTACCTACTGTTAGGTTCTAAATATCAGAGTAAGAACTCGACAGACACTGCAAGTTTAAACCAAGTTTATTCATCCCAAAGGATCGAACAGCTGAACCGACAAAGTCATGGTTCCACCAGTGGTGGTATACATACCCCAATTTGGGTGGAGTCTCCTCCTCCTTGCTAAACATTGCATCTCTATTGCTAGGCAGGAAACTAAGTGATACGGGCAATAAACTGTTCCTTCTCCCTTAACGTGACCTGACCTCGACCCCCTTCATCACGAATCCACGGCTCGCTCCCCTTATCAGTGCCTGCCACGTGATCGTTTTCCCTACGCTCAGTACATTCCAAGCTTAATTGCACCCACTATATACCTTCCTCCTACAGATAACCATTAAGAGGCTAATGATACATTTTACCAGTTTCAAATCTGAAAATGAGAGAGTTGGACAGCAAAATCAGAGAATTGGAGAGGGAAGCTTTTTTGGATAACCCAGAAGTAAACAAGGAATTATTAAAAGCTCAGTAATATTAAGCTGATCCACCCCTTTAAAAAATAAAAAAGAATTTAACCTCAGTATGCAGAACTTTCCACCTCAAAGGCTGCAAACAGCTTAACGAGGCTGAAACAGTCTATGATCAAGGTGAAAAACCTGGTAAATTGCTGGCTTGGCACATTAAGTTAAATGCAGACAGAGCCATTAATGCAGTTTATGATTTACAAGGACAATTATCAATGGATCCTGTAGAAATAAACCCAACATTTGTGGATATGATAGTATCCACAAATGGGGCGGCAGGTAGCCTAGTGGTTAGAGCGTTGGGCCAGTAACCAAAAGGTTGCAGGATCGAATCCTTGAGCTGACAAGGTAAAAATCTGTCGTTCTGCCCCTGAACAAGGCAGTTAACCCACTGTTCCCCAGTAGGCCGTCATTGTAATAAGAATTTGTTCTTAACTGACTTGCCTAGTTAAATAAAGGTTAAATAAAAAATAATAAGAAGAATTGCTTCCTGCTACAACACACTTTAAAACAAAATTTTTACAATGAGATGCCGCACATTGACAACTCAAGTCGCTCTGAAAAAAGGGCCTTCTGATTAGTCTTCTTACCTAATGAAAGCCTATAGCCGACATAACAAAACAATACCTTTACATTCAATATTGTTTAGGTAATCAAATAGTTGAATTGAAACTTAAATAATTCCCAGAATCAAATTAAGTAATTATTTAATTTAGTAGGCTATAGCCTAGGCTAATCAAACTTGACATGGCCTGTGTATGGTCTAAATGAACGAAATTCTGAATTAATGTAATTATTAACTGATAATAAACCGAATTAGCCTATCATAAACAAATACCTGTTTGCACTTTAAGCTACTGGGTTGTTGTCCTTGTCCACAATGACTCTGAAATCCTTCCAAACCAAACAGGGATTTCACCTGTTTCCACGATGGTGTATTTCATAACCTTTTTATTTCTACAGTTAGGCCTATGTTAGACATTTTCGGGTGAGCTATGCTAGCCAGGAAAAGTACACTTGGAGGTGGGGTGAAACAAGTTTCAGCACCACATAAAAAAATGGACAGTTCCTTGATCCACTGCTTGCGTGGCTGGTAGCCTATATGTCTGGAATTCGCATCAAAACAAGCTCCTGGATTTGTAAAAAAAATGAGCCGACCCGCAGGTTGAAAGAATATTTCCATTTGAGGGTCAACCGTGGGGAATAGTGGGTATCCAACCCGATGCAGGGCGCTCTCACATACACCGCCCCTCTCCCGCTGCAGCGTCAGCGTCTCTACCTCGCACAGGCTAGGCTCAGGTTAAAAACAAACATATTTCAAATAATTTCATGATACTATTTGAATAGTGTCATTATTTCAAATGCTCTACTTTATTGTGCTATTTTGGATTTTATTGGTTGTATTTTTGTCTTCAGGCATCACCCCCAGCAGTAGTAGTCGAACACGGACACCTGCCTCTGTCAACGCTACACCAGCTAACATCAACATCGCAGGTCAGTCTCTCACACACACACACACACACACACACCAGAAATGTTGAATTTGAAAATCTATTTTTTTTGTGTTCTATCCAAACAAAGATAAGCTATAGAGTAGAGGTCAACCGATTAATCGGAATGGCCAATTTAATTAGTGCCGATTTTTCAAATTTTCATAACAATCGGTAATCTGCATTTTTGGACACCGATCATGGCCGATTACATTGCACTTCATGAGGAGACTGCGTGGCAGGCTTGACTACCTGTTATGCGAGTGCAGCAAGGAGCCACTGTAAGGTGCTAGCTAGCATTAAACGTATCTCATAAAAACAGTCAATCTTAACATAATCACTAGTTAACTACACATGGATGATGATATTACTAGTTTATCTAGCTTGTCCTGCGTTGCATATAATCGATGCGGTGCCTGTTAATATCATTGAATCATAGCCTACTTCGCCAAATGGGTGATTTAACAAGCGCATTCGCGAAAAAAGCACTGTTGTTGCACCAATGTGTACCTAACCATAAACATCAATGCCTTTCTTAAAATCAATACAAAAGTATATATTTTTAAACCTGCATATTTAGTTAATATTGCCTGCTAACATGAATTTCTTTACAATAGGGAAATTGTCACTTCTTTTGCGTTCTGTGCAACAGAGTCAGGGTATATGCAGCAGTTTGGGCCGCCTGGCTCGTTGCGAACTGTGTGAAGACTATTTCTTCCTAACAAAGACAGCCAACTTCGCCAAACGGGGGATGATTTAACAAAAGCGCATTTGCGGAAAAAAGCACAATCGTTGCACGAATGTACCTAACCATAAACATCAATGCCTTTCTTAAAATCAATACACAGAAGTATATATTTTTAAACCTGCATATTTAGTTAAAAGAAATTCAGGTTAGCAGGCAATATTAAACAAAGTAAATTGTGTCACTTCTCTTGCGTTCATTGCACGCAGAGTCAGGGTACATGCAGCAGTTTGGGCCGCCTGGCTTGTTGCGAACTAATTTGCCAGAATTTTTCGTAATTATAACATAACATTGAAGGTTGTGCAATATTTAGACTTATGGATGCCACCCGGTACAAACGGTTCCGTATTTCACTGAAAGAATAAACGTTTTCGAATTGATAGTTTCCGGATTTGACCATATTAATGACCTACGGCTCGTATTTCTGTGTGTTATTATAAGTAAGTCTATGATTTGATAGAGCAGTCTGACTGAGCGGTGGTAGGCAGTTTATGTTTATGACTTCAAGCCTATCAACTCCCGAGATTAGGCTGGCAATACTAAAGTACCTATTAGAACATCCAAAGGTATATGAAATACAAATGGTATAGAGAGAAATAGTCCTGTAATAACTACAACCTAAAACTTCTTACCTGGGAATATTAAAGACTCATGTTAAAAGGAACCACCAGCTTTCATATGTTCTCATGTTCTGAGCAAGGAACTTAAATGTTAGCTTTTTTACATGGCACATATTGCACTTTTACTTTCACCAACACTTTGTTTTTGCATTATTTAAACCAAATTGAACATATTTCATTATTTATTTGAGACTAAATAGATTTTATTGATGTATTATATTAAGTTAAAATAAGTGTTCATTGTTCATTAAGTATTGTTGTAATATTGTCATTATTACAAATATATATATATATATATATATATATTATATATATAAAACGGCCGATTAATCGGTATCCGTTTTTTTTGGTCCTCCAATAATCGGTATCGGCGTTGAAAAATCATAATCGGTCAACCTCTACAATAGAGTTAAAGTATTTCTGACTGTTCTCTCTCTCTCCATCCCTCCTTCCTGCCCTCCCCCTACATATCGCTCTCTTCTCTCGGTCTCTGTCTTTCAGACCTGACGCGAGCTGTCAACGCTCTCCCGCGGAACATGACCTCTCAGATGTTCAGTGCCATCGCCGCGGTGACAGGGCAGGGCCAGGGCCAGAATGCCAACACCACGCCCGCCCAGTGGGACTCCAGCCAATACGGTTACACCGGGGGCAGCAGCGGGGGTGGGGGAGGCAACACCTCAGCCTATCACGTGAGTTCTTTTTTGTTTTGGGTTTATAGCACTAAACATTTTTTTTCTCCCAATGATCCAATAGCTTTGTATTATATTAGGGTATAATTAAGGTAACTCGCCTCATCCACTGCCAGTGTGTAGCACCCACCTCAGTAACACTAAGGAAGCTTGTTGTCGCAGAAAGTTTATCAAACATGGACCATAATCACATTGGAGAGATGAAAACCGAAATAGTGAAATATTAAAAGTGTAATGTTCACTTTTTTTACTGATGTTTGCCACATATCAGTTGATTGACTGATTGATTTACCGATTGATTCATTTGCAGGTATTTGCAACGCCCCAGCAGCCGATGTCGACGCCCATGATGACCCCCAGCTACTCGTACACCACCCCCAGCCAGCAGACCATGGGTACGCCCCAGTACCCCTCCTCCACCCCCTTGTCCTCCCACGGACACACACAGAGCAGCCAAAGGCAGGGCCACAGCAGCAGCAACAGTCACCATGGACACTCGTCCAACACACCTTCCTCCTCCACCTCTTCCAGAGGACGCACGCCGCAGCAGCCTAAGTAAGTAGATATGGGGAGTGTGTGTGTGTGGTTTAGTTGGATGTGTGGTCATGTGTGTATAAGATGGAGTTTAAATTGTGTTCTAAGCCAAATTCCAAATGATGTGCCCCCAGCCTCAAGGTTTGGAGTTTTGCACCCCATTCTCTTGACAGAGAGCTAGATAGCACGGATAGCACTGCACCGTCGAAGCTGCCCTGTACCTAACCTAGCCCTCTAAAAGACTACAACATCCAAACTGGAAAGCCTACAACATCCAGACTGCCCTGTACTTAACCCAGCCCTCTATAATACTTTTTACCCCTCTTGTTTATCATTATTTAAACATTTCTCATTGAGACCAAGGCCAAAAGGGAGCCCTGCATGTACACAATCATACAATTTTACATTTCCAAAACATCCAACTTTAGAGAGTTCTGGAGATCATTCCACAAGTAAGGTGTTAAAAAAACGAAACGCAGATTTACCCAACTCAGTGGAAACCAAAAGGATCTCTAGAGTTAGCCATTATTTTCATATTTTATTCATTCAGCAGACGCTTGTTTGTCTGAGACTGGGTCTGGTAGCTCGGACTTCGCTGGGTTAACAATGAAGTAAGGTATGGCAGAAGTTTGTGCAAGAGGGTCCCCGCAATTGTCCCCATGTTGGGGAATAAGAGATTTGACATAAAATATGTCACCAATTACTGTTCCAAACAATCTGATCATTCACCTAATGGTGGCGTTCTAAACAATTCCCATAGGAATTTCAAAAGCGCAGGTCTTGCGCAACGTGCCATGCCTTCATTTTTTGTCTTACATAAATTATATACATATGAGGCGAGAACTGAAGTCTCTACCTATCCATTAATGTACATACAGTGGAAACTGCATGTGATCTTCAGACCCCTTGACTTTTTCCATGTTTTGTTACTTTACAGCCTTGTCCTAAAATGGATTGAATTTTTTTCCCCCTCATCAATCTACACATAATACTCCATAATGACAAAGCAAAAACAGTTTTTGATATTTTGGCAAATTTATAAATGATTTAAAAAACTATGACATTTACATAAGTATTCAGACCCTTTACTCAGTACTTTGGTGAAGCACCTTTGGCAGCGATTACAGCCTCGCGTCGTCTTTGGTATGACACCACAAGCTTGGCACGCCTGTTTTGGAGGAGTTTCTCTACGATTCTTCTTTGCTGATCCTCTCAAGCTCTCTTCACTGACACTCCTGCGTTGTCTTGGCTGTGGACTTAGGGACGTTGTCCTGTTGGAAGGTGAACCTTTGGAGCAGGTTTTCATCAAGGATCTCTCAGTATCTTTCCCTCAATCCCGACTAGTCTCCCAGTCCCTGCTGCTGAAAAACATCCCCACAGCATGATGCTGCCACCACCATGCTTCACTGTAGGGACGGTGCCAGGTTTCCTCCAGACATGACTTTGGCATTCAGGCCAAAGAGTTCAATCTTGGTTTTCATCAGACCAGAGAATCTTGTCAGAGTCCTTAATGTGCCTTTTTGGCAAACTCCAAGCGGGTTGTCATGTGCCTTTTACTGAGGAGTGGCTTCCTTCTGGCCACTAACATTAAGGCCTGATTGGTGGAGTGCTGCAGAGATGATTGTCTTTCTGGAAGGTTTTCCCATCTCCAAGGAGGAACTCTGGAGCTCTGTCAGAGTGACCATCAGGTTCTTGGTAACCTCGCTGACCATGGCCCTTCTCCCCAGATTTCTCAGTTTGTGTGGGTGGACAGCTCTAGGAAAGAGTCTTGGTGGTTCAAAACTTCTTCCATTTAACAATGATGGAGGCCACTGTGTTCACGGAGACCTTCAATGCTGCAGAGATGTTTTGGTACCCTTCCCTAGATCTGTGGCTCGACGCAATCCTGCTTCGGATCTCTATTCCTTCGACCTCGTGGCCGAGTTTTTGCTCTGACATACACTGTCAACTGTGGGACCTTTTATATAGGTCGAAGGAAAACATTTTGAATCTCATAGCAAAGGGTGTGAATACATTTTCAGTCACCTTGTCTGAAGGACAAGTGGATGAACAGGTTCATGTCAAGCCCTACATGTTTATTTTCAAAATGGAATCATGGAATGTAGGCCTACATTGAACACCACACATTTGCTGCCTGAATGATAGAACCGCTATTAACATGTTATGGGATTTGTCTCCATTGTTTTTGATGGTAGGCCACTCTGGTAGGCCTACATTATGATCAAGTAGCCTACATGGCCACTGTTAGAACTGTAACTTAAAGCGTGTACAGTCTGTGTTCACAGTAAACGCGCGCCTGAAGCTGCACAGAATTTTCTCAATGTTCAAGTTTGCGCTCAGCAGACCTGAAATTTGCTCAGTGCCGGATTTTTTGTTGTTGAGGGAACATTGGTTGGGGGTACTCGAGGACCAGGGTTGAGAAACACTGAGCTAGATCAACAGTGCATGTGGAGAATGCATACAAGGTAATGTAGATGGAGAAAGAAATGCATTGCTTTACAATGACCATTAGGGTGTACCATTTCCATGCCTATTTTGCCATACTCTATGAATATGACCACAGGACATGATTTATGGCCTTTGTATGACATTGCCAGCAGTAAGGTTTGAGTTCGATTTCCAAAAAGACATGGAAGGTAGCTTTCAAATTATATGTCCCTTTGTTTTTCGGGGGGGGGGGGTCCCAAAGTTGCTGGACACGGTACTTGATTTAACAACCACTCGTTAACCACAGGTTAACTAACTCATCAATTTACTTTTTGAAAGACGGCTTTTTGTCAATCCAGACACCCAGATATTTAGAGGCGGGGACACAAACAATGTGGGCACCATCCAATGTACTTATTCATAAATCGTCAGATACATTTTTAAGTGTTTTTGGGAAATAATATATGCTTAGTTTTACACGTATTAAGTACCAATTTCGGTTCAACAAAGTCTTACTGCAAGGCAAAAAAAGGCAGATTGTAGTTCTGAAAGAGCCTTGTCAACGAAAGGAGCAACAGAATACACAACCGTATCGTCCGCATACAATTGGAGGCTACAATTTCTTACAGACGAACCAATATTGTTTATATAGATAGTAAAAAGTACAGGGCCCAAATTCTGCCCTTGGGGGACACCTGGCAACACCATCAGAATAAACACATTGTCTTGTATGTCAGGTAGTTTTCAAACCAATTGCAGGTAGCCTGACCCAGGCCAATTTCAGACAGTCTACAAATTAATAAGGAATGGTCAACAGTGTCGAAAGCCATCATACAGGTCTATGAAAAGGGCAGCACAATGCTGCCTTTTGTCCATGCAATTTACTATGTCATTTATCATCAAAGAAGCAGCAGATGTAGTGACTTGGCCTGAAACCAGACCGATGGACACATTTGAAGCTAGAAAGGATGGACACATTTGAGTGAGATCGGGCAGTAAATATTCATGTCAGAGCGGTCACCACCTTTGTGGAGAGGGGGCACATGCTTCCAGACCCTACAGATAGCACCTGAGATAATTGTCAGCTTAAAAATGTGTCCATGATTCCACAATTAGAGGAGCAGAAAGCTGCGGCAAGAAAGGATCAAGCAAATCAGCCCCACCACAGAAAAATGCTCATTTTCGCTTATGATGACATCTATAACCAAAAGCAAAAAACACTTGGGGATAGGGATATTTAGAGAACATGATGCCACGAGTTAATTTCAAATATATAGCCACCCCTCCCCCTGTTTGGTCTGTCACACCTGAAGATGTTGTAATTAGCACTGTCAATATCCTTATGTGGGTCTCTGAGAACCAGAATATCCCGGCTCATGTCATGCACCCAGATATCAAGGAGGCCCAAACTTTGTATGCTGAAATGTAACCAGGGTTCTAAAGTGGGACAAAATATTTAGCTGTGTGACCAGGCGTTTTATTTTTGGAGTGCTGTGCGACTATGAAAAATATCTTGCATATGATAGTTGTACTAATGATAAGGCTTCGCTGTACCATTGTTTCCAAGTGCCCTAGAGAAACAAGCCAGTGCAGATTCATTAGTGTCATGGTTGCACCATTACTACAGCAAAACCGCCTTGTTTCTAGCTCAACCAGGTCAAAAGATCTAACTCATATTACCGGCACTATATTTGTATCTTCCTATATCACATCGCCGGGACCACCTTTTACATTCGTAAGCCATGTCGTAAAACTGTTCTAAAACTACTTGCACATTGACGTCGTAAACCATCTGCCCCTGTACCTAACCCAGCCTTATAGAACACTACATCGTCCAAGCTGCTTTATAATGAACCCAGCTCTCTAAAACACTACAACCATCCAAGCTGCCCTGTACTTAACCCCACCTTCTACTCTGTCTCCCCCTGCAGGTCGAGCGGCAGCACGGCGGTGGACTGGGCCAAGATGGCGGAGCAGTGGCTCCAGGACAAGGAGGCGGAGAGGAAGAAGCAGAAGACCCCCAGGATGACCCCACGGCCTTCCCCCAGCCCCATGATCGAGAGCACCCCAATGTCCATCGCTGGAGACGCAACACCCCTTCTGGACGAGATGGACCGATAGAACCCCCTTATCCCACTCCTTCCGAATATACCACTCACTCTCATCAACTCATCCTTCCATCTGTACGCCTGCCTGCCCTCTTAAAATGGACCCATGCCTTTCAGATTCCTCTCCTCCTAGCCCACTAGCTAACCCTCCTTACCCACTCCTTGTGTCCCATTGGAATCTGTTTCTAGCTACTGTGTATCTAGCCATGATTTTCTCCCGGCACATCTCTTCGTCAGTCTATCACTCACTCTTTCCTCACTCTTTTTTTTGCCAGCCACATCATCCAGTATTATATTTAGTAAGGATATTAACACTGTCAGGCAGGCAGAGAGTCGACACCAAACACTTGAAAGAAACCGCTGACAGACGGAGTTATAGGACATGGACCTAATGGAGAAATTGATTCTCAGACAACCTTTCTTCTTTTCTTTTCCCTTTAATAACATGCGATAGGGTATGCTGTACTTCATTTTTTCGCTTTGATTTTTAAAGAAAAATCATTTTTAAAAGATTAGGAGATGCTGACGAAAGGGTCCGATCGGTTGGCGGGTTGTTATGTAACGTTCCTTCGGCTGTGTAGACCCGCCCCTCGCCACCCTGGTGATCAGTGGGTTGTGGCGGGAGGCAGCCGAACTAGCATTTTCGCAGAGCCAGTCAGGAAGCTTGTCTGCGTTTTCGTATTGATGCCTCGGAACTAATAAAGACGCTGTTTTCAGTGTGAACCCTAACTCTGGACTGTACACACATTGTCTGTCAAACCTATGCTTATGCATATGAGTCTGGTGTTGATCCCCCCCAAAAAAATTGCTATTGAATATTAAGAGCTCTGTCCTTATTTCAACTAATATGTGGTGGATGAAACCTTGGGGAAATGTGATGATGGGAATGATTGAAACATTAGATTTACCCTTGTCCTCTTCCATCCAAACCCTACTGGTTAGTCATTGTTGCATTCATTGTACCAACCCAGACTTGAATGGTTTGTTTTAACACAGACAGACGGACACAGGGATGTAACATGGTTTACTAGTATGTCTCTCTTTTGATCTGTCTCTTTGGGAGACCAGAGAGAGAGCTACTAGGCTTTGTTCTTGTTTCGTATTCTAACCATGAAAATAGTACTAATGGTAACCATGGTAACCGATACCATGACGACACCACAAACGAAAGGAAGTAATGATTGACAGGAGCTGACAAGACAGTAGACTCTGTTGTGTAGGGACTAGGTTTTACCTTTGAACTTTTCGTTTTGCTGTGAACTTTTTTTAGACTGCGGATTGCTTCGAATACTTTATCGTTGTCTTTAAATCATCATATGAGCATTTAAGCCTCTTTTGGGTTTTCGGGTGTTTACATCTATCCCGTTTTCATATAGTCCCTAGCCACTTCCCCCAACTCCTGCACCCTTAAAATCCACTCTTTGAAGCATGTCTACAATTTATCTTCTTAAAATCAGAACTTAAACCTAACCTTAACCACACTGCTAACCTTATTACTAAGCCTAACCTTAAATTAAGTTTTTAAGACATAGCCAATGTTGACTTTGTAGCTGTGGTAACTAGTGACAACCTGCGTGTTGTTGCTTTCATCTTCGCCGTCATTGTTTTGGTCATTGGACTATTGGCTGTAGTCCTTATCCAATCGCGTCGTAGCACTGCTCCTACTACAAGACGCACGTCGAAAATTTCGCACGCAATAAAATTATCATGACATCCGACGGGTCTGGCGAACGGAATAGCCATCAACTGGGCCTCCTTCATTCAACTGGGATGACAAAAACGAGGCGCAATTGTTTCGTGTATGCCTTGCATAAGTGACAAAAACACATCTATTGCATTCTGGGGTATTTTTTGGTGACTATATGCTCTGTCTGCAAACAGTTGATTAAGTCGCTGATATACTGTACAGGTGTGGGCTTCATTTGTGGATATGCGAGGTTATACAAGGATTACTCCTAGGATCAAAGCATATTCCACGGAGAATCCTCATTTATAAATGCTCAGGCTAATAATTGCAAATGAGGACTAATTCTCAATCAAACTGACGGGTAAAACAATGGCTTAGTCCAGGAGTATAGGTTTTATATATAGGGCTGGGAAACTGGTCCCATGTTTCTATTGGCAATATTAGTTGCTGTACCATCAGTAAACCTGTGGTTGTTGACAGTGGGAGGAGAGAAAGGAGGGATTTTGTCTCTGGTATTAATTACACTGCTGATAACCTTTTCTACCTTTTCAAACCCTTTAATAAAGTATTTGTATTAACACTGGGAGTCCCTCCCCCCAGTGTGTGTGTGTGTGTGTGTTATGTACACACAGTGTTGTTCAACACACACACACACACACACACAATATATTTATTTGCTTCTGTGTGTACAGTGGCGACCTGTCAGTCAGGGCAGGTAGGGGAGCCCCACATTTTTACCAAAACATTTTGGGGGGGTTGCCTGTTATTTTGGCGTTAATATATGTCACACATCAGTTTGCAAACAATGTAAAAATAATAATAATAAAAAAAAAAATGTTAATAAAGCTGCAAACAAATATGGTCTCTTTTTTTGCTTTGAGTAAGGCAGCTCCAAAATGCAAGTGTTTCAGCCTAGGTCAGTGCTTTCTGTGGTGGTTGCGCAGCCAGCGGAAAATACGGAGCGTAGGGGTTGGTAATGTCCTCTAGTTGCGCCATGATTGGCTCAGTGTTCTGTCACTCATGGGGACACTACGTCACCGCCAAATCTAAGGGTAAAGCTCGAAAATTCAAGCCCCTTGGGTGCTGCCATAAAGTTACAGAAGTGCCCATCCAAGAAAGCTCAAGGTCATTGGATCACTGCATATTGGCTATGCTTGAATTGCCCTGCCAATGTTCTTCTCAGACCATTATGAGATTATATTTTACAATGTTAGGTATATGATCACACTGGTAGTAGATCATTTGTTTTGTGGATAGGACGTCAAATCACGTTATGTCTACAGAAGCTGTCATTGGACTGATCATGTCAACATCATACTTTCAAAACCTTAGCTAGCAGTAATCATGAATCAAGTTGACAATCTACTGGCAAATCCTTTTTAATCCTTGCCATATGAAGAGAAATAATGAAGAGAAATGATAGATAAAACGTATCGGTGCTCATCGGCCGTTGGACATACACATTACACAAGAAGTTGGAAATTTCAAATTCAACAATGAGTGGTTTCAAATGAATCAGTGGCTAACTGCAAGCATTGCATATCAATCACAAGCCTGCTATTCAGTGGAGTGGCTGTGTGGTCCCAAATCTGGGTTTTAAGGGTCTCTTTTCCAAGCTTAAAAATGAAAAACTTTCAACATTGGCCATGCTGTCAACCCAGCATGATTTCTGTCGTTCTCAGAACTGGGAAATCTGACTTCAGTGAGTTCAAGACAACTGGGAACTCGAGGAAAAAATTACCTCTGACTGGAAAAATACGTTTTGAAGTCGGGAGCTCTGGCCTCTTTCTAGAACTACGACCTGAAGATCACTGACGTCATCATGATTCGACCTTGTTTTTTTCCCCCAAGTTCCTAGTTGTCTTGAAAACACCATGAATCCAGAAAACGGCAGAATTTGATGACAAAATTTGCCCACAAAGGACCGCCGCACCACCTTCCTGTTCAAGTGAGCACAGCACAACAAGGTGAGTCCAAAAATGTCTTATATGCTGCTGCATAAATTATGTAATATGCCATGAGATATGTATACTGTAACTAAGAAAGTAATACTAAGTTTAGGTTGTGTAGTAAGCTGTTAGTAGCCCATGTGCCTCACCCTAATTGGTATATTTTCCCTTAATTTCGCTTACTGCTCTGACTTGGTGGAGCACATGTAGCCTATAACCTGTTTAGGGAAATACATTAATTGAATATTGTAAGAGCTTTCATTGTCTGCTTATATGACCCCTTTATTAATCCTACGGTTCTGACTTGGTGTACAGAGCAGCAGGTAGCCTAGTGGTTAGAGTGTTGGGCCAGTAACCGAAAGGTTGCTGGATCGAATCCCCGAGCTGACAAGGTCAAATCTGTCGTTAACCCACTAATCCCTGGTAGGCTGTCATTGTAAATAATAATTTGTTCTTAACTGACTTGCCTAGTTAAATAGAGGTTCAATTTACACTGTAAGAATCCTGGTACATATTCCAGTCTGTGCTGGCAAAACAGTCCTGTAGCAACATGAATTGGTGCAAGTCAGTTAAGACTTGCAAAATTATATTTCACAATGTTAGGTATATGATCATATGGTAGAAGATTATTTGTTTTGTTACTTGTGAGGCGCAGCTTAGTGAGCATAATAATGAGCTTTTTTTTTACTGGACTGATGGCCTTCATCTGATGGTCAGTCTGAGGGGAAGGAGGCTGCCTCTCTCCCAACTCACCATCCCTTCTCTCCCCCGCCCGCTGCTGAGAAAAAGGGACAGTTTTCCAGCTGATGGTAACTTAAGTCACACAACGTTATTTCTGCCTCATGCACCAATTCATGTTGCTACAGGACTGTTTTGCCAGCACAGACTATAATATGTACCAGGATTCTTCAGAAGGTATTGAGGAGTACACCACAAAAGTCACTGGCTTCATAAATAAGTGCATCGATGACGTCGTCCCCACAGTGGCTGTACGTACATACCCCAATCAGAAGCCATGGTTTACAGGCAACATCTGCACTGAGATAAAGGTTAGAGCTGCCGCTTTCAAGGACCGGGACTCTGACCCGGAAGCCTATAATAAAATCCTGCTATGCCCTCCTGACGAACCAACAAACAGGCAAAGTGTCAATACAGGACTAAGATTGAATCGTATTACACCAAAATCCTGTCTCGGATTTCATGGCTTGGTTTTTTTCTTTCTGTGACATGCACTGTCAACTGTGGGACCTTAAATAGACAGGTGTGTGCCTTTCCAAATCATGTCAAATCAATTTAATTTACCACAGGTGGACTCCAATCAAGTTGTAGAAACAAACCTCAAGGATGATCAATGGAAACAGGATGCACCTGAGCTAAATTTCGAATCTCATAGCAAAGGGTTTGAATACTTATGTAAATAAGGTATTTCTGTTTTTAAATTTTTAATACATTTGCTAACATTTCTAAAATCCAGTTTTTGCTTTGTCATTATGGGTTATTGTATGTAGATTGATGAAAAACATGTATTTAATAATGCTGTAAAATAACAATGTGGGTAAAGGGAAGGGGTCTGAATACTTTCCAAATGCACTGTATATGAACTGGAATTACGCACCTCGTTCAAACCATGATAACTCTGGTCCAGCACATGCGGCCTACAAAGTTACAAGTATAGTATTCATTAGCTAAATATAAGGCTAATACTGCATTGAATTTATTATACGAAAGAGGTAGGCTAGGACCTCTATATGTATCAATCTTGATCAGGATGATCTATTTTGGATGCAATTTGAATGGAATTGAAATTTAAAGCAACGTTTAACGTCATGCTGTTCATATAAATGATTTATTTAGAAATGACCGGTTTCTCTCAGTTATTTATCCTGGGAAAAGGAAGTGGTTTTGGGCGGTAGATCTCAGTAAATTTTGGTAACCGGGTTCCCGCCATTCAACCCTAAAAGGAATACACTTTTTGGCCTAAATGCAAAGCCTTATGTTTGGGGAAAATCCAACAGAACACATTACTGAGTAACTGCCTCCTTATTTTCAAGCATGGTCGTGGCTGCATCATGTAGTGGGTATGCTTGATCCCGGCAAATACTGGGGACTTTTTTCAGGATAAAATGAAACAGGATGAAGCTAAGCACTAGCAAAATCGTAGAGTAAAATCTGCTTCAGTCTGCTTTATACCAGACACTGGGAGAGGAATCCTACAATAACCTACTGGACATATCTAGTCCAAATCTACACAGGAGTTGCTTACCAAGAAGACAGTCAAGGCTCCCTTGGCCAAGTTACAGTTTTGACTTAAATCTGCTTGAAAATGTATGGCAAGACTTGACTGAGCTTCAACAATCCAGGTATGCAAAGCTCTTATAGACTTACCCAAGAAGACTCACAGCTGTAATCGATGCCAAAGGTGTTTCTAACATGTATTGACTCAGGGAGCTGAATACTTACGCTATGACTATATTTTAGTTATTCCATTTTTATTAAGCTTGAGAAAAATATTTTAAAAATATTCCACTTTGACATTACAGAGAATTTTGTGTAGATTGTTGACAAAAAAATGACAATTAAATGCATTTTTATCCCACTTTGTAAGACACTAAAATGTGAAGAAATCAAAGGGTCTGAACACTTTTGCAAGGCACTATATATGTTTACTAGACTATCGATAAAGAAAGTTAAACACTATGATGCTTATGATTCATACTACATGGTTACATAAATTAGCTACCAGTTACTGATATATGGATCCAAGTAACGTGATTCAAATGGTTAAGTATTAGTTAATGTATTAAGTCACTTTGTGTGCCCTATAGTAAAGTGACCACTTTTCTCCCTTCCCTAATGGCTTATTATGGTTTATTATGTGTTACTTGTTTAAAATTAAGCATTATATAATCAACTTGGTGGGACATAGTGTAAAGTAAAGACTTGTCATGCTGTACAAAAATATAATCAAATGTTTATTATTAGTTGATGATCTCACATTTTCTGGAAACCACGAAGGGTAATTTCAGGATTGTAATAGTTGGACTGCATTTTCCACTTAAGTGGCCTATTGTATATGGATCTGGACAGTACATGTCACAGCCTTCTCCTCCAGGAAGCTGCAGAAGATCTTGGACTTGGATTCGTAGAACTTGTTGACGATCTTCTGGGCCTTCTGCACCCGGTACTTCTCCTGGGTGATGTTGTAATCCTCCATGTCCTTCCAGAGTTCGCAGGCGTTCTTGCGGGTTGCATCACTCTCCAGGTACTGCTGGAAGAGCCGCTTGCCAACGGGCTGCTTGACACACATGCTGTCGAAGCCGGAGTCCACCGTGGTCTTCATGTGCTCGCTCTTCTTGATGTGGGGGAGGTTGAGCTTGGCACGAAACGTCTTGTCACGCATGGTCGATGCCGCCGCGCCGTCGACACTACCACAGGCTGACACATAGGCCAAGTTGGCCACAATGTTTTGCAGACCACCCATATCCATGGCTGGACCTCCACCTAGTACATGGTAGAGGAAGAAAGGAGTTCAATCTTTTGCATTTATTTAATTGATCTAAAGGTTATGAAGAACACGCTGGTTCAATTTCCGATGTGGTATTTGTTTTCTAAACTTATCCCAACCCTTAACCCTCAAGTTAACCAATTGGGATTTCTGCCTAAACTTAATCCAATCCCTGACCATAACCACTCACATTGCTTGCCTAAATGTAACCCGACCCTAACCTTAACCAATTGGGATTACTTCCCTAAACTTAACCAATCACATTGCTTGCCTAAATGTAGCTTCCCTCAGAACAAGTCAAATTTCATTCTGCCATTTATTACCTTGTCTTGAACCATACCAGTGGAGAATTGTCAATCTTTAATTATGTCTTTGTAACAGAGGTCTCTTGAGTTGAGATTTACCTTAATCCTGTGCCCTGGACCGGATACAAGTATTGAAAGTGATACTGTTCAAGTTAACTGGATAACTCCTGGGTTCTGAATCTCCCAAAGCCAATTAAGACTGTCTCTGTTAATAACTCAGTTTTGATCTGCTGCCACTGACATGTGGTTAGATGGCAGACTCAATCATGTTTAAAGGTGCAGTGGAGTGGGATAGGTTTTAAGCAAGAAGAATGTGTTACCCAAACTACTCTATTTCAACAACATTCACTATTCTGTTACACAGTTGTTATGCAATTAATCTTACTTAACCAAATTATTTGATACCTTCAATATGTATGCAGTGTTGGTCAGGTAATATTTGAATGCTTTCTAATTTGCACAATCTATTTTGGTGCAAAACTGACTCGATCATCTTATCATAAACAGGTTTTTGTTAAATCCTCTAAAAGTTGCTAAGACAAACAGTGACTTATTCAAGCTTTTGTTGTGTTACAGCCGGAATTCAAAATGTATAAAATCTTTTTTTCTTCTCACCAATCTACACACAATACTCCATAATGACTAAGTGAAAACATGTTTTTAGAAATGTTTGCAAATGAATTGACAATGAAAAACAGATATCTCATTTATATAAGAATTCACATCCCTGAATCAATGCTTTGTAGAAGAACCTTTGGCAGCGATTACAGCTGTGAGTCTGAGAGCTTTCCACAACTGGATTGTGCAACATTTGCACATTATTATTTTCAAAATTCTTCAAGCCCTGTCAAATTGGTTGTTGATAATTGCCAGACAACCATTTTCAAGTCTTACCATAGATTTTCAAAATTGTAACTCGGCCACTCAAGAACATCCACTGTCTTCTTGGTAAACAACTCCAGTGTAGATTTGGCCTTGTGTTTTAGATTATTTTCCTGCTGAAAGGTGAATTCATCTCCCAGTGTCTGGTGGAAATCAGACTGAGATCCAGGTTTTCCTCCAGGATCTTGCCTGTGCTTAGCTCCATTCTGTTTCTTTCGTAATCCTGAGAAACTCCCCAGTCCTTAACGATTACAAGCCTACCCTAAACATGATGCAGCCACCACAACACTTGAAAATATGGAGAGTGGAACTCGGTAATGTGGTGTATTGGATTTGCCCCAAACATACAGTGCCTTTGGAAAGTATTCAGACCCCTTGACTTTTTCCACATTTTGTTACATTACAGCCTTATTCTAAAATGGATTCAATAATTAGTCACAAAATGACTGACTACACTAAGGTTAGGACTTGGCAGTGTCTCCACAGTACCCTCTGGTGTTAACAGAAGGGATGATCAACTTTCAAGGAAGTCTTTGGTGAAATGAACATCCTGACTGGGATAGTAATAAAAAACGACAACAAGAGAATAACGTTTGAGGTGTGCATTTATTACAAGTCTATTGATGTGGCAACGCATTGGTACTGTACACCTTGACTCATACAGGTGGGGTGTCACATAAGCATGGTGATGGTGATGGCGCAGAGACAGTGGCCAAGACACAGACACCCACTCATCACTTATCCGAGGGAGTTGTCTTCTTCTTCGCCATATCTACTGACGATAAAAGGAGAGCTCGTTATCCATTCAGTTCCTCCTTTTAGTTCTTTCTAAGAACGATCGTAATCACTCATGATGACAGTTTGTGACTAACCGTAATGTATGTGTGCAGTAGACTGCAGTGTAGATAATAGCAAGTCTCATATCATGTTCATTACAGTGTCATATCATGTGTGCAACTCACCTGTCTGTGTCCGCTTGCTCATCGGTGCTGCGTATCCCCTACCACTGGAGGTGCAGCTGCAATAGTTTGGCTTGGGGACGGTATAATCTGTGTTCTCCGTATCGTCATCATCATCTTTGTCTATGGATCTCCGAGCCAGGAGCACCTCTTTGTCTTCTCTGAAGTGGGCTTTCCTCAGCTCTTCAAAGCTGGGTCTCACTGTGAGAACGAATGAATCAATCAATCAATGCATGAATGAATTCAACAAGGTGATTGTCAGGTGAGAAGGCAGCAGATGAGATCAAATAGAACCACAATGCTCTTAGCGTTCAACATCTACTCAATGCACAGGCAGGATGCATTTTGGGTGATTATTCAATACCGTGGAGTACTGTAATTGTGTGCTTTTTTTTAAAGTCTACTCACCGTAGAGATCTATGTCTGCACTCTCCTCTGTGGCCATAGCCTTTGCCTCTATTGCCTGCTTTGACGGGCCCATCATCCCGTGTTGTGAGGTGTCCTTAGGTTGATCTAATTGGTTTCGGTCTGGATACTGATTTGAGGCTGATGAACTAAAGGCAAAAAAATGTATTAAGTTGAAGCGTAGTCAGTAAGAAACTGAAAGACATGCTGAATAAGAGTTTCCCGTAAAATCACAGAATCCTCTTGGGCCTTACAGCATAGGGTACTGATAACGTCTAGATGTGTTTGTGTCTGAATACATTTGTCTGTGTGTTTCTCACTTCTTCCCAGGCTTCAGTGGAGACCGCGGAGGCTGGCTGTAAGAGGTGCTGGTAGTGCTGTGGCTGGGTCCTGCCTCATCCCTGAGGGACAGGGACTGCCTAAACGAGAGGACAGAAACCCACAAGATAGGTTATTAGAGGGAGGGAGAGAGGGAGATGGACACAGAATGGTCTATGCCAATGATACCCTTTCACTTGCATATGCACCTAGTAAATAGGCCAACAGTTACCATGCAACAGAGGCAGTGAACCCATCATCTGCCTTCATCCAGGGGTTGTCTGTGTAGGGAGGCTGAGTGGCCATAATACTCATCTCATTCCAGCTCTGGCTCTTCTTCCTAAGAAAGAATATTAGGTCAGATAAGGAATAATAAGCCAATCAAACATGTGGACATGATTGTTTTTTTTTTAGTTTTAGACAAAGCCTGATACTATTAGCGGAGGCATGGCATCTTAGGTGTTCTCCAATCAATGTCATTCCCCGTTGTAATTGTTGGATTTGACATTTTGAACATTGAGATATTAAATAAATGATAGAGAAGAAGCATAGAAGATCTGTAGAAAGACAGGTAGCTGTGGAATGTGTTGGAATGTATTGGGGGACGGGAGCAGAGCAACGTGTTAACACAGGAAAGACAGACGGACATCTGTGGATTAGATGAAGGAGGGGTTGAGCTCAGGAGGTGAGGACAGTTCACCTGAAGGGAGTAATAAGGGTTTGGGATCTTGTTACTCTTTTCCTGTTAAACCATAAGATGTAAGGATTGGAGAGAAGGAGGAGGGTCTTAAGTGGGATGGATATATATATATATATATATATATATATATATTTGTTGGGAGAAGTGTTGGGTTGTCTGAATACAGCTGTACAGAACCTCTGGGAAGAATTAAACTTGGTTAAAGCTTCTCTAGTGTCCGTAAGTTATTTACTCTGAAAAGTAAGAACCTAACACGATGAAGTGACACTTTGCCTGACTGTTTTCGACATACAGTACCAGTCAAGGGGTTTTTCTTCATTTTTACTATTTCCACATTGTAGAATAAAAGTGAAGACATCACAACTATGAGATAACACAATATGGAATCATGTCGTAACCAAAAAAGTGATATATATATATATAAATCAAAATATTTTTTTGAATTTAGATTCTTCAAAGTAGCCACCCTTTTGCCCTGATGACAGCTTTGCACACTCTTGGCATTGTCTCAATCAGCTTCACCTGGAACGCTTTTGTAGTTCCCACATATGCTGAGCACTTGTTGGCTGATTTTCCTTCACTCTGTGTTCCAACTCTTCCCAAACCAGGTCGGGTGATTGTGGAGGCCAGGTCCTCTGATGCAGCAATCCATCACTCTCCTTCTTGGTCAAATAGTCCTTACACAGCCTGGATGTGTGTTTTGGGTCATTATCTTGTTGAAAAACAAATGATAATCCCACTAAGCGCAAACCAGATGGGATGGCGTATCGCTGCAGAATGCTGTGGTAGCCATGCTGGTTAAGTGTGCCTTCTAAATAAGTCACTGACAGTGTTACCAGTAAAGCATTCCCACACCATCACACCTCCTCCTCCATGCTTTACGGTGAGAGCCACACATGCGGAGATCATCCGTTCACCTACTCAACGTCTCACAAAGAGAGAGTGGTTGTAACCAAAAATATCAAATTTCCACTGGTCTAATGTCCATTGCTGGTGTTTCTTGGCCCAAGCAAGTCTCTTCTTATTATTGGTGTCCTTTAGTAGTGGTTTCTTTGCAGCAATTCAACCATGAAGGCCTGATTCACACAGTCTCCTCTGAACAATTGATGTTGAGATGTGTCTGTTACTTGAACTCTGTGAAACATTTATCTGGGCTGCAATCTGAGGTCAGTTAAGTCTAATGAACTTATCCTCTGCAGCAGAGGTAACTCTGGGTCTTCCTTTCCTGTGGCGGTCCTCATGAGAGCCCGTTTCAAACAAAGCGCTTGTTGGTTTTTGCGACTGCACTTGAAGAAACTTCCAAAGTTCTTGAAATGTTCCGCATTGACTGACCTTCATGTCTTGAAATAATAATGGACTGTCGTTTTCTTTGCTTATTTGACCTGTTCTTGCCATAATATGGACTTGGTCTTTTACCAAATAGGGCTCTTCTGTATACCACCGCTACCTTGTCACAACACAACTGATTGGCTCAAGCAGGAAAGCAGGAAAGAAATTCCACAAATTCACTTTTAACAAGGCACACCTGTTAATTGAAATGCATTCCAGATGACTACCGCATGAACCTGTGCAAAGCTGTCATCAAGGCAAAGGGTGGCCATTTGAAGAATCTCAAATCTCAAATATATTTTGATTTGTTTAACACTTTTTTTTTGGTTACTACATGATTCCATATGTGTTATTTCATAGTTTTGATGTCTTCACTATTATTCTACAATGTAGAAAATAGTAAAAAAGAAAAGAAAACCCATTGAATGAGTAGTTGTGTCCAAACTTTTGACTGGTACTGTATATCAAGACAGATACAGCATATCTGATGCATAACACGCAATGTTCTTTCTGTCCTCTTACCTCTTACTCATACACAGACATATCTGTTCTCCTGATGTACTGGTGCCTGCACCTCCATCCAACATGGTGACACTACACCTGAGGAGGAGGAGGAAGAGGGGGAGGAGGAGGAAGAAGAAGAAGAAAGATGTCTATTGTCCACAGTGAAGTGAGATTTGTCTTTTTACTTCATTAACTGACGATGACTGATCAATGAATTGCAGGTGCAATGGCAGTATGTCCACTATGGATATCAATTTCCCTATATACCTCCATCATTCTGATCTACTCACAGATGAGGCCCAGGTTTGACATCCTTACTCCCTGACACAGGCATCAGCCAGGAGTGGCAGCTAGTGGCTAGGATGTTGCCCTCGTCCCATCTCTGTCTCTTCCTGAAACATAGGCAAGGACCACAGAGTTATAAAACCTAGATGGCACGCCTCCTCGTATCTTCTTGATTTTATATCTCAGAACAGGGGAGATGGCTGACTGGTGAGCAGAATATAATTAGGCCGATTATGAATGGTGGAAATACAGTGCACGAGGTTCAATCAAACCTTTCAGGCATGAAACAGGTGGATAACAAAAGCTTGTTGATATTGCATTTAGTAAATGTAAGTAAACCAATGTGCAATGCACCCATCCTCCGTCACTGAGGGATAATAAGGGGGAAATAAAAAGGACCTCACCGAAATTTAGAACTGTTACAATCTTTCTGTGTTTCCGTCACCCCAGAGCTGATGCTGGTCCTGAGGATGCCTTTGAGAGGCATGCTTGGGTCGGATAGTGATGCTGAGTTGGAACCAAGGCTGAGGTGGCACTGCAGCTGGGTCAGGGGCACTGGGGAGGACTGAAACAGAATAGAATATATACTTTGTCTATTTTAACAACTGAAATGTGTATTCTGCCTGACTCAACGGTCGCCGTCCCAGTCCCCATCACCCCAAATACACATGTATGTCGAGTGGCACAGAGCCAGCCACAGAGCAGCACCCCTGGTTGTAGAGTAGTTTTAGGGGTTAAGGGCACAATGGCCGGAGATGGTACCTGGCAATGCCAGGGGCAGTCGGGATTGTGAACTAAAAGCTCTGGCTCATCAGATGGATGAGAATTCTTCAGAATGCCTCTCAGGGGCATCAATGATGATCCAGCGCCAGAGTCTGTCATTGCATGTGACACCTATAGATGAGAGTCTGAGACTGAACTTCAGTGGGAAATTGTATTGTGTCAAATTAACATTTGAAATGGTTGCATTGATGACAAACGTCTGTTAGACTCTTCCATCAGTCAAAAGTGGTGTCCCTATGCCTCCCTATGATATCTACTTATGCTAGATATAGACTATTTTGAGGTAGAAAAACATCTGACAAACATAATTTGAGTTTTTTTTTTGCATAATCATCACTATTGATTTCAGAAGATATTTGCCATTCACTTACCTCATTCGGTTGATGGTCACTTCCCTCCCACGTTAAAATGGACAATTGATTGATTTGATCTCAACAGAAAGCTTGTTCCTTGTCACAATGACTGAGCCATGTGATTATGTAGTGACGCAATAGAAGGGTTGTGATGTAATAAAGAAAGTACGAGAAAATGGAAGTTCTACTGCTTTTTATGTACTTTATCTGCTGTGGTCTCTTTGGTTTTGGGTACCGTGATTTCTTCTCAAGAATACACTTGCAAAATAACATTTATATTTTAGACCATTTAGCTGACGTTCTGCCGATGTTCGCTAGATGGCAGTACCTTTCTAGCCATTACGTCGCGGGGACAGACTATTTTCTGCTTGTACGTCTCTGTTTTCATTATTTACTTCCGCCAATAAAAATGGCAGCTTTGTAGCCCTTCGTGCTGTGTTTTTGTGTTGTCTTAATTAAGTGCGTACAAAAACTCAGGTAGGTTGATACAAGTTTTGATTAACTGTAAAAATGAATACCAGCGGTTTATTCGCTGATGTTGTGATTAATTAGCGGGTACCTAAATAATGGATGTCTCAATGACTTAAGTGTAATGTAATGGAACTGAGAGTCATGATCAAGTGCTAACACAGCAAATGGATCTGTGCAAAACTGCTGCAATGAGTGCATATTTTTCATTCGAAAGATTATTTCTCGCTGATATGAAAGATATGCTGATATGCCCCTTATGTCTCAAAAACTGTTTCACAAGCAATAATTATTGACGTTTCTTAACGTTAAAACACAGCCTCGGAATTGTAGTTCACAAGAAGACAACCGTAAGCGAAGCTAACCGCTGAAAACCCTACAGATAACGGGTTTCAAGAGTTAAATATGAATGTTGATGATGTGGCATCCCTCATAACTCCCTAATGAGCCCGCCCCACAAGTCTCTAATTTAGCGCCCTGTCTATTTGATTTCCCCTAGTTCCTCCAGAATGCAGAACGCCACAGTGGGTCGTCCTCTATTTGGAGGAGCCCTGTCAGCCACCATCCCTCACAGTGCCAAAGACATCAGGTGAGACTAAAAATCATGATCAAAAAATGTCAATGGTCAAAACTGTCAGCTGCGGAGGGAAAGCTGAACTGTCTCAAGAGCACATTTACCCCCCCCCCCCCCCCCCCCCCCCCTCGTATATGAGCAGTGAGTTGAGGGAGATTCCAGACAACCAGGAGGTTTTTGCCCACGACCACAATGACCAGAGCATCATCGTGGAACTACTAGAGTTACAGAGCCATGTCCAGAATGGAGACGCTGCCAGGTATGCGCCAAAATTGTGAAGTGAGTGCATCCAAAATGGGACCCTATTCTCTTTATAGTGCACACTACTTTTGACCAAGGTTCATAAGGCTCTGGTCAAAAGTAGTGCACTATATGTAGACGAGTGCCATTTAGGATGAATCCTGTGTGTTTTTGCAGTGATTTACTTGAGCAGAAGCTCACCGGAACTGAGTACTGGCACCTCAAATGTTCTAGGTTTTGAGGTTCCTGCATCTTATAGATTTTAGCTCAAAACTATTGTGGTGTTTTTCCACCTATATATGAACAGTATCAGCACATTTTTCAGTCCAAGTCAAGAATTGCAATAGGAAGTGCTCACTGCTCAGCCTCACCTCTTAACGTTACCTTTGACCTTGAGGTACCACTTTGAGGATGTAGCAGGGAGCAACAAGGCATCGGCTCCAGGGACATCAGAGGTCAGGGCTGTGGTGGCCTTGCCCAAGTCAGACCTCTCCCTGGAGGAGTGCAGCTCTGCCTTTCTGCTCACTGGAACACAGTGTGTGGCCAAGTTCAATGAGGAAGTACGTCTGTCTGTTTCTTTCTTAGTTTTGAAAATGTATTTATTCTTAGTGAAATTGTAACCTTGTTTTTTGAAAGGGAAAGTAAGTGCACTGTGACCTCTGTCTGACAATCTCACCCACAGCCTCACGTGTCAATTCACAACCCTTTGCACAAACAGTAATGCCCATTCACCTTGGTAGTCATGTGTCCTATGCTCAAGAGGATTTATAGCCGAGTCTTTTTAGGAAATGCACAAGTGCTAGTCTTTTCCTTGTCACAGTCAGAAGGGTCATGTCAATTGCAGTTATATAATCTGAGACCATGTGGAGGTTTATGGCATTCACCTCAACTGTTGGTAAACTCTATTTGAACTGTTCCAGCTCTGGTTCCTTTTTATTTAGAATTGTACCTTATTTTGTTGCATTCCTTCCTCCAGGCCAAAAATACAGTGACCATTCACCTTGGCCTGTTCCGACTACCACAGTTCTCTACGGATGTTCTAGTGACCTTCAACGACCCCCTCGGCATAAGGTGAGGTTATACAGGGTGTTTGTCCCAAGTGCCACCGTATTCCCTATATAGTGCACTACTATTGAACAGTGCCCATAGGGGACTCCTGTCTATCCCTGGTGCTTTGTGAAATAGAAGACGTTAAATATAATTTCACAAAATCATCATTTTTTTTGTGTCATATATGGATAAAGCATAGGTAGAGCATAATCTAGGCTAAAGGTGTTATTTTATATGAATATAAATTAAACTGAAAACAGGGTATCAATGTTTTCATTGCTATTACCACGTTTTCCTAAGCTGCCTGTTAAGCGCTACTCCTTTTCCCTAACCTCTCCCGTCCCCCTCTCCTCTCTGCCCTCCCAGCCCTGGCAGCAGCAGTGCAGTGGGGATGGGAGGAGAGCAGCAGGAGGACACAGAGCCATGGACGCTACAGGACTTCCAGCGTTTACTGCAGTCTCTCAGACTACACGACCCAGGCGTGTTTGGTTAGAAGAGGGGTTCAGGTCCAGCCCACCACACCGCTTCAACAGACATTGCCATTACACTCATCTCCAATCTTTTTGTACTCTCAGACGGACATAATGTAATATGCAAGTTACTGGTCACAGTAAAAACCACTCAAGATTGCTCTTTGGTTTTGGTTGTCTTCTCATGGTATCATTTGTGTTTACTTAAATTGTATGAACTTAGCTTATGCTGATATTATACGGAACAAAAATATAAACGCAACATGTAAAGTGTTGGTCCCATGTTTCATGAGCTGAAATAAAAGATCCCAGAAACGTTCCATATGCACAATCTTCTCTCTCAAATTTGTTTACATCCCTGTTAGTGAGCATTTCTCCTATGCCAAGATAATCCATCCACCTGACAGGTGTGGCATATCAAGAAGCTGATTAAACAGCATTAGCATTACACAGGTGCACCTTGTGCTGGGGACAAAAAGCCATTCTAAAATGTGCAGTTTTGTCACACAACACTGCCAAAGATTCTCTAGTTTTGAGCGAGTGTGCAATTGGCATGCTGACTGCAGGAATGTCCACCAGAGCAGTTGCCAGAGAATTGACTGTTGATTTCTCTACCATAAGCTGCCTCCAATGTAGTTTTAGAGAATTTTGCAGTACAATTTTGCAGTGCTCTTGGCGGATGAATCCCGGTTTCAACTGTACCGGGCAGATGTCACCCTGCATGTATAGAGTCATGTGGGCAAGCAGTTTGCTGATGTCAATGTTGTGAACAGAGTGCCCATGGTGGCGGTGGGTTTATGTTATGGGCAGGCATAAGCTACGGACAACGAGCACAATTGCATTTTATCGATGGCAATTTGAATTCACAGAGATACTGTGACGAGATCCTGAGACCCATTGTCATGCCATTCATCACCTCCATCATGTTTTAGCATGATAATGCACTGCCCGTGTCACAAGGATCTATACACAATTCCTGGAAGCTGAAAATGTCACAGTTCTTCCATTGCCTGCATACTCACCAAACATATCACCCATTGAGCATGTTTGGGATGCTCTGGATCGATGTGCACGACAGCATGTTCCAGTTTCCGCCAATATCCTGCAACTTCGCACAGCCATTGAAGAGTAGAGGAACAAAATTCCACAGGCCACAATCAACAGCCTGATCAACTCTATGTGAAGGAGATGTGTCGCGCTGCATGGGGGCAAATGGTGGTCACACCAGATACTGACTGGTTCTCTGATCCACGCCCCTACCTTTTCTATCTCTTCCCAGTCGTGAAATCCATAGATTAGGGCCCAATGAATTTATTTAAATTGACTGATTTCCTTATATGATCTGTAACTCAGTCAAATCTTTGAAATTGTTGCATGTTGCGTTACTATTTTTGTTCAATTTTAATCCGAAGTCTGAGCATTCACTATAAGCTCATAATCAGTGAAGTTGCAACATTTTCACTTTGCTATTTCCTTCACTTGTCATCTCCATGGCAATGGAAAACAAGCCATGTTTAACTGCTACCCTTGAAGAGGAAATATTCATCTCCATTTGACAGCAATTACAAGTATTATGTTTTTTATTTTTTATTTTTGGGGGGGGGGGGGGGGGGGGGGGCTGTTTTTATATCCTACAAAATTACATTACATGGCACTGCATATGGCTGTGTAACAAACCAATATCAGAGTCACATGTTAGTAAATAAATATCCTTCAGAGATTGGATCTAGACAAGACAATTAATACATTCAGTAGAGATATCAAAATGCCTGTAATGGATGTACAGCAATTAAATAACCCAGCTGTGTCAAGTAAGCAGACCCAATGTACAATATCAGTCAACCTTAGAATCAATAGAAGCAGTAAGCTATACATCCAGGGAGCAATTTTACAGTAAGGCAAGCGGTATGAACAAATCCCACTATACTTTATAAAAATAAACTCATGTCTAATTTCTGCCGTAAATTTATATTAAATGTGTGAAAACAATTGTTGCGATGGGTTTGTAAATCATTAAATCTACTCTGAAGGTCGATGCTTTCTATATTAATACTGTGCTGAGATTGTTCATGTACGTTTGAAGAAGTCTTGCCTAATCTGTAGATGTTCTAATTCTCTGTAGACTAAATTGTTTGTTAAATTGTTTAAATTGTTTCCTAGTACTCAAGCTACATCAATTCACACCAGTCAGTAACTTGATGAGGTAAGGACGTTGTCATTAGTACAAGTGGAGGAAGCTTGTGACGAACATTCTGCAGAAGAATAAGGAACTATTCTGACTCAGAAACATCTTCCTATTCTTATTGGATGGATAAACTATTCTGCTGCATACCACAACGTGTCAGCAACCACAGCAGCCTATTGTTACCTCATTGTGCTTCATAGATCAGAAACCAGTTTGAATTAGATTCTTATTTGGAGTGTCGAACAAAGACCTTTGCTCAACTTTTTAAAAAAAAGTTGACACACAGAAGTAAACTCCTCCGCTATTTACATATATCTCAAGACCAAATGCATAAGCCTGGTCCCAGATCTGTTTACGCTGGATAGTCAATGAACATAGGAGTTGGCAAGACTGAACAAACAGATCTGGGATCAGGCTACAAACTCATTAAAATGAGGGATCATTTAACCTGTGAATCTGTGGCTTAAATGGGTCTTTATCTTTATACCTGACTGCGTCCATGTTCAGGGCCACCTACATTGCAGTCACGCACCACATCCCAACTCCTGGATGTCAGTAACCGCATTGAATTCTGATGCCTGGCACAAGATGGAGTGTTGGAACATAACTAACGAAATTACAGTTAACGAAAATGTACGCTTAATCCAGTATAAACTAATTTATAGAATTTATTATACAAGAGACAAAATTCACAAATTCTACAACACAACAGCAGTCATGTCTCAAGTGTAAAACTAACATGGATTTAATCATCCATGCCTTCTGGGAGTGCTACATCCAAAAGTTATGGGCGGAGTTAGACAGTTGGCTGTCAGAAGTTTCACAATGTAAGTTTACTTTTAATCTGTCTATCTGCATATTTCAAGATGTGGCATATTAGGGTGCGGTGAGATACTCAAATCAAGTGGACCATACTTTTCTCGTCAATTTGTTTTACTTCTCAAAAACTGGAAATCAAATTATCCTCCATCAATATGACAGTGGTATGAATCAAATGTATCATGTAAATATTGAAAAGGTGTGGGCTACGGATAAAAATAGAACAGTGCAATTTGAGGCCATATGGCAGAGTGCTACAAGCACTGGAATGTTCCAGGGGATGGAGGATGAGGGGGAGTGTGGTAGAGACATACGTGATGCGTATGGTTGCAGCGGGAACACGTGGGCCTGAGCAGATGTGATGCCATTTATGTTTGATGAAATTTGTGTGTCTGTTTGTCTTTTGTTTATGTATGATGCCCGACTGCAATGTAGATGACGTGGCAATCATTGGTTAATTTATGCAGCGCAACTGCTTTGCAGATGGCCTGGAATACGGCCTGGGTCTCCCTTTCCTGATACTATCTGTGTTGCTGGCAGAGTAGAGCTTGCCCTGCCTGCCGGCTACTATCTGTGCTGCTGCCAGAGCTTCCTCAGTTCGTCCCAGAACAGTAGAGACAGGATGGTGTGTGGCCCCAGACGGAAGTAGGATGCACCCAGGCCTTTGTAGAGCCCTGTCACACCCTCCACCTTCAGTGTCTTCGAGAAGCAGTCCCCAAAACCTTTATAGAGCTCTCCCTGGAAATTAGAGTATATCCAGTCAGTTTTCAGAGCCATGTTAGAGAGTAGTACAATTACATTAAGACAATTCATGTGGTACACAGTGGGTCACTTGGGTCCCTTTCACCAATACTCTAGACCTGCAGGAATGTTAATCTTCATATTTTGCTCAACACACCCTTTCCCTCGTAAGAGTTTTTTTCAGAGCCGTGACAGCATCCATTTTTAGTATGTGCATGTGATCACTGCGGGAATAGAACCCAGGACCTTGGTGTTGCTAGTCTAGCGCCATGCTCTTACCAACTGAGCCACACAGGAAGGACCCGGTAAAGTAAACCACTGACCTTGCCTGTATGATCTACTGGTTGGTTGTAGAGCCGTGTGCTGACCACGTCAAAGGGTGTCATGGCTGCCACCACCACCACACTGCTGATCATCCCTGCACACAGAGCCACCAGCCAGCTGCCCTCTGGGAACACCTGGTGGGGGGGAGAGAGAAAAGGGTAACTTAGTGAGGTATGCTTAGAGCTGGTTTCCCGAAAATAACTTATAGGACATGTCCCAGACACTGGAAAATCTCTACTGTAAGTGCCTTTTAGTCCAAGACTAGGCTTTATCTGTGTCTATGCAACCATCCCTTAATGGTCAGACCGCCAGTATCCAGCTGTTAACATAGCAGATCATTTGATATGACTAAAATAATATTGATGCAGTGTTCTTCTGTAACATTAAACTTCTGTTAACAATTTAGTTTAGATGGAGTTGAATAATGACATAGCTAGTCATTTCTTCGCCACCAAACAGAGTTACGTAAACACCATGTAACTGGTGAAATATTATGAATGGTGTCAAATGTCCCAAAATGAACAGAGAACACCCTACCAAATACAGAGCACTGCTGTGGTCACCATAAGTACATAAGTACATTAAATACAGTATTTACAAATGGACACAATGGGAAATTACACATTTCCATCTAAAACAACCCATGAGCACCAACATGTGACGTTCATAGGTTTCAATTGAAAGCTAAGAGGCCACCATTTTTAGAAAGTAGGGCATATATACAGTACATACTGTAAAAACTGAGAAATCCCCATGGATTGATGAGGAATTGAAAAATTGTATGGTTGAGAGGGACGAGGCAAAAGGAATGGCAAATAAGTCTGGCTGGACAGCTAATCATCAAATGTACTGTAAATCGAGAAATCATGTGACTAAACAAAAAATTAAGAAACCGTACTATGAAACAAATATAAAATATATGAAGAATGACAGTAAAAAAGCTTTCGAGCACCTTTTAAAGGAAATACCCCAGAATGACAAAGTGAAAACATGTTTTTAGAAATGTAATCAAATTTATTGAAAATGAAATACAGAAATCTCATTTACATAAGTATTCACACCCCTGAGTCAATACATGTTAGAATCATCTGAGTCCTTCTGGGTAAGTCTAAGAGCTTTGCACACCTGGATTGTATAACATTTGTACATTATTCTTTTAAGAATTCTTCAAGCTTGTAACGTCATACCCAAGAAGACTCGATGCTGTAATCGCTGCCAAAGGTGCTTCAACAAAGTACTTTAGTTAAGGGTCTGAATTCTTATGTAAATGTGATATGTTTTTTTTGTCATAAATTTGCAAAAATCTCTAAAAACCTGTTTTTGCTTTGTCATTATGGGGTATTATGTGTAGGGGGGGAAATCAATGTAATCCATTTTAGAATAAAGCTGTAACGTAACAAAATGTGGAAAAAGTCATGAGGTCTGAATACTTTCCAAATGCACTGTAATTCTGAATACAAACATTACACTGTTGATTTTATGTGCATTTTAGATTTACTGTACTTTTCACATTTGTTGATAATGAAATCAGAAAATACTCTGGATACATTCAGTAATATGATAAAAAAAGAATCCTGGAAATGTGGGGTGTGTGAAACATAAGACAAAAAAAGTACACGTGTTTGAGTGAGAGGACTAACTAGTGTCTCCGGGTGACCACACATCTCTCCAAAGTGTGCACAGTTCCTAAGTAATTTCTATGCACTTTTATGACAAAGAGTAATTAACTATAAGTTACTTTTTTAGGACCTGAGTTTTATATGGATATGTGAAGTACACATTTGGACTCACAGCTGTTTGGTTAGCTTGTATGACATTTATTATAATCCTCAACGTCTCATCTTTCAAAATACATACAGTCCTCTTAAATTTTCAGCATTTCGCTCACTCAGACAAAAAAAAATCCTAATTAGTGGGAGGGATGGGGGCAACTTGTTGCGTGCAGTGCTCAAATTCAGAACGGCTGTCATTCAAAACCCATACAGTGCTGTGAAGCGGAGACCTGAGCTCTGACATTTATAGCATGTTACTGTACAGCCACTGTGTTCCAATTTAGGCGCTTAGTGGGCAAATCTGTCATTTTCAACCCGCATACAGGTACGAGTGTATAGGGTTAAGAGTTTTTGGAAAACGTGGTCGCATGAGATTTTATTGTAATTCTGTCACCAATCTTTGCATCTGCACAGTTCTTCCAGTAAATGTGTTTGTGACATTTTTCAACGTAGGCCTTGTATGGTTTGCAAAAAATTTTAATCAATGGTTTTGTTTGAATTTTCACTTTAAAAATGTATACCAGAGTCAGAGTAATTCCATTATCGTGGAACTGCCCAAATACCTCTGTCCTCTATGATATAAAAACACAACTAACATCTGTTTAATAAATTTACTTTGATGTGGAGTTTGTATTGTCAAAAACTACCAACATTCATGGGGCATAGGCCTAATGATGGAATAGGCCAACAGAGACAAAGATATTGATTGGTCTATGCCTACTTAGCTCTCTGAAATTAGATTTAGCAGGTGTAACAGTGTTTCTTCCGTCCCTCTCCTCAAACCAGGGACCCTCTGCACACATCAACATCCCATGAAGCATCGTTACCTATCGCTCCACAAAAGCGGTGGCCCTTGCAGAGCAAGTGAAACAACTACTTCAAGGTCTCAGAACAAGTGACGTCACCGATTGAAACGCTATTAGCGCATACCACACTAACTAGCTAGTCATTTCACACCAGCTACAATTAAATATTGGTCCTTTCACCCCTCCTGTTCCCTGAGATTCCCTCTTCATCCCTGACACAGACAGCTAGTTGTCTTGGCTCCTCTTTTGAACCTGTAGACTGTGTGCCTGCATTTCTCCTGCACTCTAAACGGTAAAGGTTCCTGGAGTATCCTTTAGGGGTTCTTCAAATTGAAAATGTGGGGAATCCCTATAAATTCTTAGGAGAAAAAAAAAGTATGTTTCCTCAAAGAACCTTTTGGGGTTCATTTCTTTAACTCCCTATACAATATTTTAGTAACAATATTGATTTAAATAATTGTTTATTTAGTGGGACCACAAATGTGAATTAATATTTACAAAATAATTGACATAACAATTTCTGCAGATAAGTCAGACCATAATAATACATTTTCTTTATATAGAGCTTTTCATTACAATAACTTATTTTATAAAATGATGTACAATAAAAGCCATACATTAATCATAGGTAAACTAACAATATTGTAGACTTCAAGCTAAATACAGATTTTCTGCTTTAGTGTGTGTGTCCAACAACCACTTAGTTTTGTTAGGAAGTTTCCCATCTTTAAGACCAGCCCTTATAACTTCACGCCAACTTCTCTTATCCCCAGAACACAGTAACTTAAGAACATAAGTGTTTTGTCATGTTTGGGAAATGTTACTGGCGAAAAAATAAATAAATACAACCCTAGCAGAGCCCCAAGTCCCATGGGGACGTCCTCTAGGGCGTGGATTTTCTCCCCAGCAAAGGACAGCGTGATTTCACTCATTGTGAAACGAATTTCCGCCGATGTGCACTAAAGGAGTTGGGAGCGGTGAAATCTGTGTCAACAAAAGAATATTAATACACATACAATTAACAAAGAACATAAAAATGTTCAGCTGTAGTGTTAATGCACACTTATGTTTATGAAGAAACAGATTATTTGTGCATAGGCAATACCTTGTCACAGAAATAAAGGCCACTCGGGTCCTCATTGAAGTAGGGCAAGGGCTGTGGTCTCGAGTCCTAGTAAAGCAATGATCTTACTACATACATATTTTTAATGTACTATGTATTGGCTACATTAGAGAAAGGGAAGGAATAAGAGCAAATACCTGTGTGCCTGTTCTGTATTGTCCTTCAGGGACTGCTGCCGAAATAGCAGGATGATGTCCTCACCCCTGCCTCACTTCTAACTCTGCTATCATTTTGCCACTAGCCTTACGGAGTCCTTTAAATATTATTTTGGTCTATATCCATTCCATGGATTTGATTCATTTTTGAGAATATCTGAAAAGATAATTTGTACATATGTGTATGCTAATAGATTTCAGTTTGTTTTGACTGCTATGTAGGTTAAATGTACACTTCAAGTGCAGTTGTCCAACACACCCTTACCTTCTTGATCCCAATTGCATTGTGTCCATGTTCTGTTCTATAAAGAATTTCAAAGGAAGAGAAAATATGTCAAAGAACAGTTGAAGTCAGAAGTTTACATGCACTTAGGTTGAAGTCATTAAGACTCGTTTTTCAACCACTCCACAAATTTCTTGTTAAACTATAGTTTTGGCAAGTCGGTTAGGACATCTACTTTGTGCATGACAAGTAATTTTTCCAACAATTGTTTACATACAGCTTATTTCACTGTATCACAATTCCAGTGGGTCAGAAGTTTACATACACTAAGTTGACTGTGCTTTTAAACAGCTTGGAAAATTCCAGAAAATGATGTCATGGCTTTAGAAGCTCCTGATAGAGCAATTTCCAAATACCTGAAGGTACAACGTTCATCTGTACAAACAATAGTACACAAGTACAAACACCATGGGACCACAGCCGTCATACCGCTCAGGAAGGAGACGCGTTCTGTCTCCTAGAGATGAACGTACTTTGGTGAGAAGTGCAAATAAATCCCAGAACAGCAAAGGACCTTGTTAAGATGCTGGAGGAAGATATCCACAGTAAAACTAGTTCTATATGGACATAACCTGAAAGGGCGCTCAGCAAGCAGAAGCCACTGCTTCAAAACCGCCATAAAAAAGCCAGACTACAGTTTGCAACTGCACATGGGGACAAAGATGATACTTTTTGGAGAAATGTCCTCTGGTCTAATGAAACAAAAATAGAACCATTTTGCCATAATGACCATTGTTATGTTTGGAGGAAAAAGGGGGAAGCTTGCAAGCCAAAGAACACCATCCCAACTGTGAAGCACAGGGGTGGCAGCATCATGTTGTGGGGGTGCTTTGCTGCAGGAGGGACTGATGCACTTCAAAATAGATGGCTTCATGAGGAAGGAAAATTATGTGGATATATTGAAGCAACATCAAGACATCAGTCAGGAAGTTAAAACTTGGTCGCAAATGGGTCTTCCAAATGGACAATGACCCCAAGCATAATTCCAAAGTTGTTCCAAATTGGCTTAAGGACAGCAAAGTCAATGTATTGGAGTGGTCATCACAAAGCCCTGACCTCAATCCCATAGAAAATGTGGGCAGAACTGAAAAAGTGTGTGCAAGCAAGGAGACCTTCAAAGGTGACTCAGTTTCACCAGCTCTGTCAAGAGGAATGGGCCAAAATTCACCCAATTTATTGTGGGAAGCTTGTGGAAGGCTACCCAAAACAATTTAACCTTGGGTCAAACGTTTAAGGCAATACTACCACAAACTAATTGAGTGCATATAAACTTCTGACCCACTGGGAATGTGAAGAAAGAAATCATTCTCTACTATTATTTTGACATTTCACATTCTTAAAATAAGTGGTGATCCTAACTGACCTAAAACAGGGATTTTTTACTCTGATTAAATGTCAGGAATTGTGAAAAACAGAGTTTAAATGTATTTGGCTAAGGTGCATGTTAACTTCCAACTTCAACTGTATATATGTTAAATGAATATTGAAAGATGAATGGTATCGACAAACTTGAATGCAAAATAGAACATATTGGAGAAAGCACTAGCCAATACAGTAAAAGTACTGCCAAACATAGCTTGAAATGTGATATTAGGTCTCTTTGACACAAATTGTTCAATATTTTATCAGGCTGACTTGAAAGATTATACGCAACATTTTGCTGCGTGGCAATACTGTGTTTGGATTCTGAAGGGCATGCATTTATACAAAAGAGCTAGTCTAGTCACTGTATTAATACCATTATGCATTTGAATCCAATCTGTAGCTTCCATCTAAGCCACAGGTGTCAAACTCATTCCACGGAGGGCCGAGTGTCTGCGGGTTTTCGCTCTTCCCTTGTACTTGATTGATGAATTAACATCACTAATTAGTTAGGAACTCCCCACACCTGGTTGTCTAGGGCTTTATTGAAAGGAAAAACCAAAAACCTGCAGACACTAGGCCCTCCGTGGAATGAGTTTGACACCCCTGACGCTATTAATTTCCCTCCACAAGGGGGCATACATGTAACTTTTCCAAAACGGGAAATTATTGTACAACGTAATGTTATGTCCCCTTGTGAGTTCATAATAGTATAGTATTGCATGCTGTAGCAGGCTATATAAAGAGGAAGCCCTCCATTTCCCAATTCAGTTCATTGTAACATCTCATCTGGACAGGTCACCGTCCTTAGTTGGCTAGCTAAACAAAAACAAAAAATGTTTTTTGGCTAGCTAGCTAACGTCAACGAAGCTAACGTTAGCTAGTTCATGCTCACAAAAAAAAAAAAGTGAGAACTGCTCTAGATTGGAAACTTACGTTAATGAGTGTAAAGCCATGTTGGCTTTATGGAAACGATATACAATATGGGACAGAATATAGTTCAGGAAATAATACAAACCTAGTTCTGCCCAGTTAGGACATAGCTAATGGTACAGTAGCTCATACAACGCCAAATGTCAAACCCGGCTTTCTAATATTTAAGTTAATTCTGCTGAACTATAGCTAACTAGCGTGACAGCTATAGTAACGTTAAGGAAGCTATTCACAGAAGACAATAATTGTCTTCGTCATTCATTGGTATTTAATAAAAATTCTCTCGATACATATTCAGAGCCATACATCAACCCAACTTACCTTTTTAAACTGTTGGCGCATTCAATCTTGGCACGGGCGTTTTCAGTTGCGAAGTTCCCCGAAGAACTCCAGCAACAATGGGGGTTCCTCGATGAACACACCTAAGAAGTTCTTCGAATAACCTTCTGGGGCTGTTTTTCATTGCCAGGAACCTTAAGGTTCTTCGAGGATCTTAGAAGAACTCCAGTTGAATCCCTAATTTTTTAGAGTGTACTACCACACAAATCTTGGCATCACAGGACCAACTCTTGCCTGCTCGCTGGACAGCTACTCAATTTAGGATATGTTAAACAGTCTGTCCCAAGAGAATCATCTTAACAACCCGTCCTAACCTGTAGGTCGACGACAAGCTCCTTGGAGGCAGCGAAGGAGTAGAGTTGAGCGGCTGACCCCACGCTGACCCTGGGTACAGCTGCACTGGAGCCCCTCCACAGGCCTAGGATACCATGCTGCTTGTGGATCGCTGCCAGAGCATGGATCATGCCCTGAGAGAGAGGGAAGGGTGGAGGGGTAGAAGGGGTGAGAGATGGAGGGGTATAAGGACAGATAGAGGAGTAAGATGTAGAAATGGATGGAAGGGGTGAGTACAGTAGTTACAATGTATATGAACATTTGACAAACATGATTTATTTGATTGATGGAGGACTAGACTTTACCTGATGTTGATACTGATGTCCAACAGCTATAGAGGAAGTGGCCTGACTCTGAATGTGAGTCTTCACCTGAGTGATGGAAACAGGAATGTCAAGCCTTCACTCATCTCACCAACTGTCCTCAAGTCTTGAGCAGTGGTCCGCGATTTTAATAATTTTTACTAATATTTTACTTTATATATAATTTTTAAACAGATGGGAGTATTAATGGTATTGTAATGAAACAGCAGGGAGCAGGTCTCGAACCCTCGACCTCCTAGCCCGAGGTCCGGCGCGCTATCGACTGTGCCGCAAAAGCATGCTCCAGCGGCAGAGTCGATTTCCGCGCTTATAAACCCAGGGTCGTTACAATACTGTAACGACCCTGGGTTTATAAGCGCGGAAATCGACTCTCCCGCACCAGTGTCAGAAGTGATCGGACCTTGCACCCACGACAGTGCGTGTGCTTGGCTGGTGAGCGCGTTCCTGTAATACGTGGAGTCGCAAGCTAGCGTGAGGACACGCTCTTTGAAAGGAGGGAGTAGTGTAGCGACCCTGGGTTTATAAGCGCGGAAATCGACTCTTCCGCACGAGTATACTTTTACGGCACAGTCGATAGCACGCTGGACTTCGGGCTAGAAGGTCGATGGTTCGAGACCTGCTCCCTACTGTTTCATTACGGTATCAAGCAATTTTACATTACTTCAATGAAAATTGTGTATATTAATATAAAAACAATAATAATCCTTTAATCTGTTACATAAAATTGACCAAATTAGACCAGCAAGCTAAAAGATTCTGCGACTCCGCGAATGGTGGTCCTCAAGAGCTTTTGACGGTGATTTGGTGGAACCCGGAAGGGAAAAGGTTGGGAACCGCTTGTCTGGAGGCTACACCACTGAAAACTACTGGGCAGACATTCAAAAGCACCTGTATATGGTCACTCACTAGCCGTAAAATGTACACACACAAATGATAATCCATAATGCGGGGCATGCGCAATACTCACCAAGTAGATGGGACTTCCCATCACTGCCCCCACGACTCCAGCGGCAGCCCCTGCTATTGTGGTTTTAGCAGCACTAACCCTCCCGTCCGTGTGGATGTATCCAGATGACTCAATGATTGAATACGACCCAAGCCTCACTCCATTCATGAAAAACTGATAGACAAGTCCCGGTACCAACCCTTTCTGTAAACCAGCGAGTCCATCTACTTTGCCGATAGTGTAAAAGGCGTGGAAAACGTTGCGGTAGTAAACCTGGTAGGTCCCCCGGCTTTTGAGCTCTCCTTGTAATTGCATCCGAGTTTTGACAACCTCCAGTGGGTTAGTGAACAGGCAAGCTCCGCAGGCAGCTGCCCCGCTCAATATAAAATCCATTGCTAAATGGGCTCGACCTTAGCGAAATTAAATTCGGTATATGAAGGATATGTAGAAGTACAAATCGCCGGTTCTAGGCAAAATCTGTCAAAATCCCAAGGTCACAGACTACTGCGGGACGATAATAAACAATCGGCCGAACCCTAAAAATTGTTTGTATGTTCCATTGTGATATTTCTACTCTGTATTCCTTCCTCTCGTCTGTCCTTTAAACGGTGTCCTTGCCATGTTCATCAGCTGTTTATCAGCTAATCAGGACCAGCGCGCACATATCACGTGTGCAATGTGCTGATGAATCCATCCAAAGCCTAGGCTTGTCTTCTTGCCCAATGAAAACGCACATCCTTCATCCGGCTTCTTTTGATTGGACGATCAGAGCACAATGTAGAGTACCGTTGGCCAACCTGGAATCAGGGGTAGACGTAACATAGGGCGGATTTTATTATACTGATCTTGCAGGGCACCGATCTATCGCCGGTGATGTGAACGGGAAAAAGCAGTGAGCGCACTCCCCAATTGAACATGAATCTGCGCCTCTCGGTCATGTCGACAAGACAGCATGGTGTATCATCAAGAAACAGACATCTCTTTTCCATAAAATGTTTGAGTTTTTAAACTAGGTTTCATTGGGAAGGCAGATGGTGTTTTTATCAAAAGCAATCACTTTTGCATGTTAAAACACCGATTTCTTCTCATTACTCCACCTACTTAAGACGATTTCGCCGTGGGCTTTGAACAGGCCACCTGGCTCACGCCTGGGAGGCAGTCCGGTTCCAAAACTAATACAATACATTTTTACTGGGTGCAAAACACACCTACCCGGGGCCCTGGCCAGATTAATTGAATCCTTCATGTAAACGTAAATCTGGGACACTCCAATTAGTATGATGTGTTACATTTCGTATGGTATGCATTAATTTGTGGATGTCCATCATCTATTTCATATGATATGTTACAAATTACAATTTGTATATGGAAACAAAAACGAAGGGAAGCAAGCACTGCTAAGGTACACAATAGTAGATTTTGACAGAAGGTGCTCTTTGGTAAAAGGGGTAAATTGGTCATCAAAAAGAAAGGAGGACCAAGGCACTCTTCATATAATGAATTAAAATGCCTTCATTTGTGTGGCATGTTCAATGGAAACAAAGTTTAAAAATGCTGACCCGTTTCGGCGGCATGGCCTTCATCAGGGAGTACAAAGATATAATACATGTCCTCTTTTGAACATCTTTTTCCAATCAACCCTGATTTGAAGTGGTTACAGAATTCATTGGACAAAATCTAGTAAGCAATACTATACACATTAAAAAGTGAAATACTGTAGATATGTTATAAAAAATGCTAGAAGCATCAGAACCCCTAGAAATGTAGTTCTAACCTTGGGGCGGCAGGTAACCCAACTTCATTTTTAATTCTCACTGAAGTTTCTAGCCACATCTATAAACTAGCTAATTGGGAAGGGCTCATGAGGGCACTGCGTTGTTTTACTGTGCATTCGGAAAGTATTCAGACCCCTTGACTTTTCCACGTTTTGTTACATTACAGCCTTATTCTAAAAGTGTGCCCCCCCCCCCCCATCTACACACAATACCCCATAATGACAAAGTAAAACAAGGTTTGTATTTTTTGTGTGCAATTATATAAAAAAATATTAATCACATTTACATAAGTATTCAGACCCTTTACTAAGTACCTTTTTAAAGCACCTTTGGCAGCAATTACAGCCTCGCTACAAGCTTGGCACACCTGTATTTGGGGAGTTTCTCACATTCTTCTCAAGCGCTGTCAGATTGGTTGGGAAGCGTCGCTGCACAACTATTTTCAGGTCTCTCCAGAGATGTTCGATCGGGTTCAAGTCCGGGCTCTGGCTGGGCCACTCTGAAGCCAATCCTGTGTTTTCTTGGCTGTGTGCTTAGGGTTTTTATCCTGTTGGAAGGTGAACCTTCTCCCCAGTCTGAGGTCCTGGGGCACTCTGGAGAAGGTTTTCATCAAGGGTCTCTCTGTACTTTGCTCCATTCATCTTTCCCTCGATCCTGACTAGTCTCCCAGTCACTGCTGCTGAAAAACATCCCTGCAGCATGATGCTGCCACCACCATGCTTCCCTGTAGGGATTGTGCCAGGCTTCCTCCAGACGTGACACTTGACATTCAGGCCAAAAAGTTCAATCTTGGTTTCATCAGACCAGATAATCTTTTTTCTCATGGTCTGAGAGTCCTTTAGGTTCCTTTTGGCAAACTCCAAGCGGGCTGTCATGTGCCTTTTACTGAGGAGTGGCTTCCGTCTGGCCACTCTACCATAAAGGCCTGATTGCTGGTTTCTCAGTTTGGCTGGGCGGTCAGCTGTAGGAAGAGTCTTGGAGGTTCCAATCTTCTTCCATTTAAGAATGATGGAGGCAACTGAATTCTTGGGGACCTTCAATGCTGGAGACATTTTTTGGTACCCTTCCCCAGAGCTGTGCCTTGACACAATCCTGTCTCAGAGCTCTACGGACAATTCCTTCGACCTCATGGCTTGGTTTTTGCTCTGACATGCATTGTCAACTGTGGGACCTTATATAGACAGGTGTGTGCCTTTCCAAATCATGTCCAATCAATTAAATTTACCACAGGTGGACTCCAATCAAGTTGTAGAAACATCTCAAAGAGGATCATTGGAAACAGGATGCACCTGAGCTCACTTTCGAGTCTCATAGCAAAGGGTCTGAATACTTATTTAAATAAGGTATTTCAGTTTTTTATTTTTAGTGCATTTTCAAAAATGTCTAACAACCTGCTTTCACTTTGTTATTATGGGGTACTGTGTTTTATTAAATCCACTTTAGAATAACAAAATGTGGAAAAAGTCAAGGGGTCTGAATACTTTCTGAATGCACTGTAAATGCCAAAGAATGGGACATGTAGCTGTTCAATGTAAAGGAAGCAAAACGTGTGGAGGGGAACATGATTACGGTGAATGTAGGAGAAATGTAAAAGTTAAGTGTTGTAATTGTGAGGGGGAACATAGTGCAGCATTTGGTGGATGCCAGGTGCAGAGAGAGACTACAGATTTTTTTTTTTTTTTTTTTCACCTTTATTTAACCAGGTAGGCTAGTTGAGAACAAGTTCTCATTTGCAACTGCGACCTGGCCAAGATAAAGCATAGCAGTGTGAACAGACAACAACACAGAGTTACAGATGCTCATAGATATAGAATTAGTCATGATGTATCGTATGCAGAGGCTGGTGGAACTACAGTGTGATATAATAGAGTTCCATGGCTGCTCCTGTAGTAAGGGGCTTGTGTTTCTGCTGGTCCTGGCATGGTTTTGAGGCCTGTTCAGAGATCTTGCGCCCATGAATGTGCCGTGTCAAATGACATTTTGATAATGAATAAAGTTGACTTCATAGCTTTTATTGGTAAGGTTATCAATATGACTCGGGTTGTGGAAAACAGAAATGCCAGGTTGAAGGTTATTGTGGAGACGGCAAAATAGATATTGGGAATAACAGATGCTACTGTTGAAATGGTTGTTGACATGCTGAACAATCCTAAGGATGGAGTGGTTCAGATGATATAGATCAAGTTTAATGGGGTATGGGGGGTTGAGGGGGGGGTTTTGGTGGGAGATTGTGGTAAAAATTGGCAGGGATTTATTTGTTTTTTATTTTCATGGTAGTACAGAATGGGGCAGATGATGATTGATCGTACATTCCAGCACAGTAGGTGGCGGCATGCACTTTAACGATTGTTTGCGGACCGCAAAGTTAATTTATTTTCATTAACAACAAATCAATACAGAAAGTACATGTGGGAACACAAGGATATATAGATTATATACAATGGACAATTGAGCTAGGGTGTACAATATCACAAGGACCTTAAGGGACATACATACACTTATAATTCTAACAGCTTCTTTGTTAGTAGAGTATTTAATTGTCTTAAAATACATTTCAATTTATTTTCGTAGGGTAAGAAAATGTGTTTTTTTGTTTGTAAATTTACATTTGTGAATATGAAATTTGGCCAAAAGAATAATGAAACTAATTACATAAAAAATGTTCAGCTTATTCCTATCGTAGGTAAAGAATCCAAGCAGTACACCTCTCCACAATAGTGTTAAACCTTGATAAAAGTGTTAAACTATAAATATACTGATGTCTTGCCACAATTTTCTTACATGAATACAATTCCAAAAAAGATGCAACACTGTTTCTGGGTGGTCATTACAAAAGGAGCAATTTGAGTTTATGTTTTCCTTAAACTTCTTCATATAGTGGTTGGCAGGATAATATTTCTGAATAATTTTAAAGGAAACTTCCTTCATTTTGTTAACAAGTAGGTATGTGTTTGGCAACATCCAAACTTTTTTCCAACAGATATTATCAATAAATCCATTCCAATAAGGCATGACATAAGGTATAGATACAACATCCTGCTGAAACAAGGTTCGTATCGCTCTGTTGTTGAATGGACCAAAAGAGAAACAAATCTTTGCTACTGATGAGTCAACAGGGTCAATAGAAGGTAGGCTCTGAGGGTCTTGACACGTTCCTGAATAATAGAGCAACACCTGAGGGAATGGCATCTAAAACAATTGCAAAATCTTTAGGTGTTACAGGGACCTTGTAAAAGTGATAAGAATTCCTTATAACTGAGTAAAAGACCCTCTGCATTTACCAGTTGGCTCAATAGGATACTATTTCAGAAAAAATATTCTAAAAACAAAGACGTATTTTTATACAATATATCCCGATTATTCCATATATAATATCTGTGTGGAGAAAAATTGTGTTTATAAATTAAGGACCATGACAAGAAAACCTGCCGATGAAAAGCAGAAAGTTTCTCTGGAACTTTGTCAATATTAGAATTGCAAAACAACATGAAGTTAAGGCCACCAAAAGTAGAGAAGACATAATGAGGAATAAAATTCCAGATAGAAGTGGGTCTTCTTAGGAATTGTTTTATCCAATTGATCTTAAAAGTATTATTTAGGGTACTAAAGTCCAGAAAATTCAGCCCACCATTCTCATAAGTTTTCATTACAACAGTTTTCCTAATGTAATGGGGTTTCTCCAAAGAAAGTTGAAAAGCATCTGGTCTATCTCCTTGCTTATTTTACTGTCAATATATAAAGATAGAGCGCCATTTGTTAGTCTAGAGATAACATCAGCCTTAAGATGGGCTCTTGAGGACGACTCACACTGCTCGACATACGTTATCAATTTGGGCACCAGGCGTGTCCGTATAGCTTCTCCCTGCTGATGGTTTGTCGAGACTGATTGTTTGTACGGTAGTGGCTACCAAGTTCAGCTCCATTTAGTTTTCGCGTTGGGGATAACATTGTTGATAACTGTAGCATTTTAGCTAAGCCTTTTCTTAAAAGTGATCCGCTTGAATGCGCCCCTTGGGTTTCCCTCGCAATGCAAAACAAGACGGAAGAGACCTGTGTGAAGCTAGCAACAAAGAAAGGATTAGCCAAAATAGTTTAATTTGAGGCTCGCCTTCAAAATAAAAGTCCCCTATTGAAAGAAATTCAAACGGATACAAATAGTGGAATCATACCATATTTGGACTAGATAATGCTAAACAAAGGTCGGAATGTTGTTATATAAATTGAACATAAAAGACAATAAAATGTTAATTTGACAAAAAAAGTTTTAAAAATCAGTTGATATAGCATTGTGGACTACCCCTTAAAAGCAACTTCTCATTTTGAAAATGGCCTATGTGGCGTCGATATGAGTCAGAAACATTTATTCTAGTGTCAAAATGGACAACAAGGTGTAAATAGAGAAATGTTGTAGTCAGTCTCGTGCAAAACTGAGATTTGTGATAGGAAAGAAAATGTCACGGATTGAAGGGTACCATAACAGTTTTCAGTGGGACCTGATCTTAATGCCCACGGTCAATTTGGTTTCACATTCGATATCCCTATGGGGCTAGTTAGAGACAATCAGTAAATTACACAATGTATGAGACAATATTTTAAAAGGTCCATAGCTCCAAATGTCAATTACTTAAAAACCTCAAACCAACTATAAATTGTAGAAATGCATATACAAATATTTAAAGCATTAATGAGACAACTAAAAGATGTGCAACATTAAAATATTGTCCCATGTACATTGTGTAATTTATTGAGGTCCCTATCCAAAGTCAAACCAATTTTGACATTGTTGCACACCAGCCTGAAGCTTATTGGCTAAAACATTTGTCTCTCCCAACCTGCGAACACACAAGAGACACCCACATCAAACCACACCCCGAAACCAACTCACTTTTGATTTCAGTCGTGGCTGGAAGCATTTCTTAATGAACCAAATCTAAAACGAGAACGAATTAGGAAATGCTTTCACCAGGAACAGGAACATCAGGAACAGGCTTTGGAGATCTTATACCTTTTGTTCTATGAGATTATTTTATTATTTCACCTTTATTTAACCAGGTAGGCAAGTTGAGAACAAGTTCTCATTTACAACTGCGACCTGGCCAAGATAAAGCAAAGCAGTTCGACACATACAACAACACAGAGTTACACATGGAGTAAAACAAACATTCAGTCAATAATACAGTAGAAAAATAAGTCTATATACAATGTGAGCAAATGAGGTGAGATAAGGGAGGTAAAGGCAAAAAAGACCATGGTGGCGAAGTAAATACAATATAGCAAGTCAAACACTGGAATGGTAGATTTGCAGTGGAAGGATGTGCAAAGTAGAAATAGAAATAATGGGGTGCAAAGGAGCTAAATAAATAAATACAGTAAGGGAAGAGGTAGTTGTTTGGGATAAATTATAGATGGGCTATGTACAGGTGCAGTAATCTGTGAGCTGCTCTGACAGCTGGTACTTAAAGCTAGTGCGGGAGATTTTTGTAGTTCGTTCCAGTCATTGGCAGCAGAGAACTGGAAGGAGAGGCGGCCAAAGGAGGAATTGGTTTTGGGGGTGACCAGAGAGATATACATGCTGGAGCGCGTGCTTCAGGTGGGTGCTGCTATGGTGACCAGCGAGCTGAGATAAGGGGGGACTTTACCTAGCAGAGTCTTGTAGATGACCTGGAGCCAGTGGGTTTGGCGACGAGTATGAAGCGAGGGCCAGCCAACGAGAGCGTACAGGTCGCAGTGGTGGGTAGTATATGGGGCTTTGGTGACAAAACAGATGGCACTGTGATAGACTGCATCCAATTTATTGAGTAGAGTGTTGGAGGCTATTTTGTAAATGACATCGCCGAAGTCGAGGATCGGTAGGATGGTCAGTTTTACGAGGATATGTGGCAGCATGAATGAAGGATGCTTTGTTGCGAAATAGGAAGCCAATTCTAGATTTAACTTTGGATCGGAGATGTTTGATGCGAGTCTGGAAGGAGAGTTTACAGTCTAACCAGACACCTAGGTATTTGTAGTTGTCCACATATTCTAAGTCAGAGCCGTCCAGAGTAGTGATGCTGGACGGGCGGGCAGGTGCTGGCAGCGATCGGTTGAATAGCATGCATTTAGTTTTACTTGTATTTAAGAGCAGTCGGAGGCCACGGAAGGAGAGTTGTATGGCATTGAAGCTCGTCTGGAGGCTGGTTAATATCAGTCAGTTAACATGACCTTTATGAATTATGAAGCCTTTATGTGCGTTATGTACTTTTTCTATTACATAAACGCTTCAAAATTGACAAAAAGTGACGTTAGCTGATGAAGATTATCTCATAGACTAAAATGTATAAGATCTCCTAACCCCGTGTTTACCACAGATCTTTTTTCCGGGGTTTTTCCATAACCCCATCATTTCTCCATAGGCTTTGTCCCCATAGGCTTTTTCCAAAGAATCCTGGCGGAGTTAGTACCTACAACAAGACCATGTCGGAGTTAGTAACTACAAAAAATACTATTTATCTCTATTTTACTGAGGTATAAAGACACAGGAGTTGATTTGATGAAATGTCTGCTGGTCACAGAACGGTGTCGATTCCCGCAAATTAAAAAGGGACATGTGGCTATTTGAGACAGCTTTTAAATTAAGTTTGAGGATATTTTCTTCCAGGGCAGGCGTTATGGGCGGGTCTTAGGGGGCCTGTCCTACCGTACCTCCTTGCCCTTCCAAATAAAATATTGAATATTGAACGTGTATTTGACTGAGACGCGCGCCGACAGAGAGTCACATCAATCTCAGTTAAAGCACCCGAGCGAGCGAAACAGCGCCCCTCTTGTCTCGGTATGTGAAGACCATGTATCTGATGCTGTCTGGAACAAAAGAGCATGTATGGCATCTCATACTATTTCTGTCCCTACAGTTTCGCTCGCTCGGATGCTTTCTCCGGTGATATAGTTTCAACATCTGTCCAGTATAAACCCAATGCGTTTCAATGTGAATAATATGCAGACCCAAGCCCATTGTCAGGGCGGAGACATGAGCATATCCTCGTCATATACAGATCTCTGGTTTCAGCCTCTTGCGAATTGAAAAGGAAAGTTGGCGGATGCGCAGTGCACTGTTAGGACTTTAAAGGAAATAGATTTGTTGCCACAATTATATAACTCCTTTCGAAATAAAATAATTCAAAACACTTCACTAGGGAGCATGACTTAGCCACAGAGAATCCTTAGCTTATTTTTATTTTTTAAAATAGCTGTGGATGATTTCAAATCACAAGTGTGTTTGGGAAGTCCGCAATTTGGGTAGTGCGAGTAGCAGTAGGTCTAGACGACTGAGTTGCGGCTGTCAGTGAAAATATTCTACAATATGTGTGAAGATAATGTGTCTTGATATATTTAAAATGCTGTATCAAGAAGAAGGGAAGAGGGATGTGGCGAAAATATGGTGCATCTCCAGAAATCATGCATATGTTGGAAAGTGCCCATTTGGCAATGTCTTATTTGTGATCGTCTTAACTCACCACGTACACCACTCATTTTGACACAAGTCAACAAAGTCTGTTTTTTTTTTACATCCATTGTGAATGATAGTTGCTCAGTTCCTCAATTCGTTCCAACACTCCCGGCCTGGATAATCCCCTAGCCTCGGTGTGAATGAGCAAAATATCATGATCTGATGATCCCATATGGAAAGGTGGAAAGGTAATATATGGAAAGTGGAAAGGTAATAAAAAAACAGCTTTCTGTCGCGAGTTAACTGGCGCAGGAAACTTTGAAGACCCGGAATAGGCCAGTTGATACAATGTTGTAAGATTGTTAAACACAGCTTCGGGCCGGACTCTAATGATTTGATAAAGCGTTGAACTTCACTAACAACCGCACAAGTCAAGACAGATAGACTTGGGAGGCACACAGGCGTAGAAGAGAGATGAATGTGATTGAAATAACCTGAATTTTCATCAGGATATTTGCTACTGTTTTTATTTGTCGCCTTTAGGCCTATGTATTTCACCTAGTTGATGATGGAAGTTATAGGTGTAGGCTACTGCGGCATTGGTCTATACTAGGTCTATACTATACTATCTCTGAGTCCTATGCTCTCATTTCTCTCTTTACAGCATATCAATGTGTCCATATGACAGAGGTTAGTGCTCTCGCCATAGTTGCATTTGAACTTTTAGATTTGTATCATTTTACTTCATATTTTTATGATTAAACACGTACCAATGAATTTGAGAACGAAAAAGTTATTATTGAAATGAAACTTTTCCACTAAAATGTGCAAATATAAATATTCATAACTGGCACGCAGATCGGTAGAAATAGTAGGATAAATTGTAAACTTCCCCAAACTTGAAACTCATGAGCTGCCCATGGTCTTTACTATTACACCCATTTAAAATACGTGCAAGCGCGTGCACACAGGAGGTCCCGTGAAAAACCGGGCCTGCCTATGGAAATCAAATGCCCTTCCAACTGATTCCTTCTGGCGCCGGTTATGTTTTCATCTTGTTCTGTAGTTTGCTAAATTCCTGTTCTATTGACGGACTCTGGCTGCACTAAAGGCGGAGGCTTCAACCAGAAGGGGACAGTCCCTATTGAAATTAATGACATCTGGCTCAACGCAAAAGACTGTTCAGATGTAATGTAAATGGATTGGCCTAAATAAATACACCTCTAGTCAAATTATGTAATTCTTGGATATGTTGCTATTTTCTGAAAATCTGCATTTCTATCCATTAGTCTAGCGAGCCTATCCACTATCAAAGTCCAAATAATTGCACTTTCGGGATACTAAGCCTTTGTCATCTTATATGTAAATGAGTTCTGATGAAACAGGTGTTGTGCCGAAAATCTCCCCCTTGCGTGAATGTTTGTTGCCTGCCTACATTTGACTCCCTCCTCTATGTTTAATATAACACAAATACATTAATTATTCATTTCAGTTGCCTATCCTGATGTGAAGTTTGTTCTATAGAAAGCATTTGACTCTGATGTGTGCCACACAAAGTATTTGACTTCTGTGAAAAAATTAGAAGCCAATTTCTTGCCTGCCGAAATTCTTCTCCCCCCTTCTATTTTGGGACTGCAAGGCCTGGCACACTTCATAATCATTTTGGTAGCTCATGTTGACAAGTAGTGCCACAAAGTATTTGACTCTAGCCACAAAATTAAGGAAATTAGAAGGAGGGGGAGGGGGGGCCCTTCCCAAAATCCTCCCTGCCTTCTAATTTCCTTAATTTTGTCACTAGAGTCAAATACTTTGTGGCACACAGAGTCAAATATTTTCTAAAGAACAAACTTCACGTCAGGACAGGCAACCAAAATGAATAATTAATGTATGTGTGTTATATGGAGTCGGGAGGAGGGAGTCAAATGTAGGCAAGCAGTAAACATTTCAGAACAACTACTAATCGAATAAGACTTGGGAGAGATTACAAATTTTGGCAAAGATATATATTTATAGACTAATACACTTGAAACAAATTGCCAGATTGAAAACTGCAGACATTACTAGTGCCTCCCCCACGATCAAACCGCCATAAAAAATCAAATGAAACGCAGGCTAACGTGATCATTGACAGCTGCCTTGAAGGACACAAATAAAAAATGCTTTCTAACTGACAAGAGTGAAGAGCAGAAATCTCAACTAGCAAGTTGTCACGGCTGTCTTCCTCTTCTTCCTCTGAAGAGGTGTAACAAGGATCGGACCAATACGCAGCGTGGTAGATATCCATGTTTTAATATAGAAAACTGAACACCAATACAAAACAATAAACGTGAACAAACCGTAACAGTCCCGTGTGGCACAAACACTGACACAGGAAACAATCACCCACAAAATAACCAAAGAACATGGCTGCCTAAATATGGTTCCCAATCAGAGACAACGATAAACACCTGCCTCTAATTGAGAACCAATCTAGGCAACCATAAACACCTATAATGAACACAACCCCATAACTCTACAAAAAAAACCTAGACAGTACAAACACCCTAGATGAGACAAAAACACACAAACCACCCTCGTCACACCCTGACCTAACCAAAATAATAAAGAGAACAAAGATAACTAAGGCCAGGGCGTGATACAAGCAAGTCGCAACAATGAAGAATTGAGTGTGTGCGCATTCACACAAAGGGCGGGGGAGGGGGGGGGGGGGGGGGGGGGGGGTTGTGGGAGGGGGGAGATTTTCGTCACAACACCAGCTTTTGTGTTGGCCTACAAACTTGAGCACAGAGCCATTGAGCAATCAGGTTTCCCCATATGTCACCAGTATCTGTTCTAAGCAGAACTGAGAATATCCTGTGTGTGTAGTTAGGGACTACACAGAACAGATACTTTAGGGAAACTGGACTTTTGAAATGAAAGTCGTCCAAGGACAAGTCCAATGTCATTCAACATCCTTTCTGTGATGGCAAGTTTCAAGTGTATTTGCCATATTGAATACATTTGAAGTATTTTAGAGTGAAAGTGGCTAAATAGGGTGATGGATGTGGAGAAAGGGAGCTGTTGGTTACCCAAGAAGAATCCTGGAATCCAGGATGAACCTCACACATGTCTGTGCAACGACAGCACACTGACATGAGGCCCCCTCCTCTAAGCCCGGCCCCCTCTCCTTCATCCACATCCACATCTAATCATTTGGGATGGCGTCCTCTTGATATGGATAAAAAAATTGCAGCAGGGTTGGGCTCAATTCAGGAAGTAAAGTGAAATTCCAATTATCATTTTAACAAATGTCTCAGAGAAGCATTGAGGAAGATTGGAATTGAAATTAGAATTCTAGATTACTTCCTGAATTGACAAGGAATTGACACTCACGCTGTTTTACAGAGTAGTAAGAGTGACCAGACCAACACAAGAACACATGAAACCCTGGCCCGCTCTATCACCTCATGTGATTTTTGTCCGTTCTATGAATAACTAGAACAATCTCACTCAGGCAGAAAGTGCAGAGTGCTGCCACAGCACGCTGGCTGTGTCCCAAATGGCACCCTATTCCCTATATCGTGCACTACTTTTGACACGAGCCCTATAGGCCCTTGTCAAAAGTAGTGCACTATAGGGAATAATGTGCCATTTGTCACAGCACACCATGTCAGCCGGCAGCTGCTGGCTCCAGCCCAATTTTATGATGCAGTTTTCCATTTATAGAGCATTTCCCTTGCCCATCTCCCCAACACACACAGGCCAAACTGGCCAAACTTGTGAGTCATGTTCCCACAGCTAAACCCCCATAACCATTCATGACAATAGCACCAGACTGACACAGCATGAGACAAGAGTTTTTGAAACGGGTGCAAATTCTTCTCTATTGTTTTTATTGACTTTTATTGGGAAATAAATCAAGTGTATTTGAAAGGACACAATATAGATATTCATTAATTGAATTACACTCATGCATTGCAATATCCTAAGGGGATCAACATTGTTGTTTAGATGGTAATTCTTGTGATTTTCACTTATTCATGGAGTAAAAGGTATTTGGCTTCTTCCACTCATCTATTGGACCACCTGTATACAATACTGCTGACAGCATTGCTCATATCAAATCCACCCTCCTCTGCAGTAATGGTGTTCTCACGCTTCCTAAAGTGCAGATTCTGCTGTGATCATTTTAGAATTTATGGAAATACCTATATGTACACACAATATGCCTTCACAATTTAAACACACGTGTTAATTGAAGCGTCAAGCAGACAGCGATTCTCCGGCTCAATGTCTTAAGGTCAATACTTACAGTCAATCAATCAAAAATGATCACATGGTTACACTGTCAGGGCAGATTTCAGAAAGATACATTGCATATGCATTTGGGTCTGTCTGTAGACCAGAAGTCCCAACTAAAATGACTGTTATGTCTGTTCACAGAGTAACTATTCCTTTGTTCAGTATGCCATTCACTGCTTTCTTGTGTAAAGACTAACACTGCACTCTAGTGGCCAGAGATGCACATTGTGGTTTTTAAACCCGTGTCCTTGCATGGCCTGTCAACCTGGCACTCCTCCAGTAGGTCTAATATCAGCAGTGTGGCCTTGGTGTAGTGGACTGCCCTGCCTGCCTGCAGTCATTAATGCCCCAGTGCACGTATCCTATCCTCAACAGACTAGTCTGGGAAGCTTGTTATAAAACTGTCAGTAGGCTGACTGAGACAGTGTCTGGCTGTGTCCTTTTGCTCAGTGCTTTCTAGTTTATACAGTGTATAGTAGTAAATACAACAAAATATATAGGGGGTCAAAGAAAATAGAGCTAATTGCAAAATCCACAACCAGTGGAGAACAACTTTGATTGTATTTGGTTACTGGTGATTCTCATGAAATAATAAACAACCATCATCTGAGGTTTTAGGGTATTTAGTTTATGTATGTACAGGCAACTGCCAAAATAAAGGAAACACCAACAAGTGTCTTAATAGGGCGTTGGGCCACCACGAGCACGCCGTCTCAGGTGTCGCTCCAGAATCCACCAAAGTGTTCAATTGGGTTGAGATCTGGTGACTGAGACACACACACGCCCACCTACCCCCTTTAAACCCCCAATGCACCGTTGAGACCCTTCTTTCATTCACTGAGATCTGTTCTTCTAGCCTAAGCATGATGGGATGTTAATTGCTTAATTAACTCAGGAACCACATCTGTGTGGAAGCACCTGCTTACAATATACTTTGTATCGCTCATTTACTCAAGTGTTTCCTTTATTTTGGCAGTTACCTGTAGCTAAAACAGAAAGCCAAATAAAATGAAAGTTTAATTGGTCGTGTTCACAGATATGTTATCGCGGGTGAAGCGAAACGCTTGTGTTTCTAGCTCTAACAGTGCAGTAATAATTACCTAGCAATACAAAACAATACGCACATAATCCCAAAAGTAAAATAAAAATTAAGAAATATCCTAACGAGCAATGTCAGAGTCCGGAATGTTACAAAGTGAGAAAAATGATTCTATTTTTATTTTTTGTCATTGATCTATACAAAATACTCTAATGTGGAAGAAAAATTCAAACATTTGTAAAACATTTATGAAAATGAAAAAATAAAGTATTCAACTTCTTGAGTTAATACATGCTAGAATCACATTTGGCGATTACAGCTGTGAGTCTTTCTGGGTACGTCTCCAAGAGCTTTCCACACCTGGAAAATTGGTTGTTGATCATTGCTAGACAATCATCTTCAGGTCTTTCCATAGATAGTAAAAAGGAAAGTTCTTCAGGCAAAAATATAAATCCACAACTTCAAAAGTAATTCCAAGAGAAAAAGGTAATCCTCCAAGTCAAAAGGTAAATCCACAAGGTGGTAGGTACAGCAGGAAAAAAACTCAAAAGATAATCAAAAAATAAATAAACGAGAACAAAAACAGAGCCACACGAGAGTCCAACTGGCGCAACAAACGTTCACAGCATCGCTAGGGCTGGGTGCTAACATTCAAACACAGAGCAAAGAACTGAGGAAAACTAAGGGTTTAAATACATTCAAGGGAAACGAGGCACAGGTGCAAATAATAACTGGAAACAAGGGAAAACAAAAGGGTCAAAAAAGCACAATGGGGGCATCTAGTGGCCAAAATCGGAACAATCCTGGCCAAATCCTGACAGATATGCCACACCTGTCAGATGGATGGATTATCTTGACAATGGAGAAATGCTCACTAACAGGAATGTAAACAAATTTGTGCACAACATTTGAGAGAAATACGCTTTTGTGCATGTGGAACATTTCTGGGATATTTTTATTTCAGCTCATGAAACATGGGACCAACACTTTACATGTTGCATGTCTTTCTACTACTTTACATGTTGCATTTATATTTTTGTTCAGTGTATATATATATAATGGTGTGTATAGACAGTATGGACAAGTATCTGAATAGAAAAGGTTTGTACAGCAATAGTTATATAGGATGAGCCATGACTAGAATAAAGTATATACAGTACATATAAAGTGGGTCAAAAAGTATGTAAACATTATTTAAGTGACCAGTGTTCAATGACTATATATACATATATATATATATATATATAGGGCAAAGCAGTCTCTAAGGTGCGGGGTAGAGTACCGGGTGGTAGCTCGACAGGATGATCTCAATGGTGCATCTATAGACGTTTGTGAGGGTCTTAGGGGCCAAGCCGAATTTCTAAAGCCTCTTGAGTTTGAAGAAGCGCTGTAGCACCTTTTTTACCACATTGTAGGCAGGTAGCCTAGCGGTTAGAGTGTTGGGCCAGTAACCAAAAGGATGCCGATTCAAATACCAACAAGGTGAAAAATCTTTTAATGTGCCCTTGAGCAAGTGCAACATGCAAGGCACTTAAACCTACTTTGCTCCGGGGCACTGTACTACTATTGCTGAGCCTGTAAAACAACACATTTCACTGCACCTATCCGGTGTATGTGACAATAAAAAACATATTTTTTTGAAGTGACCATTTCAGGTCGTCAGTGATGTGCACGCCAAGAAACTTGGAGCTTTTGACTGCCTCCACTGAGGCCCCGTAGATGTTGGCGGCGTGCTCTCTCAGCTGTCTCCTTCAGTCCACAATCAGTGTAGAGGGAGAGATTATTTTCCTGGCACCACTCCACCTGGGCTCTCACCCCCTCCATGTAGGCTGTCCCATCATTGTTGGTAATCAGTCCCAGTACTGTTGTGTCATCAGCAAACTTGATGATTGAGTTGGAGACGTGCGTGGCTACGCAGTCATGGGTGAATAGGGCGTAAAGGAGGGGGCTGAGCACACACCCCTGTGGGGCCCCTGAGGATCACCATGGCATAGGTGTTGTTGCCTACTTTCACCACTTGGAGTCGCCCTGTCATGAAGTCTAGGACCCAGTTGCACAGGGAAGGGTTCAGACCCAGGGCCCTGAGCTTAGTGATGAGCTTGGAGAGCACTATTGCATTGAAGGCAGAGCTGTAGTCAATGAACAGCATTCTTACATAGGTATTTCTCTTGTCCAGGTGGGATAGGGCAGTGTGCAGTGCAATGGCGGATCTATTGGGGCGGTATGCGAATTGAAGTGGGTCTAGGTTGTTTGGTAAGGTGGTCCTTAACTAGCCCCTCAAAGTTAAGTTACTTTGCTTTCAATGAAGTCTCCAAGGGCCCAGTATGGTATTTAGGTGAAGAGTGCCTTACAATAAAACGTTTGATGGGAGTATTATTATTCTTGGAAGACAAAAGTGAGGCGGAGAAAAAGGGGCCGGAGGACGGGCTGCCTTCTAAGAATTCGTAGGCGATCGAATAAACCACCACTTCGTTCCATTCTGCTAGCAAACGTGCAATCTTTGGACAATAAAATAGATGACCTATGTGGAAGATTAAACTACCAACAGGACATTCACGGAGTCGTAGCTGAATGACGACACTATATACATACAGCTGGCTGGTTCTACGCTGCACCGGCAGGATAGAACAGCGCCGTCTGGTAAGACAAGGGGCGGCAGACTATGTATTTTTGTATATAACAGCTGGTGCACGATATCTAAGGAAGTCTCGAGCTATTGCTCGCCTGAGGTAGTGTGGTCTACGTCTTATCATGAGATACTCTATCTACCTAGAGAGTTTTCATCTGTATTTTTCGTAGCTGTTTTACATACCACCACAGTCAGAGGCTGGCACTAAGACAGCATTGAATGAACTGTATTCTGCCATAAGCAAACAAGAAAACGCTCACCCAGACAGAGGCGGCGCTCCTAGTAGCCGGAGACTTTAATGCAGGGAAACTTAAATCCGTTTTACCAAATTTCTATCAGCATGTTAAATGTACAACCAGAGGGGGAAAACTCTGGATCACCTTTACTCCACACACAGAGACACGTACAAAGCTCTCCCTCGCCCTCCATTTGGCAAATCTGACCATAATTCTATCCTTCTGATTCCTGCTTACAAGCAGAAATTATAGCAGGAAGCACCAGTGACTAGATCAATAAAAAAGTGGCCAGATTAAGCAGATGCTAAGCTGCAGGACTGTTTTGCTAGCACAGACTGGAATATGTTCTGGCATTCCTCCGATGGCATTGAGGAGTTCACCATATCAGTCATTGGCTTCATCAATAAGTGCATCGATGATGTCGTCCCCACAGTGACCGTACGTACATACCCCAACCAGAAGCCATGGATTACAGGCAACATCCGCACTGAGCTAAAGGTTAGAGCTGCCACTTTCAAGGAGCGGGACTCTAGCCTGGAAGCTTATAAGAAATCCCGCTATGCCCTCCAACGAACCATCAAACAGGCAAAGCGTCAATACAGGACTAAGATTGAATCATACTACACCGGCTCTGACACTCGTCAGATGTGGCAGGGCTTGCAAACCATTACAGACTACAAAGGGAAGCACAGCCGAGAGCTGCCCGGTGACATGATGGGCTAAACTACTTCTATGCTCGCTTTGAGGCAAATAACACTGAAGCATGCATGAGGGCACCAGCTCTTCCGGAAGACAAAACAACTAGACCGGTTTGGGGCGAGCGGTCGCATTTGCATTCGCTCTGCATTCGCTCTGCAGGTAGTATAACTTTTATAACTTTTCATTACATTTCATTATAGTACAACGATTTAATTTGTCCAACCTTAGCAATTTCTTCTTAACTAGCTACATAGCCGTCTGTGTATCAAAGATAACTGCGTAATTATCGTATTTCGTCGTCTCGTTGTCCACTGCTATCTGCCCAGCAGCTAGCAAACGTCCACCGTCTACCGAATAGTAGTATAACTTTTCATTACATTTCATTATAGTACAACGGTCTGATTTTCATTTTCATTACAGTACAACGGTTTGATTTGTTTGATCTTAGCTAGCTACATAGCCGTCTTTTATCAAACATAATTGCGTCGTTATTGAGGTTCGCTAGCGAGCTATTTTCGTTCGAAATTAACGCAACGTAGCCATCACTGCTAGCTAGCCAGCTTGCCACCGAAGAGCATTGTAGAAACGATTACAATACAACGGAACGACTTGTTTTGTGTAGTGTTAGCTAGCTACATAGTTTTCTTTGCTAGCTTTGTATCTAAGATAATTGTGTAACTTTGAGTAATTATCGGTTAGCTAGCCAGCTAGTTTCGCCTGCCGCGCTGCTGTCCTCCTACCTAGCCAACACTGCTAGCTAACACTGCTAGCTAGCCAACTTCTACCGAATAGCAGCACTGTAGAAACTTACATTACAACGGAACGACTTGATTAGCGTAGTGTTAGCTAGTTGTCTTTGCTGTCCTTGTATCCATGATAATTGTGTAGTTTAGAGAAATTTAGAGAAACTGTCGAGGTCACCTAGCCAGCTTCACTTTCAACAACGCAGCTACTGCTAGCCAGGCTACTTCACCAGCCAGCAGTACTATATCATTTTAGTCAATAAGATTTGTAATTTTATTGATTTTTTGCTACGTAAGCTTAACTTTCTGAACATTCGAGACGTGTAGCCCACTTGTCATTCTAATCTCCTTTGCTTTAGCGTAGCCTCTTCTGTAGCCTGTCAAATATGTGTCTGTCTATCCCTGTTCTCTCCTCTCTGCACAGACCATACAAACGCCTCACACCGCGTGGCCGCGCCCACCCTAACCTGGTGGTCCCAGCCCGCACGACCCACGTGGAGTTCCAGGTCTCCGGTAGCCTCTGGAACTGCCGATCCGCGGCCAACAAGGCAGAGCTCATCTCAGCCTATGCCTCCCTCCAGTCCCTCGACTTCTTGGCACTGACGGAAACATGGCTCACCACAGATAACACTGCTACTCCTACTGCTCTCTCTTCGTCTGCCCACGTGTTCTCGCACACCCCGAGAGCTTCTGGTCAGCGGGGTGGTGGCACCGGGATCCTCATCTCTCCCAAGTGGTCATTCTCTCTTTCTCCCCTTACCCATCTGTCTATCGCCTCCTTTGAATTCCATGCTGTCACAGTTACCAGCCCTTTCAAGCTTAACATCCTTATCATTTATCGCCCTCCAGGTTCCCTTGGAGAGTTCATCAATGAGCTTGATGCCTTGATAAGCTCCTTTCCTGAGGACGGCTCACCTCTCACAGTTCTGGGTGACTTTAACCTCCCCATGTCTACCTTTGACTCATTCCTCTCTGCCTCCTTCTTTCCACTCCTCTCCTCTTTTGACCTCACCCTCTCACCTTCCCCCCCTACTCACAAGGCAGGCAATACGCTTGACCTCATCTTTACTAGATGCTGTTCTTCCACTAACCTCATTGCAACTCCCCTCCAAGTCTCCGACCACTACCTTGTATCCTTTTCCCTCTCGCTCTCGTCCAACACTTCCCACACTGCCCCTACTCGGATGGTATCGCGCCGTCCCAACCTTCGCTCTCTCTCCCCCGCTACTCTCTCCTCTTCCATCCTATCATCTCTTCCCTCTGCCCAAACCTTCTCCAACCTATCTCCTGATTCTGCCTCCTCAACCCTCCTCTCCTCCCTTTCTGCATCCTTTGACTCTCTATGTCCCCTATCCTCCAGGCCGGCTCGGTCCTCCCCTCCCGCTCCGTGGCTCGACGACTCATTGCGAGCTCACAGAACAGGGCTCCGGGCAGCCGAGCGGAAATGGAGGAAAACTCGCCTCCCTGCGGACCTGGCATCCTTTCACTCCCTCCTCTCTACATTTTCCTCTTCTGTCTCTGCTGCTAAAGCCACTTTCTACCACTCTAAATTCCAAGCATCTGCCTCTAACCCTAGGAAGCTCTTTGCCACCTTCTCCTCCCTCCTGAATCCTCCTCCCCCTCCCCCCCCCCCCTCCTCCCTCTCTGCAGACGACTTCGTCAACCATTTTGAAAAGAAGGTCGACGACATCCGATCCTCGTTTGCTAAGTCAAACGACACCGCTGGTTCTGCTCACACTGCCCTACCCTGTGCTTTGACCTCTTTCTCTCCCCTCTCTCCAGATGAAATCTCGCGTCTTGTGACGGCCGGCCGCCCAACAACCTGCCCGCTTGACCCTATCCCCTCCTCTCTTCTCCAGACCATTTCCGGAGACCTTCTCCCTTACCTCACCTCGCTCATCAACTCATCCCTGACCGCTGGCTACGTCCCTTCCGTCTTCAAGAGAGCGAGAGTTGCACCCCTTCTGAAAAAACCTACACTCGATCCCTCCGATGTCAACAACTACAGACCAGTATCCCTTCTTTCTTTTCTCTCCAAAACTCTTGAACGTGCCGTCCTTGGCCAGCTCTCCTGCTATCTCTCTCAGAATGACCTTCTTGATCCAAATCAGTCAGGTTTCAAGACTAGTCACTCAACTGAGACTGCTCTTCTCTGTATCACGGAGGCGCTCCGCACTGCTAAAGCTAACTCTCTTTCCTCTGCTCTCATCCTTCTAGACCTATCGGCTGCCTTCGATACTGTGAACCATCAGATCCTCCTCTCCACCCTCTCCGAGTTGGGCATCTCCGGCGCGGCCCACGCTTGGATTGCGTCCTACCTGACAGGTCGCTCCTACCAGGTGGCGTGGCGAGAATCTGTCTCCTCACCACGCGCTCTCACCACTGGTGTCCCCCAGGGCTCTGTTCTAGGCCCTCTCCTATTCTCGCTATACACCAAGTCACTTGGCTCTGTCATAACCTCACATGGTCTCTCCTATCATTGCTATGCAGACGACACACAACTAATCTTCTCCTTTCCCCCTTCTGATGACCAGGTGGCGAATCGCATCTCTGCATGTCTGGCAGACATATCAGTGTGGATGACGGATCACCACCTCAAGCTGAACCTCGGCAAGACGGAGCTGCTCTTCCTCCCGGGGAAGGACTGCCCGTTCCATGATCTCGCCATCACGGTTGACAACTCCATTGTGTCCTCCTCCCAGAGCGCTAAGAACCTTGGCGTGATCCTGGACAACACCCTGTCGTTCTCAACTAACATCAAGGCGGTGGCCCGTTCCTGTAGGTTCATGCTCTACAACATCCGCAGAGTACGACCCTGCCTCACACAGGAAGCGGCGCAGGTCCTAATCCAGGCACTTGTCATCTCCCGTCTGGATTACTGCAACTCGCTGTTGGCTGGGCTCCCTGCCTGTGCCATCAAACCCCTACAACTCATCCAGAACGCCGCAGCCCGTCTGGTGTTCAACCTTCCCAAGTTCTCTCACGTCACCCCGCTCCTCCGCTCTCTCCACTGGCTTCCAGTTGAAGCTCGCATCCGCTACAAGACCATGGTGCTTGCCTACGGAGCTGTGAGGGGAACGGCACCTCAGTACCTTCAGGCTCTGATCAGGCCCTACACCCAAACAAGGGCACTGCGTTCATCCACCTCTGGCCTGCTCGCCTCCCTACCACTGAGGAAGTACAGTTCCCGCTCAGCCCAATCAAAACTGTTCGCTGCTCTGGCACCCCAATGGTGGAACAAACTCCCTCACGACGCCAGGACAGCGGAGTCAATCACCACCTTCCGGAGACACCTGAAACCCCACCTCTTCAAGGAATACCTAGGATAGGATAAAGCAATCCTTCTGCCCCCCCCCCCCCCTTAAAAGATGTAGATGCACTATTGTAAAGTGGCTGTTCCACTGGATGTCATTAGGTGAATGCACCAATTTGTAAGTCGCTCTGGATAAGAGCGTCTGCTAAATGACTTAAATGTAAATGTAAATGTAAGACAGTGTGATCACGCCCTCCACAGCCGATGTGAGTAAGACCTTTAAACAGGTCAACATTCACAAGGCCGCAGGGCCAGACGGATTACCAGGACGTGTACTGCGAGCATGCGCTGACCAACTGGCAAATGTCTTCACTGACATTTTCAACATCTCCCTGTCCAAGTCTGTAATGCCAACATTTTTCAAGTAGACCACCATAGTTCATGTGCCCCAAAACACAAAGGTAACCTCCCTAAATGACGACTTCCCCGTAGCACTCAGGTTTGTAGCCATGAAGTGCTTTGAAAGGCTGGTCATGGCTCACATAAACGCCATTATCCCAGAAACCCTAGACCCACTCCAATTTGCATACCACCCCAACAGATCTACAGATGATGCAATCTCTATTGCACTCCACACTGCCCTTTCCCACCTGGACAAAAGGAACACCTATGTGAGAATGTAGCTCAGCGTTCAACACAATAGTGCCCTCAAAGCTAGTCAATAAGCTAAGGGCTCTGGGACTAAACACCTCCCTCTGCAACTGGACCCTGGACTTCCTTATGGGCCGCCTCCAGGTGGTAAGGGTAGGTAACAACACATCCGCCACACTGATCCTCAACACAGGGGCCCCTCAGGGGTGCGTTCTCACTCCCCTCCTGTACTACACTCATGACTGCACGGCCAGGCACGACTCCAACACCATCATTAAGTTTGCCGATAACACAACAGTGGTAAGCCTGATCACCGACAACGACGAGACAGCCTATAAGGAGGAGGTCAGAGACCTGGCCGTGTGGTGCCAGGACAACAACCTCTCCCTCTACGTGATCAAGACAAAGGTGATGATTGTGGACTACACCATCGAGAGCATCCTGACTGGTTGCATCACTGCCTGGTATGGCAACTGCTCGGCCTTCGACCGCAAGGCATACAGAGGGTAGTACGAACTGCCCAGTACATCACTGGGGCCAAGCTTCTTACCATCCAGGACCTTTATTCCAGGGTGAGTCAGAGGAAGGCCCTAAAAATTGTCAAAGACTCCAGCAGCCCTAGTCATAGGCTGTTCTCTCTGCTACCGCACGGCAAGCGGTACCTGAGCAACAGTCTAGGTCCAAGAGGCTTCTAAATAGCTTCTACCCCCAAGCCATAAGACTCCTGAACTCCTAATCAAATGGCTACCCAGACTATTTGCATTGTGTGCCCCCCACCCCCCTTTTACACTGCTGCTACTCTTTGTTGTTATCGTCTATTCATAGTCACTTTAATAACTCTACCTTCATGTACATATTACCTCAACAAACCAGTGCCTCCGCACATTGACTCTGTACTGGTACCCCCTTGTATACAGTCTCGCTATTGTTATTTTACTGCTGCTCTTTAATGACTTGTTACTTTTATTTCTTATTCTTATCTGTTTTTATTGTAGATTTTATTTAAGTGTCTAACAAAGTTCATTGACTTTCTTTCTCTGTAATTATGTTAAATCATATGCAGTAAAAAAGAGCATCTCTACATTCAGGTAGATAGTAAAGGTATGGTGCGTGATTTTGATCTGATGAAGGCTAGATCTGCTGGGATTGGGAATCCATAAAAAGGACCAAAGGTCTAGCTGATAGCAGCATGACTGTCTGTCTGGGAGACTCAAGTCTCTCTGTACCAGAGGCTTTTGGTATTTTAGCTCTCTCTCACCGTAGCAGACGGAACACAACCTGGTTTCTGTCTCTTTCACTCCTAGGCCAGGACCCTCACAGGGTAAGAGGTTTATCAGTTATATATATGCACTGCTTATATCAATTATTATGATTAACTATCAGCTTAATTAGTATCAATTTAAACATGCTCAATGAAGTTTGACTTGCTTCGGTTATCATTTAATCAGTCTTGTGTGACATTTGTTCTTTGAGGTGAGTCCATGTGATTATTACCATTTCATACAGTTATAGTAAATGTAAAATAAAGTTTTCTTTATTTCGCAATGATAACCAATAGCATGTCCTTTTTCTTTTGCATGGATGATCGTTGTGCTGATAGATAGAATATGTGACTTTAATTGCCACAGGTTTGCATATTGATTTATGCTATTATTTGACAGCTCAGTGATAAAAGAAAATATCAATTCGCACACACACTGCCAAAATGATCAGGCAGGCAACTATGTTTGTATTGAAGAGAGTACTAAGGCCTACTATGTGAATGTTGTTTCAGATTCTACACCAATAGCATAAAAAAAGCACTAAAGTGGCTCAATAAACATCCAAAAATGAGTATTCTCAAGAAGAGTATTCTCAAAGAGAAGAAGATCAGTAAGTTGTTTATTATTGCTGATTCAGAATTGTGACAGACTTCCTGTGAGGCCTCTATATGATATGTAACCATGCCTGTAAGCCCCAGTAGCTGCATATACACATAAGAACAATTCCTTATCAGACAGATTTCATTTTAACCCATGTAAAATGTGTGTAATCAATTGACAAACGTTTGGTTTTGTGTACGTGTGTGTCAGAATTCGACGATGTCGAGGAGAGTGCAACGCAGGACAGCTCGATCGGGGCAGTACGATGGGAACTGCCAGAAGACCTACAGACTCACAACTCAGCACCTCAACTAAAATTGAGCAGCAAACCATCCAGACAAAAGGTACAGGATGGACATTACAGTCAGAGAGAGAGGGAGAGAGAAAGAGAGAGAGATTGAGAATAAATGATATGGATAATGGCAGTGAAAGTGAGAGACAGTGAATTGACAGCTTGATTTTCTTTTTTGAAAATTTCTCTTTCCTTATAGGGCCTAAAGGACCTGCGTATCCTGCAGGACTGTGTTAGATTCATCACACAGTGGAAACAACAGGTGGAGGTCGTCTGCAAGGTAGGCCTGAGACTAAATATTTTGGGTCTGCAAGGTAGGCCTGAGACTAAATATTTTGGGTCTGCAAGGTAGGCCTGAGACTAAATATTTTGGGTCTGCAAGGTAGGCCTGAGACTAAATATTTTGGGTCTGCAAGGTAGGCCTGAGACTAAATATTTTGGGTCTGCAAGGTAGGCCTGAGACTAAATATTTTGGGTCTGCAAGGTAGGCCTGAGACTAAATATTTTGGGTCTGCAAGGTAGGCCTGAGACTAAATATTTTGGGTCTGCAAGGTAGGCCTGAGACTAAATATTTTGGGTCTGCAAGGTAGGCCTGAGACTAAATATTTTGGGTCTGCAAGGTAGGCCTGAGACTAAATATTTTGGGTCTGCAAGGTAGGCCTGAGACTAAATATTTTGGGTCTGCAAGGTAGGCCTGAGACTAAATATTTTGGGTCTGCAAGGTAGGCCTGAGACTAAATATTTTGGGTCTGCAAGGTAGGCCTGAGACTAAATATTTTGGGTCTGCAAGGTAGGCCTGAGACTAAATATTTTGGGTCTGCAAGGTAGGCCTGAGACTAAATATTTAGAGTCTGCAAGGTAGGCCTGAGACTAAATATTTAGGGTCTGCAAGGTAGGCCTGAGACTAAATATTTAAGGTCTGCAAGATAGGCCTGAGACAAAAGATCTGTCTTGGCTGGGCCTTACTGTATAAGGTTTGGTTAGGTAGGCCTGAGACTTATGGACTGGGTCCCACATTGGGCCCAAATCCTTTGTTGTATGTATATTTGTATATTTCTTGATCAGTCTTTATTCGTATGTGTAGGAGTACTGAAACACTGTATGGGAGCCGGCGTTCTGTTGTAGGGTAATGTAGATTGACAGTTGAAATCATCAGTTACCCCTAGGTATACACACGGTATACTGGTATGTATAACACCTTTTATAAACTGGATGGTTCGAGCCATGAATTTTGATTGGCTGACAGCCGTGGTATATCAGACCGTATACCATGGGTATGACAAAACATTTATTTTTACTGCTCTAATTATGTTGGTAACCAGTTTATAATATCAATAAGGTATCTCGGGGGCTTGTGATATATGGCCAATATACCACAGCAAAGGGCTGTATCCAGGCACTCCGCGTTGGGTTGTGCATAAGAACAGCGCTTAGCCGTGATATATTGGCCATATACCACACATCCTCAGGCCTTATTGCTTAAATATACTGAGTAAATGAAGCAAGAAGAGTATAAATGAATCTCTGTTTTAAATGTACTTTTTGAAAGCTTTGTGGTTGCTGGGCAGATGAAATTGAAACACGTGACAAATTCTATTGAGTCACGTTCTGACTAAAATGAGACAACTCAGCTTGATGTCTTAGTTTGTTGTGGCTTATAATGGAGTTTATTTCATGCTGTTAGAGAATTCATTTTCTGGTTATGGATTTGTCATTATGGTTTCCTGGTTGAGTTCTTTCTTTGTCTGCTTATGGATAGTAAATCACTACACATCATTTGAAAAACTAAATGAAATCACTAAATGAAATCATGCTTTGTTTTGGATTTGATCATTTGAGCTAAATATCATATTCTATGTATGGCGTGTAGATTATAGAAGGTCATATGTACCATTAATGGAAAACTACGACGAGATTTGAATCTGGGACAAGGAGATGTCGAAGTACAAAATCCCCCAAAACCAAGTGATTAAATGGATCGCCCTTTACCTTAACCTTTATCCTGAGTCGTAATCCAGAATGGCCCATAACAAGGAAATAGAGCCTTCACTGTTGTTTTATGGGACTTTCATAAACGTTGCTCAGGGAGACTGTATGCCATAAATCCATGGATCACGGTGGTTGATAAAAAAACGGTATACTTCTTATGAAAAAACTTACCAGTCCTTAGATAAACTAAACGTTAAATAAGATGCTGGATCTAAATTTGGTGGGGGAGACGCTACATCAGCTCATTGGGACAGGAGTGGGTATGGTGGGCTGACATATGAATGGGAAGAAGCTTTGGGGCAAATTACGGAGTTTCTTGCAAACCTTGCTTCAAATACTATTTGAAATAATTTGAAAATACTTTATCTGTGCTTGATTGAGCTTGCCTGACATAATGGACCAATAGAATAGTCACACAACTGTAAACCCCACCCATCTAGACAGGCTAGAGGAAACGCTCAAATAGTATTTGAGTGTAAATTACAGTTTTGTGCTGTGTAAGTCAACTTGTTGTTGTGTGTTGTTCTGCAGCGCAGTAAGAATGTCAGAGTGGACCAGCAGAGTGAACAGAGTCTGGAACAGTGTCGTAAACTCATCCTCCAATGGGCAGAGGAGTTGAAGAGAGTGGACACAGTGAGTGGGTTACTAACAATATTCTCACAAATCTCATCTCGAGCTACTTGCATATTCATACTGTAAAATATGGATGGGGTTGACTAGGACATGACAGATAAAGAGGGGGGGGGGGGGGGGGGGGGGGGGGGTGATCTCATATACTTTACTATGATGTGAATGAATCAAACCAGGATGATCAATTGAGCATCCATTAATCTTACTTATTTATTTCATTTATATGAGACACTGATACAAACACAATAATTGTCTAAACGTCATATGTTTTACTCTGTCCCACAGAGTCCCTGGATACAGGAGAGAGCTGACCTCATAGACCTGGAGAACAACAGGGAGGATCCTGGACCCTCCACACAGGCAGAGCAGAGGATCATGGAATGGGCTAAGGAGCTGCAGAGTGTCACAGAGGTGTGTGTGTTCTTGCCAGCCATAGCCAACATTTCTGATTGACACATATCATTGGCGTAGGTAGAGGTTGCCTGATCTAGGGTCAGAGTCAGTCTCAATGAGATCAAATCTATGAATGAATCTTGCACTGTTTGTGTCCATTCAGAGATGTGGTCTGATGAGGGATGAGCTGACCCAGATGCTGAGACGGCTGGAGCTGAATAACAAGAAGCTGGTGACCCTCCTCCCCTTCCTGGAGTTCATCACCTGGTCTCTACTGAAGGAAGAAGACAGCAGCATGGTGAGGCACACAGCCCTAACCCTATGTTCAAGCCTGACACGAACCAAAACCCTAGCATCATGTCCACATGCTAGTTCAACCCTAACCATAACCCTGCCACCCACACACTTCTCTCAAACTTTGTAGGATCCAGTCTTATTACATGTCTTTACAATTTCAAGCTGTGATTGGTACTATTTACCTATTTCAAAATACAAAACACAGAATTTGAGTTGGGTTTCGATTCACCTAGAATATTGTCCTCGGATAACATTTTGTCAATCAAAAGAGGAGGGCGGCTCCAGATAAAGTTCTTGTATGCAAGTAGTGATAAGGCAGCCGCCTAATCAAAGGGGCTATAGACCAGCCAGTATAAATCGTTATCAGATTAGACAAATCATCAGCAATACTTCATGCTGACCTTTCTATTACCTACAGTTGAGTCAACAGTTTTGGAATGAAATACTACCCTCTAGAACTGCCCATTGGTATCAAAGTGCCCTCCTTTATTACTCCTGTTCGTGCCCTCTGGCCGCTGCTCTCTATCATCCACATCCACTGGCATTGCCCCAAATTCTGACGCAACCCTTCTCCTTGCTTCTTCTATAGGGTATCATTCCCCAGCTATGGCTGGCTACGAAACAACGCACCTGGAAAACAGGTATGCCCCCCCCTCCCCCCTCCCCTAACATCCCAATCTATGTTTTCTGGCTGTGAATGTTTGAAAATGTATTTTTACATTTGAATGTTATTGAGGTATCTTATCGTCTTCTTCTCCTGAATTGACAGAAACACCTAAGTACATCCCAAACTCAGTGTGGAACTGGATCTGCAGTGCTTCGGGTAATTATGCTTCATTTGCTGCATTTCATAATTCAGTACAGTGTTTTACCAACTACGGTCCTCAGGTACTCCCAACAATACATCTTTTTTGTTGTGGCCCTGGAAAAGTACACCTGATTCTACTTGTCAACGAGTCATCAAGCCCTTGACAAGTTGAATCAGGTGTTTTTGTCTGTGGCTACAACAAAAATGTGTGCTGTTGGGAGTACTCGAGGACCGGAGTTGGGAAACACTGCAGTAGAGTGACATGAAAATGTATTTAGACGGACAGATTTGATTAGATAAAAAAAAAAAAAAAAAAGCAATTACAGCCACACAGGTGGATTCAGTGCTTTCAAAATAACAGGATAATAGAAACAAATCATTTCAATTGTGGGTCCTCTATTGCCCTGAAACTACACTAAAACCTCTCCTCTCATGTTATCCTACATAGTTGACATTAACCTGGACCCTATGACCAACCACCCATGGCTGCTGCTCTCAGACGACCATAAGAAGGTCCAGGAGGCTCACTGCACGACAGAGGCGGCCTTCAGCACACAGCGCTATGACAGCTGGCCCTGCGTCCTGGGCTGGGAGGGCCTGTCCTCTGGACGTCACTACTGGGAGGTTACCCTGGCCAACAACGGATACTGGAGGGTCGGTCTGACCACCGCCACGTCCAAACGGCACGGTCGCTTCCCTATGACCCCCGCAGAAGGCTACTGGGCCCTGTGGCGCAGCACGAGGCAGTTCTACGCCTGCACCAAGACCGAGACCTCCCTGCCCATGGAGATGCTGCCCCGCAAGGTGGGCATCTTTCTGGACTACGAGGAGGGTCAAATCTCCTTCTACAATGCGGAGACCCGGGCACACATCTATACATTCACGGATAACTTCAGGGAGAAGCTGTATCCTCTGTTTGCTCCACTGGATGGACGCACCCTCATCACCATCTCATCACCGAAGTATGTCACAGATGTAGACTAGACACCCCCTACCTAATCTGAGAACCCCAAACTCGTGTGTGTAAGAAGAGCCTACCCTCTACCCATCATAGGGGCAGTTCCTGCTCGCCCTGGACTAAAAAACAAACTCAATGGAGATTCTCAGGTTTAGGCTTAATCAGTGTGAGAGAAACAACCCTGTGGTGTACAGCAACAGATAACCTTGATCCTGGAACCGTGACCTCAAAATATCTGTTAAGAGCCCTCCTATTGCCTCCATGGATGATACATCTAGTATCTATGAAGTTTCTAGTATCTCTGAAGTATATATTTAGTATCTCTAATGAACAAAAATAAACACAACATGCAACTATTTCAAAGGTTTTGCTGAGTTACAGTTCACATAAGGAAATAAATCAATTTAAATCAATTCATTAGGCCGTAATCTATGGATGCAGGGGCGCAGCCATGGGGGAGCCAAGCCCAGCCAATCAGAATTAGATTTTTCGAGCCTCCCAAGTGGCGCTAGCGTCATCACTACAGATCCGGGTTCGATATCAGGCTGTGCCACAGCCGGCCGCGCCCGCGAGTCCCATGACGCAGCGCACAATTGGCCCAGCATCGTCCGGGTTAGGCCAGCAGGGATGTCTTGACAATTACTAGGTGTACGGTGTTTCTTCCGACACATTGGTGCGGCTGGCTTCTGGGTTAAGCGAGCACTTTGTCAAGAAGCGGAGCGGCTTGGCGGGTCGTGTTTCGGAGGACGCATGGCTCTCGACCTTCGCCTCTCTCTCGAGTTCGTACGGGAGTTGCAGCGATGATCATGCTGTTTAAATCAGCTTCTTGATATGCCACACCTGTGAGGTGGGTGGATTACGTTGACAAAGGATAAAATGCTCACTAACAGGGATGTTACCAAGTTTGTGCACAAAATAAGCTTTTTGTGCATATGGAACATTTCTGGGATCTTATGTTTCATGAGCTGAAATACGAGACCAACACTTCACATGTGTTAATTTTTGTACAGTATATACACACACAATATGAGGAATGAACAGAACTTCAGTTGGTTTAATAGCCATCAATATGAACTAAAATTGATCAAGCTTGGACCAATCACTTTTGTATGAAATTTTCATCATAATAATTCAACGTCAAATGTATTGCCTATGTTTTACATTCCATGCATGCTGTAACACTTACTAATACATATATTTATACAATAATTCACACAAAGCCAAACAATGAAAAGTAATTTTTTTCTTGAATAATTTTATGAAAAAGTAAATGTATTTCTGTTGAACAAAAATTTAAAAAAAAGGGTACAAAAACATTTTAGAATACAAAACTACAAAAAAGATATCAATAATTGGACCTTAAAAAAATATCCAACTAAGGCTGCAATTAACACTTTTTTTTTTAAAAACTATATTTCTGCAGTGTCTTACAAACTCCTGTTCTGAAAACAGCAAGCATCTACTAGTGAGGGGAGTCTATTTGGCAGAACAGTAGAAGGTTCTCTACGCCAAACTTAATCTAGGCACACAGAACCAAATCAGTTACTCTTCCGGGTAAGGCCGTTTTAAGAGACTACCAAAGCATACATTTTAACATCATGGTAAAAGGGGTGTCGCAGAACAGACATGTTGAGCTGGACACGTATGGCAGTGGCAGGACAAAAATACTCTACTTTACAGTTCACAATATAAAATGACTAGGGAGGTAGATGTTCAGTTGAAGGGCTCACCAATTATTCAAGTAAGGATCTTATCAATAGGACTCGCTAACTAAACATCATCAGTTATGAACCACAGTCAGGCCCCTGTACTCTAATGCATACTTTTCCTTCATATGCAAAAATGACAGTGATGGCCATGCTAGGTTGTTAGCTAAATGTACAGCACAGAGAACCCAGGGGAATGCACATACTATATAGAAAAGTAGATCATTTTACAAAAAGCAAGACAGTCTAACAGGACAGGAGTTTATTGTCATCTGAGTGTGTCAAACTAGAACAGGGATTCAGGATCTGCATGGGCCACCAACCAACTGACGTGCGCACCAAAGCTGCCCATAAGCATGACAGAAAAATAACCTCGACCTGCACTTAAGAGTCCTAAAGCAGCTTGCTAACATAAGGCTAGTAAGCTGCAAGCATTAACAGTTCACCGTACTCCCGCAATCAATAGAAAAGTTTATTTGGCAGAACAGAAACAAAGCAGAACGGGTTAATTCTCGCCCTCTTGGGTCGTTCCACCTCAAAAAGCACAAGAAAGAGGATTAACACCCACCATCTCAGATTGTTCTGAAATCATTTCTGTAGTTGGTAACAGATATGATTAGCATTCCTGAAACATTTTGTTGAAATATAATTTGATCTGAGAAATGAAGCTAATTGATTGCACCCAAATTGGCAATTTTAATAGGATTCAGATAATACAATATACAGCTCCATACTACTTGTCAAACAGAACTGAAACTGTATACTGGATGTTGGGGGTGGGCTTGGCATGAGGTCCCCCCCCCCCCAGTAGGTGGCTTTTGACATTTATTTTTGAATTCATCTTGTCTTACTCATGGGTAGGAAGCAGTTTTACCCAAATGAGATGTTGGGTACTATATTTATTGAATATTATCTGAATCCTATCAATTAAAATGGCCACCTTGGGTGCAATGAAAAAGCTTCATTTCTCCAAGATAAAATGTACCTATCAACAAAATGTTTTACGAATGCCAATCTTACCTGTTTCCAATTACAGAAACAATTTCAGAACAATCAGATGGTGGGTGTCATGGCGTGCTGAAATGACATGGAACGACTCGCTCGCCTTCTCAGTCAGAGTCGCTCTTCTCCTCCTTCACCAGTAGTTTCTTCCCTTTCTTCGGCCCCACTCCCATTTCCCGTTTGGCAACTCTCTTGGTGAGGCTGTAGGGGATTTAATGTTTAATTTAAATAAGATTCGGAAAGGAAATGACACACACAAGAGAGCCAAAATTAACAAAAGGGAGAATTCTAATGTTGCATAAGGGAAAGAGAGGGAGAAAGCGAGGATGTGTGTCAGAGAAGTGAGTGAACTCACCGTTTCTGACGGTATCTGTCAGCGTCGGCAACAGGCACCAACTCACTCAGTTCAAGACTGTCATTGAACTTCTTCAGCATTTCATATTTTTCCTTCCCTCGAATCTGGATGGGCAGATGAGCCCAGTTACACACAGTATACACAAACAGCAGACTAGTGACTAGGCATCTCTGAAGGGGACTAGACATGATAATAAACTGCCATTGGTCTGTTCTCTGAGCAGTTACCTGAAGAGTGTAGATCTCATCGTCGCTCACAGCAGGGGAGGACTTGGTCTTCTTACTGGCCTCAGGCCGAGGGGCAGGCAGGGAGGCCTCCTTCACAGCTTAGAAGAACACAAACATGACACACACGATGAGGAACTGCTCACACTCAGGGTCATAGGTCAATGTCAACCTTTATCAGCCATCATACAACTTTAAAAGTCCAATGTGAATCTGGCATCTTTCTTTTTGCCATTCTATGTTAATCCCAACCCCAAGACCACCGCTTTAAGATTGTCAGGATCAATTACAGCGTTTGATTCCCTGGGCAGGCTTGGTCTTGGTCTCCAGGGTTGTCTCCTGCTGCTTCTTCAGGTTGATCTCCTCCGTCTTCCTGTCTCGACCAGGACAGGCACACACACGCACCTCAAAGGAGCGCCGGCCCAGGAGCTGCCCCCTGCAGAACGGGAGAGGAAGTTCCCATCACTGTCATACTATGACATGACATTGGCTGGGGGTCAACCCAGGACCACGGTTGGGGTCAATTCCATTTTAATTCAGTCAAATGATACATTTGACTAATTAGAAAAGCCACAATGACTGAATGTAAATGGAACTGAGACAAACCCCTGCAGAGGAGTGACAGGCAGGTAGCGATGACAAAGCAAAGACAATCAATGGAGCAGTGGTCTAAAATGGATTATTAGACGACACTCACTCCTGTGTCTCCAGGGTGATGATGGTGAGGATGGGTCTGCGGTTCATCCCGCCCATACAGGAGCTGTTGCACATGAAGTTGTAGAGCACCGTGGTACACTCTGATCCCACCTGGGAAACCAGATAGAGATAGACAGCTGTGACTGATGGATGCCCCCAAACACACGCTCCCTCACACAAAACATATACAGTGCTGTGAAAAAGTATCTGCCCCCTTCTCTGATCCTCTCTTACTTCTGCACATTTTTTGAAACGGAATGTTAAGCAGATCTTCAAACAAAACCTAATGTTAGATAAAGGGAACCTGAGTGAACAAATAACAACACTTACATAAACAAATTTATGCAACACCTAATACCCTTGTGTGAAAAAGTAATTGCCCCTTACACACATCTGGGTATGCCACCTTTAGCTACAGTGACACCAACCATACACTTCCTGTAGATGTTAATCAGTCGCTCACGTCACTGTGGAGGAATATTGGCCCACTCTTCCATGCAGAACTGCTTTAACTCAGCGACATGTGGGTTTGCAAGCATGAACTGCTCGTTTCAAGTCCTACCACGACATCTGAATTGGGATTAGGTCTGGAGACTTCGACTAGGCCATTCCAAAACTTAAAATGTGTTGCTTTTTAACCATTTTCATGTCGACTTGATTGTGTGTTTTGGATCATGCATGACCCAGCTGCGCTTCAGCTCACAGGCGGATGGACTGACATTCTCTGATACAGAGCAGAATTAATGGTTCATTCTATTAAGGCAAGTCGTTCTGGTCCCGAGGCAGCAAAGCATCCCAAACGCATCCCACTACCACCTTTGGTATAAGGTTCTTACTGTGTAATGCAGTGTTTGGTTTTTGGCAGGCATAATGGGGCACGTGTCATCCAAAAAGTTATACTTTTGACTTATCTGTCCATCGAACATTCTTCCCAGAGTCTTGATGATCATCCAGGTGCTTATTATCATCTGCTTATCTTATTTCTGTATGGATGATTTATAAAGCCAGGCATGTTTAACAGTTAGGCTATTGATTATAGACTTAATTAAGTTGGGGTTCTCGTGCTCCTAAATGATCTTAGACAATTAAGGCAAGGGGCGTTTTCTCGTCTCCTCACTCCGCTGCTGCCTCCGACACATTGTTCTCAACACCAATATGCTGGTTTACTTAACTATTTTGCACATTGCAACATATAGGAGAGGCGCTAATTCAACGGTGCACGGATGTTTAAGTTCTAGCACCGCGGACAGCGCCCGCCATCCATCACGGGAGAAAGCGCATGTTATAAATTAATATATGTATTAGTGAACCATTATTCTCATATAACATAACCATTTACAATTTCAGTAGCACGTCTTACATGCTGACCAGACCGGACACGTCGCGTGCGCCGCAAAATAAATTTAGAAATCCATGTTATTTAATTATTGCACGCACACTGCTCGCGCACGCCAACGAGCGTCTGCGACGCCAAGGGCTAAAATAGAAGTCGTTCCTATTTCTGACGTAGATCACGCTGAAAGTCCTGCCTCTCCCATCTCCTCATTGGTTTATAGAAGCAGGTACCCACGTGTCATCTCCTCATTGGTTATACCCACGTGGGTGATTGAAAGACGAACTTTGTTCCCGGTTGTCGTGGTATTACAATGAAAGTTTAAATGCGATCATATAAGTTCAAAGATGAAAAAGCCTGGAAGGAGGAGAGATGACTAGAAACGATTCGGTTGGCTGTTTTATGTGTGGATTAATTGTCGGGGTAGATGTCCTTGTTATTTTACCTGAAATGCACAACTCAATGTTTATATCCCAGGACAAATTAGCTAGCAACAGCAAGCTAGCTAAATAGGACAAATTAACATTAGCTAGCAAGTGCAAGCTAACTAGCTAAATTGCCATACATGTTTAATGCTTTTCGACCTGTCCCCAAATTAATGTCATTGGTTCAGAGTTTGTTTTGATATTTTAACCTGCGTGTCGTGATCGCGTTTGGTGTGGGGGGACAAAATACATTTATGCACGATGGCGCACAAGCGCAGCCGGTTTGGGTTCCGTGTTAGAGCACAGGTGTCAAACTCATTCCACAGAGAGCCGAGTGTAATCAGGTTTTCACTCCCCCCTTGCACTTGATCGATGAATTAGACTCACTAATTAGTCAGGAACTCCCCACACCTGGTTGCCTAGGGCTTAATCGAAAGGAAAAAAACTCAAACCTGCAGACACCAATATGCTGGTTTACTTAACTATTTGCTTGACTGCTTGACTAAAGAAATCTCGGTCGACCAACAGCCTATAGACCAAACAATCGTCCAATCGACTAAATGGGGTCAGCCCTAACTCACACACAACAGTAGTGTATGGGACCTACCTGAGGAGGCTCATAGGGGACGAGCACGCTCTGTCTCAGAGTGTTACCATCCTCCATATACTCTGCTCGCTGGTTCCCCTCAACTCTGACCAGGTGACCTCGCGGGGCAGGACCTAAGGCACAGAAAACACTTGCGTATTAAGTGACACACAGAGGATAACCTACCAGTCAAAACATTTGCGTTACTCATTCAAGAGGCAACAAGTGTAAGTATAAAATGACGTTTAAACTCCTTTTATAGTGTGGACCCTCTATACTGCATCGAAAAGCACACTGTGTAACATTCTAGATCAATCTAACATGTTTTACTATGGGTAAGAGTAGCCTTCCCGCTGTGTTGTGTACCTTCATTGTTCTCGCTGGTGCTCTGGTGGTGAGGGCAGCGTCTCACCACGTCAGCCACGTCACTCAGCTTCTTATAGATGGCCAGGGCTCGTACCACTGCCCCAGGAGGAGGAGGGTGGTCCACCACAATCTGAACTGGACAAGTCTTCGCCAACTGGCAAAACAACTTGTTCAGGTCTGGCGAGTACTGGAGAGAGAAAGAGTTTGTTGAATCAAAAACAATACTTGGGTCTTTGTTTAATCTGTCAGCATTGTTCTAATCCCAGTGTGATAGATAATATGGCAACGAAATACAAACTCCACCATACAAAATTTGGTCACTGGATCCAAACTGCGTGCGTCCTTATTCCGAGGTGCATATTGAAGATATTGGAAGAAGTGTCCACATTTACTTTGTCAGCCAACAAGATGAGTAGGCCTAACGAACTTCTATTTTTCTGATAGTTTGATAGAACTCACAAAATGATCATGTATACATGTCCAAAATTCACAAAGTAAATCTGCTCCCCCATTGTTCTCGTCTGACTCTGCCCTGAACCTTTCCAAGTCCCCTTTGTAGCGTTGGACAGTAGAAAATGTATTTATTTCAAAGCACTTGATTAGTTTAGATCTAATTAGTGACACGAGAAGGAAATTTGACCATTACAAATAGTTTGGACAAAATAGGAATCTTTACCTTCTGTATAAAAGCAGAGTCCTCTTGATTCTTATCAACTGTACTAAAACTCAACAACTGTACTAAAACTCAAGGCTGCTGTGACAGCCCAGCATCCTCCAAATAAACATCACTCCTCTCCTGATATACTCTCCAGATTATGAATGAGTCCAGGTTTAAATATTCTGTAGAGATTAAGCTGCTCCCCCAGTTCATATGGGCAGGACTGAAACCCCTCCCCCAGCCCTGCTTTGAGGCAAGTCAAGACATGTCCTCACAGGCAAACTTTACCATTGCCATTTAAACCGTATGCTTACTATGCTTTATTAAAACATTCCAGTGAAGGTATTGTTTACTACAGTACAATGTTAGGCATTACTAATATTGTTTTTTTTAGCAGCCATATTGCAAATTTACCATTATAAAGTAAATGATATAGCTCCCATCACATTTACAATGCCTGCCTACAATGAGTTACATTGTACAAGTTTGATATCAACATCAGTAACATTGTTGCAAGTAGAAGACGTTTATGCTAATGTAACCATTTCAAATGAAACTTAATTTCGTCTTAAGTCTATTTTTCAGATTTTATTTCAAAAACCCATAATCTCTTAAACACTGAACAAAAATATAAATGCAACATGTAAAGTGTTGGTCCCATGTTTCATGAGCTGAAATAAAAACAAAATGTTTTCCGAATGCACAAAAAGCTTGTTTCTCTCAACATGTTTGACATTTCCCGTCGGAAAAACTCAGAACAAGCATGTGAAGGCTTTGATTTCTGGTAAAACAGATGGAAAAAGGGTCTTAGAAATACATCAAAACACAATGTTGAAGTAAAGACCCCTGACAACTAATAAACGGTTATATTTAGTTTTCCTGAAATGTTTTGCCTTCTGTAGGTTTAAGAAATATTGCCTAGTATCTTGTCATTCTGTTACCAAAAACCCACATATTTTGAAGATATATTCGAATCTCACGCACGAGGGAGGACAATGAAAGTTCACAGAAGTAACACGTAAAGTTAAACCAACCAATTAGTTACCGTTTCCACAAAACAATTTAGCTTATGATTTATTAAGTGATTAAAATGCATCATTCTGTTACCAAATTGGTAACAGAAAGACAACCCCCAAAGAATTTGGAATTCATCAAATCAAAATGTTATTTGTCACATGCGCCAAATACAACCGGTGTAGACCTTACAGTGAAATGCTTACTTACAAGCACTTAAACAACAATGCTTCAAGAAGTAAAAAAAAGCTGTGAAGTAGCCTTTTGGACATAGACTTGGCGCTCAGGTACCACTTGCCGTGTGGTAGCAGAGAGGACAGTCTATGACTAGGGTGGCGGAAGCCTTTGACAATTGTATTGCCTTCCTCTGACACCTACTGGTATAGAAGTCCTGGATGGCAGGAAGCTTGGCCACAGTGATGTACTATCCTCTGTAGTGCCTTGCGGTCGAAGGCCGAGCAGTTGTCATACCTGGCAGTGATGCAACCAGTCAGGATGCTCTCGATGGTGCAGCTGTAGAACCTTTTGAGGATCTGAGGACCCATGCCAAATCTTTTCAGTCTCCTGCGGGGGAATAGGCTTGTCGTGTTGTTACCTACCCTTACCACCTTGGGGCGGCCCATCAGGAAGTCCAGGATCCAGTTGCAGAGGGAGGTGTTTAGTCCCAGGGTCCTTAGCTTAGTGATGAGCTTGGAGGGCACTATGGTGCTTAACGCTGCGCTGTACTCAATGAAGAGCATTCTCACATAGATGTTCCTTTTGTCCAGGTGAGAAAGGGCAGTGTTGAGTGCAATATAAATTGCGTCATCTGTGGATCTGTTGGGGCGGTATGCATATTAGAGTGGGTCTAGCATTTCTGGGATAACGGTGTTGATGTGAGCCATGACCAGCCTTTCAAAGCATTTCATAGCTACAGATGAGTGCTACGGGTCAGTAGTTATTTTAGGCAGGTTACCTTAGTGTCCTTGGGCACAGGGACTATGGTTGTCTGCTTGAAACATGTTGGTATTACAGTCAGGGACCGGTTGAAAATGTTAGTGAAGACACTTGCCAGTTGGTCAGCGCATGCTCGGGATTTCTTATAAGCTTCCGGGTTAGATTCCCGCTCCTTGAAAGCGGTAGGTTTACCCTTTAGCTCAGTGCGGATGTTGCCTGTAATCCATGGCTTCTGGTTGGGGTATGTATGTACGGTCCCTGTGGGGACCACATCACTAATGTAGCTTAGCATCGGCTTCAACTGACCACTTATTGACCAAGTCACTGGTGCTTCCTACTTTAGTTTTTGATTGTATGCAGGAGGATAGAATTATGGTCAGATTTGCCAAATGGAGGGCGAGGGAGAGCTTTGAACACGTCTCTGTGTGTGAAGTAAAGGTGGTCTAGAATTTCCCCCTCTCTGATTGCACATTTAACATGCTGGTAGAAATGAGGTAAAACGGATTTGAGTTTCCCTGCATTAAAGTCACCAGTCACTAGGAGCGCCACCTCTGGATGAGCAATTTTCTGTTTGCTTATGGCCTATACAGCGCATTGAGTGCGGCTTTAGTGCCAGCATCAATTTGTGGCGGTATATAGACAGCCACGAAAAATACAGAAACTCTTGGTAAATAGTGTGGTCTACAGTTTGATAAGATACTCTACCTCAGGCGAGCAAAACCTTGAGACTTCCTTAGATTTCGTGCACCAGCTGTTGTTTACGAATATACATAGACCACCACCCCTTGTCTTACCAGAGGCCGCGGTTATATCCGGCCTGAAAAAGCTTAACATTTTATTCATGTCGTCGTTCAGCCACGACTCGGTGAAACATAAGATACGTTTTTTTATGTCCCATTGGTAGGATATAAGTGATCTTAGTTTGTCTACTTTATCGATCGATTGTACGTTGGCTAACAGGACCGAAGATAGATTACCCTCTCGGTGACGGATCCTTACAAGGCACCCGGACCTTCGTCCACGATACCTCCGTCTCCTTCTCTTGCGAATGACGGGGATGAGGGCCTTGACGGGCGTCTGAAGTAAATCCTTCCCGTCCGTCTCGTTGAAGAAAAAGTATTCCTCCAGTACGGGGTGAGTAACCGCTGTCCTGATATTTAGAAGCTCTTTTCGGCCATAAGACGGTGGTAGAAACATTATGAGAAAAATAAATTACAAATAACAGCTCAAGGTGCCATTCCCTTATATAGTAGTGACAAACCACAGTTCGGTCACCTGCTACTGTCCTACCTTCAACTCATAACAGTTCTTTCTTCGTCATGTGGTGGTCAAACGGTCCGAAAACACTCTGGACAACCCCTCCCTCTCTCCGTGTCACCCCTCGCGGCTTTTACTGACACCTACCCATGAGCCTCCTCCCTTTCCATTTACTGTAACCAGCCCTCTCACCCACTGTGCCTTGTTATTTTATTGTTGCTCTTTTTCTTGTTTATTTAGTAAAAAAAAATTCTTAAAACTGCGTTGTTGGTTAAGGGTTTGTAAGTAAGCATTTAAAAGGTAAGGTCTACCTACACCTGTTGTATTCGGCGCATGTGAAAAATAAAATTAGATTTTGACGTCCAGGACTTAATATTGTCAGTCCAAATCTGAAGCAATCATAGATGTTTGGACAACAGTACAGTAAAAAGTAGATTATAGGTCAGTACAGTTCAGAAGAGCACACTAGAGTACAGTATAACTTACTGTACTATACTCTGCTCTGAACTCTACTTTGCTGTGCTATACTCTACTGTACTCTGTCTGTTTCACCAGTTTGGACATCTATAATTGGTACAGATTTGGTCTGGTCCGAACAAATTTGGTCTTGTTTGGGGGTGGAGCTCATTAGAATAATATCCAGTGTGTAGTAGAATAATAAGCAAGCATTCAAAGTAGGATATTACATTTTTCTACCTTTGTGTACCTATTCAGGATGCATGACCATGAAGAGAACGACTCATAATTATGCATAGTACAGATCATGGACCCATAATGTTATTGTTACCAGGTGTTAATCTAGTTCACTTACTGTAATTCAATAAACAAAATAGATTTTTTCAAACTCAAGGTGTCATATCATAGCCCACACTCCATTCTTTCTGCAGACATCTTTTTATAGGGATAGCTTGGGATTTTGGCAACTTCCCCAGAGTCAGATGAACTTGTGGATATCATTTTCATGTTTCTGCGCTAACGCTAGTTAGCATTGGCTCGTGAAACTACCTCATACTATATGGAGAGACATACAAATTGTATCCACGAGTTAGGGATAATTGCTAAAATACCGCACTTTAAATCTGGGTAGCTATTTAACAGAGTTCTTGGAAATCGTGGTCAAACCGAGGGTGATTTTACTGCCATTCCTGTTACCAAACTTTAAAATCTGCACTGTTCAAGTAAAATGTATTTGTGTAAAATTCAGTGCAATGGTTTTGCTTTGGCATACTTTTTCTGAAAAATCAGAGTCTCTGCATCATTCAGTTACTGTGGAATTGACCACCACTAAGAGTTATGAGATTATACATCAGATAAAATCCATCAGATGATATTTCATTAAAACTATAGTCAATGTGATTGATAAGCTACAGAAAGTATTTAGGCAATTTAGATCAACTTTCTTTACACAGCCTACTTTAAATAATGAATAAGAGCTTCATTGAGCAGCCATCATAGCCCAATAAAATCTGCGATGCGGGAAAGCGAGGACGGAATCACAGGATCTGATATTAAAAAGGAATTAAACAATATAACAAATTTTTAATTGAACCTGGTAAAAAGTTAATTAGATGTATTGAACTAGAAAACTTGGTAAACTGCACTAGTTTCTCAAATCAATGCATCAGTGCTTCTCATTTCCAGCAACTTTCTGAAGTAGTAATGGCTAGGGAATGCGCTCGTTTGTGTTGTGTAACTGGTTAGAATGCCAAAACTGAAGGCTTTCCCCCAAAAAACGTTTCAATTAACTGTTGACTGCAAAGTAGGCCTACTTGGCAGAAGAACAACATGATGAATTGCCTATCAATCAGGTGGGCATTTGTTTTGCCACATACATACAGGATATTTTTTCCCAGACATCAAAAGTGGTCTCCTGATGTGGTTTAAGCATTGTTGTGGACCAATGTTGTTCCTATGAAAAAGTGTGATTTTGTTTGGCGAAAACCTAAAAGAAAAACTGGAGGGAAAAAAAATCACAAATCTTTAACAAAAAAGTCCAATTATTTTTGTGGGAAAAAACAAACAAAGGCCCTAGATACATAGGTGAGGGTGTCAAATCCCTTAGACTTACTGTGCAAGTGACGGACTTGGCTGTGCTGGACTGGAGGAAACGGAGCTGGAACCCCAGGGCCCCGGGGTAGTCAGAGGTGGTTGGTACGGTGGAGGTAGGTGGCGAGCCAGTGTCCAGGGTAGAGATGGATGGCTGGGGTGCAGGCTCTGTTGCAGACACCTCAAACAGACTCGGATCAAATTCCCCCTGGAGAGGGGTCTCCATCATGAACTGCATGTAAGAGAATTATGTTTTTCTTAAAACAACGAATGGTATCAGAGCAATACTTTCCTACAAAGGTTAGGTAAATAGTGCACTGCAATGGAGACCAACATGTTTTCAGCAACAACCAAATTGTAACTTGAGACAACATTAAAATAACTCACTAAATTAAACATATAAATAACATGCACAAGGAAAAATTACTTGCTGCAGTGACACGTACATTACCATAATCCACCCAAGCCGGGGTTACAGGTGATGGAACTGCCCTGATATGAGAGAGGGAGAGAAAGAGACTTTAAAACTCAGAAAACAACCAAATGCAGGCATTAATAATTGAACAGTTCAGATTGTGGAAACTTTGGAGCTGATGGTGATAGCAACAGCTGCTTTGCTTATGTCTACACTCACATATGGTCATAACCCTGAGGATGGAGAGACAACCCTGAGAGGCAGAAACACTTGGAGGTAGAAACAAAACATGATATTTCAGTATCTGATTCATTCAATTGTAATACTGCACGTTTTTTCTTACAACAGGTTCAAATTCATTTTCCACAGGTCCTCGAAAGACTCTTGGCTGAGGGGAAGAGACACGTTCTCCGCCAGATCCGCCATGATAGCGTTCTCTAGCACCTCAAAGCAGCACGCAGGGAAGAAAAGCCAACCGGGGCTGAAAGGAGGCAAGCGATGATAATGAGATGAAATAAGCGTTACCGTATTTACTATGTAACGTTAAACAGTATAAAATACAAATTGCCAAGAGAAATCAAAATGATTAGCTCGTAGTGATTAGAATGGTAGGGCTCAACATGCTAAGTGTGGTTCAAAACCTTTTCGTCTTTCATACATAACAGGCGCACTTCCGTGTTATTGCCACGATGACTATGCAATAGCTAACAAACGTACATAATTGCAATACAATCTAACGTTAACTAGGTATTAAACAATAATGCCGACGTACAATCTCCCTTGCTAGGTAACTCCCATTCAAGTCAGTCTCATAGATCAAAGCAGTACAGTCATTGGCTACCTGAATGATGTATAACAACAAAACCCATAAACCACAAACCAAGCAATGTTCTCTAGAAACTAGATTGCTCTGATCATTTGGTGGTGGACGTGGACTAACTTACCTTCTCCGATCTGATTACCCCAAAACTCTTGATTGCACAGTGCTGCCGGTGAAGTGTAGCTAGCTAACTCGGTATGTAAATTCACATTTGTTATTGCCGTGGGTGTTAAGAATCTAGCTTGCCAGCACAATATTTTTATACTTTTCTTCCACGCGTTGGGGAATCCCCTAAATTTGACCTGTAATATGGGCGGAGTCAAATGGGTCATCCAGTCAAATCCAACCAACGAAAAGTAAATTAATTCAAATCAAAACTGCGCCGAGGGGATCGAAATGTATTTATAATATCATTTTAGTGTTGTAAATTATAATAAACTTAAAATAAAATATCAAAGGAATATTTTCATGTTGTATGATTTAAGTGTCGATGGGTGCGTTCCAGAAATAGTCTCCCAAGGAAAACGGACAAGTTTGACATTCCAGATACATTGGAGGTGTCCCGCTAGCAGTTGTGTAAAGTACTTAAGTGAAAATACTTTAAAGTACTACTTAGGTCGTTTTTGGGGTAACTGTACTTTACTATGAATGTTTGACAACTTTTACTTCACTACATTCCTAAAGAAAATGATGTACTTTTTACTCCATACATTTTCCCTGACACCCAAAAGTACTCGCTACATTTTGAATGCTTAGCAGGACAGGAAAATGGTCTAATTCATAAGCTTATCAAGAGAACATCCCTGGTCATCCCTACTGCCTCTGATCTGGCGGACTCGCTACACACATGCTTAGTTTTGAAATGATGTCTGAGAGTTGGAGTGTGCCCCTTGATATCCGTAAATGCTTAAAAAAAACTAGAAAATGTGTCTGCTTTGCTTAATAGAAGGAATTTTACAATATTTATACCTATACTTTTGATACTTAAGTACATTTTACCAATTACATTTGATACTTAAGTATATTTAAAACCAAATAATTTTACTCAAGTTGTATTTTACTGGGTGACTTTCACTTGAGTCATTTTCTATTAAAAGGTATCTTTACTTTTACTCAAGTATGAAAATTGGGTACTTTTTCCACCACTGGGCCCACTAATAGTGGGGGCTTTGCGCCCAAGGAATACTGTAACACGGGCTGGTGTCTACCTAAGGCCCAAGTTTTTATGGTACAGGGAGCAGATCCTCACCTTTGCACCACAGGATCATAACATTTAGCAATCTGTCAGCTCTCTCTCCATCTACAATGAAACCTGCAAAGGCATGAATAATCTGGAACGCACCCAAATGGCCTGTCCAGAGCTGATTATTACAAAAGTGACATAAAATTAAGAGATGCTTTTATAGATTCAAATTAACAGAATACAAACCATTTACATGTCCACTTTACCGATATCATACACTCACCTTCATATGTACTTGGACAGTGAAGCTACATTTTTTAAATTTGGCTCTATACTCCAGCATGTTGGGTTTTCATAAATATCGATTTAAGCGCTTTATGTATATAGTCACACCCGAGTGCTTTCATTTCTAAACGGTAAATCAGATATGTATGAAAATACCCTCAAATAAAAGGTGACATTCTGTACGGTTGCCTCATATGAAACATTTGATTTCAAAATGCTGGAGTAAAGAGACATTTTAGCTTCACTTTCAAAACACAGGTGAGTATATATGCTGGATTACAGACCAAAAACACCAGAAAGAGTGGTGTGACAATTTCAGAGCCTCCATTTCATGAAATTTACTGAAAAAGTAGATAGAAGTTTCAAGTGGATATTTCATCATTTTCTTGACCATCTAAAAGTCAATAAAGGATACATAGTTATAAAATCCAACTTTTCAAACAAACTTTTGATATAATCAGATAAATATGTTAGACAAATACTTTACAGGGAAAACGGAGATTCTCTGCACATCCCTTTCTGCTTCTCTACCACATGGGCACATACAATGGCTCTCTGTCACAGGCACATTCCAGACATGGTGAACAAGACTGTCAAACAATACATAACTAACAAAACCAATAAATGCAGGTAAATAATACATATATAATTAATTCAAATAATTATTGTAGATAATCGGCAGAATCTACCGCACACCTAAGTCAGATTAGTGAAAGCGCTGGAGGCAAATTGCTAAACTGGAGAAACAGGAAAAACTATCCACACACTTCCAGACAGATGCAAATTCATTTTAATAGTAGCTGAGCTTTCGGTCAGCCGACCTTTACCTTAAAGTAAATTCAAATAATTCATATAATACTTTAAAAGCCTAAACACTAATGTATCAGTGTAACATATATTTCTCAGATAGAAAATGGGACTAATTACATCAAAAACCTCCGAAACCATACGGTTAATTGAAATATGTACAAATTAACACAATAAAATTGATTGACTGCATAGCACGTTTATCGAATATCAATGGCAACCTACTCCTGCAATTGAATCACCCACCTGTCATTGGTGATGCCTGGAAAAGTAGTAGAGAAAGAGGTCTCCATGAGTGGGTTTGAAACTCTGGGGAGATGGAAAGATCGAGAGGTTGCATAGAGATCCATGATAAACAATAGTGAACAAAGGGCGTAAAATTGCTCCTATAATTCTAACTGACTAAAAGCCGGAAATGGAGGTTTGGTCTGGGTATAGTCAAATAGAAGGTCAAAACATCAGGAAAAGAGCATCATTGGTAACCAATTGTATTGCTTGAACAGTTTCGGAAGTAGAAATCAACCATTTTTTTGAAAGTAAAGGAACACCCTCATGAAGACCCCGTTATCTGTGAGGAAAATGTATAAACTTGAAGGATATTAGCCAATAGACACCATTATTGAATGACAAATATAGGAAACAAAAAAATTGAGTAGTTGACGTGAAATGGAAATAGTTATATACACGAGAGAAAAAAAGGAAAACGGGCGAATATAACACTCACTCCAAAAGCAACTGTACAAAATTCACAAATAGATACATCACCCACATAAAAAGTCAAGTCATCCCAGTGCTTTCAACTACAAGAAAACAGACTCAGTGATTCATTCAAATAACACACTGGTTTCAGTTTCATCAGTCCCATAGCAATGTGAAGAGTAAAATCCAGAAGGGAACGAAGAATCCAAAAACAGTAGGCTATATTTTGATATCTATCTCGACCTACTTATTTTCTCTTAAGTTGAAATCTGAAACATGACGAGTCACTGGAGAGCAGGCCATTTTTTCTTAATTTTTCGCGCTCTCCCTCTTCCTAAACACTAAAAAGTGCATAATCAACTTCCGCCTTTCTTCTCTCCCACAGACTGGCATATATTCAAGACTCTTCTGCATGTGATCCTGTAACACTTTTTTTATGCTTTACTTCTTGTGAATGACCTCTCCTTAGATTCATCGCTGTATGAAAATGTTTCTATTTCAAGTAATCATATCTCAAAGTTCTTTCTTTCGTTTTTACAAAGATTACCACCTTCACTTCCCTCCCACATAACTTGTCACATGTTCTCTTCTTACACATCACCATACGCCTCTGCATTAAAAAATAAAAACCATTGCATGTTTAGTTTCAAGTGCAATTTAATAAAATTAGTAGATTTTCATTTAAAAAAGTTTAGGAAAATATGGCTTCCACAAATACAGCACGTTTAAGTGAATCAAAGAGTTCTTCCTGGCAAATGATCATTTCCTCCATGGGCCCTGAGAAGGGTTTACATTTAATCATTTAAAATGTATTAAATAAGATTAAGAACACAATTATGAAGAGAATTTTAAGAGGCTTTCATTATCAGTAAAAATTGAATAGCACAGACTACTGAAGCTTGGGTTCATTTGCTAACACATAAACAATGAAAACAGCACCATTGTTTGGAATGCAAATATTATCATTCTGAATCTACCAATTCTCTATCATAGTATGTCATGATTGAGACACCCTGAATGAAACAGAAAGCTTATCTATTGAAATTCTGATTTTTTATCTCAAACTTAAAAAACATGCTAATGCATACTGAAAGTAGTCAATATACACATTATGGGATGTAATGCAACATTTTGGCAGAAGAAACGCTACATTGATGTACTATTTCAGCAGTTGAAGCCTAAATCTGTGTGGAGAATGATGCCAATCCCTAATTGCTGGTGGTGGTTGTGGCCAGTTTACTTGGTGTGGTGGTAGAACCTCTGTCCCGATTGGCTGTGGGAAAGGTAGGCGTGCCGAGGAGAGCTCTGAAACGTTGCCTGTAAAAGACAAACAAGAAAGCATGAATAGATCCTTTAGAAACATCATACCATAGAAGTATAATTGAGTTATTCTATTTGTAAGCATCACATGGTCTAACTAAACATGAGAATGACTGAGTCGGTCAAATCACAGCTAGGGTGCATCTAGCCTAAAAGTGACGAATACTCAAATCCATATTGTGACTAATGTTGATTTTCATGATGTATTCCTAGTATTTCGTTGAAGCCATTACAATTGGCCATTTGATCTACCTGGCAGCACCAAGGGTGTATGTAATGGGCAGTGCGGCCCAGGTTTGGGTGCTACGTGATAGGTAGGGCTCTGCATTTAGGGAGAGTTATTTTCTACCCTGCATTTTTCAGTCATCTGACCTAAAGAGGCTGATGTAGCATCTTCTCACACCACGTGTGAATTAATTGTCACCCGTGCATACCATAATTGTATAACGGAATTATTCAATTAGTCCAAAATATATTCCCAACCATGTGGATTGACTTCAAAAAGGAAATTACTGCCGACACTTATTCCAGAGAGGAGGAGGCAAAGTGGCAGGGTCTCTGCCCAAAATCTATCCGCGCAGACTGAGCAGACTTGGTCAGTGTTAAGTAGAGCAAGTGAGGAGTTTTTGTATGGGGGGCAATGAGTGTCGAATTTGGTAAAGAGAAAAGTGATTTGCTATTTTGATACGGTAGTTAAGGCTTATTGGATCGAATAGAAGTTTCATAATGCTTAGGTTGTTACGATTGTATTAAATATTTTCTACCAAAGATCATTGTCTAGCTAGAATGTTCCCACTTGATCTCGCCTCCATCCGCCTGCGTTTCGCCTTTGAGGACAAGGACATTGTTTGAGCCCTGTTCCCGGAGAGATACCGTCCTGTAGGATTTCACTCCAACCCTAATCTAGCGCAACTGATTCTAATAATTAGCTGGTTGATAAAAATTAATCCGGTTAGTTACAACTGGGGTTGGATTGAAAACCTAAAGCAGCATACCACCCTGCATACCACTGCTGGCTTGCTTCTGAAGCTAAGCAGGGTTGGTCCTGGTCAGTCCCTGGATGGGAGACCAGATGCTGCTGGAAGTGGTGTTGGAGGGCCAGTAGGAGGCACTCTTTCCTCTGGTCTAAAAAAATATCCCAATGCCCCAGGGCAGTGATTGGGGACACTGTCCTGTGTAGGGTGCCGTCTTTCGGATGGGACGTTAAACGGGTGTCCTGACTCTCTGAGGTCATTAAAGATCCCATGGCACTTATCGTAAGAGTAGGGGTGTTAACCCCGGTGTCCTGGCTAAGTTCCCAATCTGGCCCTCAAACCATCATGGTCACCTAATAATCCCCAGTTTACAATTGGCTCATTCATCCCCTGTAACTATTCCCCAGGTCGTTGCTGCAAATGAGAACGTGTTCTCAGTCAACTTACCTGGTAAAATAACGGTAAAATAAAAAATAAAAAAATAAAAAGGAGAGTAGCTCTCCAGGAACAGGGTTTGAGTGTTTACAGGGAGTGTTTTCTGGGTGGGGAACAACCAATGGGTGAATTTCCCTGTGGGTCCTGCTTTTTGTTACACATCCTAGGGCTTATCAACACTAAAGAACAATTATATAATTAATATAACATTCTTTTCTGAAAAACAATGGCAAAAATAGCAATTCTCTTGGAATTTGAAATACTTTATATGTCCTATCAAACGTGTCAGCGGTCTAGATATCCTTCCAAGAAACCATATTGATACAGCAATGCTCCAAGAAACACACCTGCTCCATAAGCAGCGCTCGACATTCAGGGCAGCCCGCTGGCCCTGCAACCTCTGCCGAAGCTTGCCGGGCCAGTTAATCAAGCTTTCATATCGCCCACTTGGGCCAGTACATTTTCAAACTCCCCAAAAAATAAAATAAATACATATTCACAATCTCTCTGACGTCGGATGCTTCACACTTGTTATCAACCAGCATTCGGTTTCCAAGTATGGGGGATTTTACGATGCATGTGTTGTGCGTCTTGGAGCGGTGAGTACAATCAATGTGGGCTTGGGGGGAGACCATTGTGAATATGTGTGTGTGTGTGTGTGTGTGTGACTAGGCCATTGTGGGCTTGAGGGAGGCCGTTACCTAGTCCTATGGGTGTCCTTGGACATTTTTTCTATTGTTACTATGGTTATGCCACATATATAATCATAATATAATCTAAGTCTGGTTCATCCTTGGGAGCAAGTTCCAAACGCCTGAAGGTACCACGTTCATCTGTACAAACAATAGTACGCAAGTATAAACACCATGGGACCACGCGGCCGTCATATTGCTCAGGAAGGAGACGCGTTCTGTCTCCTAGAGATGAACGAACTTTGGTGTGAAAAGTGCAAATCAATCCCAGAACAGCAGCAAAGGACCTTGTGAAGATGCTGGAGGAAACAGGTACAAAAGTCTCTATATCCACAGTAAAAAGAGTCCTATATCGACATAACCTGAAAGGCCGCTCAGCAAGGAAGAAGCCACTGCTCCAAAACCGTAATAAAAAAAGCCAGACTACAGTTTGCAACTGCACATGGGGACAAAGATTGTAGTTTTTGGAAAAATGTCCTGGTCTATTGAAACAAAAATATAACTGTTTGGCCATGATGACCATCGTTATGTTTGGAGAGAAAAAAGGGGGAGGCTTGCAAGCCGAAGAACACCATCCCAACCGTGAAACGTAGGGGTGGCAGCATCATGTTGTGGGGGTGCTTTGCTGCAGGAGGGACTGGGCCAAAATTCACCCAACTTACTGTGGGAAGCTTGTGGAAGGCTACCCGAAACGTTTGACCCAAGTTAAACAATTTAAAGGCAATGCTACCAAATACTAATTGAGTGTATGTAAACTTCTGACCCACTGGGAATGTGATGAAAGAAATAAAAGCTGAAATAAATAATTCTCTCTACTATTATTCTGACATTTCACATTCTTAAAATAAAGTGGTGATCCTAACTGACCTAAGACAGGGACTTTTTACTTGGATTAAATGTCAGGAATTGTGAAAAACTGAGTATAAATGTATTTGGCTAAGGTGTATGTAAACTTCCGACTTCAACTGTATGTAAGAATGCTGTTCATTGACTATAACTCAGCCTTCAACACCATAGTAACCTCCAAGGTCATCAACAAGCTCGGGGCCCTGGGTCTGAACTCCGCCCTGTGCACTTAGGCCCTGGACTGCCTGACGGGCCGCACGCAGGTAGGAAACAACACCTCCACTTCACTGATCCTCAACACATGGGCCCCACAAGTGTGTGTGCTACAGCACCTCTTCAACCTCAGGAGGCTGAATAAATTTGGCATGGCCCCTAAGACTCCCACAAACTTTTACAGATGCACAATTGAGAGCATCCTGTCAGACTGTTAAATTGCTATCACATGGAATCACTGGTCACTTTCATAATGGAACAGAAGTCACTTTATTAATGTTTACATACTGTTTTACTCATTTTATATGTATATACTGTATTCTATTCTACTGTATTTTAGTCAATGCCACTCTGACATTGCTCGTCCTAATATTTATATATTTATTAATTCCATTATTTTACTTTTAGATGTGTGTGTATTGTTGTGAATTGTTAGATACTACTGCACTGTTGGAACACAAGCATTTCGCGACACAATTAAAGAAGATAATCAGAACTGGAAATGTTAACTGCTGTAGAGCGTTCTCAACAAACACTCTTCTCAGACAAGGTAGTCAAGACAGAACTTCATTTATTGATAAGGCAGTGAGAAGAATTTCCCGTCCATCGAGTTAGACTCAACCATTACTCCATGGTAATCATCCCAGTCTTTTACTGGCCAACAAGCTATGCATAATGATCAAATAGCTACTACTGAATCTGAAACAGTGGAATTATCAGAACCCAAATTAATTAAATAACCTTACACCACTGATTGTAAATCCATATCAAGCCAGACTAAGCCCTTTCGTAAAGAATGAAGAACTACTCTCCTCAACAGAGGAAGCCACCCTGCTGGGAGCCCAAATCTCTTTCAAAGAACTCAAAAGAGCATTGGATAGCATGAATGAAGGCAAATCACCTGGACGAGTTTGTATTCCCTGAGGTCGATTTAAATTTTGGAATAAATTAGGTCCACTACTGGTCGGAATTATTAACACAGCCGTTCACAAACGTTCATTTGGAAGAGATGTGAATACAGCACTAATTTCGCTTTAAATCTTTTTTAAAGGATGCCACCCAGTGTTCTCACTATCGCCTCCTATCTTTGATAAACACAGATATGAAAGTTTTTCCAAATGTTATCGTCCCATTTCGAGACTTACTACCCAAATTGGTCTACAAGGACGAAAGCAGGTTTGTTAAAAAACATTTATCCTCTGCAACCTCCGGCTATTACACATCTTAAATGCTTCATATGAAACAACAGCTCATTGGGCTGTTTTATCTCTCAATGAAGGAAAATCTTTTGATAGACTAGATCAGTCATATCTTTGGTGTGTCTTGGAACATACAGTACTGGTCAAAAGTTTGGACACAACTACTCATTCAAGGGTTTTTATTTTTACTATTTTATACATTGTAGAATAATAGTGAAGACATCAAAACTATGAAATAACACATATGGAATAATGTAGTAACCAAAACAAGTGTTATACAAATTCAAATATCTTATATTTGAGATTCTTCAAAGTAGCCACCCTTGCCTTGAAGCCAGCTTTGCAGACTCTTGGCATTCTCTCAACCGGCTTCATGGGGTAGTCACCTGGAATGCATTTCAATTAACAGGTGTGCCTTGTTAAAAGTGAATTTGTGGAAATTCTTTCCTTCTTAATGCGTTTGAGCCAATCAGTTGTGTTGTGCCAAGATAGGGGTGGTATACAGAAGAGCCCTATTTGGTAAAAGACCAAGTCCATATTATGGCAAGAACAGCTCAAATAAGCAAATAATATAAGACAGTCCATTACTTTAAGACATGAAGGTCAGTCAATGCGGAACATTTAAAGAACTTTCAACGTTTCTTCATGTGCAGTCACAAAGACCATCAAGCGCTATGATGAAACTGGCTCTCATGAGGAGCGCCACAGGAAAGAAAGACCCAGGGTTACCTCTGCTGCAGAGGATAAGTTCATTAGAGTTAACTGCAGCTCAGATTGCAGCCCAAATAAATGCTTCAGAGTTCAAGTAACAGACACATCTCAACATCAACTTAAGTGGAGAAAGTGAAATCAGGCTTTCATGGTCGAATTGTAGCAAAACCACTACTAGAGGACACCAATAAGAAGAAGAGACCTGCTTGGGCTAAGAAACACGAGCAATGGACATTAGACCAGTGGAAATCTGTCCTTTGGTCTGATGAGTCCAAATTAGAGATTTTTGGTTACAACTGCTGTGTCTTTGTGAGACACAGAGTAGGTGAACGGATGATCTCTGCATGTGTGGTTCCCAATGTAAAGCATTGAGGAGGTGTTATGGTGTGGGGGTGCTTTGCTGGGGACACTGATTTATTTAGAATTCAAGGCACATTTAACTAGCATGGCTGCCACAGCATTCTGCAGCTATACGCCATCCCGTCTGATTTGCGCTTAGTGGGACTATCATTTGTTTTTCAACAGGACAATGAGCCAAAACACACCTCCAGGCTGTTTAAGGGATATTTGACCAAGAAGGAGAGGGATGAAGTGCTGCATCAGATGACCTGGCCTCCACAATCACCCGAACTCAACCCAATTGAGATGGTTTGGGATGAGTTGGACTGCAGAGTGAAGAAAAAGCAGCCAACAATTTCACAGTATATGTGGAAATTCCTTCAAGAGTGTTGGAAAAGCATTCCTCATGAAGCTGGTTGAGAGAATGGCAAAACTGTGCAAAGCTGTCAAGGCAAAGGGTGGCTACTTTGAAGAATCTAAAATATATTTTGATTTGTTTAACAGTTCTTTTGGTTACTTCATGATTCCATATGTTATTTCATAGTGTTGATGTCTTCACTATTATTCTACATTGTAGAAAAAAGTGAAAAATTTATAAAAACCCTTGAATGCGTAGGTTTCCAAAATGTTTACTGGTACTTTGTGAATTGGCTCCAATTTCATTAATATGATTAAAATACTATATGCCAATCTCTCAGCCATAGTTATAACAGGTAATATCTGCACTGCTCCTTTTAGAATCCCTAAAAGCAGCAGGTGAGAGAGCTACTTTTATTATTATCCATGGAACCCCTGGCCCAGACAATTCGTCAAATCGAAAGTAACACCAATTTCCCTAAAATCTACTGGAGGACTTAATTTCTTTATATGCGGACGACATTTTACTATATCTAGACAATCTCTTAATCACCCTCGAACACATGGAAATCATAGATTCATTTTATAACTTGAGATGAAGCTGAATTACAGTCCATTACAGTCCACTTTTTCCACATTGTTACAATTTTTATTTGTGCAAATTTATGAAAAACTACATAAAGCATTCAGAACATTTACTCAGTACTTTGTTGAAGCACCTTTGGCAGCTATTACAGCCTCAAGTATTCTAGGGTATGCTGCTACAAGCTTGGCACACCAGTATTTGGGGAGTTTCTCCCATTCTTCTCTGCAGATCCTCTCAAGCTTTGTCAGGTTGGATGGGGAGCGTCGCTGCACAGCTATTTTCAACTATCTCCAGAGATGTTCGACCGGGTTCAAGTCCAGGCCACTCAAGGACATTCAGAGACTTGTCTCGAAGCCACTCCTGCATCATCTTTGCTGGGTGCTTAGTGTTGCTGGCTTGTTGGAAGGTGAACCTTTGTCCCAGTCTGAGGTCCTGAGTACTCTGGAGCAGCAAGATCTCTCTGTACTTTGCTCCGTTCATCTTTCCCTTGACCCTGACTAGTCTCCCAGTCCCTGCCACTGAAAAACATCCCCACAGCATGATGCTGCCACCACCATGCTTCTCCGTAGGGATGGTATTGGCCAGGTGATGAGCGGTGCCTGGTTTCCTCCAGACTTGACGCTTAGCATTCAGGCCAAAAAGTTTGATCTGGGTTTCATCAGACCAGAGAATCCTGTTTCTCATGGTCTGAGAGTCCTTTAGATGCCTTTTGGCAAACTCCAAGCGGGCTGTCATATGCCTTTTACTGAGTAGTGGCTTCCGTCTGGCCACTCTACCATAAAGACCTGATCTCCACAGAGGAACTCTGGAGCTCTGTCAGAATGACCATCGGGTTCTTGGTCACCTCCCTGACCAAGGCCCTTCTCTCCCAATTGCTCAGTTTGGCCGGGTGGCCAGCTCTAGGAAGAGTCTTGGTGGTTGGTTCCAAACTTTTTCCATTTAAGAATGATGGAGGCCACTGTGTTCTTGGGGACCTTCAATGCTGCATAAATGTTTTGGTACCCTTCCCCAGATCTGTGCCTTGACAGAATCCTGTCTTGGAGCTGTATGGACAATTCCTTTGACATCATGGCTTGGTTTTTGCTCAGACGTGCACTGTACACACACACACACACACACACACACACACACACACACACACACACACACACACACACACACACACACACACACACACACACACACACACACACACACACACACACACACACACACACACACACACACACACACACACACACACACACACACACACACACACACACACACACACACACACACACACACACACACACACACACGTGTGTACCTTTCCAAATCATGACCAATCAATCGAATTTACCACAGGTGGAGTCCAATCAAGTTGTAGAAACATCAAGGATGATCAATGGAAACAGGATGCACCTGAGCTCAGATGAGGCTCATAGCAAAGGATCTGAATACTTATGAAAATATGGTATTTCTGTTATTGTTTATTTATACATTTGCAAAAATGTCTAAACCTGTTTTCGCTTTGTCATTATGGGGTAGTGTGTGTAGATTGAGGATTTTTTATTTAATCCATTTTAGAATAAGTCTGTAAGGTAACAAAACGTGAGAAAAGTGAAGGGGTCTAAATACTTTCCGAATGCAACGTAAATACACATTTGATTAAAATAAATCTATATATATATTTTTCATTCACTATAGAAATTAATGTAAAAACTTAAATGGAGAGGAAATCACGATAACAGACGACACAGTCTCAACCTTAGCCTACATAACATTCTAAAGCAAAAAAAAACATCAAGAAAGAATAACGTAACCTAGGTTAGCACATGTGAATAGAACAACTTTAACCTTCACCCAGCTCTCCTTGCAAGACAAACAAAATAGGAACATGTTGATCCAGTGTGTCAGTTGATTTGTCCGTTATTATTGACATTTTCAGTTTTTGGACAAGATGTTTTAGTTCCTCTTCGTGTTTTGTGGCTACCTTTGGTAGATGTAGACTCCTAAGTTGGCTACTTTTAGGGACTGTGCCTCTTGTTTTTCACATGTTTATTAATGAATGCGCGCATTTCGGGGTTTATCAACTTTTTCTAGAGGGATGTTGGCTCTTGCAAAACCCTCCACCATATCCTCCAGGACCTCCCACCTGACTAAACGATCTTGGCCAGTAGTCCTAGAATTCTTATGAGACAGCGTAATGTTATTTCAGATGTCCATCTATCCTGTCTTTCTGTTTATGAGCTAATGCTAAGTTGCATGTTTTGCTGAATATGTTGTTGTCATCTGCAAAGAGCGTCTCTGTGGAGTATTTCTGGTATACAGAAAATACCCGAGCTCTGAAGCAAGCTTCCAGAAAATTGGAACGGAAATGGCGCCACACCAAACTGGAAGTCTTCCAACTAGCTTGGAAAGACAGTACCGAAGAGCCCTCACTGCTGCTCGATTATCCTATTTTTCCAACTTAATTGAGGAAAATAAGAACAATTCAACATTTATTTTTGATACTGTCGCAAAGCTAACTAAAAAGCAGCATTCCCCAAGTGAGGATGGCTTTCACTTCAGCAGTAATAAATTCATGAACTTCTTTGAGGAAAAGATCATGATCATTAGAAAGCAAATTACGGACTCCTCTTTAAATCTGCGTATTCCTCCAAAGCTCAGCTGTCCTGAGTCTGCACAACTCTGCCAGGACCTAGGATCAAGGGAGACACTCAAGTGTTTTAGTACTTTATCTCTTGACACAATGATGAAAATAATCATGGCCTCTAAACCTTCAATCTGCATACTGGACCCTATTCCAACTAAACTACTGAAAGAGCTGCTTCCTGTGCTTGGCCATCCTATGTTGAATATAATAAATGGCTCTCTATCCACCGGATGTGTACCAAACTCACTAAAAGTGGCAGTAATAAAGCCTCTCTTGAAAAAGCCAAACCTTGACCCAGAAAATATTTTTTTAAACTAAAAATCGGCCTATATCGAATCTTCCATTCCTCTCAATTTTTTGAAAAAGCTGTTGCGCAGCAACTCACTGCCTTTCTGAAGACAAACAATGTATACGAAATGCTTCAGTCTGGTTTTAGACCCCATCATAGCACTGAGACTGCACTTGTGAAGGTGGTACATGACCTTTTAATGGCGTCAGACCGAGGCTCTGCATCTGTCCTCGTGCTCCTAGACCTTAGTGCTGCTTTTGATACCTTCGATCACCACATTCTTTTGGAGAGTTTGGAAACCCAAATTGGTCTACACGGACAAGTTCTGGCCTGGTTTAGATCTTATCTGTCGGAAAGATATCAGTTTGCCTCTGTGAATGGTTTGTCCTCTGACAAATCAACTGTGCATTTTGGTGTACCTCAAGGTTCCGTTTTAGGACCACAATTGTTTTCACTATACATTTTACCTCTGGGGATGTCATTTTTTAAAAACATAATGTTAACTTTCACTGCTATACGGATGACACACAGCTGTACATTTCAATGAAACATGGTGAAGCCCCAAAATTGCCCTCGCTAGAAACCTGTGTTTCAGACATAAGGAAGTGGATGGCTGAAAACGTTCTACTTTTAAACACGGACAAAACAGAGATGCTTGTTCTAGGTCCCAAGAAACGAAGAGATCTTCTGTTGAATCTGACAATTAATCTTGATGGTTGTAAAGTCGTCTCAAATAAAACTGTGAAGGACCTCTGCGTTACTCTGGACCCTGATCTCTCTTTTGACGAACATATCAAGACTGTTTCAAGGACAGCTTTTTTCCATCTACGTAACATTGCAAAAATCATAAACTTTCTGTCCAAAAATGATGCAGAAAAATTAATCCATGCTTTTGTTACTTCTAGGTTAGACCACTGCAATGCTCTACTTTCCGGCTACCTGGATAAAGCACTAAATAAACTTCAGTTAGTGCTAAATACGGCTGCTAGAATCCTGACTAGAACCAAAACATTTGATCATATTACTCCAGTGCTAGCCTCCCTACACTGGCTTCCTGTTAAGGCAAGGGCTGATTTCAAGGTTTTACTGCTAACCTACAAAGCATTACATGGGCTTGCTCATACCCATCTTTCCGATTTGCTCCTGCCGTACATACCTACACGTACGCTACGGTCACAAGACGCAGGCCTCCTAATTGTCCCTGGAATTTCTAAGCAAACAGCTGGAGGCAGGGCTTTCTCCTATAGATCTCAATTTTTATGGAATGGTCTGCCTACCCATGTGAGAGACGCAGACTCGGTCTCAACTTTTAAGTCTTTACTGAAGACTCATCTCTTCAGTGGGTCATATGATTGAGTGTAGTCTGGCCCAGGAGTGTGAAGGTGAACGGAAAGGCTCTGGAGCAACGAACCGCCCTTGCTGTCTCTGCCTGGCCGGTTCCCCTCTCTCCACTGGGATTCTCTGCCTCTAACCCTATTACAGGGGCTGAGTCACTGGCTTACTGGTGCTCTTTCATGCCGTCCCTAGGAGGGGTGCGTCACTTGAGTGGGTTGAGTCACTGACGTGATCTTCCTGTCTGGGTTGGCGCCCCCCCTTGGGTTGTGCCGTGAAATTGAGTCAGTTGGAGAGGATCAGTTTGAGCAAAGTAAGGTGCAGAATCACTGATCTACAAAAAGAGTTCCTTGCCAAAAAATGTATTCGCAGAACTACGCCTCCCCTGGATCAGGCGAAACCCCACAAAACACACGCGAACAACCAGCCATTGATTGATTGGAAACAGCTTGTGTCAAATATAATTTCCTAGAATTTTCTGACAGCTGCGTCACTAGCAGAATAAGGCTGGAAATACCGGTAAAAGCACAGTGCTACATATCATCAACCAAAACTCCAGGCCCTAGTGATAGGATACTCACTGGGTGAGCCTGCTGTGGAGGAGTTCCATGAGTGAAGCTTCCTGGAGAGGCCGGACGGGGGGGATGGGTGTATGGCAAGCCAGACTATTCGCACAGAACAGGAGGAGCAAGAAAGGAAGACATGACATTATGAATTGATCAGGATAACTGACTTTGTGGTATGTGTAATGCCAGAGGGATGAGAGTAGTACATACAGCATGGTTGTGTTCATTAGGCACAGAATGGAAGAAAACTGAGTGAAATGGAGAGGTACTAACTACACCGGTCCAATAAGAAACACTTGTTTTTCCATTGCAAAACATTTTGCTACTTTTGTCCTAATGAACACGACCCAGGGCAGGTGGGTGAAGAGGGTTGGCCTTACCGTAGCAGGAGGGATCTGCACTGTGAGGGAGGTGGTAGGCAGCAGGCTTGCAGCACTGGCATGAAGAGCCTGAGGGTGCATGGACCGTAGAGCACTCTGAAACCACCACAAAAACACAGCAGCCAAAGATTAACGGACCGTTACGTGCGAGTTAACCACAGATGACCCGTCCACAAACAGACACAGTTGTGATCAACCTCTTAAAAAAGGTTTGTTTGAACACTGTATGGTTTATAACACTTAACACCATATTATTTAAAATCGTGTGCAATGCTACTTTTCCACTCTATAAAAGGGGCCCAATGAACTCACAGAGTCAGTGAAGCCAGATTGTTGATTGGCATGTTCCAGTTGCTTCTGTAGAGGGATCCCAGCACTAGGGATAAATCCTGGTGACAAAATACAGAGTATGTTTAAAAGAGAAAAATTAAATGAAAACAGACAAACATCCATTACATTATTAATAATGACAATTTATTAACTGAACATGCTAACCACATGTATACAATATATCTAAGAGAGAACAAACAATGTTATTGTGAACTGGTTACTGAACAAACTTAAAGAGACATTACATTCCTCCAGCAGCTGCCCCATTAAACAGCATAACACAACAACATACAATAAAGAACGGTGTGTGCGTGTGTTCCCCAGCCTTCACTTCCTCCGCTTCACCCTCCCCTCTTCAGTCAGTGAAGAATGGTCACCTTGACCTTATTGAGCGCCACCACCTAACAGCCAGGGACTAAAATTTACTTTTTGGTCCACCAGCCACTGTGGCAGGTAATCAGATTTTTACCAGCCCTGATAAAAATTAAATCTCTAAAAATTACACCAACAAAACAATTTTTTTTTTTTAAACAGATGAGCATGCTTTGTAATGTTTCTAAAACAATACATGTATTAGTAGTAAGAAGTGGTGTGTTTATATTGTTTCATTTCATAAAACATTTTAAACAGAGGCTTACAATTTTGCCATGGTAATGCATGTTTTCGCCTGTGAGATTCTGACTAGTATCCACATTGCTTCTCTCCCTAGCAGTTGAAACTCAAACATTGAAAAACAACCTAGCTGGTGCACAAAACTACGTAATTAGCCAAGGAACACAAGGACAAAGTCTCACTTCAGTAGACTTCCGTTTCAATTCAATTAAAACAAACTTTTATGCCCGTGCGCTGCTCTTCTAAAAATGAATCGGTCCCTCAGCTCTTCCCGTGTGCATGCACAGCCCCCGGTCAGGCAGTGTTGTAGAGCAAGACAGAAATACATTGCAAATTTTCCAGTGTGCATTCGGTTCAGGTCAGGGACATCCAACCATATTCTCTAGAATACCATAGTAGATAGCCATAGCCTCAGCTCTGGGCCGGCGGGAACGCAGACAGCATTTCTTATTCTACTGTCCAAAGGCAGGAAGGCACAACTCTATTGTTGCATCTTCATTTATTCCCTCTTTGTAAATTTCTACTATTATATCCATCTCTGTCGCATTATAAGAATCGCTCGCATCAGGTGCGTGTTTGAGAAGGGTGTTTTCCCATAATAGCGTTTTGGAACATTCACGTACATGGCCGAGACGAGGTGCGCTTATGTGAATTATTCATAATTTATCAACTTTTAAGCTAAATATTGTGATCTGTTTCGTAAGCGTCATCTTTGTGTCAAATTTATTTTCTGGCCTATAGTCCCACAACTGTCCGAACGTCTGTTTTGAACCGCCCCAGACATATTTATTGTCGAGATGCCAGGACGCCCTTAATTTCGAGGTTGGCCAGGCCAGGCCAATGTACACGTCACCAACATAACCGTTGGGGGGAGGATTAGGCATATCAGACTCAAAAGAGAGGTGGCTTTTCTCTGCAACTTTACTATTATCATTACACTTCGTTATTATTATTCACGTCATTACCTCCAAATATTAATCTAGTATACAAATTAAGAAATGTCCGATTGGAGAGGAATTCCGCAAAAATATAGATTCCAATTTTGACGCACTAAACCACACACATCAAGTCCATCGCGTTTTCCCCTCCACTTCTCCAAACAATTCGCGTAGCGTCACCAACGCTTCTGCGATCATTCTATGTGGCAATATTTTGTTCAAAGTAGCTAGAGGACACAGTAACTAGAGAAAAATTCATATACTACTGGAAAAATTATACGCTGCTGAAAATCTTACGATATAGGCTATGCATCCTGTAGGATGAATCAGGAAGAGAGCTTGGCTACGTTTCATTCAGTTGCACCACATTTAATAAGAGAAGAAACGCAAAACTGGTACCGGTCGTCATTCCCTGCACATATGCTGACCCTGCAACAAGACACAGGTTGTTGCTTTCTATCTGATTAAAGAGATGAAGTCCAGACAGGCTAGTCCTATTTTAGTAAAGTGTATGAACGGACATAAGGAATTAGTGAACTCATACATGCACACCACCCACCTAAAAGGTCAATCAAGCTGGCTGCAGCGCATCTCATTCAGACGCATAAGCAAATCACATTTGTCCTTTCCCAAAGACATATTAAAAACCTAGCCTTAACTTCAAATCCTTTCTGTGGGATATCAATAAAAATTAGTCTGCATTACGGGACAATGCTAAAACAATGTAGCCCATCATAAACTGACGAGGAACGGTTTAAGGGGGGGATATAGAGACAGCTGTGATTGGCATGAAGATGAAATTGATAACCATTAGAAAATGTAAAACACATGCATGCAACCTGTCCATAGCCTAATGATCAGCCTGTCCATAGCCTAATGATCAGCCTGTCCATAGCCTAATGATCAGCCTGTCCATAGCCTAATGATCAGCCTGTCCATAGCCTAATGATCAGCCTGGCCATAGCCTAATGATCAGCCTGGCCATAGCCTAATGATCAGCCTGGCCATAGCCTAATGATCAGCCGATGATCCATTTTATTGAAGCAATGGGTGGTTATGTTGACACTACATTTTAATTTGAGTGCTTTATTTAAATCTGCGCAACCACTTATTGAGAAAGCTAAACTCCGGAGGATATTTTTCTCTGTCTTTTAGGGTCGCCGAGATTTACTTTAGCAGGCCTATAACGTATAGCCTAATACTGTATGTAGGCTATACAAATAATGCATTAATATTTCAATTAACTTCTAACTTACACATCTCTGTCTTCTTCACTGTTCCATCTCATCCCCCTCTCTCTAGCTCTTGAACGAGCAATATAATTTGTAACTTATTTCGAGCTATTTCTAAAACTAATAGGCCTATTCGAGAAGCACTGATCAATCGTCTTGCTTGCTGAATGGCTATAAAATAGGCTACAGCGTTGGCAATGGACTGGTGAGGACAAAGTGTATGTAGCCTAGATCTGGTGTGACGTGATCACATTGAATTGATACATTGCTTAACTGAATCATTGCAAACGTTTTTTTTTTTTAAAGTCTGAGAAATTCATTTGTTCGTGAATTCACACAATGACCCCAAAGACCTGTCAGCGCCAGTGTCCCTGATAACAAATTCTATTGGTCAACAGATTATTTTCGGCTTTTCAAAAAGACACGAAAATCTAACCTGTTCCGGTTAAATAATTGACGGATTGTGGCGGGACGATATTTCGCAATTGGTGTGAACGGCATCATAAACAAGACGTGCACGTATTTATTTTTTTCTTCCTAATTATTTGGCCGAAAATAACAGACTTCGTGAGAAATGGCCTTTAACAAGATTAAATTATGATTGGAGCGTTTGATTTTCATTAGAGATAAAAGCCTAGACGGGCTACTTTAAGAAACCTTCTGAATGGACATATAGGCCTATAAAGAGAAATCAGCGAAATCACACAACCCCGTAAAAGGACCTGTCAATCAAAGCAACCAGCTTATGTCAGACACAAGAGCAAAAAAATATATTTTTCTTAAAACATATGAAAAAACGTAGGACTACCTTATTCTTTCCGAAAGTAGGCTTTAAGATCATGAATTGACAAGGAAAGTATGAAGGGGAGACAACTAGGCGAAACTGACAATCATTAACATACAAACAAATACACGCAACACAGCCTATTCATCAGCGTTGATTAGTCTATAAATTAAGAGAAGATTACATATCAAATGATACAATACCAGATTGGGTAGGATTTGCGCATTGTCCATTTGACACATTAGCACATTATAGGCCTCAGAGCCAGAACAAACTTGTCAACTGCTGTTGAATAATTAATAGTCAGACACATCCAACCTATTTTTAAAGACAGATTTATTTATTTACTAATCCACACAAACATTTTTTTTTTACTGAAGTGCCATAGCATATAGGCTAGCACTTCTCCACCCCCTTGCATCTAGCAGATTAGCTGCTAAAGCATAAAACGACAGTTGGAAAAAGGAGGCGATGTAGACAGACTAAGTTAGCAAATCAAATGCTTATGATCATTAGGAAACACTCCCGCTATTAGGTCAAGTTTATCTACATCAAAAAGTTTATAAAAATTTATAAAAATAAATGTAGGCCTATTTAAACGGTTTCGGAGGTCGTTTCATTTTCATGGCGGACATCATCCATAACCACCAGCTACATGGTTATTCAATTACAGACAGAGTCCTGGTGCAGTCGGTACACCAAGCCATCCCAGCGCCTTTACGCATAAACCTTCTTAATAAACATACTGTGCCACAATCACAACAGGGCCTACAACAACATATAGATGTTAGTCGACACAGACACACAGGTGTAAGGTACCTGGCTGAGAGGTAAAGTGGCTGTGTACGGCGTAGCCCTGCTGCTGTTGAGGCAGGTACTGCATGGCTTGGAAGGCTGAGGCACCTGGGGACACAAGAGGGGCCATAGCGATGGGTTTATGATTGAAGCGTGCACAAACAGCACACACATTAGGGTTCTCATTCTCATAATAACCTCAACATAGTCACCTTGAAAAACAGAACACCTAAAGATTCAACGGCTGTTCCCAGATCCGTTTGTGCCATCTTGACAACGCCATTGATCATTGTCAAAACATGCTTGGCATTACAATGACCATATTAGTGGGCAAGACAACAGATCTGGGAGCAGGCTACCAGACAAATGATTTGCTGTAACATCTCACGTAGACAACACGTCTCTGAAATGACAATGACATAAAAAAAAATTGAACCGGTTACCTCGGAGCTGTGAGCTGCTGGCGTAACTGACAGGGACAGACTGGCTGGGGGCGAAGGGAGTGGCGTGCTGTGCCTGGGTGAGCTGGCCGTAGGGACCATGGGCTGCCTGGCTGGCTGCATACTGCCCATGCTCCAAGCCGCCGGAGCTCATCCCTGGCTGGCTCTGGTAGTGACGCCCCTGTCAAACAACATACAGGACACTTTTTCAGACATTCACTGTGGTGTAATTGCATACATTATATAATTGTTACATTACATTCAAGCCTGAACTAAATTAATTATAGAACAATTAAGTACAACAACTAGGGCATCTTGTGTCCCCAATGGTCATTCCTCAAGTCACTGACGTCCTAATTATAATCAACAGGAACAAGTGCCTGCTGCATACACTGACTAAGGTGCTTGAGGCCAAACCCCAAGAACTCCATTTCTACACTGAACAAAAAATATAAACGCAACATTTAACAGTTTCAAATATTTTACTGAGTTACAGGTCATATAAGGAAATCAGTCAATTGACATAAATTCATTAGGCCCTAATCTATGGATTTCACATGACTGAGAATACAGCCACACTGTCCTTGTGGCTATCGAAAACACGGAGTACCGGTATAAACAACGTAAACGATTAAAAAAAAGAAAAGCTCATATTTCATTTTCAAAACATACACACACTCCTTCACTCAAACGCTCATGCACACATGCACATCGCGGCGATAAGTCTCCCATGAATGGAGTAATGTCACAACGCCTGCGGGCTTCAAGAATGTGCATACTGTTTACAGATCTGTTGATATATCTTTTTAAAAAGTAGGGGCGTGGATCAGAAAACCAGTCAGTATCTGGTGTGACCACTATTTGTCTCATGCGGCGCAACACATCTCCTTTGCATAGAGTTGATCAGGCTGTTGATTGTGGCCTGTGGAATGTTGTCCCGCTCTTCTTCAATGGCAGTGCGAAGTTACTGGATATTGGCGGGAAATGGAACCCACTGTCATACACGTCGATACAGAGCCTCCCAAACATGCTCAATTCTCATTTTCATGCTGAAACTTCAGGTGATAGCAGGGCATGAACGGCACGACAACAGGACTCAGGATCTTGTCACAGTATCTCTGTGCATTCAAATTGCCACCGATAAAATGCAACTGTGTTCATTGTTAGAAGTTTATGCCTGCCCATTCCATAACACCACCTCCACCATGGGGCACTCTGTTTACAATGTAGACATCAGGAAACCGCTCGCCCACACGACACCATACACCTTGTCTGCCATCTGCCCGGTACAGTTAAATGCGGGATTCATCCATGAAGAGCACACTTCTCCAGCATACCAGTGGACATCGAACGTGAGCATTTGCCCACTGATGTCAGTTACGACACCGAACTGCAGTCAGGTCAAGACCCTGGTGAGGACCACGAGCATGCAGATGAGCTTCCCTGAGACAGTTTATGACAGTTTGTGCAGAAATTCTTTGGTTGTGCAAACCCAGTTTCATCAGCTGTCCGGGTGGCTGGTCTCAGATGATCCCGCAGGTGAAGGCAGATGTGGAGGTCCTGGGCTGGCGTGGTTACACGTGGTCTGCCAAATTCTAAAAAACGATGTTGGAGGCGGCTTATGGAAGAGAAATTAATATTAAATTCTCTGGCAACAGCTCTGGTGGACATTCCTGCAGTCAGCATGCCAATTGCACGCTCCCTCAACTTGAGACATCTTTGACATTGTGTTTTGTAACAAAACCTTTTACTGTACCCAGCACAAGGTGCACCTGTGTAATGATCATCCTTTTCAATCAGCTTCTTAATATGCCACACCTGTCAGGTGGATGGATTATTTTGGCAAAGGAGAAACACTCACTAACAGGGATGTAAACAAATTTGTGCACAAAAGAGAGAGAAATATGCTTTTTTTGCGTATGGAACATTTCTGGGATCTTTTATTTCAGGTCATGAAACATGGAACCAAAACTTTACATGCATTTATATTAAGAAGTCTGCTCACTCACCGGAAGGACAGGGGACTGGAAGAGCTGTTTACTGCGTTCTCCTAGCAGAGCAGCAGAGCGGCCGTGACTCACTTGACCCGCTGATCATTGATATAGAGAGGAAGGAGACAGAGAGAAAGATACAGTTTGTGTGTTTTAACAATCAGACATGTGCTACATAAAATCTATGTGAATTACCTTGCATGCTGAGCAGGTGTTGTCCTGAGTGGGAGTGGATAGCCATGCTGGGCTGGTACGTAGAAGATGTCAGGGTTGTCATATCACTACAAGAAAACAATTATGTCCATAGTCACACACTAGCAGTCAGTAGTAACAATGTTAATGCTAATCTATCAGCAAATAGGACTGAATCTCACATCAAAAGCCAATAATATAAGTAGGTTGCTGGGGAATGTGGGGATGTGTTAGCCTGGTGGTCCCAGATATGTATGCGCTGTCACACCATAGATGTGGTCAAGACAGCACATACAGATCTGGGACCACAAGGCTAAGGATAAGTGATTTTTGTAAGACCCCCAGAAAGTTCATTCAAGAGCCGGTAGAGCCTTTACCTCTGTTCTTTCCTCCGTCTCTTCTCCTCCTCATGGAGGACTTTCTTCAACTGGAGGAAGAGCTGGTGTTTCTCCTCTTGTAGCCCCTGTAGCTTCTCCCCCATCTTCATGATCTAAGGCAGAGCGAGAGGGACAAACAAAGAGGAGTTGAATAAGAGAAATAGAAAGAAGCAGGCACTGGGCCAATGTAAAAAATCTCAATAACGCACCTGCTCTTTTGTCTCATCTAAAGACATTCTCTCCTCCACCTCTTTCTTCCTCTTCCTTTCTTCCTCCTCCTTCTGCTTCTGCTCCATCATTTTGTCTACTTCTTCTTCCTCTGTGACACAAGGTTGGATGAGGGGGTTTACAGGACAGGAGTTGGTATCAACGACCACGTTCACATGGACACCAAGATCCTGTTATTACTCGGGATACTCAAGTATTTTGTTTTTGAGTTGGCGCATGTAAACATCATATCCCGTTTACAGAAGCTTGTATCCCAGTTATGAGAAACCCAGATAAGATGCCTGGTATATGCTAATCTAAGACGGGATACTGTGGAATGTAAACATCTAACCAGGTTTACTGTTGTTTTTGCGGTCTGTGCAGGCTTAGTTTTGCAGATCATGGGTGTTGTGTGATGTTTTCGTCGGATTGCCAAACAATTCACTTCAAAAAGTAGCATACCTGCGCATTTCGATCCACCATAATAACTTAGCCTATTATAATTAATTTACTACTGGCTACTTTCACACCTAATTTAGACAATTCTGCGTATAATTCCCAAAATATGGTAGGCCATATTATAATTTCAGAAATTTGGTAGGCCATTTGTTTGTCATAACTTTTTGCCCCAGAAGACTAAATGAAAGTAGTGCTCACCAAAATAATGTCTTACATTGACAGAATGAATGAATTAGTAATCTAGTTAACACCAGTAAAGTTGTCTGTTTCGTTTAGGGACCAGGGAGAAAACGCAATAACTCAAACAGTAGAAAGACTGGTCCTGTGTGAAATCGAATCAAATTTTAGTCACATGCGCCGAATACAACAAGTGTAGGCCTTACAGTGAAATGCTTACTTACGAGCCCCTAACCAACAATGAGGTAAAAAAAAAATATGGATAAGAATAAAGAAATAAAAGTAACAAGTGATTAAAGAGCAGCAGTAAAATAACAATAGCGAGACTATATAAATGGGGGTACCGGTACAGAGTCAATGTGCGGGGGCACCGGTTAGTTGCGGTAATATGTAAATGTAGGTAGAGTTATTAAAGTGACTATGCACAGATGATAACAGAGAGTAGCAGCAACGTCAAAGAGGGGGGGGGGGGGGGGCAATAAAATAGTCTGAGTATGCATTTGATAAGGTGTTCAGGAGTCTTAAGGCTTGGGGGTAGAGGTACCGCTCGCTGTGCGGTAGCAGAGAGAACAGTCTATGACTAGGGTGGCTTGAGTCTGACAATTTTTAGGGCCTTCCTCTGACACCGCCTGGTATAGAAGTCCGGGATGGCAAGAAGCTTGGCCCCAGTGTTGTACTGGAGTGCCTTGCGGTCGGAGGCCGAGCAGTGGTGCAACCAGTCAGAATGCTCTCGATAGTGCAGCTGTAGAACATTTTGAGGATCTGAGGAACCACGACAAATCTTTTCAGTCTTCTGAGGGGGAATAGGTTTTGTCATGCCCTCTTCACGACTGTCTTGGTGTGCTTGGACCATGTTAGTTTGTTGGTGATGTGGACACCAAGGAAAGATGAAACGTGGCTGGGTCTTTCAGCATGACAATGATCCCAAACACACCGCCCGGGCAACGAAGGAGTGGCTTCGTAAGAAGCATTTCAAGGTCCTGGAGTGGCCTTGCCAGTCTCCAGATCTCAACCCCATAGAAAATCTTTGGAGGGAGTTGAAAGTCCGTGTTGCCCAGCAACAACCCCAAAACATCACTGCTCTAGAGGAGATCTGCATGGAGGAATGGGCCAAAATACCAGCAACAGTGTGTGAAAACCTTGTAAAGACTTACAGAAAACGTTTGACCTCTGTCATTGCCAACAAAGGGTATATAACAAAGTATTGAGAAACTTTTGTTATTGACCAAATACTTATTTTCCACCATAATTTGCAAATAAATTCATAAAAAATCCTACAATGTGATTTTCTGGATTTTTGTTTCTCATTTTGTCTGTCATAGTTTAAGTGTACCTATGATGAAAATTACAGGCCTCATCTTTTTAAGTGGGAGAATTTGCACAATTGGTGGCTGACTAAATACTTTTCTGCCCCACTGTACGTACGGTCACTGTGGGGACGACGTCATCGATGCACTTATTGATGAAGCCATTGACTGATATGGTGTCCTCCTCAATGACATCGGAGGAATCCCGGAACATATTCCAGTCTGTGCTAGCAAAACAGTCCTGTAGCTTAGCATCTGCTTCATCTGACCTCTTATTGATCTAGTCACTGGTGCTTCCTGCTATAATTTTTTGCTTGTAAGCAGGAATCAGAAGGATAGAATTATTGTAAGATTTGCCAAATGGAGGGCGAGGGAGAGCTTTGTACACGTCTTTGTGTGTGGAGTAAAGATGGTCCAGAGCTTTTTCCCCTCTGGTTGCACATTTAACATGCTGATAGAAATTTGGTAAAAGAGATTTAAGTTTACCTGCATTAAAGTCCCCAGCTACTAGGAGCGCCACCTCTGGTTGAGCGTTTTCTTGTTTGCTTATTGCGTAATACAGCTCATTCAATGCTGTCTTAGTGCCAGCCTCTGACTGTGGTAGTATGTAAACAGCTATGAAAAATACAGATGAAAACTCTAGGTATGTAGTGTGGTCTACGTCTTATCATGAGATACTCTACCTCAGGCGACCAATAGCTTGAGACTTCCTTAGATATTGTGCACCAGCTGTTATTTACAAAAATACATAGTCCTCCTCCCCTTGTCTTACCAGACGACGCTGTTCTATCCTGCCGGTGCAGCGTATAACCAGCCAGCTGTATGTTGATGGTGTCGATAAGATATTACAGTTTTGAATGTCCCATTGGTAGTTTAATCTTCCGCGTAGGTCATATATTATATTGTCCAAAGATTGCACGTTAGCTAACAGAATGGAAAGAAGTGGGGGTTTATTTTAATCGTCTACGAATTCTCAGAAGGCAGCCAGCCCTTCAGACCATTTTTCTTAGCCTCCTCTTCACGCAAATTACGGGGATCTGGGCCTGTTCCCGAGAAAGCAGTATATCGTTAGCGTCGGCCTCGACAGACTCGTTAAAGGAAAGAAATGGATTCTACCATTCTGTTGTGAGTAATTGCTGTCCTGATGTCCAGAAGTTATTTTTGGTCATAAGAGACGAGACTGTAGCGGCAACATTATGTACAAAATAAGTTGCAAATAAACAAACAAAAAAACAATCGGTTGGGGGAACATAAAACGTCTGCCTTCTTGGGCGCCATCTTACCAAATGTCTAGTGTCATCAGTTTTACCGGTTTTAAGGAAATGAAAAGCTGAGAAAATGACAAAGATTTTTCTGATAAGACTTCAGTTCCTCTTGGGTGCATATTTTATGTGGTTGAAATACTGTATGCTTGCATAACAGTGTCAAAGATAACATGTGAATACATGTGTAATGTGTTATCAAGAGATGCAGAAAGAAAGCAATCATATTTCTCCACTCCCTTGTCCCAAGACAAAATTCACATTGCTCTATTGCCCTCAGCTATGTTTAAACTGTTGTGTTCCATGTTGCTGTTATCTAGTGTACTATAAAATAGATGGCTCTCCTATTCTTACCACTTTGCCCAGTCATATTCAAGGTTAGAACTACCTTTCTAGGGGTTCTGATGCTTCTAGCCTTGATATGCATTTTTGATAACACATCTACAGTATTTCACTTTTTAATGTGTATAGTATTGCATACTAGGTGTTGTCCAATTAATTATGTAACCACTCCCTCTTCAAATTAGGGTTGATTGGGTTCATTCTTTATCCCTTTACACTTGTGTGTATAAGGTAGTAGTTGTGGAATTGTTAGGTTGGATTACTTGTTGGTTATTACTGCATTGTCGGAACTAGAAGCACAAGCATTTCGCTACACTCGCATTAACATCTGCTAAACATGTGTATGTGACAAATAAAATTTGATTTGATTGAAAAAAAGATGTTCAAAAGAGGACATGTATTATATCTTTGTACTCCCTGATGAAGGCCATTCAGCCAAAACGCATCAGAGTTTATAAACTGTTTCCATTGAACATGCCATACAAATAAATGCATTTTAATTAATTATATTAAAGAGTGCTTTGGTCCTCCTTTCTTTTCGAGGACCAATTTACCACTTTTACAAAAGAGCACCTTCTGTCTACCAAAATCTACTATTGTGTACCTTAGCAGCGCTTCCCTTCCTTTTAATATATACTTTTTTTTTCACTGAAAGAATGCATCATTCTGCAGGTGTTAATATTATATTATGCTACATGTGAGAGGTTATAGGACTACAGTCCGTGTCCATATAGCAGTTACTATTCCATGTAACCCATATGAACTTAAGTTAGGAATGTTTTGTTTATTCATGAGAATAGGGATACTCAGGATATCAAATGTAAACAGCTTATCCCGAATAAGACCTTAAGGAGGATATGAGCCACTATCCGGAAAACTGTGTGCATGTAAACATGGTCAGTAAATTTGTTTGAGTTTGCAAACTCCCAGTGTCATTGGGTAGAGTGTTCTTTCTTACCTTGTCTCTTGCGGTCTCGCTCCCGCATGATGTGCTTGTGCAGGGCGCGTGCCATGGCATTGGACAGTTTGGGCCTCTCTAATAGAGCAGGCATAATGGTAGGGATTGGTGGGGCCAGCTAAGAACAGACAGATAGACACAGGAAGAAAGTGAGCCCACAAATCATCACTGACATTGCTAACATATGTTTACATCCATTTGCCTACCACAGTCCTTCATTAATCAAACAACAATACATGACTCAATCAGGCTGTTATAAATTCCCTAATAAGTAGATCACAACACCATAAATGTAAATCTAAACTATAATCATCTATTAAATTAGCAAACGAGCTATGTCTGAAGCCAGCCACAATATGACTGACTAGCTGAAATGTCAGCAGCAGATTCTAGCTACTGTATTTATATATGATAGCCTATGTCGAGAATGTGATCATGATTTTGTGATTCGACAGTTTTGTTACAACGTTATACAATATAAATACGTAATATTACAAAATCGTGATCACATCCTCGACATAGGCTAACATATTTATGAATAATAACGACAAACTAACACTATAATCAAGAATAAACTACAGGCTAAATTGTATTACTAACTGGCTAACAAACCGTTAATATAGCTAGCTAACTAGCTAATAACGCCGACTTGCTTGTTGACTAATTGCACGATGGTAATCTCACACTAGCAGTTTAGCATTAACTAGCTAACGTTAACTTGGTAACTTTTTGAAATCAATCTAACTACTTTGAAACCACACACGGGAAGCCTGACTCTATAGCGAGCTAACGTTAGCTAGATAGCAACGCTATCTAAAAACATCAAGAATGTACAGTTTAGCAAGCGAACGTTGTGTCTAGCTAAACTACACATCCTCGCATATCTAGCTAGCGAACAGTCTTGCAATAATATTGCGTGGAATCATTTCAAAACGCACTTTTATCCGTGCCGGAAAATATGTCTTTGTTAGTCTGGTTTGCAGATCAAATATTATAAAAGCCCAACGTTGACACTACAGCTGATACTGTTGGGTGTGACGTTACCGAGTTTCTGAATGTTGCCAAAATCAACAACAAAAAAGCAGAGAGAATTTGACACTTTATGCATTAACGACAGCCAGAAATAATCATTCTTCTTCTTCGTCGTCGACGTCGTCTTCTTCGATGGAGTTTAACGTCGGTTGGCATCCAATTTGTTGCGTTACCGCCCCCAACTGAGCTATAGAATAAATTCGTTACACTTTGTGATACAAAACGGGGAAAATTCAATACAAAATGTTTTTCATTATCCTACTAACCCTCATTAAAACCCACCACGTTATTCCACTACTTTAAAACCCCATCTGATCCTACCCCAGGCCAATGACCTGTGAGGTCGAGACACTACCACTCAACACACCCTGTAACTCTTCTTTAGTCAAATCTCGTATCCTCAAGTACTTCTCTGTAGAGGCCACCACACCATCCATTTTCTGCGATTTACGTTTAATCTCAGCAGTACAATTGATAACCATTGCTATGAACGCTAAGAAGCCAACCTTACTAAAACATATATCACTCATTGGCCTATCCATCTGTTCTGGCGCAGATCTACTATTCACACGGACCCTGACCACCCCAAACTGCCTCTCTCGCACCGGACACCTCCGATCCCCAGCAACATGTACCCTGCAGTTGACACACAACTTTTCCCAACGAAACTACACATTCCTCTGTCCCGCACCTTCAAATCTCCCTCATACACCCTGCTGCGTCATGCCCATTAACCTAACACCTGTAACACTGCAGTGTATTCAGCACAAAAGCTGTAACAGCATAACTCATATATCCTAACATTACATTGTCAGGTAAAGACTGAATCAAAGCTCAAAAGAACAGACTGTGTCACCTCTGTTTCACCATACTCCCCACTGGATCTGCGTCGCACCAAACGGCACAGACACCAGGAATCTCCAACGTAAGCCCCACCTCCACACTCCAGAAATCACTCCCTTCAATGGTGTCCTGTACCTAAGAATATTGTGGGGGGGGGGGGGGGGGGGGTGATATGTGCCAGAATTAAGCCTAGACAAACCTACCACCGCGTGGCTGTCACCTACCATTGAACATCTGACTGACATGACATGACATGACATTAACGCCTGCGTGTAACTAACATATCTATTGTAACGATCCTGGGTTCATAAGCGCGGAAATCGACCCTGCCGCACGAGCATGCTTTTGCGGCACGGTCGATAGCGCGCCGGACTTCGGACTAGAAGGTCGAGGGTTCGAGACCTGCTCCCTGCCGTTTCATTACAATACCAACACCTTACTAACGTCTGCATGACGGCTGCGTGTAACTAACATGTCGTCATACCAACAGCCTAATAACGTCTGCGTGACGCTTGCATGTTAATGAAAGTCATAAGGTGCATTGTTTATATAAATGATCCTACAGCTTGTGTATTTCTGTTTTCGCAAATTGCATAGAAAATAATATGTTCAATCTAATCTGTTTTTCCTACAAAATAACATACCATGCCATGAGGTGTTATCTTGCTGTATAGAGATGTAAATGTTGTTGGCCAACCACAAACTGTGTTGTTGCCAGTTCCCAGTAGCCTACATCAGACAACCAATAAGAGTTGTGCCCATGGCTTTCAGTAATAGAGGAGTTTGAAAGCTATTTGGGATCCTTGGGATGTCCATACCTCAATCAAGTATCAATGTAAAATAGTTAAGTTTAGTGTTAGTTAAGGGTTCTAGTTTAGGGTTTAGGGTAGGATTGTCCAAAGGAATCCAGAGACGGACATGGTATTTAAGAGCTCAGACGAGACACAGGTATTCATTTGTTGTTGTTTTATAAAAGCAGCAGAGTGTCTGCTCCCAGATAGTTTCCTTAGAGACGATGCAAAATAATTACCAAGATGTCTTTGATCCGATTGAGGAGTAAGTAGGCTATGTTTAAGTTGTGATATCGTGAGGAACATATTTAGGCCTACTGTGTTGATAAGGCAAATTTGGTTTATAAGAAAATAATTACTTTTTGTTGATAATGAGTTGATAACATTGTCGAAAGCAGGTACGCAATATTATTTACTATGTCGATAAGGGAATAGGCTAGTGTACAATAATAACGTCATTTGATGTGCTAGTATCATTTATTTCACGTTTGAATTACATTGTAAATTAAAATATACACACGTGGTGCTATAGGATATATACATATTTTACATTGTAAGACGATGGCATTGTGTGCTGGCGCTATGGGTTTATTTTTCCACTGTCACTAGGCCTACACATTCACACTCTAACTGAATGGAATAGGGGATGCATAACTACTTTTCACTGAAAAGGGGAACCAGGTACGACGTTCAACTTCGATCGAAGACCTTAAAAATCATGCCTGACAAGACCAATGAAATCATAACGGTATCCCAATATAGTGTGAATACGGGAGTAGCCTATTCTACAATAATGTAACGGTATGTGCTTGTATTATTTATCTAATTGATAAATAAAATAGTACATGTGGATGGTACGCACTTCATTCAATGATTACGGTATTGTACAAGGTAGATAGAGGAGTAGCCTATAGTCTATAGTAAATAATGTCCATGAATGTGCTATATTATAATTTATTTCATTGATTCATTCACTTGTAAATGGGGATGGGTAGGCTACCTCATTCAGTGAGTACTGAATGTCTTGCTATCTCTGGAAGTATGTTAATGAAAGCTTTTCAGCTGTTGAGCTAAGGCAAGGTCAAACTAATTTCTAAATCTATTTTTATTTTAGTCAAGTGATGAGCCAGAGCAACCAATCAGCATCACTGTGGATGTTCTCCCCAACCACCCACACTGCTCTCCCACCACACGCAACCACATCGTATTCTCTTGTTCAATTAATTTGCCGCCACACTGAAAAGGACTGTGCACACGTACCTCTGTGCCCATCTCATTGCAGCATGATCCATCCAAGGCCAAAGATGGACACCTAAAATGTGAGAAATGTAAACAAGATGCTACTGTAGTTTGTCTCTCTGTGTGTGTGTGTGTGTGTGTGTGTATGGATGGAGTTCAAGGAAAATACATGAGAAGATGGCAAAAGAGATCGTGATGAGAGTGAGAGCATACAGTATGAAAATAAAGACCCCTTGGGATCTAAAATGAGTGTGGGGTGCCCTCTTGTGTCTCCTTTTTGTCTGTTTGCGGATACTACAGTCACCCCTGGTGGTGGTTCTTGGAACACTGCTATTTAAGTCTGAGCATACACGTGTTTAGAAGATGTTATTGCAGGTGTAGCGAAATTCTTGTGTTTCTAGCTCCAACAGTGCAGTAATATTTAACAATTTCACAACAATACACATAATACACAGAAATCTAAAGTAAAGGAATGGAATTAAGAATATATAAATATTTGGACGAGCAATGTCAGAGCGGCATAGACTAAGACACAGTAGAATAGAATACAGTATATACATATGAGATGAGTAATGCAAAATACGTACACATTATTAAAGTGACTAGTGTTCCATTATTAAAGTGGCCAGTGAAGTGTTTGTATATAGGGCAGCAGGGGTGGTTCTGTGGTTTTCTGTAAAAAATACATATTAAAAAATCCTTGGTGGTGGGGAGTTAACAATCAGAAATACTATGAAACATCCCCACTTTTAACACAGATTTGTAAGCAGGCAAAGTAACCGATGTGTGCTGAGGCATGTGTGATCACTCAACATTGACAGGACCGACAAAAAAGACATGCTCATATGCAAACAAAAGACAACATGTGTCTAACTTGCCCCGTTATGCAAATATTAGGAGACTAGATGCAAATAGCTAATCCTGGCTACCAATGTTTTGGCATGAATTTATTGAGGCAAGCAGATCAGAGATGTCAAGGTGGTACCCAAGCAAATGCCATTGTTATATGTGAGGCACACAAATATGTATGGTCATATTCTTTATTATTTATTTCGTTTGTTATTTTATGGAGCCATCCCCTGTATCATTTTCTAGGCCTCACAGGTATTTACATTTAATATACAGTTGAAGTCAGAAGTTTACATACACCTTAACCAAATACATTTCAACTCAGTTTTTCACAATTCTTGACATTTAATCCTAGTAAAAATTCCCTGTTTTACAGTACTCTTTTTACTGTGGATATAGATTCTTTTGTACCTGTTTCCTCCAGCATCTTCACAAGGTCCTTTGCTGTTGTTCTGTGATTGATTCGCACTTTTCGCACCAAAGTACGTTCATCTCTAAGAGACAGAACGCATCACCTTCCTGAGCGGTATGACGGCTGTGTGGTCCCCTGGTGTTATACTTGCGTACTATTGTTTGTACAGATGAACGTGGTACCCTTCAGCTGTTTGAAAATTGCTCCCCAGGACGAACCAGACTTGCGGAGGTCTACAATTTTTTTTCTGAGGTCTTGGCAGATTCTTTTGATTTTCCCATGATGTCAAGCAAAGAGGCACTGAGTTTGAAGGTAGGCCTTGAAATACATCTACAGGTACACATCTAATTGACTCAAATGATGTCAATTAGCCTTTCAGAAGCTTCGAAAGCCATGAAATAACTTTCTGGAATTTTCCAAGCTGTTTAAACGCACAGTCAACTTAGTGTATGTAAACTTCTGACCGACTGGAATTGTGATACAGTGAATTAATTATAAGTGAAATAATCTGTCTGTAAATAATTGTTGGAAAAATGGCTTGTGTCATGCACAAAGTAGATGTCCTAACCGACTTGACAAAACTATAGTTTGTTAGCAAGACATTTGTGGAGTGGTTGAAAAACGAGTTTTAATGACTCCAACCTAAGTGTATGTAAACTTCCGACTTCAACTGTATGTATATAATTATTGCCGCTAGGGGGAGCTGTGGCATCAATGGAGTGTTATTGAGATCGTGAGGGTCTTGTAGATTTCTTCTTCAATCTTGGAGAATGACTACTGAAAACGAACGTTAATTTAGGTATATCATGTGCAAAAGTGAAATATGACTCAAAATGTTGAGGTAACATGGTTAATTGCATAGTCCAAGAGTTTGGAGATGTTTGAAGGCAATTGAAGGGAGTTTTAATTAGAGGTCGACCGATTATGATTTTTAAACGCCTATACCGATATCAATTATTGGATGACCAAAAAAAGCCGATACAAATTAATCGGACGATTTATATATATATATATTTGTAATAATGACAATTACAACAATACTGAATTAACACTTTTTTAACTTAATATAATAAATAAATAAAATCAATTTAGTCTCAAATAAATAATGAAACATGCTCAATTTGTTTTAAATAATGCAAAAACACAGTGTTGGATAAGAAAGTAAAAGTGCAATATGTGCCATGTAAAAAAGTGAATGTTTAAAGTTCCTTGCTCAGAACAAGAGAACATATGAAAGCTGCTGCATATACCCTGACTCACCTTGCCCTGAACGCAAGAGAAGTGACACAATTTCCCTAGTTAATATTGCCCGCTGACATGAATTTCTTTTAACTAAATATGCAGGTTTAAAAATATATACTTGTGTATTGATTTTAAGAAAGGCATTGATGTTTATGGCTAGGTACATTGGTGCAACGATGGTGCTTTTTTCGCGAATGAGCTTTTGTTAAATCATCACCCGTTTGGCGAAGTAGGCTGTGATTCGATTATAGATTAACAGGCACCGCATTGATTATCTGCAACGCAGGACAAGCTAGCTAAACTAGTAATATCATCAACCATGTGTAGTTAACTAGTGATTATGTTAAGATTTATTGTTTTTTATAAGATAAGCTTAATGCTAGCTAGCAACTTACCTTGGCTCCTTGCTGCACACGGGTAACAGGTGGTCAGCCTGCCACGCAGTCTCCTCATGGATTGCAATGTAACCGGCCATAATCAGCGTCCAAAAATGCCGATTACCGATTGAAACCGGCCCTAATTAATCGGTCGACCTCTAGTTTTAATGAGTGAAAAACTGGTTGGTATTTTCGCCATTGTAAGTAATGGAGTTTTTCAAGGTTGCTAATGGTTTACATGTAAGAGAAGGGATTAAGATGGCTTTATGTTTTTCAACAATGTTTTAGATCCAATTTGTTTTATTTTCCATGAACAAAGGCTCAGTTTACTATAGGTAACAGTTCGCTAGCTTGATGCTAACCAAATTTAGTTTGGCTAAGCGCTGGTTCGCTCTAGGCTAGTTGGTTTCAGTCAATGGTAGCTTACATGTTAGTGGTTAATAATGCAATGGTTGTAGCATTGTTTTGCATAGGCCTCCAGTAATTGAGTTTTTTTAAATTGACACTGATAGTACAGTGAGTTATATATAATGTGAATGTGCAGATGTATGGTGACTCCAGGTTTGGATGAATGGACCAGTGGGATATCCATGGGCAAGTCCCATGGAGGACAATCTGAAAGTAATTATCTTTGCACACAAAAGCAGCGTCCTCCAGAGTACTCACCCTATCTCCTGCTGTACGGACAGAAGCCGCAGCTGTTTATTATCAGCAAGCTGGAGAGGTTACAACAAACTCTGCACACCGCACAGTTCTATCAGAAGCTCCTCTGGGGCAGTCCCAGCAGTTGTCTTATGTATGGCAAGTTATATTTGCATGATTTAGCATAATTCATTAATCATTACCGGTGGCTCGCGCATGTGACTGACCAATACCTCACAAGGCTTTCTCTCTCCAAGTTGAGACCTTGAAACTGAGATACCTCGGTTGTTTCCATAGCAACATTCTGGGCGTACTGCCAAGTTGCTTATCAGTGACAGTGAGGATTCCTCCATGCACGATCAGTCAGTCACCTGCATGAACCCATCGAATTGGTTCAGAGAAAAGCAGCATTGATTTGATAGACCGCTCCTGTCTCAGCCTCCAGTATTTATGCTGCAGTAGTTTATGTGTCGGGGGGCTAGGGTCAGTTGGTTATACCTGGAGTACTTCTCCTGTCTTATCCAGTGTCCTGTGTGAATTTAAGTATGCTCTCTCTAATTCTCTCGTTCTCTCTTTCTCTCTGAGAACCTGAGCCCTAGGACCATACGTCAGGACTACCGGGCATGCTGACACCTTGCTGTCCCCAGTCCGCCCGGCCTTGCTGCTATTCCAGTTTCAACTGTTTCTGCCTGCGGTTACGAAACCCCCACCTGTCCCAGACCTGCTGTTTTCAACTCTTAATGATCGGCTATGAAAAGCCAACTGAGATTTATTCCTGATTATTATTTGACCATGCTTGTCATTTATGAACATTTTGAAAATCTTGGCTCTCTCTAATTTTCTCCTTCTCTCTTTCTTTCTCTCGGAGGACCTGAGCCCTAGGACCATACGTCGGGACTACCGGCCGTGGTGACTCCTTGCTGCCCTCAGTCCGCCTGGCCTTGCTGCTATTCCAGTTTCAACTCTTCTGCCTGCGGTTATGGAACCCCTACCTGTCCCAGACCTGCTGTTTTCAACTCTTAATGATCGGCTATGAAAAGCCAACTGAGATTTATTCCTGATTATTATTTGACCATGCTTGTCATTTATGAACATTTTGAAAATCTTGGCTCTCTCTAATTTTCTCCTTCTCTCTTTCTTTCTCTCGGAGGACCTGGGCCCTAGGACCATGCGTCGGGACTGCCGCCCGTGGTGACTCCTTGCTGTCCCCAGTCCGCCTGGCCTTGCTGCTATTCCAGTTTCAGCTGTTCTGCCTGCGGTTATGGAACCGCCACCTGTCCCAGACCTGTTGTTTTTCAACTCTTAATGATCAGCTATGAAAAGCCAACTGAAAATTATTCATGATTATTATTTGACCATGCTTGTCACTTATGAACATTTTTGAACATCTTGGCATAGTTCTGTTATAATCTCCACCCGGCACAGCCAGAAGAGGACTGGCCACCCCTCATAGCCTGGTTCCTCTCTAGGTTTCTTCCTAGGTTTTGGCCTTTCTAGGGAGTTTTTCCTAGCCACCGTGCTTCTACACCTGCATTCTAGCTGTTTGGGGTTTTAGGCTGGGTTTCTGTACAGCACTTCGAGATATTATCTGATGTACGAAGGGCTATATAAAATAAAATTGATTGAAAATTGATTGATACAAACATAACATTTCCCTCACAGTACTTTGAGATCACTGAAACCCCACCTGATGTGGTGGAAGATCAGAACGCCTTCGAGGACCACTTTCAGACACGGGCTGAGAAGGATGTGGAGGTATTTGACCAGGTAAAAAGGATTGTCCGCTGTTAATTTATTTTCTGGCCTTCCAAGATATATATAAGAGATGTATTTGTAATAATATTAAGTATAATTGCATTTATTTATATTATCATCAAGTTGAGACTGAACATGGACAAGGCGCCAGGAGAAAAAGAAGGAGAGCCACCGGAGGAGAATCAAGGGGACTAAGTGCTTTGGCATCTGGGCGAATGACTTGGCTTGGAAGAAAGACGAAAGGAAGGTGAGACCTCGAAAACCTTGCTGCTCTTTCGCTCCTAGCCGGGGTCACCATCCGTTAAGGTGAACATGAAAATCTCAGATGATAACTTTTTGCTTTTGCCTCTTCGTTGTGGTCTACCATTAACATTATTGCATGTCTAATCAAACATTTAAATTAAATCATTCAATAATTGTATTTTTACATACCTGATAAACCTGTTACCTGTGTGTTCGCTTGTTTACGTCTGTCTCCTATCCTGTTCCCTTTAACTCTGCTCCTGTTCTCCAGGATCTAGGGGTTCTGCCCAACACCCAGACATGGATCCACCTGATGTCCTCCATTACCAACCACCCTCCAACTTTTCATTACATCAGCTACTGTTATTATCATGTTGTCATTATCTGCTAAGAAAGAGCAAGAAAACTATCATACTGGGCACATAATGTGAGCTGCACAGATTAGCTAAAAACACGAGCACTGCAAACACTCAGAACAAAGAGAGCAGCAGCGCCTGGACTTTGCAGTCTCCCTCTTCCGAGACTGACTACCTGTTGAAAACCAGTGACGGGCAGAACCTCCCATCCACACAGCACCCACCACCTCTCTATTCACCTATCTACCAGAATTCCGTATTTCAGTCATACGTATTCTATCTTTTTGGTCTTTTGCGGTAACCTACCACTAATATTCTAAATTGCGGAGCATTTAATAAACCAACCATACTTTCCTGTGATGTTGAGGCTGAGCAAGACCTTCAATAGGCTAGTAGACTATGCGGAAATAATCGTGTAGTTATTCATTGATATAGCCTAGATCGCTTTATATAATCTGGACCATTGTTTGTTCTAAGTCTAAGCAAACAAGGGCTATCAAATCAAATCAAATGTTATTGGTCACATGCACATGGTTAGCAGATGTTAAAGCGAGTGAAGTGAAATGCTCATGCTTCTAGTTCCAACAGTGCAGTAATATCTAACAAGTAATCTAACAAATTCACAACAACTACCTTATACAAACAAATGTAAAGGAATGAATAAGAATATGTACATATAAATATATGGATGAGCGATGGCTGTGCGGCATAGGCAAAATGCAGTAGATGGCATATGAGATGAGGAATGTAGGATATGTAAACATTATTTAAGTGGCATTATTTAAAGTGACTAGTGATACCTTGATTAAATCCATTTATTCAAGTGCCCAGAGATTTGAGTCTGTATGTTGGCAGCAGCCTCTATGTTAGTGATGGCTGTTTAACAGTCTGATGGCCTTGAGATAGAATATGTTTTTCAGTCTCTCAGTCCCAGCTTTGATGCACCTGTACTGTATTGACCTCGCCTTCTGGATGATATCAAAGGTGAACAGGCAGTGGCTCGGGTGGTTGTTGTCCTTGATGATCTTTTTGGCCTTCCTGTGACATCGGGTGCTGTAGGTGTCCTGGAGGGCAGGTAGTTTGCCCCCAGTGATGCGTTGTGCAGACCGCACTACCATCTGGAGAGCCTTGCGGTTGAGGGCGGTGCAGTTGCCGTACCAAGCGGGGATACAGCCCGACAGGATGCTCTCGATTGTGCATCTTTAAAAGTTTGAGTGTTTTTGGTGACAAACCAAATTTCTTGGTAAGCAAATTGGAGTGGGTCTAGGGTATCAGGTAGGGTGGAGGTGATATGATCCTTGACTAGTCTCTCAAAGCACTTCATGATGACGGAAGTGAGTGCTACGGGGCGATAGTCATTTAGTTCAGTTACCTTAGCTTTCTTGGGAACAGGAACAATGGTGGCCATCTTGAAACATGTGGGGACAGCAGACTGGGATAGGGATTAATTGAATATGTCCGTAAACACACCAGCCAGCTGGTCTGCGCATGCTCTGAGGACGCGGCTAGGGATGCCGTCTGGGCCGGCAGCCTTGCAATGGTTAACACGTTTAAATGTTTTACTCACGTTGGCCACGGAGAAGGAGAGCCCACAAGCTTTGGTAGCGGGCCGTGTCAGTGGCACTGTATTGTTCTCAAAGCAAGCAAAGAAGTTGTTTAATTTGTCTGCGAGCAAGACGTCGATGTCCGCGATGTGCTGGTTTTCTTTTTGTAATCCGTGATTGACTGTAGACCCTGCCACATACGTCTCGTGTTTGAGCTGTTGAATTGCGACTCTACTTTGTCTCTATACAGACGCTTTGCTTTTTCGATTGCCTTGCGGAGGGAATAACTACACTGTTTGTACTTGGTCATGTTTCCAGTCGCCTTGCCATGATTGAAAGCAGTGGTTCGCGCTTTCAGTTTTACGCGAATGCTGCCATCAATCCACAGTTTCTGGTTAGGGAAGGTTTTAATAGTCACAGTGGGTACAACATCTCCGATGCACTTGCTAATAAACTCGCTCACCAAGTCAGCGTATACGTCATTGTTGTTGTCTGAGGCTACCCGGAACATATCCCAGGCCACATGATCGAAGCAATCTTGAAGCGTGGAATCCGATTGGTCAGATCAGCGTTGGATAGACCTGAGCACGGGCGTTTCCTGTTTAGTTTCTGCCTATAGGATGGGCGCAACAAAATGGAGTCATGGTCAGATTTGCCGAAGGGAGGGCGGGGGAGGGCTTTGTATGCATCGCGGAAGTTAGAGTAGCAATGGTCCAGAATGCTACCAGCTCATGTCGCACATTCGATATGCTGATAGAATTTAGGAAACCTTGTTCTCAGATTAGCTTTGTTCAAATCCCCAGCTACAATAAATGCAGCCAGTTTACATAGTCCAGTGAAGTTCTTTCAGGGCCATCAAGGTATCTGCTTGGGATGGGATATACACGGCTGTGAATATAATCGAAGACAATTCTCTTGGGAGATAATGCGGTCGATTGTAAGGAATTCTAGGTCAGGTGAACAAAATAACTTGAGTTCCTGTATGTTGTTATGATTACACCATGAGTCGTTAATCATAAGGCATACATCCCCACCCTTTTTCTTAGCAGAGAGAAGTTTGTTTCTGTCAGGCACGATGCATGAAGAAACCGGGTGGCTGTATCGACTCTGACAACATATCCTGAGTGAGCCATATTTCCGTGAAACAGAGAATGTTACAATCTCTGATGCTTCTCTGGAAGGCCCTTTTCTCTGATGTTTCTCTGAACTCGTGCCCTAATTTGGCCCACCTTGTTGTCTAGAGGTTAGACATTGGCGAGTGGATGGTGTGCTCGCTTTCTAAGTCTCACCAGTAGGCCGCTCCATCTGCCTCTCCTGCGGTGACCGCAATGTTTTGGATCAGCCTCTGGGATTAGATCCCATGTCCAGGGTGGAGGTCTGAACAAAGGATCCACTTCGGGAAAGTCGTATTCCTGGAAACTAATGTTGGTAAATTGACGCCGCTTTTATATCCGATAGTTCTTCCCGCCTGTATGTAATAACACTTGAGATTTTCTGGGCTAACAATGTAAGAAATAATACATAAAAAACAAATTACTGCATAGTTTCCTAAGGACCTGAAGTGAGGCGGCCATCTCTGTCGGCGCCATCTTGCTAAACAGACACTTAAACTAACACATGACGCGCAACACATGTTGATGTTTTTAAGGCGTCGTGTCTCTGACTGATTCAATTATGTGACATGCTATTTTATCAAATCGATTACCTAACGTTTGATTGATTACGTGATTGAATTAAACGGCGCAACAATCAACTTGTTAATAACCTGGGGCACCACGGAAGAGTGCTTATAGAGCTGCTGTCTTCCGAATAAACTCTTAAAGATCTGAAGATCTTTTATATCAATAGCAGTCAATTATTAATCGTCACCTTATTCAGTCTCATCTGAATGTCGTAAAAGTCTTGGTTATCTTCACGAACACTGGCTAACAAGTTGAATCAGCAATACAATAATTGGCTTAAGTATTTATTTATTAAATACATAAATAATCAGAGAATTACATATACACAGGATAGATCATACATCGATTACTAATCATGTCATGAAAGAAAAAGTCCCTAGCGGACGAAACCGATATGACGGCTGGTTACACAAAGAAAGGGGGTTGGGTTTGAATCAAAGAGCGGGAAGACTGAGGGACAAAGGAGATTGGGTCTCTATCGGACATTGAAAAGCTATGCTACTGTAAATACAGAATCTTATGCATTATATCTAATAACTGCCCATTCGGAAAAGTAAAATGCAAGATATATATTTACACTGATCTGCACTTCGATAGATGGGTCGAAGATGGAAGACTGGTTTGCCCAGCAGAGATCGCCCTTGTCCTTTGTAGAATCTGTCTGGTCGTAGTGTTGTAGGGCAGATACGTTGTACCCTGTCATTCTTATTAGGAGAATGTCTGTCCTTTCCTAGGCCACATACGTTTACAGCTGCAGCTGATACCTCAACTTCTAGGATGTATCACTTCTTCTTTAGTGAATTAGAGTTCAAGGTTCATACCATTTTGCCATAATCAGCTTGTGCTGAATTCTGTCTGGTCTAGTAGAAATTCATCCTTCCAGCATGGTGATCGTCACCTCCACGTTGAAATTAGCCCTTTTAAACGTATGGACACCAGTCCTCACGTCGTTGGGAACTAAGGTTGACTTCCGTAAATGGGCTTTTGTGTTAGGGGAGAGAAGGGCGTGTTTCATAGTTCTCAACCAATGATGTTTACTTGGGCATGGCCACTGAGTGAGCATAGTTTACTTACTTACTTAAAACAATTCTCTCATTTAGAAGATAAAATTACATTTAATATTTTCACAAATACTTTCACATTTAAACATTTAAATTGCACAACAATGCCATATGAATCTGATAACTAAAATGTGTAGACTTTCCAAGATACAATTTATGTTGTCCTATCCCCAGATATAATGTTCCAGACACTAACTGATCTAACATCATATTCTTTAAGTACCAACGGACACTTTAAACTGGTTGGATTACAGAAATATTGTTCCTTTCCCCAACCTTTTGATATTACCATACTCTTTCTATGTTAACAAAGGGCTTTCCAAGAGTCCATTCTGTAGGGTGGAGAGAAAAGGGGGAAAGGTATTTATGGGGGTCATGAACCTCATACAACAGGGCAATGTCATGACAGCGTTCATGTTAAGATCTTTCATAATAATAAACTTACAAGCGACTTCAACACGTCGGCAGTTTGAAGCATTAGAAAAACACTTTTCTCCATTGACAGTCCATGTTAATTCATGGCTGTATTTTATGGCACTAGGAAGACGTTAGGTGACTTGGTGGGAGGTATCAGTAGCTTCACAATGCTTAATTCTGGCACTTATCATCCCCCATATAAGCGCAAAGCAATATACAGGTCTTTCCCAAGTTGCGTTGCATGCAGAACCTGCACCCTCTGATCTGAAGAAACACAAACATCACAAGTCCACTTCTGGTTACCTTAACTCAACAGCATCATATTCTTTTCCCAGTCTCCATTTAATTTGTTATTAATTTTAATTTTATCTTAATTTAACTAGGCAAGTCAGTTAAAGAACCTCTAACGAGCCTCTACCCCAGATCCGGGAGCACCCCCCCCCCCCCCCCCCCCCCCACACTGATTAGCATCGCTAGCATAGCGTCACAATTAAATAGTAGCATCTAAATATCATTAAATCACAAGTCCAAGACACCTAATGAAAGATACAGATCTTGTGAATAAAGCCACCATTTCAGATTTTTAAAATATTTTACAGGGAAGACACAATATGTAAATCTATTAGCTAAACACGTTAGCAAAAATCACCATTTTTCTTTGTCCACCATTTTCTCTCAACACCAGTAGCTATCACCAATTCGGCTAAACTAAGATATTGATAGCCACTAACCAAGAAAAAAACTCATCAGATGACAGTCTGATAACATATTTATGGTATAGGATAGGTTTTGTTTGAAAAATGTGCATATTTCAGGTATAAATCATAGTTTGCCATTGCAGCCAGCATCACAAATCTCACCAAAGCTCCTAGAATTACTACAGACAGAAACGTGTATTACCAATTTACTCATCATAAAACATTTCTTAAAAATACACAGCACATAGCAATGGACAGACACAGATCTTGTGAATTCAGACAACATTTCAGATTTTCTAAGTGTTTTACGGCGAAAACACAATAAATCGTTATATTAGCATACCACATACGCAAACGTTACCCGAGCACTGATTCTAGCCAAAGAGAGCGATATCGTATCATCGCCAAAATATATTAATTTTTTCACTAACCTTCTCAGAATTCTTCAGATGACACTCCTGTAACATCATATTACAACATACATATACAGTTTGTTCGAAAATGTGCATATTTAGCCACCAAAATCATGGTTAGACAATGACAAAAGTAGCTCAGCTGGTCAGAAAATGTCGTGCACCATATTAGACAGTGATCTAGTCTTATACATAAATACTCATAAACTTGACTAAAAAATACAGGGTGGACAGCGATTGATAGACAATTTAATTCTTAATACAATCGCGGAATTACATTTTTTAAATTATCCTTACTTTTCAATACAGGTTGCGCCAAGTGAAGCTATAGCAAACAAGATGGCGGCATAAACGTTTAACATTTATCGACAGAAACACGATTTATCATCATAAATTGTTCTTACTATGAGCTGTTCTCCCATCAGAATCTTGGACAATGAATCCTTTCTTGGGTCTAATCTTCTTTTGGTCGAAAGATGTCCACTTGTCCGTCGAAATGCCCACTAACGTACGACCGGGACCCCGAAACGTGCCCGGAGCTTCAAAGTCTATCACAAAGCAATGCCTCAAAATCGCACTAAACGGATATAAATTGCTATAAAACGGTTTAAATTAACTACATTATGATGTTTCTAACACCTATAACAAGTAAAAAGATGACCGACGCTATATTACTGGCTAAACCAATGCTTGGAAAAAGGCCAGTCAGATATCCTTCTCGCGTTGAGCACAGTGTCCAAAGGAAGACTTACTTCCGGTATTTTGTCATTTATAGAGCCAATGATTGCGCAATCGACTCCATTCAAATTGTCACCACTTACTGACATCTAGTGGAAGGCGTGGGCAGTGTTTGTATCTCATAGGATTAACAGAGACTTTAAAAACTGATCTGGAACCAGAGGCCAAGATGTCTAAATCTCACACACTGGGAGGAAAAGTGCTGTAGAATGAGTTCTGTTTCACTCAGAGACATAATTCAAACGACTATAGAAACTAGAGAGTGTTTTCTATCCAACAATAACAATAATATGCATATTGTACGAGCAAGAATTGAGTACTAGGCAGTTTAATCTGTAGAGACAATTATGCTAATTTGAAACAGCACCTCCTATAGTTGCAAGAAGTTAAAGAACAAATTCTTATTTTCAATGACGGCCTAGGAACAGTGGATTAACTGCCTTGTTCAACGACAGATTTTACCTTGTCATCTCAGGGATTCGATCTAACCACTAGGCTACCTGACACCCCTAAAACAAGGGTTAGGTCTATATCCTCACATACTCCCACAATTTGAGCCCTGCTTTTAACTATAAGACATCTCCACAGAAATGTATAGCCTAAGGATTGCATGGTGACAGTGATGTGTATGTTGAACTCTGGAGAAAAAACGAGGTCAAATCATGATCCAGCACATCGCATCAGTGATTTTCAGGTCAGAGAAAGATGCCCGAGTTTCTGAATTGGAATTCCGAGTTGGATGAAAGTTCAAAACAACAACAAAAATCCCAGCCTGGGCTTATTTTTTCCCCAAGTTTACAGTTGTCATGAACGCACTGGAAGTCGGAAGTAAGAGATTGCCGAGTTCCGAGTTGTTTTGAATGCGCCACAAGAGACCTAGGCTACTTCTTATTTCTGAAAAGGGCTACCTCCAACAAAGAAGCCTTGTGTCTGTATTGATGTGAGAAATAGGCATCTACACAGTAATGGTGGCTGGCTACGATATCAACTACACTAATATTTTTTGCATTGAGGTAATATGCCCATTTTCGCTAAATCGACGAACGAAATTGATTAGATTACTCTGGCAATTAAAAATATTTTTTATATAATCATCATACATGTAGACGTTTATAAGGCATTCATGGTGAGATCTTTAATAATAAACTAAACAGACATTTAAACTAACACGTGATGCGTTCATGTTAAGATCTTTCATAATAAAAAACTTACAAGCGACGTGAACTTGTCGGCAGTTTGAAGCATCATAAAAACACTTGTCTCCATTGACAGTCCATGTTAATTCATTGTGGTATTTTATGGCGCTAGGAAGACATTAGGTGACTTGGTGGGAGGTATAAGTAACTTCACAAGGCTTAATTTTGGCACGTATCACCCCCCATAAAAGTGTGACAAAATATACAGGTCATTCCCAATTTGCGTTGCACGCAGCGCCTGCTCCTTCTGATCTGATGAAACACAAACAAACATCACAAGTCCACTTCAGGTTACCTTAACTCAACAGCACTCATCTTTTTCACCCAACCTGAAACCACCCATGGAACAGCCAAAAGGCCTGGTTCCACCCTCAATGCAAGGCTCGGGCTCCTCACAACACCTTCTACCCCTTCCATTTCACCTAGAGAACTCAAACTGGTGTCAGGCTCACTCTGAACTTGACACCAATTTTCCTCGACATACCCTCTCCCTTGTTATTGCTAGCTTCAACAGATTCAAACCTATCCTCGGTCTCCCTCAGTCCATTCAACCTCCTCTTTCTTTCCCTCCAATCCTCTCCCCACAGCTAGATGATAGGCAGTTCATAAAGGTAGTACTGTATCTTGAGAGAAGGGAGCATAGACTAGACTGGTTGGTGTGTTTGTTCAGCTATTACATTCCATTCCATAGAATGAATTGAATGGGCATCTCCATTCAAGTCAATGATGGAATAAGGGGTGGACTGGCAGCCATTTTGAGTGCACCCATGCCAGGTAGTAAAAGCTTGGTTGAAGATGACAACCTAGAGTATAAGCAGTAAGTGTACCCTTCAATCTGTGCTGTAATTTGTTGAGTTAACTCAACTGACATTACAAATAATACATCCCATTGCATGAGCATCAGTTGATAGAACATTCCAAAATACCATGGAAATGATTGCATCAGAATACCAGGCATGCAGCCATTGTGAGTTCACTCATGACTTTACCAGTCAAATTGCCAGGGTTAGAGCTTCCAAGCCCATTCTTTTCCTGCCATTCGACAAAGAGACTTGCCTTTCGGCACTCTTGAAATATGAACATTCTATCATTAATGAGTTTGAAGAGATCAGAAGATTTTATCCTGATTCGGTAACCCTCACAGCTATCATCAAATCACAAAGTTTATTCATCTTACACTGATGGGGAAACTTTCTTAATTCATACATGCTCCTACTTGGGTGTGCCATAGCTTTTTGGTCTCTCAATGGCCAATACATAGCATCAGCGATCCAGGGTTTATATACATCATTGCCTGCTACCCTTTGATAGGCTACAACTGTCTTCTCATAATAAAAAATAAAAAACTACAGATATCGTAGGCAATCAATAACTATTTGCACGTGAACATTTCATTTGCTTCATTGTTTACATGGTAAAAATTATTAAAACAGAACAACTAGACCAAAGATTGAGCAAACAAACATATTGCCAGTTTCCTGGACAGATAAATAATAATTTATTCAACTTTTATAGCACTATTCATTACATAAAGAATCTCAATGGGCTTTAAAGCTAAACAAAAATGCATGCAATTTAGAAAAAACATCACAAGATGGACAATCATTAGAAAGTTAATGGCTTGAGTGGTCATCTGAGGGAGGTGGTCACACAGGGAGAGAAAGAAACAGGTCTGGCTTTCAGGCTAACATATCCTTCATATCACCGAAATATCCTTCATTGGTCTATGCAGCTACAGTAAGATACATCACCAAAACAGTCCACTGAAATGTTTGGGTGCAATGTCAATGCATACATAAATGTGTATAGGTCTAAAATCTAATCTTTCAAGTAAACTAAAAAAGATTGCTAGCGACAGAGTAATCGGGTAGATTAAGGGCCTGTTTCTCAGACAGACTAAGCCTATTCCTAGACTAAAACACATGTTCAATGGAGAATATCTATGGAAAATTTGTTTTTAGTCCTGGACAAGGATTGAATTGTGTCCAGGAAACTATCCCTAAGCCATTTGGAAGGTGAAACGAACAGACATAAAACTGTGCTGTGGATAACTATGACAGGAGAACACAGATGTAGATTTGGTAGTCAATGTTAAAGCTAGAATACTTAGTTGTAACAACAGTTTTGGGAATAATAAATACATTATATATACACATTGATTCTTGAAAAATATAACTTATAAATGCCTCATGAGCTTAGTTCAACTGTCGAACCCAAAATAGAAGCTTGTTTTACTCCAATGTTGGTAAACATAAAAAAAACTGTATAGCCTCAAAATATTGTTAAAACTATAATTTTGATATCATGCATGGTCAGTCCTTGCATCAATAGCTCGGTCTATGAATTTGAGAGTGGTTGCATTTCTACAGGTCCATCCCGCCACTTTTTTACCAAAACAGAGGCGGGATGGTCGCTTTGTTATTGTTTCAATTAAGGATTTTAGCTTTAAAAGGGGCAAGAGGGTTTGAAAGTGCATTAAAAGACTAATCTGATGGCAACTAAATTGCTTTTATTTATCTTTGTGACGATGCAGAGTCAGACTGCAGATGTGCTGAAAGGTGGTTAGCTAGACTTTCGTTTGGCTGTCTCCGTAGACACTCTCATCACTGTAGGCAATGTAAAGAAAGAAGTCCTCTTCGTGGTGTTCCTATTACGCAGAGATTCAACATTCGGTTAATCAGGAATGTGTTTGAGACAACATAGAAAATCAAGGAACATTTCAGGATAAGTAGGATAGACCAGATGTAGGATGTCAGAAAGGCAGGAATTCCTGATTAATCAGGAGGAAATACCACAGCACCATTCATAATGTATAAGAGGGAATAAAAAATAAAAAATGAAGCCCTGCCTGGATAAATAGGCTCAGTACCTGGTAAAGTAGTCCCATGGTGGCTGAGGTGGGAGGAATGACATTGTTGACAAAAAAGAAAAGGGCATCCTCTGCCCGCAGGTGAATCCTCTTCCGTATCAGGAAGTAGAACTGTCCCACTTAAGAAATAAGAAAATACGTTAATTCAGATCAAAATGTGGAAATAGACAACACAATTCGATACATGTCCTGTATCTCACCTGTAAGATCAGAGGGTACAAGATATTTATTCTTGTCCAAATCACCAATTCTGGCTTTGGGGGCTTTCTCCACTATCACCTGCAAATTAAATAAAAGCTCCAGGCAGTCAGATGACTAAAAATTAATTCATGAAATTACCGATTCTCAAAGCAACATGTTAAAAAAAATATATATATATATTGATATTGTGTCAAAAAGATGTCAATTTAGCAAAATAGCTAACAGCTAACGTTAGTTAGCTACCTAGGAATGTAACATTAGCTAGCTGGCTAGAGCGGCAGTGTAAAACGTTCAATCAAAAACAATCTGTGACCAATTAATTTGAAAACTTTTCCCAAAGATGTAACCATATATGTTAAGGTTGTAGCTAGTACTAACACTGTCTATGTCCTGAAGTTCCTCTCTTTGTTATTGTGTGGGTTACAGCCGACAAGCTAAGCGGTTAGCATTTCGCAAGCATTGGCTAGTTAGTTAGCAGCAACTCACCGGTACTCTATCTGGGTACTTTTTCCTGATCTTTTCCCCCTCCGATCTTCTCTTCTCAAATGGGTGCTCTTCTTTATACAGGAATTTCATTGTCACGGTTTAATTTTCCTCCAAACTCTAAATTTGGATGACAGTTCAAGCTAGCCTGCCCTGTAGGCAGCAAAATTATGCAATTCTATAAAATCTGCACTTCAAACGCAAAACAAACAATATATCATATGCTACTCGGAACAAGGAAACTCGGAAATGTCCGACATGCTGATTCGTTTAACGCGGAACGTGTATAACTACAACCAGTTAGCCAGTCGGAAATGTCTTAGTTTCCTTGTTCAGACTAGCACATGAAAGCAGCAAAAGGCAAAATATTTTAAAACTGTATTTTCCGAGGATGGTAGACTATGGTAATGGGTCTGCAGGTGATTTTGTAGAGGGCAAATCTGGGAACCAGGCCGAGTCTTACAGCAACTGGACTTCTCCTCTTCCATTCTGTATCAGCAGCTCTGGGGGACAAAAAAAACAACTCATCACACAATTCAGAATAGTAGCGTCATCCTATCTATGAGCCCTCTGCCTCAGAGGAATACAACAGTGCTATCTCCCATTTATCTCACGCTCAGGCGATTCGTCAAAATATGTTCTCAAAATATCAGGAACTGTCAGCCAGGTTAAACAAAAAAATATGGTACTGTGTCCAGAGCAATTTTTTTTTAAACAAATGCTAGCCAAGCCAAAAAGTGAGTCAATCTGCAAACTCGTGGTTTAAAACGACCGATACACGCAATTAAAACTCAACGTTTTCCAGGGGTGACAGTAGATTGAATGACTTACTGGTACGGGACACCCAAGTGCGCCCACGCAATTTTTGAATACTCCAAAAATTACAGGGTAGCCTACTCTGCTGACACTGACAAACAGATCAATACAAACGGTTGTCTGATCCATATAATTGACCTACAAAAAGGGGATATACAAATACAATGACGTCCATCTAACCTGGAGGAGGAAATTGTCCAAAAACAAACGTGGTACTGACCCAATGATAAAGACCGTGAACATGCACACTCACCAAATCGTATAGCCTACATTCGGAAGGGCTCGCAATTTGGGGAGTGCGCGCTGCAAACGCCAGATATATGATTGTTAAATTGCGACTGTCAATGAAAAGCAGAAACCCAGCCAGGCATATCGCAATATTTAAAAATACAATCGCGGAAAAACTGTTTGGGAAACAAATGGATATTGCTGTAAATAGATCGCAATTAAGAGACTCCAATCTACCATTTACTTAATTTAGGCTACTGTCCGCTCAACTATTTTATTGGCACCCGCGGAGAACATCGGCCATATCATCGTAAGAAGCCAATGATCCTCTGTGGCCAAATAATGCTTTCTAGTGTAGTAGCCTATTTTGAATTATTTTGTAAAATTTCTGTATATACATGAGTAAGATTATTTTATTAAACATTTATTTAACCAGGTATGCCAGTTGAGAACAAGTTCTCATTTACAACTGCGACCTGGCCAAGATAAAGCAAAACAGTGCGACAAAAACAGTTACATAAACAGTTACATATAAACGAATGTAGTCAATAACACAATAGAAAAAAATCTATGTACAGTGTGTGCAAATGTAGAAGAGTAGGGAGGTAGGGCAATAAATAGGCCATAGAGGTGAAATAATTACAATTTAGCATTAACACTGGAGTGATAGATGTGCAAGTAGAGATACTGGGGTGAAAAAGAGCAAGATAAATAACAATATGGGGATGAGGTAGTTGGGTGTGCTATTTACAGATCCAGGTACAGTGATCGGTAAATTGCTCTGACAGCTGATGCTTAAAGTTAGAGAGGGAGATATGAGTCTCCAGCTTCAGTGATTTTTGCAATTCGTTCCAGTCATTGGCAGCAGAGAACTGGAAGGAAAGGCGGCCAAAGGAAGTGTTGGCTTTGGGGATGACCAGTGAAATATACCTGCTGGAGCGTGTGCTACGGGTGTGTGTTGCTGTGGTGACCAGTGAGCTGAGGCAAGGCGGGGCTTTACCTAGCACAGACTTAAATGACCTGGAGCCAGTGGGTTTGGCGATGAATATGTAGTGAGGGCCAGCCAATGAGAGCATACAGGTCGCAGTGGTGGGTAGTATATGGGACTTGTGACAAAACGGATGGCACTGATCAATTACATCCAGTTTGCTGAGTGTTGGAAGCTATTTTGTAAATGACATCGCCAAAGTCAAGGATCGGTAGGATAGCCAGTTCTATGAGGGTATGTTTGGCAGCATGAGTGAAGAAGGCTATGTTGCGAAATAGGAAGCCGATTCTAGACTTAATTTTGAATTGGAGATGCTTAATGTGAGTCTGGAAGGAGAGTTCACAGTCTAACCAGACACCTAGGTATTTGTAGTTGTCCACATATTCTAAGTCAGAACCGTCCAGGGTAGTGATGCTAGTCGGGCGGGCGGGCAGCAATCGGTTGAAGAGCATGCATTTAGTTTTACTTGTATTTAAGAGCAATTGGAGGCCACGGAAGGAGAGTTATAATGGCATTGAAGCTCGTTTGGAGGTTTGTTAACAGTGTCCAAAGAAGGACCAGATGTATACAGAATGGCGTCGTCTGCGTAGAGGTGGATCAGAGAATCACCAGCAGCAAGAGCGACATCATTGATATATAGAGAAAAGAGTCGGCCTGAGAATTGAACCCTGTTGCACCCCCATGGAGACGGCCAGAGGTCCGGACAACAGGCCCTCCGATTTGACACACTGAATTCTGAGAAGTAGTTGGTAAACCAGGTGAGGCAGTCATTTGAGAAACCAAGGCTATTGAGTCTGCCGATATGAATGTGCTGATTGACAGAGTCGAAAGCCTTGGCCAGGTCGATGAAGACGGCTGCACAGTACAGTCTTTTATCGATGGCGGTTATATCGTTTAGGACCTTGAGCGTGGCTGAGGTGCACCCATGACCAGCTCTGAAACCAGATTGCATAGCGGAGAAGGTACGGTGGGATTTGAAATGGTCGGTGATCTGTTTGTTAACTTGGCTTTTTAAGATTTTAGAAAGGCAGGATAGATATAGGTCCATAACAGTTTGGGAGTGTCTCCTCCTTTGAAGAGGGGGATGACCGTGGCAGCTTTCCAATCTTTGGGGATCTCAGACAATACGAAAGAGGTTGAACAGGCTAGTAATAGGGGTTGCAACAATTTCGGCTGACAATTTTAGAAAGAGAGTGTCCAGATTGTCTAGCCCAGCTGATTTGCAGGGATCCAGATTTTGCATCTCTTTCAGAACATCAGCTGTCTGGATTTGGGTGAATGAGAAGCAGGGGGGGCTTGGGCAAGTTGCTGCAGGGGGTGCAGAGCTGTTGACTGGGGTAGGGGTAGCCAGGTGGAAAGCATGGCCAGCCGTAGAAAAATGCTTATTGAAATTCTCGATTATCATAGATTTATCGGTGGTGACAGTGCAGTGGGCAACTGGGAGGAGGTACTCTTGTTCTCCATGGACTTTAGTGTCCCAAAACTTTTTGTAATTAGTGCATCTTGGGACACTAAAGTCCATGGAGAACAAGAGTACCTCCTCCCAGCTGCCCACAACACTGTCACCACCGATAAATCTACGATTAAGTTTTGGGACACTTTTCCCTGAAAAGTTGCATATCGCGGGGGCTATTTGATAGTAATGCAAAACGCCATAGGATGTTTTTATGTTGGTCTAATCAGGCTAGGCCTGTAGTTTTGGCAATTTCATTCAGTTTACTTTAGGAAAAGCGTAGCTTACGCTAGCCTTATGGACAAGCCGCCAATGCCTTTCAACGTGGCATAAAGACATCCGATTGTCAAACAATCACGTAAAAGGAGCTCCTGGAGGCTAGCAGCGCACATTGGTTCACTCCAAAAAAGAATTAGAGCATCCAAATCCCGACAGTGCACTGTGCACCTGCAATTTGATGAATGAAAGAGACAGTTACAAAGCACATACGTGTATTGTAATTAAATTCTGCGATTGTCTTTAGGCCTACACATGTAGCCTGAATTGATGCATCCACTGTTGTCCACCCGCGCCTCAGTCTCCGCCTTGACAAAATGTAAGTGTTCTCCTCAAACCACAACAGAATTGGGAGCATATACAGCCCGGTTTCCGGTCAATTCGCACATTTTTCATGCGGCTTACATGCAGTAATGTTAAATAATGGTGTAATAGTCTATAGTTTTTGGGGGTATGATGTGAAAATTACATTTTACTGGTACAGCTTACTCCCACTATTTAGTTTACCAGGTCCCCATATCGGACCGCCTTACTTTCAACCCTATTGTTATCAAAAACATAAGAGCTGATTAAAATAACAATTAAAAACCCCTACAAATAATGTACAAATGTACAGGAGATTGGTGCCTAGGCTGCTCCGACTTTAGTGCGTTCAAGACAACGGTGAACGAGCCCGACTGGAAAAATCTTTTGAAAGGTCGTCCAACTTGGAATTCCAAGTCGGTAATCCGGCATCTTTGAGCACTAAATTTCTGACATGAAGATCACAGACGTCATGATTTTACATTTTTTTTGTTCCTACAGTAGTTGTTTTGAGCTCGGCAAGAGTATCACAGTATGAGTCATAATACCCATCAAACCTAGCAGTCAAACAACGTAATGGTTCCGATAGTTTTTTTCCCATAGAGGATTTTAGGAACACTTAATATAAGGGCTGTTTCCAATGTAGTCTTAGCCTGGCATGACATAAGTGTCAATCTCTCTAGGACAAGGTGACTTATCAATATGTTTGAATGTATTTACTCCCCCAAAATGAAACGCTAATTAGCTGCTTATGTGGCTATCAAAGTATTACAAATACATTTTTATTTGTCACATACATGCTTAGCAAATGTTATTGCGGGTGTTGCGAAATGCTTGTGTTTCTAGCTCCAACAGCGCAGTAATATCTAACAGTTCACAATCTAAAAGTAAAATGGAATATATACATTTTAGGATGAGCAATGTCGGAGTGGCATAGACTAAAATACGGTAGAATAGAATACAGTATACACACATGCGATAAGTAAAGTAAAGATATGTAAACATTATTAGTGACTAGTGTTCCATTTTTAAAGTGGCCAGTGATTTCAAGTCTATGTATATGGTGCAGGGTTACGTAACCGGGTGGAAGCAGCCAAGTGATAGCTATTTAACAGTCTAATGGCCTTGAGGTAGACTGAAAAATAGCTTATTTCGGTCGCAGCTTTGATGCACCTCTACTGACCTCGCCTTCTGGATGATAGCGGGGTGAACAGGTCATGGCTCGGGTGGTTGATGTCCTTGATGATCTTTTTGGCCTTCCTGTGACATCGAGTGCTGTAGGTGCCCATCGGGTGCTGTTGGGAGTCCTGGAGCGCAGGTAGTTTGCCCCCGGTGATACGTTGTGCAGACCGCACACCCTCTGGAGAGACCTGCGGGTGTGGGCGGTGCAGTTGCCATTCCAGACGGTGATACAGCCCAACAGGATGCTCTCGATTGTGCATCTGTAAAAGTTTATGAATGTTTTTGGTGACAAGCCAAATTTCCACCCAAGGCGCTGTTGCGCCTTCTTCACCATGCTGTCTGTGTGGGTGGACCATTTCAGTTTGTCAGTGACGTGTACGCTGAGGAATAAAAAAATAAAATAAACTTTCCACCTTCTCCACTACTGTCCCGTCGATGTGGATAGGGGGGTGCTCCCTCTGCTGTTCCCTGAAGTCCACGATCATCTCCTTTGTTTTGTAGACGTTGAATGTGAGGTTATTTTCCTGACACCACACTTCGAGGGCCCTCACCTCCTCCCTGTAGGCCGTCTTGTCATTGTTGGTCATCAAGCCTACCACTGTAGTGTCTGCAAACTTGATGATTGAGTTGGAGGCGTGCATGGCCACGCAGTCATTGGTGAACAGGGAGTACAGGAGGGGGCTGAGCACCCACCCTTGTGGGGCCCGTGTTGAGGATTAGCGAAGTGGAGGTGTTGTTTCCTACCTTCACTTTCTGGGGGCGGCCCGTCAGGATGTCCAGGCCCCAGTTGCACAGGGCGGGGTTCAGACCCAGGGCCCAAAAATGTAGTTTTGATCTTGGAGGGTACTATGGCGTTGAAGGCTGAGCTATAGTCAATTAACAGCATTCTTACATAGGTATTCCTCTTGTCCAGATGGGATAGGGCAGTGCGAGGGCATCGTCTGTGGATCTATTGGGGCGGTAAGCAAGTTTAAGTGGGTCTAGGGTGTCAGGTAAGGTAGAGATGATATGATCCTGAAGTAGCCTCTCAAAGCACTTCATGATGACAGAAGTGAGTGCTACGGGGCGATAGTCAATTAGTTCAGTTAGCTTTCTTGGGAACAGGAACAATGGTGGACATCCTGAAGCAAGTGAGGACAGCAGACTGGGATAGGGAGAGATTGAATATGTCCTTACACACTCATGCCAGCTGGTCTGCGCATGCTCTGAGGATGCGGCTAGGGATACCGTCAGCCTTGCAAGGGTTAACACGCTTAAATGTCTTACTCATGTCGGCCACGGAGAAGGCGAGCCCACAGTTCTAGGTAGCGGGCCGCGTCGGTGGCACTGTGTTATCCTCAAAGCGGGCGAAGGTCTTTAGCTTGTCCAGAAGCAAGACTGTGTCTGCAACTTGGCTGGTTTTCCCTTTGTAGTCCGTGATTCTCGGCCATATATGTCTCGTGTCTGAGCCGTTGAATTGCGACTCCACTTTGTGTCTGTACTGACGTTTTGCCTGTTTGATTGCCTTACGGAGGGAAGAACTACACTGTCATCAGCCATATTCCCAGTCACCTTGCCACAGTTAAATGGAGTGGTTCGCACTTTCAGTTTTGCACGAATGCTGACATCTATCCACGGTTTCTGGTCAGGGTAGGTTTTAAGTCACAATGGGTACAACATCCCTTACACTTCCTGATAAACTCAGTCACCGTATTCATGTATTCAATGTTATTCTCAGAGGCTACCTGGAACATATCCCAGTCCGTGTGAACAAAACAATCTTGAAGCGTGGATTCCGATTGGTCAAACCAGCTTTGAATAGACCTTAGCACAGGTACTTCCGGTTTGAGTTTCAGCCTATAGGAAGGGAGGAGCAAAATGGAGTCGTGATCAGATTTGCCTAAGGGAGGACCGGGGAGGGCCTTGTAGGCATTTCGAAAAGCTGAGTAGCAGTGGTATAATTTGTTCTCAGAGCAAGTGCTACAGTCAATGTGTTGGTAGAACGTCAGTAGCGTTTTCCTCAAATTTTCTTTGTTAAAATCCCCAGATACAATAAATGCGGCCTCAGGATGTGGTTTCCAGTTTGCATAAAAGTCCAGTGAAGTTCTGAGGGCCATCGTGGTATCGGCTTGAGGTAGAATATACACAGCTGTGACTATAACCGAAGCGAATTCTCTTGGCAGACAATACGGTCGACATTTGATTGTGAGGTATTCTAGGTTGGGTGAACAAAAGGACTTGAGTATGTTATCACAATCACACCATGAGTGGGTAATCATGAAACATACCCCCGCCTTTCTTCTGCACGGAGAGTACTTTATTCCTGTCTGCGCAATATACTGATAACCCAGATGGCTGTATGGACAAAGACAGTATATCCCGAGAAAGCCATGTTTCCCGTGAAAGAGTATGTTACAATCCCTGATGTTTCTCTGGAAGGAGATTCTCGCCCTGAGCTCGTCTACTTGATTATCCAGAGACTGAACATTAGCGAGTAATATACTTGGAAGCGGTGGATGGTGTGCGCGCCTCCTGAGTCGGACTAGAAGTCCACTCCGAATACCGCTTCTCTGCCGGAAGTGTTTTGAATCAGCCTCTGGAATTAATTCAATTGCCCTGGGGGGTACGAACAAAGGATCCAAATCAAAAGTTGTATTCCCAGTCATAATGCTGGGGAGTTACCGCCGCTCTGATATCAAAAAGTTATTTACGGCTGTATGTAGTAACACAAAAAATGTGTTACTGGGCTAGTAATGTAAGAAAAAACAAAACAAAAACAAAATACTGCAAAGTTGCTAAAGAGCTAGAAGCAGAGCTCCCCTACCTGTCGGCGACATCTTGCAAAAAGTGATCTGAACGAGACTGCCGAACCGAGGCAAAGGTAAGAATCTCTGGATTCTGAGCTCCTAGAGTGTGCGGCTCTCCTTTATTTTCTAGTTTTCTACTCCGCTAGCCAGCACCTCGCCTACATAGGTGTGCGTTTCTTTTTTCTTCTAGAAGAATCTCTGGATTAACTATGTTAGCTAAATTTAGTAATGAATAAATTGTCTAAATGTCTTTAAAAATTGACCATTCTGTGAACGGTCTTGTGTACGTTTTAAATGTACACAATACCTGTTAGCAAAGGTGTCAGCTAGAGATGACATGCAGTAGCTTGCAGGGATTTGTAGTAAAGCATGATGTCTACTTTTATGCGAACTAGCATTTTCGAATTGGAGTAAATAGAGCCAAATATATATTGATAAGTCACCTTGTCCGAGAGAGATTTACATGGTTGTCACACGAAACAGACTTTATTTTAAGTGTTTCTAAAATTCCCTATGAGAAAATTGGTGGAAAAACAATTAGAACCATTTTCCTGTTTGACCGCTATGTTTTATGGGTATGTCATCACCTTATTGATATCAATAAAACGTCACAATACAGTGCAGAGCATTCAATTTGACTGCTGAGGGGCAAGAACAACCCCAGCTCCGCTAAAACCATTAAACTACATGCCGTTTAAGGGATTGTTCAATAAATGTTTGGTTTTAATACCAATCACCTCTTGAAGAGCATAGCCAGAACACCACATTTCCGATTCCCATCTTCACCCTAGATATAAACCCAAAACCAACCGAGGAAGGTTACACTGCAACGTAAACCTCATGCACCAGGGTTTCCACTAGGTAAGTCAGATTTCACAAGCAAAGTAAAAATTTGGCTAACAAATTAGCTTTTTGGTGTTAATTTAAGGGTCAGGTATAAGGTTTGCAGTGTGGTTAAGGTTTGTTTTATAATAAAATGTTAAGATAAATTGCAGGTTTTAACCATAATTCTGACTTTGTGTTAACTAGTGACAACCGTCCCTGTTAGACCAGAGAACCTTTGATCCAGGGACCTGTATTATTGTACCAGTAGTCACAAGAAAATACTCTCCATTAAATAAAAGATTGCTCTGAATTTAGTTTGAGATTCACCATGGAATGCAGCAAGTTAAGCTCACAAAATAAAGTAGTAATAGAATAATCTACATGAGACAATCATGATCTAAAAGTCAGTAAAAAAAGAGGAGTATGATGCCTAGCATTTTATTGGAAACACTGATTTGATTTTGAGTGACATAGAAACCCAACCAAGGCCTTAGCGTACATTGTTCAATGGGCTGGGATGTTGGGGTTACATTGAAGGAAATGTGATCATGTGTACATGTCGAAAGTGAATGGGTGTAAAATCAGGCTCAAGGAAGAAAACGTGCCCATGAATGGAATGCTTGTTTTATAAATCAAAAAGAAAACCCATCTTTGCTCTGTGAATGGAGAAGTACGGTAAAAATCTTCTCTATCAACTAAACATTCAAGTAATTTTCAGCTATTTCTGTAAATCTCTGAATAGAACACAAATTATTTAAGAGTAAAAAAATATTCTCAACAAAGGGAGAAAATAACTCATTACTTAATTAACCACCCTGCTGACCCCTCCGTAAAAATCCACACATCCCAATAATTGAAAGATATTGCCAACCTGGCCCGACCCAGTCCATCCCTAACCACTGAGTAAATATTCAGTTCTATTTAAGCTTGTTGATCAGTTATCTATTAGTTGTTCCTTGAAATGTTAACTTTAACTCCAGAACCAAACTATTAAAAGTACCCTTACCTGAGAAGGTAGCTGATAAACGGAAAAGATTAACAGACATGTTGAAAAAGAATGATAGACTGGGTATAGTAGTGGAGAGAGAGTTGAGTTCTAGGGGCATAAACTATAATAAAGATGGGACGGGAAATAAGAAATGACTGGTTTCTTTATAGTCTCATGTCATCAGTATTTCCATAGTCAATAGTTAAAAAGATTTCATAATTTATCTAAAAAAAGAAAATGTAACTAATGCAAGTCGACTCTCACAAATTTACACAAACACTCGCCATGAACTCCCAGAATCCAAGGACTGTAAAGGCAAGAGTTTCCATTCAGGAAAAAAAACAACCTTGCCCTCTCCACTTTGTTTTCCTTATACGTAGCGCGCCCCCCCTCTGTATTTGTGGCCCCCAGTCTTTGCCCTCCCTCTTCTTAAAAAAGGTCACACCGTGGAGATTGAGAGATGTGGGCAGAGCAGAGGAAGGGGTCGTGCAAACCAGGAGAAAGGGCATTAAAAAAAAAGAGAGGAAGTGACGGTGATGATACTAGCTCGGATGGTCGAATCCCCATAGCGGATGCTGGAGTTTTCGACTGAGGACGGATCGGACATCTGAGGTGAACCTGAGATTGAGAGGAAGAGGGCAAGAAAGAAACATTACTATGGAAAATCAACATACTAATAATAAGTTATGATGAGAGGCACCACTAATCTTGGCAGCTCGTCACAGGTGTAACATCTTTGATACATACCTCAGTGCGTCTAGCATGGGTAGCAGGTTAAGTAGAGCCGTGTCGCTTGGGTCGCTGAACCACGATTTGATGGGTATTGCGTTGTCTGTGAGGTGAACATAAATGTTTGACAAGAGGGTACGGAGACAGCCCAGATCCATGACAGAACTGTTATAACCCAAAAGCCCCTTCTGTATAAGCAATCCAATGAAAACGGCACTTGGCATCTACCTAAACTTAGTTTGAAATAATAAATAGCCAAATATACTTAACATATAATCCTGTGTGAGTTGTACAGGTAACTGACAAAATTAAAGGAAACAATAAAAGGAAAACACCAACATAAAGTGTCTTAATAGGGTGTTGGGCCACCACGAGCCACCAGAACAGCATCAATATGCCTTGGCATAGATTCTACAAGAGTCTGGAACTCTATTGGATGGATGTGATGCCATTCTTCCATGAGAAATTCCATCATTTGGTGTTTCGTTTATGGTGGTGGAAAACGCCGTCTCACGAGCGATTTCAGTGCCAGCAACAATGATATTTGAATCACATTTTGAATTTGCTTTAGGATATTGAATAACTAACTCAATTAGCCAGTATCCCTGCACATCAACTTAGTTCTGGTACCCTTTGTATATACACCAAAGCTATCGTTACTCATTGTGAATCAATTATTACATGTTTTACTTTTCTATTATTTTACTTTTCTATCTTTCTCTCTGCATTTTTGGAAGGGCCCGTAAATAAACATTTCACTTAGTACACACCTGTTTACGAAGTAAACGACAGAATGACAGAATTTATGAATTGAACTTGTATTTCATGATTTGAAACTGAATTTAATGAATATTGTATTGTTTTAAAATGCAGTTTGAATATTCTAATCTAATTCTAATTCAGTTTCAATATGGTAGATATTGCATTCATTGTCTGTGTATCAAGTATAAACTATAATTTCAAGTTTCAAATAGCATATTCAACTTCTCAGATTCAGTTTTCAAATTTAGATTCAACATCCTGGTACTTTGCCAGCCAGGAAAAGTAAAGGTCACCAGAACAGAATCAAATGCTCTCTGTGGTAAACTGAAGCTTCTGACAGTTTCTGTAGCCAATATGGTATGTTTAATTTATTTTCTTCCTATGAATTTGGCTCTAGCATTTGAACCGTTTTGGCTATAAACTATTATGACCCCATTCCTGAAAGCAAAGACTCTGTGGAACACGGTCGTTCCCCTTTACGATGATCACAGGGTGCACAGAACACATTAGAAGTGTGTCACAATTAAGAATATAGTTGAATGGCCCGGTCATAGCCCTTCTAAGGATAGCCTTTTCACTCCCTATTTAAAAGCTTGCTCTTGTGACTGACTGGGTTCGAATTAGGTCTCCTACATGTCACAAGACTATGTTAGCCCACTTAGCTAAAGCCTATAGGGATAAGTTCAGGAAGTGAATGTAAAGGACAACCTACTTCTTGCTTAACGAGTACTGCTTCCCCCTGACTCAGCTCATACAGTACCGAGATCAAACTCAGAACTTTTGCCTCAAAACACACGACTGCCCTCCTGAAGCATTCCCACCAATTGTGCTATTAAAAAAAGGCCTTCAATTGTGCAAGGGGCGACCCTTCATGCTGAGAATGGAGTTCCACAAATCCCCATCTGCTACACTAATAGAAGTCTTCAAGATCCAGCAAGGTTACTCATCAAAACAGTTTGGTTTGGTGATACATGCTACTATGATGCGCAACCTGAAGACCTGTTAGATGTGTTCGTGACCGTTAGCTTGCCGAGATAAAGCCTAGGCATTGGTCCTGTGACTTGGATAGGTCTATTCAAGGTGGTGGTCAAAGGAGGGGTGAAATGTAACAGGTGGTTTGGTGACCACGCTTGCGTGATGGGTAACTTGTCGGAGACCTGAAAAGTTGCATTGTCTGGCGCACAGGACACCTGGGTTAGAACCTCATTAGTCAAACTAACATCTCTTCAGGTCTCAGGCAAGGTTGTGTAACAGATGTGAAATGGCTAGCTAGTTAGCGGGTACGCGCTACTAGCGTTTCAATCAGTTACGTCACTTGCTCTGAAACCTAGAAGTAGTGTTGTACCTTGCTCTGCAAGGGCCGTGGCCTTTGTGGAGCGATGGGTAACGATGCTTCGTGGGTGACTGTTGTTGATGTGTGCAGAGGGTCCCTGGTTCGCGCCCGAGGTCGGGGCGAGGGGACGGTCTAAAGTTATACTGTTACAGTTGCGCATCACATGCATGGATCACCAAACCACCTCTGTTACATTTATTAAATGAGTGCACAGATCCTTCTGCTTGCCACTGAAAGTGTTGTGCATTAGGCCTGATTTCGAACACAGGCAGTTATATTGATGCCGTGATCTCAAATAGCTTGTTGCCAAAACGGTTCAAACGCTAGAGCCAAATTTTAAAAAAATCGGAAGAATATAAATTCAACATGCCATATTGGCTTCAGAAACCGCCAGAAACTTCCGTTTTTTCCCAAAAAGAGAGTGTTTGATTCTATCTGTTCTCCTCCACCTTTCCTGGCTAGTAAAGTACCTCGATGTTGGTTTGGTTTTAAAGAGGAATTTAGACAAATTAAATTTGAAAACTGAATCTCAGAGGTTGAACATATGAAACTTTGATACACCCTAAATTATAGTTTGTAAACTTGATACAGACAATGAATGCAATATACCATATTGAAACTTATCATATCAGTTTGAATATTCAACGAAATTTTACAACTGAAAGCAATACTCATTCAGTTCAGTTTCAAATCATGAAATACAAGTTCAATTTATGAATTCAATGATTACATGTGTGCCTTGAATTCAAATTCAATATCCTAATACAAATTCAAAAACAATCTGTTGGCACTGAAATCACTCCATAGCTGCTCCAGAATCTCCCATACTGTTCAGATCTGTTGACTGAGGCACACACACACTGTTTAAATACCCTATTCTCCTTTGAGACCACTCAAAGTCACAGATCTGTTCTTCTAGCCATGGTATCCAAAATGATGCGCAACTGGGCATTGTTATACATTAAGCTAAAGTCCTGCATGGGTCAGTTTTTTGGAGCCGCACCCGCCCCGGCCACATCAATTCCGAGCCCCACCCAATACCCGATATCAGGGAAGATCTCTCTAACCTGACCCACTCGCATTGAATTGTTCCGAGAGCCAATCCGTGACCCACAAAATAACATCAATTTATTTCAATTGTTTTTATGACTCCAGGCTATTAGGCTATTCCCCTTCCCTACATGAATTTGTCTGCATGTCTATCCAACATTTGGACAAAAGGAAACCATGCCATGAATTAATAACAATATCTTATTTTCCCAATACGATGCCGCACATTATTAACTGAAATCACTTTGAAAAAAAAAAGCTTTCTAATTAGCCTTCTTGTCTAATGAAAGCCTATAGCCGACATAACAAAGCCTTTACATTCAATATTGTTTAGTTCAAATAAATATTTTAATTGAAACAAACAATTCCGAGAATCGAATAGGCTGCAAAAATAGCCTACATTTATTTAGTAGTCTATCCTCATATCATCATACCGTTCCTGTACCATACCTGGGTATACGGTATTACCGGAAGTGCACACAAGAGGCGCTATTTTTATTTTTTAAAATACAATTTTCATCACTGAACAATTTAGGCAACAGGGATCTTGATCGAGAAAGGGATTGAACGTCTCTAGTCTGGGTACTAGTCTTTTTAGCTAACATTCCACTCCATGTCATTGCCAAAGAGACCGGCGTTTCAGCAATCTCAATTGCCGAATCTCAAAACATTCAATATGCAGCTAGATTTTGATGGACTGGTTTTGTCTGGACAAACAAAAAAGTATTGCTTAACTGGACACCAACATGTTCTGTGGAAGAAAAAAAGGGATATAGCACCAATATTTGGATAATCGTAATTGGATTATAGCTGTGAGGGTTATCGAATCATGATTGACTCCTCCGTTCTCCTCGAGCTCATTAATGATGAATGTTCATATTTGAAGATGGCAGAAAGGCCAGTCTCTTTAGCAATGACAAGGAGTGGAATGTTAGCTAAAGAGACTAGTACTCAGACTAGAATGACTCTGCTGTAACCAAAAAGCTTGATTTTTGACAACTACCCACTTAGCAAACAAAATGTAAAGCTGGAGCCCTGAGCTGGATATAATTTGACATAAGTCATTATATGCAGGGGCGGAGCACCCCCCCCCCCCCCCTAGTGACTTATTATCTTTCTTAAATGGTATACGGTATATCGCCCAAGCCTAACATGTAGTCATTATAACATGGTAACAGCTGCTTACCAGGATGGATGCGGTAGGCTCCAGGCGAGTTGTCCAGGATGACTACGCTAGACAGATCATTGTGCACCACAGAAAGATCTTTAAAATAGCTACCCAGATCCAATGTACAGTGCTAAACAGAGAAATGAAAATTAGGAATAAAAGTGAGTTTTATGTTGCAAAAGAGTGATAAGTGTAACTTTACATAGAGAGAACCTATAAATAATGACAGAGACAATCAAGGCCGGTTTCCTGGACACAGGATTTTTGTTTAAAGTGCTTTTTAGTGTAGGACGAGGCATAAATCTGTATCCGGGAAACCAGCCCTCAGAGTGTAAGACTGAGCAGAGTGCATAACTGTACAGAGCTGAAGTGAACCTGTCAGTGGGTTTGTTTACCTGTCTGTAGTATCTTCGTTTAAGGATGTCTCTGTCTAGCTTGTCAGACACGGCTGAGCCATATATTTCCATACTGGCCGTGAAAACCACCAGCTCATACCACTGACTCACCTAAAAAAAAAAAAACGGGTTGCATCTCACACAAACAGCTAAGAGATCCACCAAACAGACTTGCACAAAATTATAAATCAAATAGATTAACTGTATAGTACACAACCCCAAAATGAAAATGTATTGATTGCTAGCTCAAAACACTACTCAAATACATTTGTCGTCATCACGGTTGTCCAATTACCCCTACCCTGACTGACAGTCCCCCTCATTCTATCACCAAGCAACCAACCCTGTCCAATCCCCCTCCAGCAGAGGCTTTAAATACACACACCTTTCCCTAAAATCAGTGTGGCGAGCGTGGTGAAACTGAGAAGACACCGTCTTGTCTGTCATTGAGTTTTGAAGCATTCTACCTGACAAAGTCATGTTAGAATATTTCAGTTATCCTGTAAGAGCTTTTGTGGTGAATCCATTACAGTGTTTCAGATGCCAAGATTATGGTCATGTTGCTGCAGTGTGTAGGAGGGAGATTCCGAGATGTGAGAAGTGTGCAGGAGGGCACGGGACAAAGGAATGTGTAGTATCGGTGAAAAAATAAAGTCAATTGTGGCAGTGCCCATGTTGCTGGGGATCAGAATTACCCGGTGCGAGAGAGACAAGTTGAGGCTGCCAGGGTCAGAGTAGAACAGAAGGTGTCATATGCCGAGGCAGTGAAGAGAGTAGAGCAGGGCTTCCCAAAGTCGGTCCTCGGGGCCCCAAGGGATGCACGTTTTGGTTTTTGCTCTAGCACTACACAGCAGATTCAAATAATCATCAAGCTTTGATGATTTGAAGTCAGCTGTGAAGGTGTTAGGGCAAATACCAAAACATGCACCCCTTGGGGTCCCGACGACCGAGTTTGGGAAACACTGGAGTAAAGGATGATGGGTCACGGGTGAGTACCAGGCCTTGGGCAATACCGAAGCAGAAATGCGTATCACTTTGTAAGGGTGGCTTCTTCACATTCATTGCCATGGTTATCAACTGTAGAAATAGAACGGAAATCACAGAAAACAGACGGCTGTGGTGGGAGCTGCAGAGAAGTACATTTTACATTTACATTTTAGTCATTTAGCAGACGCTCTTATCCAGAGCGACTTACATACATTTTTATTACAGAGCGAGTGCATACATTTTTATTACATTTTTTACAAACTAAGACAAGGATATCCCTACCGGCCAAACCCTCCCTAACCCGGACGACGCTATGCCAATTGTGCGTCGCCCCACGGACCTCCCGGTTGCGGCCGGCTGCGACAGAGCCTGGGCGCGAACCCAGAGACTCTGGTGGCGCAGCTAGCACTGCAATGTACTTGGGTGTATGAGGTTTTACTGCAGAAGAGTTACAAGGTGTGTGGAACGAATAAGTACTGTCCTCCCAGGCCAGTAGTGGAATGGGGTGGTGTTATCATTTTTAGGAAATAGTGGTATAGACAGTGTACAAAACACCTCTTTCCAAGACAGACTGACCAGGTGAAAGCTATGATCCCATATTGATGTCACTTATTAAATCCACTTCAAATCAGTGTAGCAGACGGGTTAAGACAATTTTAAGCCTTGAGACATGGATTGTTAACCGTGTGCCATTCAGAGGGCGAATGGGCAAGACAAAATATTTAAGTGTGGGGTATGGTAGTAGGAGCCAAGCACACCAGTTTGAGTGTTAAGAACTGCAACGTTGCTGGGCTTTTCACGCTCAACAGTTTCCCATGTGTATCAAGAATGGTCCACGGCCCAAAGGACACCCAGCCAACTTGACAACTGAGGGAAGGAAGCATTGGACAAGATGGGCCAGCATCCCCGTGGAACGCTTGACACCTTTTAGAGTCAATGCTCCGACAAATGAAGGCTGTTCTGAGGGCAAAAGGGGTGCAACTCAATACATTAGGAAGGTGTCCCTAATGTTTGGTACACTCAGTGTAGGGTTAGTTGGTCCTTTTTATTTTTGTATCACAAAATGTAACGTGATCGACTACACTCCCGCACAGTAGGTGGCAGCATGAACAAACAAAAGGTGCGACCGCCACGATACCAAAGAAAAAGAAACGTCAGCGCCAGACCATAACAGTTTGCAAGTGTTTGTTACAACACACCTTTCCTCTTATAACCTTTCCTTTGTGTTTTGGATGCATTTATTGATCACATAAGTTCTTATTTATTGATTTGTATTAGAATTTGATTGAGAACATTCACTGTTACTAATTGATATGTTTACCATAACTTTATTTTACTAATGTTTTAACTTTCACTCCTGTGATATTCCTTTGAAATGTTATGAGGTTTATAAGTACATTTATATGCATTTGTTTTACCATATATCAGATCAGTCATGTATTTTATTTTTTCCCCCCAGTTAACCATCCTTTCACCGTAATCGTCCAAATATCCATTCATCCTTCAATATAATTTCATGATTTAAACTGCAATAATAAAACTGCCATCCTCCTCTCTGTATTTTAAGTGGACACCACGACAATAGCCCCAACTCAAACGTCAAGGTACAGTCCTTTATTCAAAGCACAACTAAGCAGTCGTTGGTACCAAGAAACACTTCAGAGAGAATAAACAAGATGCTAACACAAAAAGTATTTAGCTGCTTGAAATCCTATAACCAAAGCTTATTTGAATAAATGTTCATACTTGCTACTATATTGTACTTATTTGGATGTTGACACAAAAGTCCCATCACTTACCACTTCTAAGAAGAAGTCCACATGCGGCCTTTTATGTACTAAAAACCTGAAAGGATGTTTGTCAATTACCACCTTCACGGGAGAGAAAGAGAATATGAATAAAAGAGAATAGGTAAGGTTAGGCGTGTCAGTCAGTCTGGTGTTTGTTGACAAGGTGACAGCACGACGCTAATTAATCAGACAGTGAACATATAGGCCAATACCGTTAGGATGAAGTCTGGTGGAGTGCATGGTCTCACTTTAGATCTCCCTTTGGATCTCCCAGCCCCATCATTGTGGGAGTGGACTAGGGTCTCGTCAAGGTCCAGCACCAGAATCTTCCTCTTGACTGCATCTGATGAGCAGGAGCCCAAGTCCAATCACAGTCAATACCACAGAGAAAAACTAAAACAAGTAACCTCTCATTTTTCAATTTCAAAGCCATAGATCTCTGGTCTCTAGCCTGGTCCCAGATCTGTTTGTTAAGTCATACCAATAACTCCTACTGTCATAGCCTGGTCCAAGATCTGTTTGTTCTGTCACGGCAACCCCTTACATTCAATGTCATGACAACGACAATAATAGTTTAGACATAATAGACATTTACAAACAAATACAAGAACACGTTTCAGTACGATACAATACGCAAAAAAAAAAAAAGATAAATGTATCAATAATGGCTGTTGATGTAGAAAAGGCTTTCAACTGTCTTGAATGGTCTTTCCTATTAAAAAATAAATAAATAAACTCTGCAAGCCTTCAACTTTCCAGCTGAAATACATGCAATAAAAATATTATAATTATCTTAAAGCAAAAATATACAAATACATTATCTGAAATTGCTTAAGAAAGGGAACAAGACAGTGATGTATTCTCTCCCCTCCTGTTTGCACTGGCAATTACAGAAAGAATTAGACAGGACCCAAAACGTAACAGCTATCAGTATTGGTAAACATGAATATAATCTAAACTTATTTGCCGATCTCCTGATATACCTGACCAATATTGAAAACTCAATGCCCCCCCTTGTTAAAAAATAAATCTCAGGATATAAAATGTACATGTAAAAAACTGAAATAATGGCAACAGGTCAAATAAAAAGAATAACTCATGATCTACGGCAATACTTTAAGTGGACCACAAAAAATATAAAATACTTAGGATGCTTAATAAGTGACAAAACAAATATAAAAGATGACTTTATCCCATTACTCAACAATATGAAAATAGACCTAATTAAATGGAACAATCTTCCTATGAATCTTATAGGTAGAATTAACCTCTTCAGAATGGCATGGCTCCCAAAATGTATATATTTTTTATTCTCTGTAATCCCAATAACCCCACCGAAGACATTTTTTTTTTATACATTTTTAAAAGTATACTCTTCCATAAGTCTTTATATAGTTTTAACCTCTCAGACTTGGAATTGTATCTACTCACCACCCAAGGCTTTTACTTGAGACATATGTTTGAATGCACTACAGGCCTCCCGAGAGGCGGAGCGGTCTAAGGCGTCACTACAGCCCCGGGTTCGATTCCAGGTTGCGTCACAGCCAGCCATGACCGAGAGATCCATGAGACGGCGCACAATTGTCTCAGTGTCGTCCGGGTTAGGGGAGGCTTTGGCTGGCCGCGATTTCCTTGTCCCATCGCACTCTAGGGAATCCTTGTGGCAGGTGTTTCCTCCGACACATTGGTGCAGCTGGCTTCCGGGTTAAGCAAGCAGTGCAGCTTGGCAGGGTCATGTTCTGGAGGATGCATGGTTCTCGACGCTCGTCTCTCCCGAGTCCATAGGGGAGTTGCAGCGATGGGACAAGACTAACTACCAATTGGATATCACGAAATTGGGGAGAAAACAGGGTTTTTAATGCACTAAAAAGGAACAATGGGTACATATTGAAGATGGGTTGGACGATACTCTTATCAATTACTTTTTTTTCCTTCTTTTTTTACATATCTGGAAAACAACCAATCCTCCATCGTTAAGACAATGGAAAAATAATATGCTTCATTATCTAAATATTGTCAGAGTGTGGGCAACGGAGGAACAAAACGGTGCAATTTGAGGACGTGGCAGAGAGTAGCGCAGGCACTAGAGATAGGAGTGAGAACAAGTGGGTCTGGGCAGGTGTGATGTTTGTGTGTGTCTGTATGTTGACTTTTCTTACAGTACAGAACATACAAAAGACAAGGCAGCAGTAACAGATCTGGGACAAGATTAAGACCCTTTGACCTTTTAGACACTATAGTGGCAGGATACTTACCCAGTCTGTTTCTGGACACAGGCGACAGAGGTAATGTGTCATAACGCACTGTTTGGTACTGGATTATCTGCAGAGGTAGAGATGCGCAACGGTCACAATTGATTAACTGAAATGTCCAATTACCAAAACTTAACAAACATATTTAGGGGATAAACACAATAGGCCATTTGTTAAATACATTGTGGAGAAATACCAGCGTGCTGGAGTACTTTAAAAATATATTCCTTTGTTCTCTGTTCACTTGGAACTAGGCCTAGATCAGTTGTGTGAATTGAACAACCCTCTGATGGGTTCCAGACAGATGTCTATAAAGAAGTTATTTCTGTAGGTGTCAGTGTATACTGACAGTCAGATAGTTGTGGGTACAGTAGTAGTGATGCGCAGGTTGACTCAACCTGTAGTCCCCGCAGTTATGTCAGAGTGCGGCAGGTTTTAGGGTCATGAAATATTGTGTGGATGAAGGGCGGGTGGGTGGCAGGCGGTTTGAATAGAGAGAAAATAATGCATAAAAATGCCTACATGTATAATTCTTGTGCAAGTTGTATCTATAGGCGACATGGAAGTTTTATATTATTTTTTATCTGCCGTTAGTGCACAGCCTTAGCCTAAGCTTTAGGGCCTAACTGCAGCACGCCAAATACACGCCAATTGCCAAATGCAGAAAACTTGGGCAGATAAAGTAAAGTCAATAAAGTGAGGCAAAAACAACAATCGCCGTTCATTCAATAAGAGAAGTTAAAAATAAATAGTGAGTGAGACCCAGAAAAGTAGTCTGTCTGGGAAAGATTTGGTTAAGTGGTAAAAGAGGAGGAATCGTGTGATGACCGTGAGGCGCAATTTTTGTTGTTGTTGACAGTCACAAAATGGGGACTTCAAAATGGCACATCAAGGGAGCTGAACTGTTCCAGCCTAGTCTCAAACTAGACGTATCATAGTAAATATAAATCCAGGACTCAAATTAGTAAAATGTGTTACGTTTGGTATGGTTACATAAGACAGGTTACTTAAGGCAAAAACAAAAGTAGGGCGATTGGTCGAGGTGGATGGGTGGACATACAACGCGAACGTCTAGAAACCCAAAGGTTGTGTGTTCAAATCCCATCATGGACAACTTTAGCATTTTAGCTCATTAAGAACTTTGCAACTACTTACTACTTTTTAGCTACTTAGCATGTTTAGGTTTAGGTGAAGGTTTAGCTAACTCCTAACCTTAACCCCTAGCCTAGCTAACATTAGCCACCTAACTAACGTTAGCAAAAAAAAAATGGAATTCATAACATTGTATGAATTACAATTTGTAACATACACAAAAGTATGTGGACACTCCAAATTAGTGGATGTGGCCATTTCAGCCACACGTTGCTGACAGGTGTATACAATTGTGCACACAGCCATGCAATCTCCATAGACAACCATTGGCAGTAGAATAGCCTTACTGAAGAGCTCAGTGACTTTCAACGTGGCACTGTCATAGGATGCCACCATTCCAATAAGTCAGTTTGTCACATTTCTGCCCTGCTAGAGCTGCCCCGGTCAACTTTGTGCTGTTGTTGTGAAGTGGAAATGTCTAAAAGCAACAACGGCTCAACCGTGAAGTGGTAGGCCACACAAGCTAACAGAACGGGACTGCCAAGTGCTGAATCGTGTAGTGTATAAAAATCGTCTGTCCTCGGTTGCAACACTCACACTACCAAGTTCCAAACCGCCTCTGAAAGCAACGTCAGTAAAATAACTTAGTCTGGAACTTCATGAAATGGATTTCCATGGCCAAGCAGCCTAAAATCACCATGTGCAATGCCAAGCGTCGGCTGGAGTGGTGTAAAGCTTACCGCCATTGGACTCTGGAGCAGTGGAAACGCGTTCTCTAGAGTGATGAAACACACTCCTTATCTGGTAGTCCGACGGACTAATCTCCTGGCATCCGCCAAACCCAGAACGCTACCTGCCCCAA